>NC_064640.1:272199905-272870976 GCF_023864345.2 Schistocerca serialis cubense | reverse complement strand
GGCTCATGACTAACTGCGTGAAGTTGAAATCTATTGTTTCCCTGTTATGCAACTTATATTTTATTTAATTGGGCCGGCCGGAGTGGCCGAGCAGTTCTAGGCGCTACAGTCTGGAGCCGCACGACCGCTACGGTCGCAGGTTCGAATCCTGCCTCGGGCATGGACGTTTGTGATGTCCTTAGGTTAGTTAGGTTTAAGTAGTTCTAAGTTCTAGGGGACTGATGACCACAGATGTTAAGTCCCATAGTGCTCAGAGCCATTTAATTGGTGGACCATCGACACGAATAAGTATTTTGCTGTAATAAATGGCATTCTTAAAGGTACTTCTGCTATGGTACTCATCATTTAAAGTCGTTAAAAGAGTACCTGCAGAATTTATTTGATTGCAATGTTTCATTTATAAATTTCTATGTTACATTCAAAATTCGCAATTGCCGAGTGATAGGAACCTTTGGCGATTCGATTCATGTGTATATTCATATTGTATACTGTAGACTCAGCAGCATTTGGCTTGTAATGCGGCAACTACGTATCCCAGCCCCGAGACAACGAAACCATCCATAACTTTCAATATTTCAACTCTGAGTCTGAGGTTACGTAGTTGAGGGCCACATTTTTATTCGATAGCCCGCATTGTCAAATTACTGGCTGAAGAAAGAAATAGATGATCCTGATAGAGATAAAAATTATAATTTAAAAATAGAACAGGATGTTGTTAAAAGTATACTAAACAAACATAAACAAAGGGCTGTTTCCTGGGTTTAAATGTATATGCTAAAACTAATAAAGGTTTTTTACAGAAATATTTGTTTTCGTATACATTACCCTGTCAAAAATGCTAAAAGCTACTCCTATTGACGATAATCTATATTTAACTTTTGGATGGTGACCATGAAAAGTAGTCGAAACTCAAGTCAATGGTCAAGAGTGCAGCAATCCTTGTTTCTGACCAACTGTTAAGTTGTGGTGAACAGCTCTGTACAGAAACCACTTTTCTGTGGCTCGATGAGCGGTGGTGCAGACTTTGGAGATAATTGTTTGTCCTACTCAGATACATCAGGTAGTTTGTCTGCTGACTTCTGCTTCAGTGCATCAGAGAACTGTGGCGCTGAGGAAGAAATAACAGTAGATGAAAACCTACCCACACAGACGCACATACACACAAAACACACAATGAATAATAATAATGAGCAATGGGACAGAGGAAAGGGATGATACTTGAGTTCGACTGTGTGAGTCAGTTTTTTATTCTGTCTGGAGATAGCAAATGTCTGGTGAGCTTTATGAAGAAGATCGACTTGCTACAGTGTACAGAGTACGAGTGCCTGATGGCTAGCAAGACCAGATACTACAGATTAGTGGAGGGGGTAGACGACTGCAGTGTTGTGGAAATTCGAACAACTATTATGGAATGAGAATTGTTGGGGGAAAAACCCTTGCAAGTGGACTTACATGTCACTTTATGTATCCGCCAGCTTAGTGAGCCTTTGACCTTCCGCATCTTGAGCAATTATGTTTGATTGCGACATCACAGCTATAATGGGTCCACCATACTGGGTCATAAACGAACCCAATTAGGTAATAAACTGAATCCTAAATAAACACCTACAGTGGCCTAATTGGATAGCATCCCAGGTAGCCTAAAGTGGAAGGGGAGAAGGAGAAGCAACGGCCATAAATCAAGGGAGGGAGAGAGGGGGATAACGATAACAGGTCATGAATGACTGCGTCCGAACGGGAACTTGGTATGACCAAATTCTCTTAGAGCTTTTACTCAGATCAGTTGACAAAATTTTGCTCTCAGAGTTATTGAATGCTTTTCTCATTGCTCTCTATGCTAATTTTCGCTACGTTCAGTTTTTGCTTGTCAGTTAGGTTTTAAATTCTCTTGAATATCTTGAAACTCTCTTTGTTTACGTAGTAGTTTCCTAACACGGCTATTAATCCACGATGCTTGGATCATATTTGTCCAAGGTATGCTGAACGATGTTTCTGAATTTTTTTCCAATTGTGCTGCACATCTTCGTCATCAGCACTGATTATTTGATGGTGAACACTCAGATACTCTACAATTTGTATCCTGTCACTCTTGTTAAGCAAAAATATTTTCTTACCTTTCTTAAAATTCCTTGTAATATCTGTAGTCACAGTCGCCATTACAGCTTTATGATCACTGATTCCTTCCTCTACGTTAACTGATTCGATAGGTTCAGATCTGTTCGTTGCTAGGGGGTCTAAGACTTTAGCTTCATGTGTTGGTTCTCCAATTATCTGCTCGAAGTACTCTCCGGACAGCACATTCAGGTTAATGACACACAAATCCCTATCTCTGGCACCAGTTTCAATAGCATAACTCCCAGTACATACCTGGCAAGTGGAAGTCACTCCTTATTACAACGACATGATCATGAAGATTACTAAGGATATTCTGCAAGTTCTCTTTGGAGCGCTGTACCTTTACAGTTCCTGACCCAGGCAGTCTATAAAAGTATCGGATTACCATTTCTGACCGACTTTTGATGCTTAACCTCATCCAGGTTAATTCACATTCAGGGCCCGCGATAACCTCGCTAGATATTATCGAATTCTCTACTTTAATAAATACGCCGCCACCATTGGCGATTAACCTGTCCTTGTGATAAATATTCGAATCTGAAAATTGAATTTCGTTGCTATTCACTTCCGGTTTAAATCAACTTTCTCTTCCTAACTATCTAGGCGTTATAACCTTCAATCAGTGATACTAATTCTGGTGGCTGACTTAATTTCGATTTTGGCAGGCAGTTCGTGTCTGATTCCAAAGGAAGGGGGGGGGGGGTCTATGCTCAACAATCCCATGCACATGTCACATGTACTCCGCTGCCCTTGTATTCGCTTCCGACGAGAGAGAGAGGGTGTCGGGATGGGGGAGGGGGGAACACAATGCCCAAGCCTCTCCTCTAGGAGGGCTCAGGTCTCTCAGAGGTTTGGATCTACAAAGGGGCTCAGTTGGAAAATATCAGACTGCTATTGTAAAATATATTTTCTATCATATTGTGTTTTACAACATGTCCAAAGATGACAACATTCAACAGCCATCGGCTCATAATAGACGTCAGTGTTGCCAAGTCAGCAATATTGTAGTTACACCTCCATCAACATAAGGTTGCACGTGTCAGTTGACTTTTAAATCTGCCGTTCTACGAACAAATAAGGGAATGCGTGCACCGAGCGCCGCCGTCTAATAGGCTAGTCTAAGTACATGGACGCCACAGGGCGACAACAGTATTAGCTCAATAACGTCTGCCACTTTTTTTACTTTGTCTTTAATAATGCACTATTTGAAATCAATGGAAATATTACTAATTAACAGTTTTTATTTAGAATCTGCAGTTTTCAGCACCACTGATACTAAGTTGAATTTTTGCCCGTTTTCTTTCCCCGTTTATCGGCTATAAGTTCTTTTTTTTATGAAAAAAAGCGACTATAAATGGGACCAATAAACAACTGAAAGACTAGTCTATAAAATTAAAAAAGCTTTTGGTTCTTCTAATTCCTATTCCTCGGTTCTCTTTTCGCCAACGGCAGATAGCATCCACCAGTTCTGACGTAAAGAATTACTATAACTTTGCTGTCTCTCAGATTCCCCTTGCTGTTTCTTAAGATCACCGTCCTCGCGCACACGTGTTACCTGTCAGCTGCACCCAAAACGGGGAAACTTCCGTAGAGTAGTTATATTGTAAGACCTACGGTTTCATGCATAGCGATACAAGAACTGACCGCATTGCGTCTCGACTTTGTCTCGAGACCTTTCAGTTTGCAACACTGACAGTGATTTGTTTTACAAACTTTTGACAGTTGTGGGTTGAGTATGAGAGTGCAGGCTTGATTTAAGTGATATTGAGATTATGGAATAAAACAGACGTTTGGGACAATGAAGAGAAAAGAAAAAAAAAGCAGAGAAAGGGAAAAAGGACAGGCAAGTTGGTTCAGCATCGGATTTGCTTCAGTCCCAGTGTACAATGATAAAGAAAAGGAAAAATCTATTCACCTGATGCTCGAGCTGCAGCAGTTAATAGCGGCCAAAATAAATCTTTTATGTCACGCTGGAATAGTTACTATTTATTAATTTGTCAGTTCGTGTAAATTTATCACCTCGAGTGCACCGTTGTATATAACTCCCATTTGTGGCCAGACAGGTAAACAGTATGGTATCTTTGCAGTGTCCTATGGCAACGCAGGAAACAGAAGTCATTCAGCCGATGTTCAAGCTTCCTTTGAATTTAATGAGAATTGTCCTGAAGCTGAACAACTGAAAAATGATAAGGATAAATCACTTTTTACTGTCTGGCATCTACGATTTAGCCTCTGCCTCCGATCCGGTATTTATCGGTAGACATCGGAAGCCGTCTTCTTTGAAACAACTGCCAACGTGTGCAGACCACCAGTGGGCGGCGCTGTGTTATTACCAGTGTATTGGTGCATTATAGTGTGATTGGCGGTGAGTGACCACGAGTGAAAAGCTACAATGTGGTTACACGAAACATTGTTACTTCTACTCGGTGGCAAATTATCGATATGACACGTGACGCCAGTACTGTGCAACACTGTCTCCCCATACCGTTCCTCATCGAGCAGCCGCTATCGCGGCCAAAAAGTGTAATTTACACTGGCGGAGAAAACAAATCGCATTTCCAGGAAGGAGTTGTGCGACATTAACGAAAGATGGTAGGCGTGTTTCTCCACTCTGAAAGATGATGTCTTTTCAAATATCGCGCCAGTCGCATATCTACGTCTACATCTACATCTACGTGATTACTCTGCTATTCACAATAAAGTGCCTGGCAGAGGGTTCAATGAAACACCTTCATGCTGTCTCTCTACCGTTCCACTCTCGAACGGCACGCGGGAAAAACGGGCACTTAAATTTTTCTGTGCGGGCCCTGATTTCTCTTATTTTATCGTGATTATCATTTCTCCATATGTAGGTGGTTCCCTAGAGAATGTTTTCTCAATCGGAGGAGAACACTGGTGATTGCAATTTCATGAGAAGATCCAGTCGCAATGAAAAACGCCTTTGTTTTAATGATTGCCACTCCAGTTCACGTATATGTCCGTGGCATTGTCTCCCCTATTTTGCGATAATACGAAACGAGCTGCCCTCCTTTGTACTTATTCGATGTCATCCGTCAGTCCCACCTGATGCGGATCCCACACCGCACAGCAATACTCCAGAATAGGGCGGACAAGCGTAGTGTAAGCAGTCTCTTTGGTAGACCTGTTGCACCTTCTAAGTGTTCTGCCAATGAATCGCAGTCTTCGGTTTGCTCTACCCACAATATTTTCTATGTGATCGTTCCAATTTAGGTTATTTATAATTGTAATCCCTAAGTATTTAGCTGAATTTACAGCCCTCAGATTTGTATGACTTATCGTGTAATCGAAATTTAGGTGATTTCTTTTAGTACTCATGTGAATAACTTCGCACTTTTCCTTATTTAGGGTCCGTTGCCACATTTCGCACCATACAGATATATTATCTAAATCATTTTGCAAATCGTTTTGATCATCTGATGACTTTACAAGACGGTAAATGACAGCATCATCTGCAAACAATCTAAGACGGCTACTCAGATTGTCTGCTATTTCGTTAATATAGATCAGGCACAATAGAGGGCCTATAACACTTCCTTGGGGAACGCCGGATATTACTTCTGTTTTACTCGATGACTTTCCGTTTATTACTACGAACTGTGACCTTTCTGAGAGGAAGTCACGAATCCAGTCGCACAACTGAATCGATACTCCGTAGGCACGCAGTTTGGTTAGAAGACACTTGTGAGGAACGGTGTCGAAAGCCTTCTAGAAATCTAAAATATGGAATCAATTTGACATCCTCTGTCGATAGCACTTATTACTTCATGAGCTATGAAGAGCTAGTTGTGTTTCACAAGAACGATATTTTCTGAATCCGTGCTGACTATATGTCAATAAATCGTTTTCTTCGAGGTACTTCATAATGTTCGAATACAGTACATGTTCTGAAACCCTACTGCAAATCGACGTTGGTGATACAGGCCTGCAATTCAGCGGATTACCCTTTTTGAGTATTGGTGTGACGTGAGCAATTTTCCAGTCTTTGGGTACGGATCTTTCTGTGAGCGAGTGGGTGCATGTAATTGCTAAATACGGAGCTATTTTATCAGCATACCCTGAGAGGAACGAGACCGGTATACAGTCTGGACTGGAGACCTTGCCTTTATTAAGTGATTTAATCTGCTTTGTTACACCGAGGATATCTACTTCTATGTTTCTCATCTTCGCAGTTGTTCTTGATTGGAATTCAGGAATATTTACTTTGTCTTCTTAGGTGAAGGAGTTTCGGAAAACCGTGTTTAATAACAATGCTTTAGTGGCACTGTCATCAGTGACTTTACCGTTGTTATCGAGCAGTGAATGTATTGATTGCGTTTGGCCACTGGTGTGCTTTATGGATGACCAGAATCGCTTTGGGTTTTCTGCCATATTTCGAGACAGAATTTCGTTGTGGAAATTATTAAAAGCATCTCGCCCTGAAGTACGAGCTATATTTCGAACTTCTGTAAAACTTTGTCAATCTTGCCGATTTTGCGTTCTTTTAAATTTGGCATGCTTTTTTCGTTGCTTTTGCGACAACGATATGACCCCTTTTGTGTACGATGGGGGATCAGTACCATCACTTATTAATTTATGTGGTACATATCTCTCAATTGCTGTGGATACTATCTCTTCGAAAACATTCCACAACTTTTCTACACTTACATGATCATATCGGAAGGAGTGAAGACTGTCTCTTAAAAACGCTTTAAGAGCATTTTTATCAGCTTTTTTTAAATAGATATATTTTGCGTTTCTTTTTTATGGTTGTAAGTTTTACGGTATTCAGCCTAGCAGCAACTGCCTTGTGGTCGCTAATTCCTGTATTCGTCACGACACTCACTATTTGTCCAGGATTATTCGCTGCTAAAAGGTCCAGTATGCTTTCGCAACATTTACGCTTCGAGTGGGCTCATGAACTAAATGTTCAAAATAATTTCCTGAGAAAGCATTCAGTACAATTTCGGATGATGTTTTATGCCCGCCGCCGGCTTTAAACGTATAATTTTTCCAGCACATCAAGGGTAGATTAAAGTCACCACCGACTGTAACTATATGAGCGGGATACTTATTTGAAATGAGACTCAAGTTTTCTTTGGACTGTTCAACAACTATTTCTTCTGAGTCGGGGATCGGTAAAACAATCCAATTAATAGTTTAGTCCGATTGTCAGGTATAACCTCTACCCATACTATTTCATATGAACTATTTACTTCAATTTCGCTACAAGGCAAACTACCTCTCACACCAATAAATACTGCACCACCAACTGTATTTAATCTATCCTTTCTGAACACTGTTACATCTTTTGAAAAAATTTCGGCTGAACTTATTTCCGGCTTTAGCCAGCTCTCTGTACCTACAACTATTTAAGCTTCAGTGCTTTCTATTAGGGCTTGGAGCTCTGGTTCTTTCCCAACACAGCTACGACAATTTACAACTACAATCCCAATCGTTTTACAACTACCTTACTGTGTTTTACCTGCTCACTTTTAGACGGACGCCCCTTTTGTGGTTCCCTGAGATCCTTTAACCTAAAAAACCACCCAATCTCTTCCAGACAGCCCCCGCTGCCCGTGTAGCCGCCTCCTATGTGTAGTGGACTCCTGACCTGTTAAGCGGAACCCGGAAACCCACCACCCGATGGCGCAAGTCAGGGAATCTGCAGCCTACACGGACACAGAACCGCCTGAGCCTCTGATTCAGACCCTCCACTCGGCTCTGCATCGAAGGACCACAGTCGGTTCTATCGACGATGCTGCAGATGGTGAGCTCCTCCTTAATCTCGGAAAAAGACTTGCAGTCTTTACCATTTCCGCTATCCGCCCGAAACCAGACAGAATGTGTTCCGATCCAAAACGACAAACGTCATTGGTATCTACATGAGCCACCACCTGCAGTTGGCTGCACCCTGTATACATGAATGACGCTAGTGGCGCCACTATTAGAATACAAATGGGGTTAGCTTTAAATACACGCTGTAACCGTCATCAGCGTTAGTTTCCTTTGAGATTGGATGTGGTGAGCTGATGTTAGTCAAGAATGCTTTTAAGGCGACAAAGACGCCATTATCAACACCTCACTGAGATTGAACGGGGTCGTTTAATTGTACTACAAGAAGCTGGATGCTCCTTCTGCGATGCTGCAGAGAGATTTAGCTGGAATGTAACCGCTGTACGTGAGTGCTGGTAACGGTGGTCAGGGAACGTACGATCGCCAGGAGACTGCCATGTGGCAGTGGCGAGAGTGAAAAAAATGGTTCAAATGGCTCTGAGCACTATGGGACTTAACTTCTGAGGTCATCAGTCCCCTAGAACTGAGAACTACTTAAACATAACTAACCTAAGGACATCACACGCATCCATGCCCGAGGCAGGACTCGAACCTGCGACCGTAGCGGTCACGCGGTTCCAGACTGTAGCGCCTAGAACCGCTCGGCCACTTCGGCCGGCAGCGAGAGTGAAGACCATAGTATTTGGTGTATGACTCTGGCGCGTTGTACTGCGTCTACAATCTGAGCAGCAGTTGGCACCGCAGTGACACTACAAAGTGTTACAAATTGGTTACTTCAAGGACAGCTCGTCCGAGCCAGACGCCCTGAAGCGTACATTCCACTGACTCCGAACCATCATCATGTGCGACTTCAAAGGTGTCAACCGAGAGCTCATTGGAGGACAGGGTGGAGGTCTGGTGTTGCCTCGGTGTGAGTGATGGCCGTGTGTTGATTAGAAGAAGGTCGGTTGATGGTCTGCAACGAGCCTGCCTGAGTCCGCAGCTCGTGGTCGTGCGGTTGCGCTCTCGCTTCCCACGCATGGGTTCCCGGGTTCGATTCCCGGCGGGGTCGAGGATTTTCTCTGCCTCGTGATGACTGGGTGTTGTGTGCTGTCCTTAGGTTAGTTAGGTTTAAGTAGTTCTAGGGGACTGATGACCATAGATGTTAAGTCCCATAGTGCTCAGAGCCATTTGAACCATTGTGAGCCTGCCTTCGTGCTGGACACACTGGACTTATACCTGGAGTTATGGTCTGAGGGGCCATTTCGTATGACACCAGGAGCACTCTCTTGATTATCCTACGCACCCTGACTACAAAATTGTACGTCATTCTGGTGATTCGAACTGTTGTGCTCCCATTCATGAACAGCATTCTAAGGGGTGTTTTACAAGAGAATAATGATCGCCCACATTCCGTGGTTGTAACCCAACATGCTCTACAGAGTGTCGACATGTCGCCTTGGCCTCCAATCGGAAGACAACACCAGCGTCATCCACAAACAGCAATAACCGTCCTATACTGACCGACCAAGTGCAACAGGCATGGAACCCCATCCCACAAACTGACATCCGGCACCTGTACAACGTAATGCACACACGTTTGCATGCTTGCTTCCCATATTCTGGTGGTTACGCCGGTTATTAATGTACCAACATTTCACATTTGCAATGGTTTGTCTCGCAGTTATATTAACCTGTGATCTTGCAGAGTTAATCACTTGAATATATCACCTAGACAAATGTATTCCCAAAATTTCGTTACTTTACACTAATTATTTTTTGGTGCTGCGATTTTTTCCGTCAGTATATTTACTTTTTCTTGAGACATAGCCATGTGTTGCGTATGGAACAAAGGGATGAGCTCCATATTGCTGGGGAAGATCTCACGCGGTGCTGAAAATGTTTTCAGCTCGTGGTAAATTTTGACTACTTGCTGTAATGGAAACGACGCACACAGGTAACAAAGTTTCGTGGATGTGCGTATCAGTACACATGTTACTCTTGGTTGCAGTAATGAATGTGAAACAAAACGAAATTAAAGACACAGCTCAAGGTCAACCAATAAGCACTTCACTGCAAAGTGGCTACTGCTGTGCCTCACCGTGTTAGATCGTATTGACTGGAAGCAGTGGCGAAATTGCTACAGTTATTGCATCTAAACTGAGAAAAAGTGCTGTACAAAAATGCCAGTTAAAACATTTTGAGTCGGATCTCATACTCTGACGTAAAAACTATTCCACAGATAGGCATGAATAGATATTAACAGTCGAACGCTCTGATCTCATCAGCTAGTACTCAAAGCAGTTTTCGATGTATAAAAACCTGTTGGCTAATAACTGATGATCTTTCTCCTTCGACAACCTGAGAATGACACTGCAGTTCAACTCAGACTAAGGTGAATTAAAAACGTTGCTTATAGTACTGAAGGCCCCTGTTGTTCCCATTTTAAGTTTACGGTGTGATTTTGAAATGTTTGAACATAAATAATTTTCTTCGTTTTATAATGCATTTTCTTAAGATTCAGGTAATTTATTGAGGTTATTTCTACAGTTTTAAGCGTACTTTTAAACTCTTTTACAACAACAACATCGGAGCTCTAGTTAGAAGTGTTTCCATGGCGGTTTTGATGCTGGAACTTCAAGTACTTTTAGTTCTATAACTAAGGAAATAGAAGAGGTAGTGAAACGTGATCCACCTAACCATCCAAAACATTTTACAGCAGTTGTCAGTTCCGTGCATTTCCTAACTCTCTACTTCGGTGTAAATTTCCGAACATGTGTGCCGCACGACTGGTTAGTTTGGAGTGAAAGTCAAGAAACACTATATTGTTTTCTTTGCCATATTCTTTCTAGTCATGCTGAGACACTTCGCTCATACTTCTCTTCAGAATCAAGATATTCATATTAATTAAAGTGGAAAAAATTATGCAACATGACCCCAAAACAGTAATCTAGGAGCCTTCATAAAGAAAGTTACTTGAAATGGCGAACCTTTGATATTCAATTAAAACGCTCTGGCACTGTATTCCAAAGACTCGTGAGACAGATTGAACGCGAGGCCTGTGATTGGAAACAGATACTGAGACAATTACTTGATGTGGTATTATTTATTGGTCAAAGAAACTTCGCGAATATCGGGACATCATTCTCTCTGAAACTAAAGCTGTTGCCTATGCGGTTTATACCGATCCTGAATTTTCGGAGGCGCACTCTAAGAAGAGGAAATCCTTTCTCGATGAAACCAGGAATTAACTGACAGATGTCGATTCAGAAAATGTATTCAAGATAAATGGACACCATTCTCTCTGAATCCAAAGTTGCTGCCTGTGCGATTGATACCGATCCAGAATTTCCGAAGGCGCACACTAAGAAGAGAAGATCCTTTCGTGATGAAACCAGGAATGAACTGATAGACATGAATTCAGAAAATGTATTCAAGACAAATGTTTTTATGTCATTATTAACAGTGTAGTGTCTAACTTGAAAAGTCAGTATGTAGCAGTGAAGATTTTTAGATGACTTTCTTGGGCTTGTATGGAGATACTCAAAGATGAACGACGATCAGGTCGGTGATGCAAACAAGTTACTTAACAACGAATACCATAATGATGTCACAGCAAATTTAGAAGAAGAAATGACATATTTGAAAACAATTCATTCTTCAAACTTTGGAGACATTACTTTGAAACCATCAGACCTCTTGAATAAGGTGCACAATCTTCAAATTAGAAGCTTATTTTCGAATATATGTGTACTTTTGCGCATCTTTTGCAGCCTTCCCGTGGCTGTAGCTGAAGGAGACAGACAATTCAGCAATCTGGCTTGTGTTGAAAGCCGTCTATGTTAACTGTGCATCAACAACGTCTCACAAATTTGGGAATCTTGGCAATTGTATCTAATTTGGCAAGACAACTAGACTTTGATAATGTGATTCAAACATTTGCTGAACTAGACTTTGGTATTGTGATTCAAACTTTTTCTGAACAAAAGGCTCGTAAAGCGCACTTGAAAGTGTTATAGACAACTACGTTACAATAAAATACTTGTTGCACGACTTACTGTCCGTTACATGAGAGCGCCGTCATGCCTGTTTAATGAAATGTGTGGGCACGTCAGGGGACGTGGGGGAACGGGAACTCTCCACACCGCAGCATTACTGACATCAGACGTTCGTCAATGAACGAATCAGTATAGTACTTAGCCTTCCGTTTAAAAGTGACGTGAAAGTAAATTAAGCCAATATACAAAATAAAATTAAATGGAGCGTACACACACTTTATGTTAATTCGTGACTGAACAGCTTCTGAAGTCGAATTTGTAATTTCATCAGTAATGGGAACAACCGAATGAAAACAATCGCTACAGTTGGTTGTTGGAAAACAATCGACTCATTCCGTTGTAGCTTTCCGTATCGGTTGAATTAGTCATTAATTTCTTTCGCGTGAAACCAGTGTCTGGGAGCAACCGTATGAAAACAGTCGACACAATCCGATGGTTCGTTATTGTAGCGCCTGTGTTATTAATATGCAATGTTACCTCAGACTCATCGTTCTTCTTAACAACCCACGCACTGCAATGTCGTATGTATCCGCCAATACCAGGCAGCGACTTTCAATTAAAATGTCCTCCCCTGTACGGGAATTACATAATGTGTGTATGAGTGCAAGCTGTGACGCAGGAACGACGACATATGGAATTTTGGATGTGGCCGTGGGCAGGCCGCTGTGGCCGAACGGTTCTTGCCCCCACGGATAGATGAGAGATTTGGTTAGTTAGGTTTAAGTAGTTCTAAGTCTAGGGGTCTAATAACCTCAGATGTTAAGTCCCATAGTGCTTAGAGCCATTTGAACTTTGTGGCCATTGGTCTTGTACGGCTAGACAAAACGGTTAAAGTGACCGTTCGCTTAAAGCGGGAAATCCGGTATTCAAGTCCCAGTCCGCCACAAATTGTCATTGTCACCATTCCCTGATGCAGAGCTATTGGTCGTCCGTATCTGCAAATGGTGGTGTTTTGCATACTGACTGAGATATTCATTCATTCTTTTCAAGCGAAAACAGTCAATAGTTTTTCTGTCTCTTAAACATGTATTCACTCGTTCATTCAACTGAAATCACTGTTACTCTTCTGAGTGAAACAAATCTGTAATACTTTCATTAGGTGAAGTAAATCACTGGTATACAGTTCAAACCGGAATACACATACCCATCCGCCAAGTGTACGAGAAGACATCTTAATGGATACACATATTCATTTAGTTATATACTGAAAGACTAATTCTTCTGTTCACCATCTAAACCTGATAAACATACTACTGTGCAATTGTTCCAGCTGCAAATAACATTTAACTAATAAAGGATCTTCTCGTCCTAATGATAAATTTTAAAACCTTTTGACTTAAAAGTTAAGTTAAAAAATTTGTTAAGAGACAGTTGTTATCGTCAAGCCGTTCATTCCAGCCACTAATTAAGCTTCGTTGGGTGTACTGTGTTGAGCAAGCATTAAAGTTCTCTTAGGAGTATGTGAAGAAGAAAGAATTTTTGCCACTGTACTGTGCATTCCGTTGTACTTCAAAGGTGAAGGAGGAGCAGGAGAAGGAGGGAGGAGGATCCGCGTGCGTCTCGCACGCGCCACGTCAGCGAACTGCTGCTACCAGGACCAGGGTGGCAGATGCTAGGAGGAGGTAGCCCGTCGCACCGCGCCACCTCCTCGCTTCCGCAGCTCGCACGGAGCACCTCGGCACCTCCTCGCGTCGGCTGTTTCCCTGGCCGTAGGGGGAACGGGAGGAGGCTACGTACGGCGACGTGGCCGCGCACCCGCCGCAACAACCGTCGTCCCCCGCGGAAAAAGAAGGCTGCTTTCACACACTGGCGACATCGACCAACACCGACTCAAAGGAGGGCCTCGGCACTTGTTCGTGACGTCACGTGAGCTAGGCACGGCGAACGCCAGGTCTGTTGCAGGAATACTCATAATGGTGGTGTCTCCCTCTTTGACACAGGAAAATGTGGTGAAGCTATTGGCGGTAGTTGACCAACTCACATTGTACTGAGAGATTTCTGCAATCAATTAACTGTGCAATTCATAACACTTATTAACAAATAGTGTACTCCTGAACTTAAATTTCCACCTGTTTTAAGGATTCACATACAAAAACAACTTCATGGTCCAGCAGCAACAGAATTCGTGCTTCTTTACCTTATTTGTAAATCTGAGGAAGTTACATTTCTACTGGGTTGTTTTTACAAGAAAATGTGAACATATTGGTGCTCTTCTTTAGGTATCTTGGTTGACTATGGGGTGAGGAGGACTGAATGTTAATGAAATATCTTGCGATTGTATACGTTGAGGGAGGGGCTGGGGGACAGAAGAAGAGGCAAAAGAGAGATACTTGTTTTATCAAATAATTTTTTTTTATCTTATAAAGTTTCTCCTTTCAGTTGCAAGAGGGGAATATTTATCTTTTCTAATGTGCATGTTTAAAAAAGTTTAAGCTCAGCAGTATTTTCGATGTATGAAGCTATTTTGTTTCCTGTTTAGAATTCCTTTCGTTGAAAACGACTGTAATCTAATGACTGGCAACAGTTGGACATTTACACATGTAAATTAGTTCACATTTCCAGTGACGATGTCAAACGAAAATAAATAAAAGAAACGAGCTAATTGTAAGGGGGTTGGGGTAAGTTTCGATAGCAAAATGGATCAAGGAAATATAGTTACTTGAATGTACAATTTCCGAAGCTTGCAATGGGGCAAAGCATCTTCTCATATTGATCTACGTTTGTTTGGACAGGATTCAGTAATACAGAACTACGATCTTCATTTGTAGCTTTACGATTGTTAAAAAATCTTTCGTCTAAATAAAACTGCAGAAGCCAAAACAATACCAAACATTTTGTCCAAAAATAAGAGATCTATAGTGATAAGTACGCCCAGGCGTTTCTGCCTGCAACAGACCTGGCGTTCGCCGTGCCTAGCTGACGTGACGTCACGAACAAGCGCCGAGGCCTTCCTTTGAGTCGGTGTTGCATCGGCGCGGTGCGTGGTTTCAGCTACTCCGTTGAATCGCCGGACACGCGACTCAACGGCGCGGCAGAAGTTCAAAAGGTTCAAATGGCTCTGAGCACTATGCGACTTAACTTCTGAGGTCATCAGTCGCCTAGAACTTAGAACTAATTAAACCTAACTAACCTAAGAACAGCACACACATCCATGCCCGAGGCAGGATTCGAACCTGCGACCGTAGCAGTCCTGCGGTTCCGGACTGAGCGCCTAGAACCGCTAGACCACCGCGGCCGGCACGCGCGGCAGAAGCTCTGTGGCAAGAGATGTATGTGCGCTTCTGAGAACCCTAGTAAATGGGACGCGGAGGTGTTGCTCTGTTATTGAAAAGAAAACACAGACGCCACCGTCGTCAACGGAAGTACTAGATTCATCTTATGTTAACTACTCGAGAGAAACTTTTTCTTATTTTTACAACTTATAGGGAATTGAGAGAGAAAACACTGCAAAATTCTTTCGCTGCTTCAGAATGTCTGTGATGTCTTTTGATGAGTTTTTTGCTGTACAGAGCGCTAATCTAACAAAGGAAAGCACGCAAATGAGGAATGGTACAGATCTAGAAGAAAGACTAATGATTACTTTAAGGTAAATAAAATTCTTCTTTTATCCATAGACTTATTTTTTAAGGTAGGTTTAACCGTAGTTTGTTTCGATGGATAATATTAAAATACAATGCATCAACTATTTAATATTTACGCTACCCAGAGAACACATCAGTGAATACTGATGAATCAGATGATGTAGGTGAAAGTGTGGCATCGCGATCTGATGTACTTGGACACGGATTGGACGTAAGAACAGTTATGCGTGTATTTGCATATACAGGTACAGGTATGTGTGAATGATTTGAAAATTACAGTTTTCTAAGGAACTTACTGTAAGACCTGCTATACTTTCTCAAAACTGACATTATTTCAAATTTAGCGACCATCATCACTTGCTGTGGCACAGATGATATTAGAAATGAGTACTAGGATCATCTGCTTCAGGCTTTGACGAATTTATTTTCTTGATGTTTTTATGCAAGCACCTGCAACAATTTCTCCTCTTCTGTCATATTTGTCTCTTACGAGAACTGGAGGCATCTCCATCCTGTACATCAGAATCATTTTCCATATACGTAGCCAGCCGGAGTGGCCGTGCGGTTCTAGGTGCTGCAGTCTGGGGTCGAGCGACCGCTACGGTCGCCGGTTCGAATCCTGCCTCGGGCATGGATGTGTGTGATGTCCTTAGGCTAGTTAGGTTTAGTTAGTTCTAAGTTCTAGGCGACTGATGACCTCAGAAGTTAAGTCGCATAGTGCTCAGAGCCATTTGAACCATATACGTATGAACAATTACAAAAATGGTTCAAATGGCTCTGTGCACTAGGGGACGTAACTTCTGAGGTCATCAGTCCCCTAGAACTTAGAACTACTTAGCCCTAACTAACCTAAGGACATCACACACATCCATGCCCGTGGCAGGATTCGAACCTGCGACCATAGCGGTCTCGCGGTTCCAGACTGAAGCACCTAGAACCGCTCGGCCACACCGGCCGGCGGCAATTACAAGTGACGAGAAAGTTAGCATCTCAAAATGTATATTTTTTCTGCTTGACTGTGCAGGAGAACCTCTTTTTGAAGCTTTCTTCTTGTTGAGTTCTCTTGTGTAAAAGTCACGAATGTTCTTTCACTTCTTCTTTAACTGTATGGCTGCAACAAAACAAAATTTCTGGTGCCTTGTAACAGGCTGTGCATTTGCAGAGTCGCATTATTCCTTCAAATGTAGTATATTCACTATATTCAAAATCGTGAGAGACACTTCTCAGGAAGTGTGGGATACCCTACAAAGCACATGCATGCCACCTGCATCGGCAGAAGGGTGGATAAATATAGCAGAAATGTTTAAAATGCACGCTGATTTTCAGAACTATCTTGGTGCAGCTGATGGGAAGCATTTTAGATTTGTTAAACCTGAACACAGTGGCTCTTTACACCACAAGTACAAACACTATTTTTCAATGTATTACTAGCAGTCTGTGACGCTGTTCCTTCCCATTCATAGTCGTAGGTTCATATGGAAAAAGTGGAGACTCGCAAATTTAGCCGGCCAGTGTGGCCGTGCGGTTCTAGGCCCTTCAGTCAGGAACCGCGTGACCGCTACGGTCGCAGGTTCGAATCCTGCCTTGGGCGTGGATGTGTGTGATGTCCTTAGGTTAGTTAGGTTTAAGTAGTTCTAAGTTCTAGGGGACTGATGACCTAAGAAGTTAAGTCCCATAGTGCTGAGAGCCATTTGAACCATAGCCATTTGTAAACTAGCGAGTTCTCATCGTTGGAAAATCATTTTCCTCCAAGACGTTTTTTCAGCTTTCCGCAAAGATTGAAATCCCATGGTGCAAGATCTGGATTTCTCCATCCGCATCACCAACGTCTGTGTGGCATTGGTCAAATTGTTGGCACCATTTTACTATGGCTGGACGCGACGTTATATTTGTGCGGTTCTGGGCGCTACAGTCTGGAGCCGCGTGACCGCTACGGTCGGAGGTTCGAATCCTGCCTCGGGCATGGATGTGTGTGATGTCCTTAGGTTAATTAGGTTTAAGTAGTTCTAAGTTCTAGGGGACTGATGACCACAGCAGTTAAGTCCCATAATGCTCAGATCCATTTGAACCTTTTTTTTTTTTTTTTTTTTGACGTTATATTTGCTCCATATACCCTCAGAAGAATCGTACTGTCCCGCCTGTTTCAACTTTCCAGTCGGTTTCAAGCTGACGTGTCATTTCAATCGCACACTGCGAAGCAGCTTTTCCCTTCACCAAAGCAGAACTGTGTCCACAGGAAATCCGGGAAATGCGGTTTCTTTTGAGAATGCACCACTCTTGTTACGACATGGCCTTACCGTGGACGGCATGTGTAACTTACTTATTGGAGTCCCTAAGTAGGTATGAGGTGGCAACGTGACCTCCTTCCTGTTTTCCACACAGTTACACATACATCCTATTTCCATCGTACCAGCAGCTGCTCTATGCCGAGCTAGGCCTGTTTCGTTTGCACGAAGAGTTCCAACTTAAGCAATTATCGAATACTAAGACAAAGCGGTTCAAATGGTTCAAATGGCTCTGAGCACTATGGGACTTAACTGCTGTGGTCATCAGACCCCTAGACCTTAGAACTACTTAAACCTAACTGACCTAAGGACATCACACACATCCAAGTCCGAGGCAGGATTCGAACCTGCGACCGTAGCGATCGCGCGGTTCCAGACTGTAGGTTCTAGAACCGCTCGGCCACCCCAGCCGGCTCGCCAGTTTATAAATATAGTGGACTTTATAAAAGAGTGAAATATAATAATTTAAATTTGCCAAAGTCTCGAGCTTTTTCTGACTCGGCTCAGCCGTTTTGCTTTGTCGGAGATGAAGCATTTGGTCTTGTAGACAACATGCAACGCCTGCGCAATGGAAAAAAATTGACAGAGAAAAGAAATATTTATAATTACAGGTTGACGATGGCGCGATGCTACGTAGAAAGCACTTATGCATCTACCTAACAAATGGTAAATATTTCACCCCCCCTTAAATTTGAAAGCGGGCATCTGCGCAGTAATAAATCGAGCACGCTGCTTTCTGAACAGGTCTGTTCGCAAAAGAGATAAATTGTAGCAGGACGAAAATTTAGAAGTAACTGGTTTACAAGACGTACGGAGCACCACGTGTAAAATAAGCCGCTATGCCGCAAATATACGAGACAAATTCATAGGTTATTTTGTTAGTACTGGCAAATGAACAAGATATAAAATGTGTTTTACTTAGTAACAAACAAAATAATACATATTATATTCGTCATTCTCCGATACAGTTTTATCTTCGATGTCAGGAACAAATTATTTACACATCTCTTTCCAAGCATTACGCTTTTCCATCTCATTGCTGTAATACGTATTTCCTGAATCCCAAATTACAGGACGACGTTCCATTTCAATGACAAAACGTTCCACGTCGAAAGTCGCTTTTGCAGCAAGAAAGAAGGTTTATTAGCACGACACGGGAACCGCACTTGCTTCAAAAAGCACAAAAGGAGCCAACAAAAATTCAGCACAATTACGCGAGGTGGCAACTTTTCACCCCCACCCTCTGTAACCACGCTGCCAGGTCGCCACGTGTGGCAGGGTCAAACGCGGCTGAATCCCCAGGAGCAGTCGCGGGGATCGACGGGTGCACAGTTGGTCGCGCGTCAGTGTGTAGGCGGCCAGACGATCAAAAAGTATGTAAGTGAAATCACTCAAACCCAGAGACGGAGTGAAAAAAATCGTATAACTGACGTAACCGACAGATACTCGTGTCTGTCGGTTGTCCAGCACTAAAAAGAGGAGGCCACGACATTGGGGTCACAGATTTACTTCAAATTTTGCACACCGTTAGTAGGCCATTAAAAGAAGATAATGTGCAAGTAGGAAGTGTACTACTCTGCCAATTCCTAGAATTGCAAGAGAAATTTTACTCGTCTATTATGTAACTGATGTACAGTCGTGGACAAAACGAGCGAGACCCCTCGCCTTTTCGTTATGCTGATCCGCACAGCTTTAAAGTCTGCTACACAGCGTAACAGGCAAGGCGACGAAGTGCTACCAACATACTATGCACAGGAGTGAAATTGAAAAACTATCTGAACTTTATCAGACTGTTATCAATCGTGTGTAAGACTATATTAATGCTGATTAGTGTGTTAAACAAAACACGTAAATATAAGGTATAAATGAAAGAAGAAACGCTAATTAGTATGAACTGTACTAATAAAAATGAATTTCAGCTTATTGCGATAACATAACTGTTTTAGTAAGACAAAGTACCCCAGATCTTTACGAATTAGTAAAATATTATGCGCATTTGGCCGCGAAACGGTCTGTGTCAACATTCAGACCACTCATACTGGATTACCGTTGCTGACCTACCATTAAAGTGTGCAAATTTAGCAATGCGTGAAGATTCGTAACGAAATTCAGTTAAAAATCATTCAGTGCCACACTTAAGTCAATTCTATTACTGACACAAGCGGGAAAAGTAGGCAGTGACAAGTATGAAATTCTACAAGAGTTTCATATTGACATCCACAGGGTGACAGTACAGAATAAAGGTAGCAATAAAACATATTGGGGGCGCGAGAATTTCTTAAAATTGCTTTACCGATAGTCTATCTGCCTCCATCGAGATTAGAACCGAAAACAAACCAGACCTCCATTGCAGTAGCAAACACCTTTCACTACACTAGCAGACAACCCAGGAAAACAGCCCTCTATTATTACCCAGACATGAATAAGCCGGCAATTTCGCAATGAAAGTGGCAAAATGATCTGCAGTTTCTGTTGCATAGAGCTGTCCGGACTCAAAAACATGAATTTATGTCACCGCTTATGTGATACTCATTAAGGAAGTTTATCGAAATAACAGAATACTGTTATTAGCTAGTAAATTTAGTAGGATAATTCTGCACCATCCCAGGAAGTAAACGGCGACATAGCTGCCAAATGTAGGCTATTCTACAATGTTTCGAATCCTCCATTAGACTCGCCACAGCCAGAAAACATTCATTAGCCGAAGTGTCTCTTAAGCTAGCTAGCAATGGGAATGCTCGCCCTTCTAAAACGCTGTGGCATTAATACTAGGATCTGAGTTAACATGTGTAGGCAAATGGATTTTATTTGCATTCCTGTAAACGTGATTTGGATCGAAAGCGTAGCTACGATTAATATGCTGATGTATCGACTGCAACTAGAACATTTCGAATAAAGAGTAGGTGGAATTATTTATGCGGCCCTCGTCTTCAGTAATTGTCGTAGCTATTTTCGTTGTTAGGATTTCGTCACCTAAATCGGTAAAAATGGAACACACTAATCAGCATTAATATAGTCTTACACATGATTGAAAACAGTCTGACAAAGTTCGGATAGTTTATTCCATTTCACACCTGTGCATAGTATGTTGGTAGCACTTCGTCGCCTTGCCTGTTATGCTGTGTAGCAGACTTTAAAGCTGTGCGGATCAGCGTAACAAAAAGGCGAGGGGTCCCCCTCGTTTTGTGCACGACTATACCTGTGGGAAAGGAGCGGACGATAGAATTCATGGTGATGAAGTGGTTAGCGGTCGAGACTCGTAAGGCAACAGTGTATGGGGTGACGCTTCAACTCCCACTCAAACGTAATTTTTAACCTACATTTTCTTCATCACTGGTCATATTTTTTTATTTATACGACATTTGAGAGGTAATATACTTAAGAAAACACGTGTATTTGCATGACGTTTTACTGAATTTCATGTTATTTGACTACTTACTATTTTTAATTAAATTCAGTTATTAGAACAAACATATTTATAACTATCGACAAGTAAACGAAGAAGAAAGAAAACCGCGTGGTCTGGGGCGCCTTGCCACGGTTCTCGCAGCTTCCCCCGTCCGAGGTTCGAGTCCTCCCTCGGGTAAGGGTGTGTGTGTTATCCTTAGCGTAAATTAGTTTAAGTTAGATTAAGTAGTGTGTAAGCTTAGGGACCGAGGGCCTCAGTCGTTTGGTCCCATAGGAACTTATGACAAATTTCAAACGCATAGAATTTTCCTGAAAATGTATGCCTGTCGTCGTTTGCGAAATTCCTTATACATGCAATCCGGTAAGGTACCGGGAACTACTTAACTCGACGCTTCGAACTTCAGACACAAAAGCGACCCCCATTTGGCAGTTGCGTAACAATGAGACGTTGCTACTGTAGCAAGAACGAATAGTGCAGGTGCAAATTTTTTGAATATCACTGAATTTACACTTGTACTACAAAAATGAAGGTAACTCCCTGTTCTTCGACTACTGCAGATAATGGCTGTCATGACAATTCGATGCGTAATGCGGTTACAAATGTCGGTTAAAAGATGCATTTGTGCACTGTGAAATTCTTATTCAAGAAGCGTACCTTATTGATATAAAACAATCACCGACGATTTCTGCAGATTCAATGGCGATTCTATTTTGGAAATGTTAGTGGAAAAAAATAATTTAAAAAATAAGTGTTAGCGGGATTCGAACCGTCGCCTCATCCATGATATTCTTGCTCAGCGCGAACGCTAACCAGTTTTTATGTCATTTTGTTCGTTGCATTCGTTCGGGGTGGACGTTCCATGACATGCCTTCAAGTTCATCGTTGATCCATTCAATCAGTGGTGGTTTTTTTTTTCTTCACATGTACACCAGTTACATAATAGACGAATAAAACTTCTCTTGCGATTTTCTCGGAATTGCCAGAGTAGTGCACTTTGCTACTTGCACGTTATGTTGTTTCAATGGCTTACTAAAGCTGTACAAAGTTTGAAGTAAATCCGTGATCCCAACGTCGTGGCGTCCCCCTGTAAGTGAAACCACTCCTACCTTGGGAGAGACATCAGTTGTTTCATTCGACTGAAATACCAACGGGACGAAGAAACAATCGATTGTTGACAACAGTCGGTTGTCCCATCACTACTTGTAGTTCTTGGTAGAGCTATCGATCCAGTTCCCTAGCTGTGGTGGTCTTGGGCTCCTGATAACTGTCTCCATTACTACTTTCCAAATCAATATTCATTACTATTTTTCTCAGCTTCTGTTATATGAAGTGTCATACGGATGGTGTATTTTCTCAGTATATTTAAGCTTTGCACATTTATTCATGATTCACCCGAATGGAATGTTAATTGTTTCAAAGCTGCAATGGGAAAATGGGGACAGGGCGAGGTTCGTTTAAGCAGCTGCCAGCGGCATCACGTCCATGCTCAAAGCCAGTTTATGACCGTTTTTTGCTTTAATACATTCTTAACGTTTTTGATTATATTTGGAAGTTATACAACATATATCATAATAACTGCTCCAAGTTTTCAGAAGTAATATAGGGCACAAAAGTAAACGTTTTTCTTAATAAAGCAATGTCCATAAATGCGTAGTCTTAAACTTATACTGGGATGAAGGAAACAGTATATTGTAATAAAACTGTTGGAAGGACTTTATTGTGAAACAAGTGTGAAATTTAGGGCATGGTCTTAGCAATGGCACATCACGCAAGTGTACTATAAACTGTTTTGTTTTTACGAAATTGTATAATGAAAATTGCAAATATATTCATAAATGTTATTTAAATTTGTAGCTACCGCTATCTGTTCTAACTCTAAGTGCAAATGTGTATGGAAACCGGAAATGTGAATGCAGAAAATGTGCTCGGAAAAAGTTATATAATGGAGGCAGAAAACTTAACTTTCAATGTCAGTTATGTAATCAGAAAGTCTATCTGTCCACGTTGTTGTAGAAAAACAATGTTGTTGATTTTAATACCCGAAACTAAGTAAACAAATTTCACAGAAGATATTCTGTGACGTATAATAAATTGACTTCAGCAATTCATTGTTTCCCTGGTAAGAATAACAGCTGTAACACAAGCATCTTCACTCCAGCTAATGAGCACTGGCATTTGTATAGAAAAAGAAGCATTTGCATAAACTGTATTACTGATAAGTAATGTTTATCTTCACATACTCTATGACATCAGAAAATTAGGAACAGTTATTCTGACGTATCTGTATATAACTTTTCTGCTCTTCGTCGGAGAACTTTACGTGATTTCTACAGGGTCGTCTTCTTTCTAGATACAATGCAATGACATGTTACAGTATGTATAATTTCTTCGAATGTTTACAGGATCTGTAATACAGAATGCATCCAACATGAAACCTAACTTCTGCTGTTAATAGTGTCTCGACAATCGACAATACATGTTTGCATACCACTGATTCAGCCTACTGGACCATAAAAAACAATCAGTTCTCTCGAATTCCGCCGGCATTATGTCGTGCAACCTATAGTACCATTATATAAATTGCATTTGTGAATATATGTTTACTGATTGATAGGAAATTATATTCTGTATTTCGTACTAATGAGTATTTTTGTGTAATTCCAATGCTCCATCAGTTACGTTTAAATCGCGTTAAACCTTCTTTAAAAGTAATAAAATTGGATTGCTATATTTGGGGATGGGACTCAATCACACATCCTGCAGTGGACCCGATGCTGTCTGTCAGTGGCCCTGCCAGTAACACGCTAACCCACGTCTGTCCACCATTCACTCTCGAGCGGAAACGAACTGGTCGGATGTTGCGTATCAGAAGAAGCAGTGACAACCTGATCACCAGGGAATGCCAATGGTACCAAGGGTGTCGAAGGTCTCGTCACCGGCGCCCTGATGCCGGTGCTGCTTCGAGAGGTAGCCAAAACAGAAGCCTGTCGAATGTGGCCACTGCCGACTGTGGCGCTACGAGATTGGAATGAGGGCAAAATATAAACTAGAGAATAGACAAACACTAAAATCTGCTGGGCAGAGGTCTCACTACAGCCTAAGATGGAAAGATCCGCTAGCTCTTAACACAGAAATAAATTTATCTACTGGAAATAGGTGTATCAACAGCTGATTTTTACTAGAAACTCTGCTTACACGAAAGCTGCTGGCTCTGAGCACTATGGGACTTAACTTCTGAGGTCATCAGTCCCCTAAAACTTAGAACTACTTAAACCTAACTAACCTATGGACATCACACACACCCATGCCAGAGGCAGGATTCGAACCTGCGACCGTAGCGGTCGCGCGGTTCCAGACTGTAGCGCCTAGAGCCGCACGGCCACCCTGGCCGGCACAGGAAATAAATACGCTAACTCTAAAACAGTGGTCTAAACTGTACGCTGTGTACTTGCACGAGATTTAAAAAGAGTCACGTGACGCAGATCTTCAGACGGCTGAGCGCCTTGCACAGATATGCACTAAGATTTACGCAAAAAACTTAAGACTAAGTTATAAATCACTAGTTTACACAGTTAAATACACTTCCTCGCAGAAATACGAGAGCAAAAGAAATTGAACTAAATTGTATTGTATTGTCTTAAACTGGGGACCTAGAAGCGACGGAAAGGCTTCGTCCCGCCATAACCCTCAGTAATAACAACCCCTCAAAAGGCCGCAGCAGTCAACCCACCCAATGCCGCCCCACACCAAACCCAGGGTTAATGTGTGGTTCTGTCCCAAGTGAAGAAGCTTTTTCAGTTTGTTTTAAAATTTTAGTTTTCTGAGTGTCAGACAAAGTGATTAAAAATTTTTCTTGCAGCTTCCCTTTATGCTCTAAAGACAACCTTAATGTGTAGTAATGAATGTCACTCTTTTCTGGTATTATAATTACGTACATCATTGTTTCTTTGAAACTATAGTGCATTATTTATAGGTTACATCATGAGTAAATAAATAATCTGTGAAGCGGTAGTCAGGATGCTCAACTCCTTAAACAGAGGTCTACCAGGTGATCGTAGGTGAGCACCACATACTATTCTTACTGCATGTTTCTGCGCAGTGAAAACTTCTTTTATTAAAGACGAGTTACCCCAAAACAATTCCATACGACATGATGTAATGAAAATATGGAAAATATGTCAACTTATTGATTTGTCTCGCCCCAAGAATTGCAGTGAATCTAAGCAAAAAAGTGGTTGGGTTATTTTAGGAGTCCCAAAACGTGTTTTTTCCAATTTAAATTCTCATCAGTATGGACCCCAAAGAATTTTGAAGTTTCCACCCTGTTTATTATTTCTTCACACTTATCATTGGTGTACTACCTCTAGCCGGCCGTTGTGGCCGAGCGGTTCTAGGCGCTTCAGTCCGGAACCGCGCAGTTGCTACGGTCGCAGATTCGAATCCTGCCTCAGGCATGGATGTGTGTGATGTCCTTAGGTTAGTTAGGTTTCAGTAGTTCTAAGTCTAGGGGACTGATGACCTCATGTGTTAAGTCCCATAGTGCTCAGATCCATTTGAACCATTTTACTACCCCTAGATGTGCAAAACTAAATATGTTGTGTCATTTTTAAATTGAGTGTGAGGCATTTGCAGAAAACCAACGATACTTTTAGGAACACTTTTTACTATTTGTCTGTTTCTATACATATGATTTGATTGATCACAGTACTAGTATCATCTGCAAAAAGAACTAATTCTGCTTCTTGCATATGAGATGGAAGATCATTTATATATATATGAGGAAACATTAGTGGAACTAAGATTGAACCTTGTGGAAACCCATATGTGATTTTTCCTCAGTCAGAATTATGTCCCTGGAGTATATTTCTTGAATTACTGATTACAACTGTCCGCATTCTTTTGGTTACCTATGGCATTATCCATTGGCTGACTATACCATCAATCCCATAAAACGTCAATTTACCTAGGAGAATACCGTGATTGACACAGTTAAATGCCTTACAGGTGTGGCAGAAACTACCAACCAGTGCTGTTTTGTTATTTAATATTTGTAAAATCTGGTGCTCGAACATGTAAATGGCATTCTCATTAGAGTAACCCTTCTGAAGCCCAAACTGTAATTTGCCAAGGAGGCCACTGTTGCTTAGGTGAGATACCATGGTAGAATAGATAATCTTCTCAAAAATTTTGGAGAATGATGTAAGCAGTAAACCAAGTTGGTAGTTATTGACATCTCTATTATTACCTTTGTTAAAGAGGGGTTTAACCATGGCATTTTTCGGTCTCTCTGGAAAAATGCCTAGAGTTAGTAAGGCATTACATATTTCTGATAAGGGTGGGCTTATTACATACGAACAAATCTTTAGTACTGTATTGGAAACACCATCAAAATCAGATGAACTTTTACTCTTGAGATAATGTATAATTTTCTTAAATTTGGAAGGAGATGTTGGTGATACATTCATATGATTGAATTTTATTAGAGTTACATTTTCAGCATACTACTGTGATTTTGCTCTTGAACTGTTTGTCCCTGTGATTTCTACTATATTTAAGAAATAATTATTAAATGCATTTGCGACCTGTGACTCATCATTTATAGCCCTTCCATTCAGTTCAATAGTGACGTTATCTTGTTCCGTCTCTCGTCTCACTACATTCCATTTGGCCTTAAGTCTGATGTCCGAAGTACTGATTTCTGACATTATGTTCATGTTCCTTAATTTTTTAATAACCTTTCTTAGTAATTATGAGTAGTTTTTGTAGTGTGAAACTATTGTATGATCCCTACTTGTTCTTGCGGGCTGATACTTTTCTATTTTCCTTTCAAGACATACTTTAATTCCTCTACTGATCCATGGTTTCTTACACGTCTGTTTAGTGTCCTTTCTGATTAGCTTATGTGGAAAGCTATTTTCAAATAATGAAATTTCTTAAAAATGTTTGTCATGGAGTCATTAATCATTCTAACTGTTTTCTACTGACTAGCATCCATACTGTAAGGCAGTATGTTATTTACCCTTACTAACTGTGCATCGTGATCCGAGACGTTATCAGTTATTTTCCAGCTCTGAACTTCATCCAAGAAAACAGTACCAATTAGCCTCCTAATGCATTTATCGACCTATACTGGAAACTTAATGACTGAAATCAAATTGTAAGATCCAAATAAGGTTTGCAGATCGTTTTTCTTACCAGAATCCTTAAGAAAATCTACACTGAAGTCACCACAGACTATTACACTATTGGCCATTAAAATTGCTACACCACGAAAATGACGTGCTACAGACGCGAAATTTAATCGACAGGAAGAAGATGCTGTGATATTCAAATGATTAGCTTTTCAGAGCATTCACACAAGGTTGGCGCCGGTGGCGACACCTACAACGTGCTGACATGAGGAAACTTTCCAACCGATTTCTCATACACAAACAGCAGTTGACCGGCGTTGCCTGGTGAAGCGTTGTTGTGATGCCTCGTGTAAGGAGGAGAAATGCGGACCATCACGTTCTCGACTTTGATAAAGGTCGGATTGTATCCTATCGCGATTGCGGTTTATCGTATCGCGACGTTGCTGCTCGCGTTGGTCGAGGTCCAATGGCTGTTAGCAGAATATGGAATCGGTGGGTTCAGGAGGGTTATACGGAACGCCGTGCTGGATCCCAACGGCCTCGTATCACTAGCAGTCGAGATGACAGGCATCTTATCCGCATGACTGTAACGGATCGTGCAGCCACGTCTCGATCCCTGAGGCAACAGATGGGGACGTTTGCAAGATAACAACAATCTGTACGAACAGTTCGACGACGTTTGCAGCAGCATGGACTATCAGCTCGGAGATCATGGCTGCTGTTACCCTTGACGCTGCATCACAGACAGGAGCACCTGCGATGGTGTACTCAACGACGAACCTGGGTGCACGAATGGCAAAACGTCATTTTTTCGGATAAATCCAGCTTCTGTTTACAGCATCATGATGGTCGCATCCTTGTTTGGCGACATCGCGGTAAACGCACATTGGAAGCGTGTATTCGTCATCGCCATACTGGCGTATCACCCGGCGTGATGGTATGGGGTGCCATTGGTTACACTTCTCGGTCACCTCTTGTTCGCTTTGACGGCACTTTGAACAGTGGACGTTACATTTCAGATGTGTTACGGCCCGTGGCTCTACCCTTGATTCGATCCCTGCGAAACTCTACATTTCAGCAGGATAATGTACGACCGCATGTTGCACGTCCTGTACGGGCCTTTATGGATACAGAAAATGTTCGACTGCTGCCCTGGCCAGCACATTCTCCATATCTCTCACCAATTGAAAAGGTCTGGTCAATGGTGGCCGAGCAACTGGCTCGTCACAATACGCCAGTCACTACTCTTGATGAACTGTGGTATCGTGTTGAAGCTGCATGGGCAGCTGTACCTGTACATGCCATCCAAGCTCTGTTTGATTCAATGCCCAGGCGTATCAAGGCCGTTATTACGGCCAGAGGTGGTTGTTCTGGGTACTGATGTCTCAGGAGGTATGCACCCAAAGTGCGTGGAAATGTAATCACATGTCAGTTCTAGTATAATATATGTGTCCAATGAATACCCGTTTATCATCTGCATTTCTTCTTGGTGTAGCAATTTTAATGGCCAGTAGTGTAACTGCTTGCTGCTATCTGACAGTAAGGAATCCAGGTTCCTCATAAATAGTTCAAAATTTACCAATGGGGGTCTATATACAGTTACAATTAAAAGTGATCTACTGCATTTTTCAGTTTTAATTCATAAACACACACTCATATATGCTGATCACTGCAAAATATACTTGTCTCCTTTTCCCATGTTATTTCTGCATGAGTAAACTGCAATTCACATGATATATTCCCATCACCCAATTATATGTTCAAAACTGTTCAAATGTGTGTGAAATATTATGGGACTTAACTGCTAAGGTCATCAGTCCCGAAGCTTACACACTACTAACCTAAATTATCCTAAGGACAAACACACATACCCATGCCCGAGGGAGGACTCGAACTTCCGCCGGGACCAGTGACCCAATTATAGCAACAGGCAGTGCACTCATCTGAGATTTCATATCAATCAGCAGCAGGGTGCTCAACCCAATGTATTGGTACACAAAATGTATAACACATCGAATAAACACACTATCTGTAGAAGAAAACACTGCATCTTTACCACCTGCGTCGCCACCAAGAGCTACCCTATCTGCCGAAAATATATACAGAAATGTTAAGTACGATATTCGTAGTGATTACTACTATTTTTGATGTGAATTTTATGAATAAATCAGAAAATTCTACCACTGGAGATAGCAAACTAGTACGTTTTAGATCAAGTTACCGTGTACTAATTGTTGAATACAAACCGTCTAATCAGTTTAAATAAGAAAATGCGTGACAAGGAGAATGATTATAAAGAACGTAACTGGTCTCAGAAAAGTCAATAAGTCACAACTATGCAGGTATTACTGAGATCTAGAGAACACATGACACACAGATTGTAAGGTGGCTATAATTTCGCACCTTGCAAGAACTCATCCACATACTTTGCCGTGACCTACAAACACAATTAGGTATCATGTTATAGGTTGTACATCGTATATATGAATATATGAAGGAGACTGGCATTGTCACGTATGTCTTGTAAATAATTGTTAACGCTTATTGCTCGAAAGGTGACGGAGTGTCTTTATTATAAAAACGGCGTAATGAATGATTGCCAATACTAGTAGAGTTTGGAACGCCTGTGGAGATGAAACGGCAGGCAGACCTCAAGCTCTGGGTGGAAGGCCCGCACAGGTGTTGGTCCTGCTTAAACACAGGAAGCAGCTAGACGGACGTCGTGGCACCTGAGCTCTGGAGCATAATAGGGTGACGGCCGACCGCTATTGTAGTAGGGGCCGTAAGGAAAACGGGATAATGCTTCCGAACGCTGAAAATCTTTGATGCAGGTGAGAGGACCGAAGAAGTGGCACCTCGGAAACCATGCAGGCTGGGTTATTTCCAAGGACTTTTTCTCAGAAGCGCACCATTGTACGAGTATAGGTTTTTCCTCGCAAACTTTCCGCTCTGGATGATAAAAGACTAAAATATGGTTGGTCGGCGTTCGGAAGAATCTGTAGAGAGGGACAATATTCCTTGGTTTCGGGAATATGATTAGTTTTCGGAATTACGATGGTGGGCAGCAAAGCCTTGCTGGGAAGCCAGAGCTGGAGAGACTTGGTCTTCCGTTGTGAGCGCCCATGTGTGACAGGCGGAATTGATGTCTTTGCTCTCAGGAGAGTTTATAAAAAATGGTTCAAATGTTTCTGAGCACTATGGGACTTAACTGCTGTGGTCATCAGTCCCCTAGAACTTAGAACTACTTAAACCTAACTAACCTAAAGACATCACACACATCCATGCCCGAGGCAGGATTCGAACCTGCGACCGTAGCGGTCACGCGGTTCCAGACTGTAGCGCCTAGAACCGCACGGCCACTCCGGCCGGTGAGAGTTTATAGTTAGAACAGTCAGGAACTATACTGTTGTGAACATATACAATTCTGGACTTCACCTCCGGTTTGGAAGTCGTCGTTAAGTACGCAGCGTTCAGTAACTGAGAGCACTTCCTCTGCCTATACTTACGTTGAGATGTTATCTCAACTCCGTCCTTGTGGTTGGGACTTCGCATTTCTCGTCTGTAGAACACAGAGAGGAGAAGACAGTATTAGAGTATATTAGTCGGAGGACTGCCTTCTGCCGTCCTAGTGTTTGAAAGAGTTTATTTGTGGCTGGAGTTCTTCCATCGTCGCAGACGAGTACGAGAACCATCACTTCGGCGCACCGGACGCAGTACATACGGTGATATCGCACATTGCTTCGGCTTATTAGGGCTATAAAAGCTAAACAGTTGTGATCACGCTAGTTTATTTCCACTGAGGTTCCACACCGCCGCAGATTATCTTTGAAGGTAGTGTCTTCTAGTATTTGGTACGAAGATGATGTCAGTCATTTCGCGTTATTGATATTAGACTACGCAGTCATGATAAGGAGCAGAGTTGGACAATTGATCAGTAATTTTACTTAGGAAATGTAAACATTGTAATATAAAGGTTTTTTTAATTTAAAATAAATACACTCCTGGAAATTGAAATAAGAACACCGTGAATTCATTGTCCCAGGAAGGGGAAACTTTATTGACACATTCCTGGGGTCAGATACATCACATGATCACACTGACAGAACCACAGGCACATAGACACAGGCAACAGAGCATGCACAATGTCGGCACTAGTACAGTGTATATCCATCTTTAGCAGCAATGCAGGCTGCTATTCTCCCATGGAGACGATCGTAGAGATGCTGGATGTAGTGCTGTGGAACGGCTTGCCATGCCATTTCCACCTGGCGCCTCAGTTGGACCAGCGTTCCTGCTGGACGTGCAGACCGCGTGAGACGACGCTTCATCCAGTCCCAAACATGCTCAATGGGGGACAGATCCGGAGATCTTGCTGGCCAGGGTAGTTGACTTACACCTTTTAGAGCACGTTGGGTGGCACGGGATACATGCGGACGTGCATTGTCCTGTTGGAACAGCAAGTTCCCTTGCCGGTCTAGGAATGGTAGAACGATGGGTTCGATGACGGTTTGGATGTACCGTGCACTATTCAGTGTCCCCTCGACGATCACCAGTGGTGTACGGCCAGTGTAGGAGATCGCTCCCCACACCATGATGCCGGGTGTTGGCCCTGTGTGCCTCGGTCGTATGCAGTCCTGATTGTGGCGCTCACCTGCACGGCGCCAAACACGCATACGACCATCATTGGCACCAAGGCAGAAGCGACTCTCATCGCTGAAGACGACACGTCTCCATTCGTCCCTCCATTCACGCCTGTCGCGACACCACTGGAGGCGGGCTGCACGATGTTGGGGCGTGAGCGGAAGACGGCCTAACGGTGTGCGGGACCGTAGCCCAGCTTCATGGAGACGGTTGCGAATGGTCCTCGCCGATACCCCAGGAGCAACAGTGTCCCTAATTTGCTGGGAAGTGGCGGTGCGGTCCCCTACGGCACTGCGTAGGATCCTACGGTCTTGGCGTGCATCCGTGCGTCGCTGCGGTCCGGTCCCAGGTCGACGGGCACGTGCACCTTCCGCCGACCACTGGCGACAACATCGATGTACTGTGGAGACCTCACGCCCCACGTGTTGAGCAATTGGCGGTACGTCCACCCGGCCTCCCGCATGCCCACTATACGCCCTCGCTCAAAGTCCGTCAACTGCACATGCAGTTCACGTCCACGCTGTCGCGGCATGCTACCAGTGTTAAAGACTACGATGGAGCTCCGTATGCCACGGCAAACTGGCTGACACTGACGGCGGCGGTGCACAAATGCTGCGCAGCTAGCGCCATTCGACGGCCAACACCGCGGTTCCTGGTGTGTCCGCTGTGCCGTGCGTGTGATCATTGCTTGTACAGCCCTCTCGCAGTGTCCGGAGCAAGTATGGTGGGTCTGACACACCGGTGTCAATGTGTTCTTTTTTCCATTTCCAGGAGTGTATATAACAAGGAACAACGTTTATCATTTAGTAGGATTAGTCGCCTTCATCATTCATTTATGTTCAGATTGTAATTTATAGAATTAAGAGCTCCTAAGATCTGCTTCAGGGGGTAGTCAGACAGGGCCAAATCTTCATTTTAGCGTTTATTATTTTCCGTTGCGCGCATTTATTTTTACACCCGCCTGGTGTAGCAACCTCGAAACATATTCGTCTCATAAAGACACGAAGAGCCGATAATAACATGTGAGACGTGGGTCCAATATGTGAAAGTTATAGCATTTTCGAGACACGAATCAAGAAAATGCTAAGCATGAATCACAAGTACGTCGTGATTCCATTGCAAGCGTGCATTTCCTGCACACAGCCATAGTACGTATTACCGGCTCATCATATAGCAACACTGCAACCGGCGGCGTTCGACACCACGAACGACTTCTCTCCACACGACGGAACACCTAGTAGCTGTTCCTACCCATGCCCCAACCTTCTCAGCGAGTGGGCAGTGATCTCATTGGTTCGCTCTCCTGGAACTCAAAGAAGGCTTCCAGAATGCCAAGAGTAACCCCATTGAGAACTAAATTGCTTGCAGTCGATACAAGGTACAGAATAGTATCTATGTAGAAACCCTAACGTAATTAATGATTGAATTGTAAGATATGTACCAACGTTGTGGTGCGAGACACTGGTATTTCTTGTGAAATCGCGACGTGAGTTTCTTAGTAGTTAGTTACTAAGAGAGTTCACTGAGACATCAAAGTATATAACATAATGTTACACCTATTGACAGCCCGTGACTGGCTATAGCAGCTGATCATTACTTCCTTTCTGGAGCATTGCTTTTCTCTGATGCTACAGCAAATCTTACCCATTACACTCAGTAATGACGACACAAAATTAAAAATGTTTTATTTATTTTCATTTAAAATTGACTGGTAAGTTGAAGGTATAAAATTTCGGTTTGTTGAATGTGGAAAATCGTCATATGCAGGATATGGGAGGAACAACGCTGTCAACTTGCTTGCACATTAGCACGAATCGGAATGTTAGGTCCATTTTCACGAGCGTTCATGGAAAATAATGAAAACTGAGATAGATTCCTTCTTACTTCGTCAGCATGGTGTGTGAAGGTCGCAATCGGCACCGCAGTGTGCAGAACGTGTTGGGTATATTTGTGGGTGATTAAGGAGTTGAAAGGAATAAAGAGAATCTAGATCCGAAGTTGTCACATACTCTACATACCTTTAATAATGTGTCATGTTCCTTTACTCTACAGGACCCTGTGGACGTATTGGGATTTAAACCTCGAATGGGTACTTTACCTGGAGATAAGGAAATATTCAACAGCTCATCACCTCCCCTTGGCAGTCATATATTTACAAAACATTTTGTTTCCGTTTCTATTATCCAAATCGGTAACCGTAGACTTACGTAACAGGAGAATAGCACACGATAGTGACCTCGATGACGATGACACCTGTGATCAGTGCCACATACATTTAATATATATCACGTTATTACCACCAAATATACGCCGTCCAGTCACGTTAATGTGGAGGACGACGGTTCAATCCTGCGTCTGGTCATCCTGATTTAGGTTTTCCGTGATTTCCCTAAATCGCTCCAGGCAAATGCCGGGATGGTTCCATTGAAAGGCCACGGCCGACTTCCTTCCCTAATCCGATGAGACCGATGACCTCGCTGTCTGGTCTCCTTCCACAAAACAACAACAACAACGACGTTAATGTGAACATCTGTTAAAAGCCTGAATAATCATCTTTTATAGAGCGGACAGCTTCGAGACATGCAGGAAAAGTGTCAATGAGGTTTTCGAAGGTACCGACAGGGATGTGGAGCCATGCCAACTCCAGTGAAGTGGACAGCAGCGCTAGGTTTTTCGGCTGAGGACGCATGGCGCGTACAACCCGATCGAGGTGTTCCCACATATTCTCGATTGGGTTATAATCTAGAGAATTTGTTGGAAAAGGAAGCACCACGAACTCATCCTGGCACTCGTCGAACAACGCACGTACAGTGCGAGCTGTGTGACATGTTTCATTGTTTTGTTGGTAGAGGTCATCGTGCCGAGGAAAACAACTGCATTTAGGTAGGGATGGACATGGTACACGAGGATAGATGCACACTACTTTTGATCCACTATGCTTTCCAGAATGACGAGTTCACCATGCGAATGGCATAAAAACATTCCTGTGACCATTATGCTCCCTCCTCCAACATCAACCCTTTCGACGGTTGTTGCAGAGTGTTTGCTTTCAGGTGTTTCATGCCGTACACGGCAACAGCCATCTGTCCGTTAGAGCATAATACTTGATTCATCTTAGAAGGCTCACCTGTCGCCACTCTGAACGTTCAGCTGCGGTACTGCGTTGCAAATTCCAGCCCTCGTCGCCGAAAGACAGCAGTCAGCATTGGTGCATGAAACAGGCCCATGCTGCGAAGGCCCATAGGCAGCAACGTTTGCTGAACGATCGTTGAGGAGACATCCTTGGTAGCCTCTTGGTTCGTCCGGGCCGTCAGTTGCTTAACAGTTGCCCTACTATTCGCCTGTACACGTCTCTGCGGCCATCGTTCACCCTGTCATCTATGGCTCATGGTGCATCACAGTTACCTCAGGGCCGACTTTGGATAGCTCCATTTTTCCATGCATAGCTCATGAACAATTTACAGACTTAGCTGTTTCGAAAAATCAGATAAATCGCTATGTTCCCGCATTGCAACGACTGCACTGTTTTCCCTCGTCCCCACGACGCGCTTTATGTACCCTCGACTGCTAGTGCTGCCATCTGCCATCTGTGAATGGTTATTGCACGTTGACGTCGAACATAGGCGGTGGTAACATTAATGTGACTGGACCGTGTATAAAAGATGAGGGACGAACTGTTATAATACACATGACACCTTCTTGTTTGCCCTCAGTGTTTCGTTGTCATCATAGTGAGTGGAACAATATACACAAACCAAAAAAGTTTTACATCACCCCGGTTCCCAGAACACCTGAAGATAGACGTTGACTGTGGATATTGTATCACAGACACAGTGCCTTTGACTGTTCAGAGATGTCACTAAACCCGACCCAAGATGTAAACAACCATGCATGAGCAGCGCCTATTAGATGGACGGGGTCTGATAGCCGATCAGTTCCAGTCATTCCACGAGGAAAGAGGTACACGGCACGTGTTGTCTTCAGTTTAACCTTGCCTAGATGGTCCATACCGCGGTTCGGTCGCGTCCTCATTGTTACTTGGTGCCAGAAAGGGCGCTCAACAAGGGAAGGTGTCTCGGAGTGAACCAAAGCGATGTTGTTCGGACATGGAGGAGATACAGAGAGACAGGAACTGTCGATGACATGCCTCGTTCAGCCCACTCGAGAGCTTCTACTACAGTGGATGAGCACTACCTACGGATTATGGCTCGGAGGAACCCTGACAGCAACGCCATCATGTTGAATAATGCTTTTCGTGCAGCCACAAGACGTCTTGTTACGACTCAAACTGTGTGCAATAGGTTGCATGATGCGCAACTACACTCCCGACGTCCATGGAGAGGTCCATCTTTGCAACCACGAGACCATGCAGCGCGGTACAGATGGGCCCAACAACATGCCGAATGGACCGCTCAGAATTGGCATCACGTTCTCTTCACCCGTGAATGTCACATATGCCTTCAATCAGACAATCGTCGGAGACGTGTTTGGAGGCAACCCAGTCAGGCTGAACGCCTTAGACACACTGTCCAGCGAGTGCAGCAAGGCGGAGGTTCCCTGATGTTTTGGGGTGGTATTATGTGCGGCCGACGTACGCCGTTGGTGGTCATAGAAGGCGCCGTAATGGCTGTACGATACGTGAATGCCATCCTCCGACCGATAGTGCAACCATATCGGCCGCATATTGGCGAGGCATTCGTCTTCATGGACGACAATTCGCGCCCCCATCGTGCACGTCTTGTGAATGGCTTCCTTGAGGGTAACGACATCGCTCGAATACAGTGGCCAGCATGTTCTACAGACATGAAGCCTATCGAACATACCTGGGATGGATTGAAATGGGCTGTTTATGGACGACGTGACCCACCAACCACTCTGAGGGATCTACGCCGAATCGCCGTTGAGGAGTGGGACAATCTGGACCTACAGTGCCTTGATGAACTTGTGGATAGTATGACACGACGAATACAGGCATGCATCAATGCAAGATGACGTGCTGCTGGGTATTAGAGGTACCGGTGTGTACAGAAATCTGGACCACCTCCTCTAAAGGTCTCGCTGTATGGTGGTACAACATGCAATGTGTGGTTCTCATGAGCAATAAAAAGGGCGGAAATGATGTTTATGTTGATCTCTATTTTAATTTTCTGCACAGATTCTGAACTCTCGGAACCGAGGTGATGCAAAACTTTTTTTGATGTGTGTGCAATACAATGAATGGCTGTTTATGAGGTACTGTTACGCCGAACAGATGGATAGTACTGTCGAAACTGTTTTCAGTCTGGGTTCCAACGCTCCAGTTCCGTACCTAAACAGCCTTATTTCCAGCAATAGTCAGCGCAGAATTGGTGCTGCGTTGCAGTATACACTTTTATAATCAATAATTTGATGTTATATACTGCAGATACAAATTGATCATAACTATTTCATTTGTTGAATGAACGTATAGATCTGTCTCAAAATAAGCACCTGTCAAAAGGAAATGTTACTACAACATGATCTGTGACTGTGATGATTGTGGCAAAATTCCTAGCAACTCACATAAGACGCTACGTTGCGTTCCTGTGTTAAAGCTGCAGATTATTCTTCTGACTCATTTTAATCTAAGAGGATAATACGTGCTTGAACCTAAGTAAAACAAAACATTAAAACAAATCAACAAATATAAGTATGTAAAACAGTCAAATATACAATCATAGCATGTAATAATTGAAATTTCTCTCATAACTGAGATAGATTCATTCAGCTTCCAAGTAGATCATGAATTTCTAACTTGCAAGGGGACTTTACTCTGAATGTTATTGGTTTCTTAAATTCAGATACTGTTTTCTTGCACTAAGTCAAATACTGTGTATTGTTTGCAGTTTTATTAAGCCGATGACTTTTTATAGTTATATCGTGTAATTTTCAGTTAACGAACATCTGATTCAGTACTCATGTTGTAGGCTGTTTCTTTTGGGTATGTGGGAGTAAACCATGAGACAAGAACAAAGCCCTATGACAGTTCCTGTGTTATAATACCCCAAGTGAGAGGTTAGGCCATCGTCCGTGTCACGCCGTTGTTTGCAATCTTTAGTATTTATTACTCACTTTCTGGGGCAACATAAGCGAAATATACTTAGCGAAGTTCCATAAAAAATTCTCGTGAAAGGTTACGATGAGCTTGTTTATATGTCCAGTTTGTTGGAATGACCATTTTCATGTCAGATATGAAAATATTCGTTTGTAAACAACAAGCCTTTCGCGTGCTACGGTACATATACAAAAATATTAATATTACGTTTAAAAACGAATATTGTTTTTATCAAGTTTATTTAACGTTTGTTCAGTCGGACCTCTGTATCAAAGGCGCACGGTCATTGTAGGTTTGTCATGAATCTTCCTATTATGTCCTCACCCTAAATGTGGATAGTAATATTACCAGCTAATTGATTGGCGACTCCATAGTGTCCTGTGCACTATATGGGTATACTTGAAAGGAGAGACAGCATTGGTCGTATATTTTTGTTTATTATCGCAAAATCGATTTTCGGTCACTTAGTGACCATCTTCAGTGCTGTCATATATAACTTAAATTAGTAAGCACTGGTGTCAATAAGCTTACGGCGATCACATAGACTCTATGTGATCGCCGTAAGCTTATTGACACCAGTGCTTACTAATTTAAGTTATATATGACAGCACTGAAGATGGTCACTAAGTGACCGAAAATCGATTTTGCGATAATAAACAAAAATATACGACCAATGCTGTATCTCCTTTCAAGTATTACCAGCTAATCTTACTATTAATATTTTTTCATTTGGAACTTTAATCCTCATTCTGAAACTTCCTTTAAATTCTGTCATAGATTCTTTGATATACGGGTTAAACAGTGGAGGAGACAAACTGCATACAGCCTTACGGCCTTATTAGTCCGAACAATTATCTCTCGGTACTCCATTTTATTATTCCTTCTGTGTTCTTACACATATTGTATTTTAGCCGCCTTTCCCTATAGCATGTACCTATTTTTCCAACGTCTTGCACCAATTTACGTAATCGAACGCTTTTTCTAGGTCTACATCTACATCTACATGGATACACTGCAAATCACATTCAAGTGCCTGGCAGAGGGTTCATCGAACCACTTTCACAATTCTAGATTATTCCAATCTCGTATCGCGCGCGGACAGAACGAACATCTCTATCTTTCCGTACGAGCTCTGATTTCCCTTGTTTTATCGTGGTGATCGTTTCTCCCTATGTACGTCGGTGACAACAAAATATTTTCGCTTTCGGAGGAGAAAGTTGATGATTGGAATTTCCTGAGAAGATTCCACGGCAACGAAAAACGCCTTTCTTTTAATGATGTCCAGCCCAAATCATGTATCATTTCAGCGACACTCTCTCCCATATTTCGCGATAATACAAAATGTGTTGCCCTTCTTTGATCTCTTTCGATGTACTCCGTCAGTCGTACCTGGTAAGGGCCTCACATCGCGCAGCAGTACTCTAAAAGAGAACCGACAAGCGTAATGTAGGCAGTCTCCTGAGTAGATCTGTCACATTTTCTAAGTGTCCTGCCAATAAAACGCAGTCTTTGGTTAGTCTTCCCCTCAACATTTTCTATGTGTTTCTTCCAATTTAAGTCGTTCGTAACTGCAATTCCTAGGTATTTAGTTGAATTTACGGCATTTAGATTTGAGTGATTTATTGTGTAACCGGATTTTAACGAATTCCTTTTAGCACTCATGTGGATGACCTCACACTTTTCGTTATTTAGGGTCAACTGCCAATTTCCATACCATTCAGGTATCTTTTCTAAATCGTTTTGGAATTTGATTTGATCTTCTGATGACTTTATTACAGCGTCATCTTCAAAAAACCTAAGACGGCTGCTCAGATGGTCTCCCAAATCGTTTATATAGATAAGGAACGCAAGGGCCTATAACACTACCTTGGAGAACGCCAGAAATCACTTCTATTTCACTCGATGACTTTCCGTCAGTTATACGAACTGTGACCTCTCTGACAGGAAATCGCAAATCCAGTCACATAACTGAGACCATATTCCATAAGCACGCAGTTTCACTACAAGCCGCTTTAATCCGACAGTGTCAACAGCGTTCCGTAAATGCAGAAATACGGAATCGATCTGAAATCCCTTATCAATAGCACTCAACACTTCATGTGAATAAAGAGCTAGTTGTGTTTCCCAGGAATGATGTTATCGAAACCCATGTTGACTGTGTGTCAATAGACCGTTTTCTTCAAGGTAATTCATTACGTTCGAACATAATATATGTTCTAAAATCCTGCTGCATATCGACGTTAACGATATGGGCCTCCTACTACCTTTGTTTAATATTGGTGTGACCTGTGCAACTTACTAGTCTTTGGGTATGGATCTTTCGTCGATAGAACGGTTGTATATGATTGTTAAGTATGGAGCTAATGCATCAGCATGCTCCGAAAGGAACCTAATTGGTATACAATCTGAACCAGAAGACTTGCTTTTTTTAAGTGATTTAAGTTGCTTCACTACTCTGACGACATTTGCTTTTTCGTTACTCATGTTGGCAGTTGTTCTTGATTCAAATTCTGGAATATTTACTTCGTCTTCTTCTGTGAAGGCATTTTGGAAGGCTGTGTTTAGTAACTCTTCTTTGGCAGCACTGTGTTCGATAATATCTCCATTACTGTCGCGCAGAGAAGGCGTTGTTTATTTCTTGCCGCTAACATACTTCACAAACGACCAGAATCTCTTTGGATTTTCTGCCAGGTTTCGAGACAAAATTTCGTTGTGGAAACTGTTATAAGCATCTCTCATTGAAGTCTGCAGTAAGTTTCGAGCTTATGTAAAAGATCGCCAGTCTTGGGGATTTTGCGTCTGTTTAAATTTGACATGTTTGCTTCGTTGTTTCTGCAACAGTGTTCTGACCCGTTTGTGTACCAAGGAGGATCAGCTCCTTCGTTTGTTAATTTATTTGGTATAAATCTCTCGATTGCTGGCTATACTATTTCTTCGAATTCTAGTCACATCTGGTATACACTTACATTATTAATTTGGAATGAGTGGAGATTGTCTCTCAGGAAGTCGTCAACTGAATTTTTATATGCTTTCTTGAAAAGGTATATTTTTCGTTCGCCAACATATCGAGGGTAAACTGAAGTCACCACTACAATCGTATGAGTCGGATACGTGTTTGAAATCAAATTCAAGTTTTCTTCGAACCTTTCAGCAACTCTAGCATCTGAAATGGGAGGTCAGTAAAAGGATCCAATTATTACTTTATTCCGTTTGTCAACGTTGACTCCTACACATACTAACTCACAGGAACTATCTACATCAATTTCGCGACAAGATAAACTACTTTTAGAGCAACAAACACGCCACCGCCAACCGTGTACACTCTATCCTTTCGGAACACCATTAGGTTCTTCGCAAAAATTTCGGCTGAGCGTACCTCCGGCTTTAGCCAGCATCCAGTGGCTATAACGATTTTAGCGTCAGTGCTTTCTATTAGCGCTTTGAGCTCGGGTACTTTCCCAACACAGCTACGACAACTTACAACTGTTATACCGATGGTTGCTGTATCTGCGTTCTTCCTGTGTTCGGCCTGCACCCTTTGTGACTGAAGCCCTTCTTCTGTTTTCCACAGTTCCTCTAACCTAAAAAACCGCCCAGTCCACGCCACACAGCCCCTGCTACCCGTGTAGCCATCTCCTGCGTATAGTGGACGCCTGACCTATTCAGCGGAACCCCAAACCCAACCACCCTTTGCCGCAAGTCGAGGAATCTGCAGCCTACACGGTCGCAGAACCGTCTGAGCCTCTGATTCAGACCCTCCACTCGGCTCTGTATCAGACGTCCGCAATCGGTCCTGTCGACTATGCTGCTAATGGTCAGCTCTGCTTTCATCCTGCAAGCAAGACTGGCAGCGTTTACTACATCTACATCTACATTTATACTCCGCAAGCCACCTAACGGTGTGTGGCGGAGGGCACTTTACGTGCCACTGTCATTACCTCCCTTTCCTGTTCCAGTCGCGTATGGTTCGCGGGAAGAACGACTGTCTGAAAGCTTCCGTGCGCGCTCCAATCTCTCTAATTTTACATTCGTGATCTCCTCGGGAGGTATAAGTAGGGGGAAGCAATATATTCGATACCTCATCCAGAAACGCACCCTCTCGAAACCTGGCGAGCAAGCTACACCGCGATGCAGAACGCCTCTCTTGCAGAGTCTGCCACTTGAGTTTATTAAACATCTCCGTAACGCTATCACGGTTACCAAATAACCCTGTGACGAAACGCGCCGCTCTTCTTTGGATCCTCTCTATCTCCTCCGTCAGACCGATCTGGTACGGATCCCACACTGATGAGCAATACTCAAGTATAGGTCGAACGAGTGTTTTGTAAGCCACCTCCTTTGTTGATGGACTACATTTTCTAAGCACTCTCCCAATGAATCTCAACCTGGTACCCGCCTTACCAACAATTAATTTTATATGATCATTCCACTTCAAATCGTTCTGCACGCATACTCCCAGATATTTTACAGAAGTAACTGCTACCAGTGTTTGTTCCGCTATCATATAATCATACAATAAAGGATCCTTCTTTCTATGTATTCGCAATACATTACATTTGTCTATGTTAAGGGTCAGTTGCCACTCCCTGCACCAAGTGCCTATCCGCTGCAGATCTTCCTGCATTTCGCTACAATTTTCTAATGCTGCAACTTCTCTGTATACTACAGCATCATCCGCGAAAAGCCGCATGGAACTTCCGACACAATCTACTAAGTCATTTATATATATTGTGAAAAGCAATGGTCCCATAACACTCCCCTGTGGCACACCAGAGGTTACTTTAACGTCTGTAGTCGTCTCTCCATTGATAACAACATGCTGTGTTCTGTTTGCTAAAAACTCTTCAATCCAGCCACACAGCTGTTCTGATATTCCGTAGGCTCTTACTTTGTTTATCAGGCGACAGTGCGGAACTGTATCGAACGCCTTCCGGAAGTCAAGAAAAATAGCATCAACCTGGGAGCCTGTATCTAATATTTTCTGGGTCTCATGAACAAATAAGGCGAGTTGGGTCTCACACGATCGCTGTTTCCGGAATCCATGTTGATTCCTACATAGTAGATTCTGGGTTTCCAGAAATGACATGATACGCGAGCAAAAAACATGTTCTAAAATTCTACAAGAGATCGACGTAAGAGATATAGGTCTATAGTTTTGCGCATCTGCTCGACGACCCTTCTTGAAGACTGGGACTATCTGTGCTCTTTTCCAATCGTTTGGAACCCTCCGTTCCTCTAGAGACTTGCGGTATACGGCTGTTAGAAGGGGGGCAAGTTCTTTCGCGTACTCTGTGTAGAATCGAATTGGTATCTCGTCAGGTCCAGTGGACTTTCCTCTATTGAGTGATTCCAGTTGCTTTTCTATTCCTTGGACATTTATTTCGATGTCAGCCATTTTTTCGTTTGTGCGAGGATTTAGAGAAGGAACTGCAGTGCGGTCTTCCTCTGTGAAACAGCTTTGGAAAAAGGTGTTTAGTATTTCAGCTTTACGCGTGTCATCCTCTGTTTCAATGCCATCATCATCCCGGTGTGTCTGGATATGCTGTTTCGAGCCACTTACTGATTTAACGTAAGACCAGAACTTCCTAGGATTTTCTGTCAAGTCGGTACATAGAATTTTACTTTCGAATTCAATGAACGCTTCACGCATAGCCCTCCTTACGCTAACTTTGACATCGTTTAGCTTCTGTTTGTCTGAGAGGTTTTGGCTGCGTTTAAACTTGGAGTGGAGCTCTCTTTGCTTTCGCAGTAGTTTCCTAACTTTGTTGTTGTACCACGGTGGGTTTTTCCCGTCCCTCACAGTTTTACTCGGCACGTACCCGTCTAAAACGCATTTTACGATTGCCTTGAACTTTTTCCATAAACACTCAACATTGTCAGTGTCGGAACAGAAATTTTCGTTTTGATCTGTTAGGTAGTCTGAAATCTGCCTTCTATTACTCTTGCTAAACAGATAAACCTTCCTCCCTTTATTTATATTCCTATTAACTTCCATATTCAGGGATGCTGCAACGGCCTTATGATCACTGATTCCCTGTTCTGGACTTACAGAGTCGAAAAGTTCGGGTCTGTTTGTTATCAGTAGGTCCAAGATGTTATCTCCACGAGTCGGTTCTCTGTTTAATTGCTCGAGGTAATTTTCGGATAGTGCACCCAGTATAATGTCACTCGATGCTCTGTCCCTACCACCCGTCCTAAACATCTGAGTGTCCCAGTCTATATCTGGTAAATTGAAATCTCCACCTAAGACTATAACATGCTGAGAAAATTTATGTGAAATGTATTCCAAATTTTCTCTCAGTTGTTCTGCCACTAATGCTGCTGAGTCGGGAGGTCGGTAAAAGGTGCCAATTATTAACCTAGTTGGGTTGTTGAGTGTAACCTCCACCCATAATAATTCACAGGAACTATTCACTTCTACTTCACTACAGGATAAACTACTACTAACAGCGACGAACACTCCACCACCGGTTGCATGCAATCTATCCTTTCTAAACACCGTCTGTACCTTTGTAAAAATTTCGGCAGAATTTATCTCTGGCTTAAGCCAGCTTTCTGTACCTATAACGATTTCAGCTTCGGTGCTTTCTATCCGCGCTTGAAGTTCTGGTACTTTACCAACGCAGCTTCGACAGTTGACAATTACAATACCGATTGCTGCTTAGTCCCCGCATGTCCTGACTTTGCCCCGCACCCGTTGAGGCTGTTGCCCTTTCTGTACTTGCCCAAGGTCATCTAACCTAAAAAACCGCCCAGCCCACGCCAAACAACCCCTGCTACCCGTGTAGCCGCTTGTTGCGTGTAGTGGACTCCTGACCTATCCAGCGGAACCCGAAACCCCACCACCCTATGGCGCAAGTCGAGGAATCTGCAGCCCACACGGTCGCAGAACCGTCTCAGCCTCTGATTCAGACCCTCCACTCGGCTCTGTACCAAAGGTCCGCAGTCAGTCCTGTCGACGATGCTGCAGATGGTGAGCTCTGCTTTCATCCCGCTAGCGAGACTGGCAGTCTTCACCAAATCAGATAGCCGCCGGAAGCCAGAGAGGATTTCCTCCGATCCATAGCGACACACATCATTGGTGCCGACATGAGCGACCACCTGCAGATGGGTGCACCCTGTACCCTTCATGGCATCCGGAAGGACCCTTTCCACATCTGAAATGACTCCCCCCGGTATGCACACGGAGTGCACATTGGTTTTCTTCCCCTCTCTTGCTTCCATTTGCCTAAGGGGCCCCATTACGCGCCTGACGTTGGAGCTCCCAACTACCAGTAAGCCCACCCTCTGCGACTGCCCGGATCTTGCAGACTGAGGGGCAACCTCTGGAACAGGACAAGCAGCCACGTCAGGCCGAAGATCAGTATCAGCCTGAGACAGAGCCTGAAACCGGTTCGTCAGACAAACTGGAGAGGCTTTCCGTTCAGCCCTCTGGAATGTCTTTCGCCCCCTGCCACACCTTGAGACGACCTCCCACTCTACCACAGGTGAGGGATCAGCCTCAATGCGGGCAGTATCCCGGGCAACCACAGTCGTAGTCCGATCAGGGGATGCGTGGGACGAGCTGGCCGTCCCCGACACACCCCCATCCGGACCCTCACAGTGATGCCCATTGGCAACAGCCTCAAGCTGTGTGACCGAAGCCAACACTGCCTGAAGCTGGGAGCGAAGGGATTCCAACTCAGGCTGCATCCGAACACAGCAGTTGCAGTCCCTATCCATGCTAAAAACTGTTTTGCAAAGAACGTCTGAACTAATCTACAGAGAGCGCAAACAAAATACTACGTATGTTAGCCGCTCGAAGTCAGAGAGAATCTCTTCTGATCCAAAGTGACACACATCATTGGTACCGACGTGAGCAACCACCTGCAGTTGGTTGCACCCTGTGCTCTTCATGGCATCCGGAATGACCCGTTCCATATGTGGAATGACTCCTCCCGGTATGCACACGGAGTGCACATTGGTTTTCTTTCCATTCTTGGCAGCCATGTCATTAAGGGGCCCCATAACGCGCCTAACGTTGGAGCTCCCAACTATCAATAGTCCCGCCCTCTGTGACTATCCGGATCTTGCAGGCTGAGAGGTTTCCTCTGAAACAGGTCTTTATAGTTCTTAAGGTTTGACACCATTATCAAGAGCATTTCCGAAGGTGTCTTTACCTTTTCTAAAGTCAAAATGATTATCACCGTCAATTTTCTTTTCTGTTCTTCCACATGTTATTCTTGTCATCAGTTTCGATGTGTGAGCTGTTACGCTGATTGTACGTCAGTTCTTGTGTTTAGCTTCCCTTGTTTTCTTCGGAATTGTGTGGATGATACTCCTCAGATGTATGTTTCCAGTCTCATGTATTCTAAACACTTACTTGAATAATTATTTGGTTACAACTATTTCAATGATTTTAGAAATCTGAGAGTAATGTTTCGTTGCAAGTATACCAAAACTCTATGAAACTCAGACTCCTGTATCAGATCCCCTATGTCTACCTGTTTCGGCCTCAGTGACGTCAGCAGACAGTTCCTCCCCCTCCTAGAAGTCCTTAGTGTACTCCTTTCCTGTCTCTCCTCTACTTTTAACCGAGGAATTTACATTACTCTCTTAATACTGATATCTTTGTTTTCAGTTTCTCTGAAATTTATTTTGACTTTTCTATGTGCTGGAACTACCCGTTCCGCTACCACTTCCTTCTCGATTTCTTCACAATTTTCCTAAAGCCATTTTGCTTTGATTTCCCTGCACTTTCTGTTACTTTCACTTCTAGGAGACGTATATTGCTGCATTCCTGGCAGTTATTGAACATTTATATTTTCGCTCTTTCAACGATCAACTAAAATATTTATTTTGTCATCAAAGCCTTCTTCGCAGTTATCTTCCTTGTACTCGTATTTGTCTGTCCAAGTTCTGTGATACCCCTTTTCAGGAATGTCGTTTCTTCCTCAGGACAACTGCTTACTGTACTATTCATTTCCGCGATATCTACACCCATCAGCCAAAATATTATGACCATCTACCTAACAGGCAGTATGTCCACCCCTGCCACGGATAACAGCGGCGACGCGACGTAGCATGGAAACAATGAGGACTTGGTTGGTGCCGGCCGCTGTGGCCGAGAGGTTCTAGGTGCTTCAATCCGGAACCGCGCTGCTGCTACGGTCGCAGGTTCGAATCCTGCCTCGGGCATGGATGTGTGTGATGTCCTTAGGTTAGTTAGATTTAAGTAGTTCTAAGTCTAGGGGACTGATGACCTTAGATGTTAAGTACCATAGTGCTTAGAGCCATTTGAACCATTTTTTTGACTTGGTTGGTCGCTGGTTGGAGCTGGCACCACATTTGCACACACAAGTCACCTAATTCCCATAAACGCTGGGGAGGGGGCCGTAAGTCCATGTGTACGATCGGTTTCAGATCTGGTGAGTTGGGGGGCCGCACGTAAATTGGAACTCGCCACCGTGGTCCTCGAAACGCTCCATCACATTCCTGGCGTCGTGACATGGCGCATTATCTTGTTGAAAAATGCCACTGCCGTCGGGAAACATGATCATCATGAAGGGGTGTATGTGGTCTGCAACACATACTCCTTAGCCGTCATGGTGCCTTGCACGAGCTCCACTAGATCCATGGATGCACACTTGAATGATCGCCAGCGCCTAGTGGAGCCGCCGCCAGTTTGTCTCCATCCCGTAGTACAGGTGTGAAGGAGCTATTCACTGAAAGACGACAGATTGGTACCCTCCCATCAACATGATGAAGAAGGTAGCAGGATTCATTAGACCATGCAACGCTCTGCCACTGCACCAACGTCCAGTTCCGACGGTCACATGACCATTTCAGTCGTTGTTGCCGATGTCGTGGTTTTAGCATCGGCACATGGATGGGTCGTCGGTTGCGGAGGTCCATCGTTAGGAGTGATCTGTGCACTGTGTGTTCAGACACACTTGTCACTTTGCCTAGTATTAAAGTTTGGTGTTAGTTTCGTCACAGTTCGCCGCCTGTCCTGTTTTAGCAGACTGCCTAGCTTACGAACTCTGACATCTGTAATGAAGGTGGGCCACCCAACCCCATGACGTCTGGACGAGGTGTCACCTTTTTTTCGCTACGTGTTGAAGACACACGCCAAAACACGCCTCGAACACCCGACAAGTCTTGCAGTTTCCGGAACGCTCGTGCCGATCCTCCGGGTCATCACAATCTGCCCTCAGTCAAACTCAGATAGATCGTGCGCCTTTCCACTCCATACACAGACAGCACGTTCACTGATACTATACGCACCGTGCGTGTGTCTGACTAACAGCCATTCCTCGCCAGGTGATGCTGCTATCGCCTGGACGGGTTTATATCGATAGTAAGTCGGCGCTCATAATGTTCTGGCTGATCAATGTACAGCCACAGTGAATTTCAAACGCACCCGAAGTAGAAAGTTCGGAAATATTTAGGGAGGCTGCGGGCTTTCAAACAACTACGCACCCTCTGGCTCAACGTTGCAATATTAAAATTTGGGCTGGTTTCGTTGTCTAGGGGCTGGGATACGTAGTTGCCGCATTACAGGCCAAATACTGCTGAGTCTACAGAATACAATATGAATATACACATGAATGGAATTGTCGAAGGTTACTATCACTCAGCAATTGCGAATTTAGAACGTAACAAAGACGTTTATAAATGAAAGATTGCAATTAAATAAACTCTGCTTGTACTTTCTTAACGACTTTAAATGATGATTACGACAGTAGAAGTACTTTTGAGAATGCGGTATATTTCTGCAAAACTCTTATTGTTGTCGGTGGTCCAGCAATTAAATAAAATACAAGTTAAATCAGAGGGAAAGAATAGATTCCTACTGCACGTAATTAGTCATGAACAACAACATAGCTCGCGAGATATTCAGTTCTAAACGCTTACTACGTCTTCACTTCAGAATCCACGGAAATCTCTCAAGTACACAAGTCGGCACTACGAAATGTTTCTATCTCCCGCGACCAAGCGCAAACTGCTCCACTCCAAGTCTTTCCCGCGACTCCGCGTCCGTCGCGCTGTCGCGTCCAGCACTTCCTGTCATGTCCCGTCCTCCAGCACTACCCTGTCCTCTCTCGAAATGATGCTCTTCTCCCGCTTCCATCCAGTCTCCCCATTCACGAGCTCTGTGATTGGCTAGGGCGTTCGCGCCACGTCTTCAAGCTAACGCATCCACAAACATATTTAAGCACATACGAAATACTGGATCTAAATTTAAATACTTGAAATTAAATAAATATTCCTACGGCTGGACCATAAACACGCTCTAACACACATTATTAAATACATAAACAATTAAATAAACATATATCAAAGAAAAGAAGCAAAAGGTAGGCCAGGAGCCTAATGTCTCTGTGCTTTCTAAAACACAGTAAATATTTAACCAATTTCTTCATGAATAGTATATATCGGATATAAACAAAGACATAGATGAATAAATATATTTATAAGCATGCTGCTATCGTTTTGTTCGTGTAACTGTGGAGTACTTATGGCCTGACGCGATCGATAGGAAGCAGCCACTTTGACCTCCAATAACTCATGTACTATTCAAGTTACATGCCTGTAATTGATAGCAATTTAGGTTTACACTAATAGCTTTCTAAAGACACGTAGACCGACGAAATCGGATGAACAGTTTAGATTTTGGAAATTCGTTGGAAATTCGTTGTTGGGTGTTACTTGTATAATTTATGGTCAGACACTAATCTTTAAACTAGTAAATATATTGAAAATCTGATTACACCATCAGAATCGTCGTGCAAATAATAGTAATATACATGTTTCTTTTTGAGGTATCATGACTCATCTGGCTACTATTAATTTCTATACAAAGTGTGAAATGTCTGCCATTGAAGTTTCATAAAGTCGGCCATCTTTGGCACTCCCGGCGTTTCTCCTTCATCAACATAGCGCCACCATGGAATTCCCAGCCACGCGGCTGGACCCCTCTTGCTTCGGCCACCGTCTGGCACCACTTAAGAATATTTTCAGGGCGGGACGACTCGCCCATTCCCTTACAAGGCATTGAATATACAGGTTGGTTATAATTAAACTTTCGCTACTTGAGTCCGTGTAGACAGGAAACTATTCACTGTATGGGCACCAAACTCTATAGGAATGACGTTCAGGCAGTGTAGTACAGGATTTGCGGTGTTAGTAGTGTTAGTCTCTCGACTTGCCTCTAAGTGCCAGTACTGGTAGGATGACGTAGGTTTGAAACTCAAGCATCAGTGTGCATTACAGTTGCAGACAGTCAACACGGTTCTGGTCAAATCGAGCAGGACTTTACTCGTAAAGCTGTTTTATGAAAACAACAGCAAAACTGCTGCTACTCTTCACAAGTACCGACGCTTTGAGGAGAACGGAGAGGTCCTCTTTCCGCATCGGACTTGAAGAACGTGATTCGGAAGTTCGAGTTAACTGGCAATTTTGGAGCTGCTCCTGGAAGAGGCATATGGCCAATTGTGCCACTGATTGTTAAAGAAGTTACTGTTGCCATTGCTGAAAATTATGAACGCAATGTACGATCTTCAAGGGGTGCACGAGCTGTGTCACAACAGCTGAACATTCCACGGTCCACCGTTCGAAAAGTGCTGCGGCAATCGTGAAATAGTATCTCTAGTGCTGTTCCAGGCTGTCTTGAACGCAGATGATCATCATATCGAACAACATTTGTAACCTGGAGCTTAAATATGGTACGCAAAGTAGTTCTACTACACACACTTTTTACCATTTATTTAGATGATGCAGTTCGGAAACAGGAGATTTTTAATGGGGAAATTAGTCTGCGTTCACAGCGTAGTGGTTAGCGTGGCTGACTGCCACGCGGGGGACCCGGGTTCGGGATTCACTTAGCCACGTGAGTCCAACAGAGGAGCTACTCGGCCGATTGGTAGCGGTTCCAAGGTTAAAAAACCCGACAACGACCGGGAGAGCGGTGAGCTGTCCACACGCCCTCCGCTCAGCATCCGATGACGCCATTGGCAGAGGATGACACGCCGGTCGCTCGGGCTCGATTGGCTCTTTTAGTGTCAGCACGCGGAGCTTTACCTTCTTTACTTATCTATCCGCTTGTATTGCCTTTATATGAAGATGACGCCACACTGCTTGGATTGAAGATGATTATGAATAGTTCAAAATAGGGAAACATTTATAAGGTAAAATTTGCGTAGAGTTTCTTTTGTTAACTTCAGAGAAGAAGACAAAAAACGGCTTTTAAAGGAAAATATCATCTTAGTACAAAAATTGTGACTAACATTAGAACAGATCAAACATTTTAACTACTTAGTTTGAGACGTCACATATGAGCATGACAGACATAGAGAAAAAATTAGCCAAGTCTAAGAATATATGTGGAGCAATAAACAGATGTCTAAAAAATAAAACGAAGAAAGAAACAAAACTGAATTTTTTTAGGGCAGTAGCTGCTCCCATGCCTATTTACAGAAGTGAATCGTGGGTTATAAGTAAAAGCCAAGAAAGTCGCAGACAAGCAGGAAAAATGAGGTTTCTAAGAGCAGTAAAGGGATGCACAAGAACCAACAGATTTCGAAATTCGGAAATCAGGGAAGAAGTGAATGTATTTGATATCCTCAATAAAATACAAGAAAATAGGAGAAAGTGGAATGAATATATCGAAATTATGAGTGGAGGAAGATTAACTCTCCAGATAAGAAGATTTAAGCCAGTTGGGAGAAGAAGTCAAGGAAGTCCGAGGAAGCGATGGGTACCGTAACAGGCAAAATAATAAAATATCTAATGCTTGAACTGAATATGATGATGCATAGTACCATACTTCTTGTAGGATAGGTTGAAGTTAGATATAGTGGGAATTAGTGAAGTTCGGTGGCAGGAGGAACAAGACTTTTGGTCAGGTGACTACAGGGTTATAAACACAAAATCAAATAGGGGTAATGCAGGAGTAGGTTTAATAATGAATAGGAAAATAGGAATGCGGGTAAGCTACTACAAACAGCATAGTGAACGCATTATTGTGGCCAAGATTGATACGAAGCCCACACCTACTACAGTAGTACAAGTTTATATGCCAACTAGCTCTGCAGATGACGAAGAAATTGAAGAAATGTATGATGAAATAAAAGAAATTATTCAGATTGTGAAGGGAGACGAAAATTTAATAGTCATGGGTGACTGGAATTCGAGTGTAGGAAAAGGGAGAGAAGGAAACATAGTAGGTGAATATGGATTGGGGGACAGAAATGAAAGAGGAAGCCGCCTGGTAGAATTTTGCACAGAGCATAACATAATCATAACTAACACTTGGTTTAAGAATCATGAAAGAAGGTTGTATACATGGAAGAACCCTGGAGATACTAAAAGGTATCAGATTGATTATATAATGGTAAGACAGAGATTTAGGAACCAGGTTTTAAATTGTAAGTCATTTCCAGGGGCAGATGTGGACTCTGACCACAATCTATTGGTTATGACCTGTAGATTAAAACTGAAGAAACTGCAAAAAGGTGGGAATTTAAGGAGATGGGACCTGGATAAACTAAAAGAACCAGAGGTTGTACAGAGATTCAGGGAGAGCATAAGGGAGCAATTGACAGGAATTGGGGAAATAAATACAGTAGAAGAAGAATGGGTAGCTTTGAGGGATGAAGTAGTGAAGGCAGCAGAGGATCAAGTAGGTAAAAAGACGAGGGCTAGTAGAAATCCTTGGGTAACAGAAGAAATATTGAATTTAATTGATGAAAGGAGAAAATATAAAAATGCAGTAAGTGAAACAGGCAAAAAGGAATACAAACGTCTCAAAAATGAGATCGACAGGAAGTGCAAAATGGCTAAGCAGGGATGGCTAGAGGACAAATGTAAGGATGTAGAGGCCTATCTCACTAGGGGTAAGATAGATACCGCCTGCAGGAAAATTAAAGAGACCTTTGGAGATAAGAGAACGACTTGTATGAATATCAAGAGCTCAGATGGAAACCCAGTTCTAAGCAAAGAAGGGAAAGCAGAAAGGTGGAAGGAGTATATAGAGGGTCTATATAAGGGCGATGTACTTGAGGACAATATTATGGAAATGGAAGAGGATGTAGATGAAGATGAAATGGGAGATACGATACTGCGTGAAGAGTTTGACAGAGCACTGAAAGACCTGAGTCGAAACAAGGCCCCCGGAGTAGACAATATTCCATTGGAACTACTGACGGCCGTGGGAGAGCCAGTCCTGACAAAACTCTACCATCTGGTGAGCAAGATGTATGAAACAGGCGAAATACCCTCAGACTTCAAGAAGAATATAATAATTCCAATCCCAAAGAAAGCAGGTGTTGACAGATGTGAAAATTACCGAACTATCAGTTTAATAAGTCACAGCTGCAAAATACTAACACGAATTCTTTACAGACGAATGGAAAAACTAGTAGAAGCCAACCTCGGGGAAGATCAGTTTGGATTCCGTAGAAACACTGGAACACGTGAGGCAATACTGACCTTACGACTTATCTTAGAAGAAAGATTGAGGAAAGGCAAGCCTACGTTTCTGGCATTTGTGGACTTAGAGAAGGCTTTTGACAATGTTGACTGGAATACTCTCTTTCAAATTCTAAAGGTGGCAGGGGTAAAATACAGGGAGCGAAAGGCTATTTACAATTTATACAGAAACCAGATGGCAGTTATAAGAGTCGAGGGACATGAAAGGGAAGCAGTGGTTGGGAAGGGAGTAAGACAGGGTTGTAGCCTCTCCCCGATGTTGTTCAATCTGTATATTGAGCAAGCAGTAAAAGAAACAAAAGAAAAATTCGGAGTAGGTATTAAAATTCATGGAGAAGAAATAAAAACTTTGAGGTTCGCCGATGACATTGTAATTCTGTCAGAGACAGCAAAGGACTTGGAAGAGCAGTTGAATGGAATGGACAGTGTCTTGAAAGGAGGATATAAGATGAACATCAACAAAAGCAAAACAAGGATAATGGAATGTAGTCTAATTAAGTCGGGTGATGCTGAGGGAATTAGATTAGGAAATGAGGCACTTAAAGTAGTAAAGGAGTTTTGCTATTTGGGGAGCAAAATAACTGATGATGGTCGAAGTAGAGAGGATATAAAATGTAGACTGGCAATGGCAAGGAAAGCGTTTCTGAAGAAGAGAAATTTGTTAACATCCAGTATTGATTTAAGTGTCAGAAAGTCATTTCTGAAAGTATTCGTATGGAGTGTAGCCATGTATGGAAGTGAAATATGGACGATAAATAGTTTGGACAAGAAGAGAATAGAAGCTTTCGAAATGTGGTGCTACAGAAGAATGCTGAAGATTAGATGGGTAGATCACATAACTAATGAGGAAGTATTGAATAGGATTGGGGAGAAGAGAAGTTTGTGGCACAACTTGACCAGAAGAAGGGATCGGTTGGTAGGACATGTTCTGAGGCATCAAGGGATCACCAATTTAGTATTGGAGGGCAGCGTGGAGGGTAAAAATCGTAGAGGGAGACCAAGAGATGAATACACTAAGCAGATTCAGAAGGATGTAGGTTGCAGTAGGTACTGGGAGATGAAAAAGCTTGCACAGGATAGAGTAGCATGGAGAGCTGCATCAAACCAGTCTCAGGACTGAAGACCACAACAACAACAACAAGGGATGCACAAGAACCAACAGATTTCGAAATTCGGAAATCAGGGAAGAAGTGAATGTATTTGATATCCTCAATAAAATACAAGAAAATAGGAGAAAGTGGAATGAATATATCGAAATTATGAGTGGAGGAAGATTAACTCTCCAGATAAGAAGATTTAAGCCAGTTGGGAGAAGAAGTCAAGGAAGTCCGAGGAAGCGATGGGTACCGTAACAGGCAAAATAATAAAATATCTAATGCTTGAACTGAATATGATGATGCATAGTACCATACTTCTTGTAGAGGGATTTAACCTGTGTTTTTTTTCTATTGGAAGCAATTTGTTGTTCGAGGGATGTACAGTGACTCTGAGCACTATGCGACTTAACTTCTGAGGTCATCAGTCGCCTAGAACTTAGAACTAATTAAACCTAACTAACCTAAGGACATCACACACATCCATGCCCGAGGCAGGATACGAACCTGCGACCGTAGCGGTCGCTCGGTTCCAGACTGTAGCGCCTAGAACCGCACGGCCACTCCGGCCGGCGGATGTACAGTATATTAACTCTTTCGTGGTTGGTGGGATACGTGTGTCACACTAAAGTAAACGCAGTTTTGAGCGTTTGTACGTCTATTTATCATGTGTGTCCAGCGCTTGTACGTAGAGAGATGCTTTCGCAAATTGAAGAAAAATACTAGGGATCTTGGGATGTGAGCCATCAAATGGGGCAGCGCGTGCTTATAGTGTGCCTATTTCACAAAAATTTGATCAAATCACCATCTTCTTCGTTACAAGAATGTCTGAATTAACTAATTGTGTTTTCTTATATATCACAGACATTGTTTTGAAACATTACTACGCATGTCAGTAATTCTGGTTTGTACATAATTTTTAAATAGTGGGACGTATAAATGGTTCAAATGGCTCTGAGCACTATGGGACTCAACTGCTGAGGTCATTATTCCCCTAGAACTTAGAACTAGTTAAACCTAACTAACCTAAGGACATCACAAATATCCATGCCCGAGGCAGGATTCGAACCTGCGACGTAGCGGTCTTGCGGTTCCAGACTGCAGCGCCTTTTAACCGCACGGCCACTTCGGCCGGCAATGGGACGTATATACTGCGGAAAACTTGATAGGTTGTAGAAAACACGTCAGAGCCACGTTCAAATGTTATGTTGGAAACTTGTGTGCGATATTTCATGGTTTTTCTTTGTCATGAGAATAAAAGTGTTTTGCCACTGCTTTGTTATAATTTCCATTCTGAGAGAATCGCTCCAGACTTAAAAATTTAACCCTGACAGTACAAAGTTCACATGAAAACATAGATATTGTTAAGTTCGTGGAAATCATGTGACACACTTCACCGATTTTCAAAATCGGTCCTCTTAAAATTACTTCGGTAGTGAAAGCGTATTATTTATCACAAAGGACTACAGTTTTTGAAATTAACTTTTTCAAATATGTTCTAAGTACATTCTAACCATGAAATGGTTAATACAGGACTACCCTGTGACGACACCGTAGTACAATGAAAATGGAATAGATAACACGACAGAGGGAAGTGTTAGTAAGCCAAATCCCTGGACTGCGCGTGGATGTCAGGGCAGATGTGGATGTGTCAGCCGGCAGATCCTAGACACTGCCGCAGCGCTCGGCGTCGCCGCTTGGCTTTGTTCTATCCGGTTTCACCGGCGCGTCAATGTCCCCCAGCGATACATTCTGTAAGACAACCACGGGCCGTTTGTGTCAACGGGAAACGTACAGCTGGGGCGTCTGTAGAGGCATTTTTATCTCTTTCGCACAAGAGGCGCGCACAACGGCCTGTCTGTAACTCCCTCGTTAACGAGAGCTGAAGGACAGTTATCAGTAAGCACGAAAAAAAGGCGGGAGAACGTTAATGATGAACACGCGGACGCCGAGCGCTGGCCACAGGTTTTGTCGCCTTTCTGTTGCCTAGCCATTCATTAGAAGCCCATCAAAGGCTCCCTTCGGACAGCGCACAAAAAGGTGCGCCCACGGACCTTGTTAACCGAAAAGTTGGAACACCCGACCTGTATTTCGCTGGCCTCCGACATGAATCGGGCCCGCATACTCATCAGAGACCGAAACCTGCTAAATGGTTATTCGTGAGCGACGTTGATACTACTCCCGATATTCTGGCAACATGTACCGTACTGAAGTGGCTCGAAAACGTTATCTGTTGCCTTTCAGTAACTTTCATTTTTGATCCCTTTTACGCTTACTGGTCCTCCATACCGCCTTTATTTATCTTGTTTCGTATTTGATGCAAATATGGACCTCACTGACGTGTTTAGTACTGACCCTGACTTTAATAACCTCACCAGATTGTTCCTAACAACACCGATATTTTTAGGAACTACAAAACAGTTATGTTCTGGGGTAACCCATCTTTAAGAAATAAAATCTTCATTGTTCAAAAATGTGCTGTAAGAATAATTTGTGGTATTCACACACGAGCCGGCCGGAGTGGCCGGGCGGTTCTAGGCGCTACAGTCTGGAGTTGCGCGACCGCCACGGTCGTAGGTTCGAATCCTGCCTCGGGCATGGATGTGTGTGATGTCCTTAGGTTAGTTAGGTTTAAGTAGTTCTAAGTTCTAGGGGACTGATGATCTCAGATGTTAAGTCCCATAGTGCTCAGAGCTATTTGAACCATTCACACACGATCATCCTGTAAACATCAGTGAAAGGAGTAAGACATTTTGACTACTGCTTCACAGAATATTTATTCTCTGGTGAAGTTTGTTGTAAATAATCCATTGCAGTTCCAAAGGAAGAATGGTGTACATATTTACAATACCAGAAGAAAAATAACATTCATAACTCCACATTAAGATTGACTCTAGAACAAAAAGGGGTGCACAAAGCTGCAGCCAAAAGTTTTGGAAACTTATCCAGGAATATAAAATGTCTGACAGACATCAAAGTAAAATTTGAAAATAGTCTGAAAAAGTTTGTCCTTGAGAAGTCCTATTTCTTAGAAGAACTATTATTGTAATGTGTAAAGCTGGTGCGTAGGAATTACTAAGGAATTACTAACTCATGCCTGTATGTTTAAAAAAAATGTTCAGCATAGCCATATTTACAAACTAATTTGTTATTTGAATGTAAAATGACTAGTGTCATATCATCACGATTTATAGAGTAAACTATCCATGGATCATGAAACCAAATAACTATAAAATCGTTAACTGGTCGCAACTGTTGTAGCGCGACTTGCTTAAAGGAGCTGTGCTGGAGATTGTGAAGGCCAACAAAATTTTATTGCTTTTCTTGATCAGTGTCATACTGGACGATTATGACTTGATATCACTAGGCAATGAATTCTTGAGCTTCCTCAAGAATGCAGACAATCAAATGGAGATATAAATACATAACGACGAAATAATAAAAGGGAACCATACAAAGTTTGTAATTAGATCTACTGCGTGCAGAAGTTATTATTTGAATTTCTTATTACTTCAAATACTATTTATTTCGTGCTAGCGATTAGTTGCATTGGTGCCTCGGGCATGGATGTGTGCGACGTTCTTAGGTTAGTTAGGTTTAAGTAGTTCTAAGTTGTAGGGGACTGATGACCTCAGAAGTTAAGTCCCATAGTGCACAGAGCCATTTGAATTTGAGTTTCATTGGTGAGAAACTTAAATTGCTTACTGGGATCACTACTCTTCCGACGATTCTTTCCGTACTTTCTCCATTTTCTAAAATATTTTTGTATTACTAAATCTGTTACTGTAAGTCATACCTTTACTTGTTATATTTCAAAAATATCAAAATTGGTGAACACAGACCACGCTGTAATGCGCAATATCCGAGACCTATCCACTTTGCAGAAGTGCCTTCTATGTCTAATATGATTTTAGGTTGTTGTTGGTGTGGTGTCACCGCCAGACACCACACTTGCTAGGTGGTAGTTTAAATCGGCCGCGGTCCATGTAGTACATGTCGGACCCGCGTGTCGCCACTGTGATCGCAGACCTAGCGCCACCACCAAGGCAGGTCTCGTGATACGAGAGTGGACTCGACCCCAGTTGTACGAGAACCTAGCTACCGCCCAGTTGTACGCGAACCTAGCTATCGCCCAGTTGTACGAAGCCTTTCTCTCTCATTAGCCGAGAGACATAATAGCCATCAGAAGTTAATGGCTACGAACTAGCAAGGAGCCATTTGTATCAGTGCCTATAGCTTCGAGTATTCAAGAGAGATGTATTCCAAGGAATCAATAAAAGTTAAGTAAAAAGCATCTACATACTTTTCTTCTTATTCATTCATAAGTTTTTATGTTCCAGACTTCACGCCCGTCTGCGTTATGCCGAGCGGGCACTATCGGCCACAGCATTAGTCTAGCGTGCCTTTCTTTTGGCTACTACCGTGTGGCGTAACAGTCTTGTTACGTCACTACAGATTGGCGACGAGAAAAAGAGTTTGTATTAATTCATTTGCCACGTTGGCGCCGCTTTAAAGTGTTCTGATTGCTTACATTTATTTGTGTCATGGCTTCGCCACATTCTCCAGATGTACTGTCCGAATTTTATCGCTTGCAGAATCAGCAGACGCAGGCGTTACTGGATGCCCTTGGACAGCTCGTCCAGGGTCAACGTGCGCTGCACACCGATGCGGCCGCAGCCGCTTCACCGCTACCGCAGCCACAACCTGCTGTTGCACCTCCCTTTCGACCATACGTGGCAGCCGATGAGACCTGGCAAGAGTGGTCTCGTCAGTTCGCCTTTCACATGGCTGCCTACAGAATTCAAGGTAATGAGCGGCAGCCGTTTTTGCTTTCTTGTGTCGGTGTGTCCACATACCGTGTGATAGTGAAATTGTTTCCCCGGCGCGACGTAGCAACTCTGTCCTACGAGGAAATTTTGTCTGCATTAGATGCCTATTTCAAAGAAACAGTTAATGTGGTTGCAAAACGGTATACGTTTTTTCGTACAAAACGTACGGCCAGTCAAACTAATAGGGAGTGGGTAGCAACATTGCAAGGACTTACTAGGGACTGTGCCTTTGAATGTGACTGTGGTCTTTCTTATTCAGATACAATGGTGCGTGATGCAATTGCACAGAACGTTTCTGATGTTCGCATACGGGAGCAAATTTTGAAACTAGTTAATCCCTCCCTTCAACAAGTGATAGACATATTGGATAGACAGGACACACTTGACTGTGCTCAGGAATCTTTTGAAACTTCGCCAGCTGTGTGTAACATTAACCGGCCCGCCGGGCGCGCTCGCGCAACGCGGCCCGGTCAACTGCCCTCGCGGCCGTCCGCACAGCTGACGCCGCGCGCTAAGCCAGGTGTGCCGCGCCAGCCCACAAATGCAGTGAAATCATGCCCGCGGTGTGCTACTAGACATTCGCGTGAACATTGCCCGTCACGCCAAGCTATTTGCTTTTTCTGCAATAAGAAAGGACATGTTCAAAGTGTTTGCCAGAAAAAGCTCAGATCAGACAATCCCAATCTTTCCAGGCCCTTTGCTTCGCGCCGGAATCGAACCAAGGACACTCAGGCTCGTGGACCTTCGCCTATGGACATTCACGTCGTTAATTCCACTTCGTCCAGTGACACTTTCTCTAACAGTGACTGTGATCGTCCCACAAATACTGTGCGTCGACGTCGCCGGAAATCACGTCAATTAGCAAGTGATTCTGTACCAGTGTCTGTTCCAATTGCACAAAACAGTCGCTCTTGTCGTCAGCAGGACAATAAACTTTTTGTGGACTTAGACTTTGAAGGCCAAGTGATACCATTCCAGCTCGATACCGGAGCTGCAGTTTCATTGCTCAATCACGACACATACAAACAACTGGGCGCACCTCCGTTGCGTGCCGCAAATGTTAAGCTCACTACATATTCCGGACAAAAAATTCCTGTGTTAGGACGGTGCAGCCTTCTTGCAACATACAAGGGACAAACAAAACTTGTGTCATTTTACGTTCTTCGTTCTTCTTCTGCTGTGAATTTGTTTGGTCTAGATTTATTTAAGTTGTTTAACATGTCTATTGTAAATCAGGTCCTATCAGTGAATCAGACTGTGCCTACAGACAGTGTTTCTCGGCTGTGTGACGAATTTGCAGACATTTTTGCACCGGGCTTAGGTTGCGCTAAAAACTATGAAGCACATTTAGAACTGAAGGTAAACGCGCAACCGAAATTTTTCAGGGCGCGCAATGTTCCCCACGCATTGCGTGATGAGGTCGCACGAACGTTACACGATCTCGAATCACAGGGTGTAATTGAACGTGTGCAAGCTTCTCTCTGGGCCTCACCCTTAGTCATTTTGCCAAAACCTTCCGGAAAATTGAGACTTTGCGTGGACTTCAAGGCCACAGTGAATCCACAGCTAGTGACTGCTACTTTTCCTTTGCCCCGCCCGGAAGATCTTTTTGCTAAGCTGTGCCCGGGAAAATATTTTTCAAAGTTGGACCTAGCCGATGCGTACTTGCAAATACCGGTGGACGACGAATCCCAGCGCGTATTGGTGGTTAACACGCATCTTGGATTGTACCGCTTCAAAAGACTGCCATTCGGGTGTGCATCCGCCCCTGCCTTGTTTCAGCAATATTTACAAACTGTTTGTGCGTCGGTCCCTACTGCAGCAAACTATCTGGACGATATAGTGATCTCCGGACAGACAGAAGAAGATCATCTTGCGAATTTACGAACATTATTTCAGGTCTTGCGGCAAAATGGTCTTCGCTTGAGGAAGGACAAATGTGTGTTTTTTGCTCGTGACTTACCATACCTGGGACATGTCATTAATGCCCAAGGCATACATCCGAGTCCAGAGCACCTCCGTGCCATACAAGAATTGCCTTCCCCTCAAAATGTGAAACAGCTACAGAGTGTGTTGGGTAAAATTAATTATTACAATAAATATGTGCGCAATGCCTCTTCCATTTTCAGCTCCGCTTCATCGCTTACGCCGTAAAGGTGTTCCGTTCGTCTGGACGACGGAATGTGAACGCGCCTTTCGCCAGTTGAAATCGGCGTTGCTTTCTAATACTTGCCTTACGCCATTCGATCCCCAGAAACCCCTTTTGTTGATGGTAGATGCATCGGATTTCGGGATCGGTGCTGTACTTGCGCACAAAGTTGGCTCCCATGATCGCCCTATTGCCTTTGCGTCCAAATTGCTCTCGTCTGCGCAAAGAAATTATTCACAGATAGAGAAAGAAGCTTTGGCTCTCGTGTTTGGTGTTACTAAGTTCCATGATTTCTTGTATGGTCGTCACTTTACCATCATCACAGACCACAAACCTTTGACATCGCTTTTTCATCCATCCAAGCCTGTACCTCCACGTACAGCGCAGAAATTCATTCGCTGGTCTATTTTCCTCTCGCAGTACCGCTACGATATCTTGTATCGGTCCACTGCTAAGCACGGAAACGCCGATGCGTTGTCCCGTTTGCCTGTTGCTGAGAATAAAGCATTCGATTCTTCCGAACTTGCTTGCATGTTCATTGATTCGGAGACCGATGAAGTGGTCGAATCGTTTCCGATTGATTTTCGTCGTGTCGCTACAGCCACAGCTGCTGACCCTGTCCTTGCTACTGTTTTACGTTTTGTTGTTACGCAATGGCCTTTGTCAAAGTCTCGGATCGAGGATCCGTTGGTTCGCCGATTTTTTGCTCACAAGGAGAGACTTTTTGTTCGACGTGGTGTTTTGTTGTTGCGTTCTGATAATGATCAGTCCAGAGTCGTGGTCCCACGTTCGTTACAGTCCTCTGTTTTACGGCTTCTTCATAACGGACATTGGGGTATAGTGCGAACGAAACAACTTGCTCGTCAGCACTGTACTTGGTTCGGAATCGATGCTGCGATTACGAATATGTGTTCTTCGTGCCCGGCGTGTGCCGAACAACAGTCCGCACCGCCGCGGAAAGTCTTTGCGTGGCCAAAAGCCACTTCCCCTTGGCAACGCTTGCACATTGATTTTGCTGGTCCATTCTGGAATGCTCGATGGTTGGTTCTGGTCGACGCCTTCAGTAATTTTCCTTTTGTTGTCCGGATGTCTTCCACGACGTCCTCCGCCACCATCCAAGCGTTGTCTGCTATCTTTTGCATTGAAGGTCTTCCGCAGACTATTGTTTCCGACAATGGCCCACAATTCATGTCCGCAGAATTTCAGTCATTCTGCCAGGCCAATGGTATTCAACATCTGCCATCCGCGCCGTTTTCGCCTCAGTCCAACGGTGCCGCTGAACGTTTGGTCCGGACTTTCAAGTCGCAGATGTTGAAATTGAAAGAGTCGCATTCTCGGGAGGACGCATTGTTGCTCTTTTTGTCTTCGTATCGCTCTCAGCCCCGAAATGGGCGCTCGCCGGCTGAGTTGCTCCACGGTCGTCCTCATCGCACCTTGATGTCATTGCTGCATCCGCCGCATCAGGTTCCTGCGCAGCGGCAGACTCCTGCTTTTGCTCCAGGCGACGTTGTGTTTTATCGCAACTATCGAGGTTCACGGCGTTGGCTCGCAGGGCGCATTCTTCGCTGCCTCGGCCGCGCGATGTATTTGGTTTTGGGGGCCTCTGGTGAGGTGCGTCGGCATCTCAATCAGCTGCGCCTCTGTCGTCGCTCGGGTTCTGCCGCTCCCCGTCTGCTTTCAGCGACGGTGCCGTCCGGTCAGCGCCCTGGGGACCCATCTACTGGCTCGCCTCATCCCCAGGTGTTACCGACGATGCCTTCCATTTTGCCCCATGGCGGCGCGCCGCCGCCGCCGCCGCAGCAGCAGCAGCAGCAGCAGCCGCCGCCGCCGCCGACCGCATTCGACGCTTCGTTGCAGCCGCCAAGCGCCTCCCAGGGTCACGCGCCGCCGATCGCTTCCCGTGACCAGCTGTCCTCCGCCATGGAACGCCCGCCCGCTCCGGACCACATGACGTCATCGCGCGTCGGCTGCCCCGACGCAATGGAAATTGATCCTTCGGTCCCTCCTGTCTCTTTACGGGCGCATACACCGCATGTTGACGTGCACCCTGGACTAGTTTTGCAGGCGTTTCCTAGCTCCCCTCGGACCGGATGGCCGGGTGCGGGTGGCACAGCCTCGCCTGTTGTTAGGCTCCCCACCTCATCGCATACGTCAACATGTGGTCCTCCCCACGGCGGGCGGAAGCCTTATTACACGACCGTTCGCCGATTTGCGGGGGAGGAATGTGGTGTCACCGCCAGACACCACACTTGCTAGGTGGTAGTTTAAATCGGCCGCGGTCCATGTAGTACATGTCGGACCCGCGTGTCGCCACTGTGATCGCAGACCTAGCGCCACCACCAAGGCAGGTCTCGTGATACGAGAGTGGACTCGACCCCAGTTGTACGAGAACCTAGCTACCGCCCAGTTGTACGCGAACCTAGCTATCGCCCAGTTGTACGAAGCCTTTCTCTCTCATTAGCCGAGAGACATAATAGCCATCAGAAGTTAATGGCTACGAACTAGCAAGGAGCCATTTGTATCAGTGCCTATAGCTTCGAGTATTCAAGAGAGATGTATTCCAAGGAATCAATAAAAGTTAAGTAAAAAGCATCTACATACTTTTCTTCTTATTCATTCATAAGTTTTTATGTTCCAGACTTCACGCCCGTCTGCGTTATGCCGAGCGGGCACTATCGGCCACAGCATTAGTCTAGCGTGCCTTTCTTTTGGCTACTACCGTGTGGCGTAACAGTCTTGTTACGTCACTACAGTTGGTTAGTCTATGAGATGTACCCGTGCGGACTATCAAAGGGGTAAAGAAAATTCAGAGCATAAGTAGATGGTACTTTTCGGACTTTTCAGGTAAGCGCGAGAGCATCAAGATTTCTGGGCTGGAAATGCTGCAGGAAAGAAATACAATACTACTTAAAGTCTTTGTCTTACAAATATGAGGGCCCATGTTTTAAGAAGGCATCAGAAAAATTAAAATTCCTGTCACGCAGTGTAGATCTCGACTAATGACCATGTCAGTACAATTATAGACGCTCTGGCTTATACGGAGCCGTCCAAGCAGACGTAACTGTACGGGATTCGCTGATAGAGATACTTAAACTATGTGCTCTACGACCGTATTGTTGCCTGCGAAGTGCAAATGTATATGCACGACGTGGTATAACAGAAATTTGAATTTTGCAAGCAAATCGTTGCGAGGAAATTGAAATATTGCCAGATGTCTCCACATAAGTCCTTCTAGAATCAGTGTGACAAATGGTGAGCATGTTTCCATCGTCGTATTTCTGTGAGTTTGCTGTTTTGCGATGGCTGTCCTGTAAGAGCAGCGCGTCTATATAAAGTATTGTTTTAAGTTTAAGAAAACTGTTGAGGAAACGCACCAGATCTTTAAGCAAGTTTTCGGAAACCACGCATTAGACCGGGCACAGATTTACGACTTGTAGATGCATTTCAAAACCGGGCTAACAAAGGTTGATGATGACGATCGCTCTAGTCGGCTGTCAACTTGCAAAACACACCAGAAAATGTTCAGAAAGTGAGGGGTATGATTCTGGCAAACCTTAAACAGAGCAGCCAAGATCTCACAGTAATACCTTAGCAATACATTATGGTACATCATTCCGTATCGTGTCACAAGAATATAACAAGAGATAAACTGTGGCGAAGTTTGTACCACGACTACTGCAGAAGCGAATTCGCGTATGGAAGGACACAGGTAACTTACACAACTGCTTCAAAACGATCCAAACACTCCGTCAAACTATGTCACTGTTGATGAGAGTTGGGTTTAAGGCCGTAACTCTGAAACTAACCTGCAATCCGAATACGAAATAGCAGTGCCTGTGTTATTAAGAAGTACGACGAAAAGTTCCTTCGAAGATGTACGCATGTCCGAAAAACAGGCATTGCAGCGATTAAAGCCGTCGAGATAGACAGGAAACGTATTCGCATTTGCGAATATGAACCACCATCGGCTGTATGTTGGAATGACGACAGTGAAAGTCTGTGCTGGACAGGGACTCAAACCCGAATTTCCCGCTTTACGCGAGTGATCGCCTTAACCGCTCTGGCTGTCCGTGTTCGAATTACGGCCAGACTCAAACTTCCGTATGTCCGAACGAACATTGCATCGTACTCCATAGTAACACAAGCACTGCTTCCATATCTCATCATCTATGTGTCACAACCTGCACTCGTACATTACACATATTCCCACCCAGGAAGGACATACTTAAAGAGTCGCCTGGTATTGGCGAATATACAGGGTGGAGAAAAATTGTGTCACGAAATTTTAACCCTGGATAGCTTATGCCAGTAGGAACCAAAATTACTAATGTTGAGTAGGTCGACAACGCACCACTTTTAAACTACGGAAACTTGACGCCACGCTCTCCGATTGGCAGCGAGATTGTCCTGTTGCCGTTCGTCGGTTGACAGGCAGCGCTATGGTTGTCGGTTCACACACACAAACGTCTCTTGTCCCTTGTTTCTACCTCACGTGAGAGGCATTCACACGTAAGCTTCGCTTCGGAGCACACACTCGTCACCTGCGATTTAGTCATACAGTAAGCATGGCTACACAGTACTCGTTTGAAGAACAACGAGATATGGTTTTTGTTTATGGACTTGCCGACGGTAATGCGCATGAAGCTCGACTGTTGTATGAAGGACGGTACCCAGCAAAACGCCACCCACACCCGGAAACGTTCACAGCAATTCACCGGCGAAACAAGCTAGTTAGCGGGATATCATGGTGATGCTGGAATGTCTCGAACACGACGGGATGCTGCATTTGAAGAGACTGTTCTCGAGCGCTTAGAGGAAGCACCTTTGATAAGTACGCGAGCGGCTGGACACGACTTGGGGGTCACTCAGCTGTTAGTCTGGGAGGTTTTGAGGGACGACAGCCAGCATCCATTTAGTTTCCACCTTGCCCAAGACCTGAATCCTGTGGCGGACTATGAACACAGGCTAAGGTTTTGCCGGTGGCTCCTACGACGGCTTGCACGAGATCCCGACTTCCCTGCCATTGCGTTGTTTACCGACAAGTGCACCTTCCATCTGAATGGCCTTTACAGCACTCTAAACGTTCATTACTGGGCAAGGGGAAATCCTCACGACACGTACGTCCACGGACACCAGGAACGATTTTCGCTCAACATTCGGGCAGGCATTGTGAATGGCCATCTGACTGGGCCGGTTCGTCTACCTTTTCGACTTACCGGATCAAATTACCTTCACTTTTCGCAAGAAACACTACCTGGCCTGCTGGAAGATGCTCCGCTGGACATACGGCTATGCATGTAGTTGCAGCATGATGGGGCGCCCGCACATAACAGTCGTGCTACGCGCAGATATTTAAGTGAAGTCTTCGACTGTCGGATAAATGGCAGAGGTGCTCGTAGGACATGGCCCCCGCGATAACGAGACCGCACACCACCGAAATTTTTCCTGCGGAGATTGTTCAAGGTTCTAGTTCACACACCCGGACGCGACCCACCTATAAACGAAGAGGGATTAATGGATCGCATTCAACATGCCGCCGCTCACATCAAGGCAATGCCAGGAATCTTTGAAAGATTTCGGCAAAACACTGTTCGGCGTTGTCAAGCCTGTGTCGCGTTAGAGGGTCGTGATTTCGAGTACCTGCTTTAAGTAAACAATGTCCTAGCTACAAAAAAGGCCCTTTTCAGGGCGTACACAATTTGTAAAAGACTTTCTGTTCTCGAACTAACAGCTATTGACGGGTTTGTTCCCGGTACGTCTTAACATGAAAGTACAATTGACGTTCGGGACCCCGGCAGGTTCGCCCCCAGGCCCCTAGAGTGGAAGGCTGACGCGCTACCACCGAGCGTGCTGGCCGCCTTGGATACACCGCGATCTCCGGGCAAAGCATTCGCGGTCGTGCGTTGTCCAGAGCATCCAGCAACAGGGCAATCCCGTGGCCAATCGGAGCGCATGGCGCCATGTTACCGTAGCATAAAAATGGTCCATTGTCGACCTACACAACATTAATAGTTTTGGTTCCTACTGGCATCGGCCATGCAGGGTTAAAATTTCGTGTTAGAATTTCTCTTCACCCCGTATACGAAATAGCAGTGCATGTGTTATTAAAAAGTACGATGCAGTTATTGCTGTGCGTCTATCCTTGTGGACAATATCCACTCCTAAACACAATTTATTTTTCCTCAGGACGATGGCATCTACCAGCAAGACAATGCAACGTGTATCACAGCTCACAGTGTACGTGCTTGTTTCGAAGAGCACCAAGATGCACTGAAGAGCAGTAAGCATGGATACATGAAACGGGCTCCTGCTGTGGAACCCATACGCTGAACGGTCATTGAGGAGACACCCTTGGTAGCTACTCGGTTCATGTGAGCGTCTATGGAGCGTAGTGCAACCCCGTTGCCTCGGCGCCGGTTTTGGATAGCACCATTTTGCCATACGCAGTGTACTTTAAACATGGCAGCAAGCCAATGATCATGCCCTTTTGGACGTCAGATAAATCGCTTCGTTTCTGCTTTACCACAAAAACGCTACACTGTATTTCCGCCCCACTCCCCCCCCCCCCTTGACACGTTTTATATACCTTCCATTGCTACTGCTGCCACCTACCGCCTGTAAGTGGTTATTGCACGTTGACTCGGACATAGGCAATGGTCACATCTATACAGTGTAATAAGATAATATCTAGTGAGGTCAGTGTCGATTCCGAATGCGAAATAATTTGGGTTAAGCGTTAAATGTGGATCAGACATTATAATGGGATCCTTTCACAGACACTGCCTCAGGAGCAGTATTGGCGGAACATCTGAGGAGAAACTCGTGAAATTTCTGGTCGTGTTATAGTGGTAGAGGGAGTGAAATTTATCAACTACAGACTGGGAGACGCAGGTGACTGGGACGGATAGTAGGGACAGGGAATAGCGAGAAATTGCCTTATCTGAAAATTACTTTTAGCAGTTAATCAGAGAACTGACACCTGAAGGCAATATCTTATGTCGCGTGGTTACAAACGGGCCCGAGCTTTTCGACTCATTTAATGTAGGTCTCGGAATCAGTGATAATAATACAATAGTAATATCACTGGATACGGGTGTAAATAGGAATGTAGACAAAGGTATAAGATGTTTCTTCATAGAAGTGCGACACGTATCTCAAGTTATCTGAGCTATCAACATGAAACGTTCATCTCCGAGACTGAAAATGTTGAGTATGAACGGAGAAAGTCCAGGAGTATTGTGTACTGCCGGCCGAGGTGGCCGAGCGGTTCTCGGCGCTACAGTCTGGAACCGCGCGACCGCTACGGTCGCAGGTTCGAATCCTGCCTCGGGTATGGATGTGTGTGATGTCCTTAGGCTAGTTAGGTTTAAGTAGTTCAAAGTTCTAGGGGACTGATGACCTCAGATGTTAAGTCCCATAGTGCTCAGAGCCATTATTGTGTACTATGCCTTAGACAGGTATGTGCTGAGAAGAGATGTGAGGTACAGGTACGACCAGTCATGGTTCAACAACCATAAAAGGAAAGAGAGCTTTGCTGCAGATTTAAACGTAGACCAAATCTCACAGAAGAACAAAAACCGAACAAAACCAAAATTAGCCGGCCGCGGTGGCCGTACGGTTCTAGGCGCTACAGTCTGGAACCGCGTGGCCGCTACGGTCGCAGGTTCGAATCCTGCCTCGGGCATGGATGTGTGTGATGTCCTTAGGTTAGTTAGGTTTAAGTAGTTCTAAGTTCTAGGGGACTGATGACCTTAGAAGTTAAGTCCCATAGTGCTCAGAGCCATTTGAACCATTTGAACCAAACCAAAATTAGATTAAGAAAAGCGTTGAACGAATTCGAAAGTAAAGTTCTGGTTTCTGATCTGGCAGGAAATCCTAAAAAGTTTTGGTCCTGCGTTAAATTAGAAAATGGATCAAAGCCATCTGTCGCGACACCATGTCACCATAATGGCATAGAAGTAGAGGTTGACAGAAGGCCGAAATACTAAATTCCTTTTTCCGAAACTATTTCACCGAGGAACATCGTACTGCAGTTCTTTCTTTACATCGTCAGATGAAAGTAAAAATGGTAGATACCGAAATAAGTGACTGCAGGACAGAAAATCAACTGAAATTGTTCAACAGAGTAAAGGTGACAGACGAATGGACCTGCTGGAATACTTATATGCTTCTACATAGAATACGCAAAAATACTTGTTCCTCTTCTTGCAGCTGTGTACTGTAGATCGCTGCAGCAGGGAAGCTTTCCCACTGATTGGAAAAACGAGCAGGTCATTCCTGTATGGACTATAGGTCTATATCAGTGACGTCAGCATACTGTAGAATTTTCAATCACGTATTACGCTCACGTATTATGACGTTTCTGGAGATCGAAAATCTTTGTAGAAATCATTCCATACAGTTCCGCACTCCCGCCTAGTGAACAAAAAACGAGCGTACGGAATATCAGACCAGATTTGTGTTTTGATTGGAAACTTAATAGTAAACAGATTAAAAAATGCCATTCTTAACCAACTTCGTGATTTAATTGAAAACTACCTACCAAGCAGAATACCGACATGTTATGCTTAACGGAGAGAAATCTTCAGGCATAAAAGTAATTTCGTACATACCCTTCGTCCACAGGACCACTGCTTTTCACAATAAGTTTTAATGTATTAGTGGATAACGCCACAAGTTGCACAACATTTGTTGCTGATGATGCTGTTGTATACAGTGAAGACGAAAAGATAGAAAATTCTAGTGAAATGTAAGGAGACCTGCAGAGGATCGACGTTTGGTGCAGGAATTAGCAGTTGACCTTCAACATAAATAAATGTAACGTATTGCGAACAAATATTCTATGACTAAACTACTGCAGAAAAGTCATTGTTAGCATCCATTTAATATCGGGAGTTGCATGCGGAGGTACTTCATGTGGAACTATGCCATAAAACAAATCGCAGATGAGGCAGACGCCGAACTGAGATTCATCGCAAGACGTTTTTCAAAGTACTCGTATTGTGTTCCCTGAAAATGAACTCTTCCTAAATTTAGAGGAAACACACTGCAATCAATTCTGTACATCAAACAGAGTCTTACAAATTACTGATGTAGCACATGAACAGTGAACAAGGATGAGTGCTCCAAATTATTGGGTGTACATGTTGATAAAACCTTGATGCGGGGCCGGCCGATATGGCCGAACGGTTCTAGGCGCTTCAGTCTCGAACCACGCGACCGCTACGGTCGCTGGTTCGAATCCTGCCTCGGGCATGGGTGTGTGTGATGTCCTGAGTTTAGTTAGGTTTACGTAGTTCTAAGTTCTAGGGGACTGATGACCTCAGATGTTAAGTCCCATAGCGCTCAGATCCATTTGAACCATTTGAATCTTGAACCGGAAGAAGCGCAGTACCTAGCTGTACAAAATTTTGTAACGTATATTTCCCCTCAGTAACGTCTTATGGAATAATTTTATGGGAAACCTCATCACTTAGAAAGGCGGTATTGATTATACAAAAACGAGAGTAAGCGAATTTTTTGTATGTAGAAGCAACTAAGAAACGATGGAAAACAAAAAAAATTACTATATATATATATATATATATATATATATATATATATATATATATATATATATATATATATATACACACATCATATTCACCCTTAGTCATACCGCAGATACCTTTTCAAGCCGTTAGTCATCTTAAATGCGCCATCAACACATAAAGGGTAAACGTTAATTAAACCGACAAACTGCAGTGATGGATTCCTGACTGAAAATGGAGGAAAAAAGGTCCTATGAGCATGTATCCGGAAATACATCGTTGGCATGGTAGATGGCACTGACGAATGAAAGTACCTCTGACCTCGTGCCGTGTTTTCTTTGTGTGTTGCTGGTTGTGTGATTGACGCAGCGTGCTGCAAGCTGCAGAATGGTCCTCCATTCCTGTCGGGAACAAGTCGAGATGCTGTTTGTGTACGGCCAAGTAGATGGAAACGCTCGAGAGGCAGCACGGCTATACCAAAACAAGTATCTCCACAGACACCAACCACATCACACAACATTTCAAGCCCTTTTTTTGGCGTTTGTGTGATCATGGGTCCTTCTGTTGTGACTTGGCTAGACAGCCAAGCCACTCGGAGGTAGTCGAAAGGCACGCGTTTAAGATCACGCAGACTGGCGTGAGGTCTGGAACAATTAAAGGAGTTTATAGTAGCAAATAAAGTACGTAGTTGATGTAATACTTAACTTTAATCCATAATTGGAGAACATCGCTCTTGTTGATACATTAATAACAATCTCAATATAAACTGGTAATGGCGCCTTGCTAGGTCGTAGCAAATGACGTAGCTGAAGGCTATGCTAACTATCGTCTCGGCAAATGAGAGCGTATTTGTCAGTGTAGCATCGCTAGCAAAGTCGTCTGTACAACTGGGGAGAGTGCTAGGAAGTCTCTCTAGACCTGCCGTGTGGCGGTGCTCGGTCTGCAATAACTGACAGTGGCAACACGCGGGTCCGACGTATACTAGCGGACCGCGGCCGATTTAAAGGCTACCACCTAGCAAGTGTGGTGTCTGGCGGTGACACCACATTCCTCCCCCGCAAATCGGCGTACGGTTGTGTTATAAGGCTTCCGCCTGCCGTGGGGAGGACCCCATGTTGACGTATGAGACGAGGTGGGGAGCCTAACAACAGGCGAGTCTGTGCCACCCGCACCCGGCCATTCGGTCCGAGGGGAGCTAGGAAACGCCTGAAAACCTAGTCCACAGTGCACGCCAACATGCGGTGTATGCGCCCGTAAAGAGACAGGAGGGGCCGAAGGGTCGACCTCCATCGTGTCGGGGCACCCGACGGGCGAAGACGACATCTGGTCCGGAGCGGGCAAGAGGTCCATGTCGGAGGACAGCTGGTCACGGGAAGCGATCGGCGGCGCGTGACCCAGGGAGGCGCCCGGCGGCTGCAGCGACGCGTCCACTGCGGGCGGCGCCGGCGGTAGGACCTGCGGCGGCGGCGGCGGCGGCGCGTCACTATGGGGCAAAATGGAAGGCATCGTCGGTAACACCTGGGGATGAGGCGAGCCAGTAGATGGGTCCCCAGGGCGCTGACCTGACGGCACCGTCGCTGAAAGCAGACGGGGAGCGGCAGAACCCGTGCGACGACAGAGGCGCAGCTGATTGAGATGCCGACGCACCTCACCAGAGGCCCCCAAAACCAGATACATAGCGCGGCCGAGGCAGCGAAGAATGCGCCCTGCGAGCCAACGCCGTGAACCTCGATAGTTGCGATAGGATACAACGTCGCCTGGAGCAAAAGCAGGTGGCTGCCGCTGCACAGGAACCTGATGCGGCGGATGTAGCAAAGACATCAAGGTTCGATGAGGACGACCGTGGAGCAACTCAGTCGGCGAGCGACCATCTCGGAGCTGAGAGCAATACGAAGACAAAAAGAGCAACAACGCGTCCTCCCGAGAATGCGACTTTCAACTTCAACATCTGTGACTTGAAAGTCCGGACCAATCGTTCAGCGGCATCGTTTGACTGAGGCGAAAACGGCGCGGATGTCAGATGTTGAATACCATTGGCCGTGCAGAATGACTGAAATTCTTCGGACATGAATTGTGGGCCATTGTCGGAAACAATAGTCTGTGGAAGACCTTCAATACAAAAGATAGCGGTTAACGCTGGGAAGGTAGCAGATGACGTCGTGGAAGACATCCGGACAACAAAAGGAAAATTACTGAAAGAATCGACACAACCAACCATCGAGCATTCCAGAATGGACCAGCAAAATAGATGTCTAAGCGTTGCCAAGGGGAAGTGGCTTTCGGCCATGCAAAGAATTTCCGCGGAGGTGCGGATTGTTGTTCGGCACACGCCATGCAAGAAGAGCACATATTCGTAATCGCAGCATCGATTCCGAACCAAGTACAGTGCTGACGAGCAAGTTGTTTCGTGCGCACTATACCCCAATGTCCTTGGTGGAGAAGCCGTAAGACAGAGGACTGTAACGAACGTGGGACCACGACCCTGGACTGATCATTATCAGAACGCAACAGCAAAACACCACGTCGTACAAAAAGTCTCTCCTTGTGAGCAAAAAATCGGCGAACCAACGGGTCCTCGATCCGTGACTTTGACAAGGGCTACTGCATAGCAACAAAACGCAGAACGGTAGCAAGGACAGGGTCAGCAGCTGTGGCCGTAGCTACATGACGAAAATCAATCGGAAACGATTCGACCACGTCATCGGTTTCCGCATCAATGAACATGCAAGCAAGTTCGGAGGAATCGAATGTTCTATCCTCAGCAACAGGCAAACGGGACAACGCATCAGCGTTTCTGTGCTTAGCAGTGGACCGACACAAGATATCGTAGCGGTACTGCGAGAGGAAAATAGACCAGCGAATGAATTTCTGCGCTGTACGTGGAGGTACAGGCTTGGTCGGATGAAAAAGCGATGTCAAAGGTTTGTGGTCTGTGATGATGGTAAAATGACGACCATACAAGAAACCATGAAACTTAGTAACACCAAATACGAGAGCCAAAGCTTCTTTCTCTAGCTGTGAATAATTTCTTTGCGCAGACGAGAGCAATTTGGGCGCAAAGGCAATAGGGCGATCGTGTGAACCATCTTTGTGCGCAAGCACAGCACCGATCCCGAAATCCGATGCATCCACCATCAACAAAAGGGGTTTCTGGGGATCGAATGGCGTAAGGCAAGTATTAGAAAGCAACGCCGATTTCAACTGGCGAAAAGCGCGTTCGCATTCCGTCGTCCAGACGAACGGAACACCTTTACGGCGTAAGCGATGAAGCGGAGCTGAAATGAAAGAGGCGTGGCGCACATATTTATTATAGTAATTGATTTTTCCCAGCACACTCTGTAGCTGCTTCAAATTCTGCGGCGAAGGCAAGTCCTGTATGGCACGGAGGTGCTCGGGACTGGGATGTATGCCTTGGGCATTGATTACATGTCCCAGATAGGGTAAGTCACGAGCAAAAACCACACATTTGTCCTTCCGCAAGCGAAGACCATTTTGTCGCAAGACCTGAAATAATGTTCTGAGATTGGCTAAATGTTCTTCTTCCGTCTTTCCGGAGATCACAATATCGTCTAGATAGTTTGCTGCAGTAGGGACCGAGGTACAAACAGTTTGCAGATATTGCTGAAACAAGGCAGGGGCGGATGCACACCTGAATGGCAGTCTTTTGAATCGGTACAAACCCAGATGCGTGTTAACCACCAAAACGTGCTGGGATTCTTCGTTCACCGGTATTTGCAAGTACGCATCTGTGAGGTCCAACTTCGAAAAACATTTACCCGGGCACTGTTTGTCAAAAAGATCTTCTGGGCGGGGTAAAGGAAAAGTTGCAATCACTAGTTGTGGATTCACTGTAGCCTTGAAGTCCACACAAAGTCTCAACTTTCCGGAAGGTTTTGGCAAAATTACTAAGGGCGAAGCCCAGAGAGAAGCCTGCACACGTTCAATCACACCTTGTGATTCCGAATCGTGTAATGTTCTTGCGACCTCATCACGCAATGCGTGGGGAACATTGCACGCTCTGAGAAATTTCGGTTGCGCGTTTACTTTCAGTTCCAAATGCGCCTCATAGTTCTTAGCGCAACCAAGGCCCAGTGCAAAAATGTCTGCAAACTCTTCACATAGACGAGAAACACTGGCTGAAGGCACAGTCTGGTTCACTGATAGGACCTGATTGACTATAGACAAGTTAAACAACTGAAATAAATCTAAACCAAACAAGTTCACTGCAGAAGAAGAACGAAGAACGTAAAATGACACAAGTTTTGTTTGTCCCTTGTATGTTGCAAGAAGGCTGCACTGTCCTAACAAAGGGATATCCTGACCGGAATAGCTAGTTAACTTAACATTTGCAGCACGCAATGGAGGTGTGCCCAGCTGTTTGTACGTGTCGTGATTGATCAGAGAAACTGCAGCTCCGGTATCGAGCTGGAATGGTAGGACCTTGCCATTAATGTCCAAGTCTACAAAAAAGTTTGTCCTGCTGACGACAAGAGCGACTGTCTCGTGCAACGTGAACTGACACTGGTACAGAATCACCTGCGACTTGACGGGATTTCCTGCGACGTCCACGCACACTATTTGTGGGACAAACACAGTCACTGTTAGAGAGAGTGGCACTGGGCGGAGTGGAATTAACTACATGAATGCCCATGGGTGAAGGTTCACGAGCCTGAGTATTCTTGGTTCGATTCCGATGCCGGCACGAAGCAAAGGGCCTGGAATGGTTGTGAGTGTCCATTCTGAGCTTTTTCTGGCAAACACTTTGAACATGTCCATTTTTATTACAGAAAAAGCAAATAGCTTGGCGTGACGAGCAATTCTCACGCGAATGTCGAGTAGCACACCGCGGGCAAGATTTTAGCACTGCATGTGCTTGCTTGCGCGGCACACGGGGCGGAGAGCTTGGCGGCAGCTGCCCGGACGGGCGTGAGGGCTGTTTACTGTTCCGAGCAGCTCGCCCGGCGGGCCGGTTAATGTGACACATGGCTGGCGAAGTTTCAAATGATTCCTGAGCAAAGTCAAGTGTGTCCTGCCTATCCAATATGTCCATCACTTGTTGAAGGAAGGGATTGACTAGTTTCAAAATCTGTTCCCTTATACAAACATCAGAAACGTTCTGTGCAATTGCATCATGTACCATTGTATCTGAATAAGGGAGTCCACATTCACACTCAAAAGCACAATCCGTAGTAAGGCCTTGCAAAGTTGCAACCCACTCCCGATTAGTTTGACTGCCGAAAGAACGTATACCGTTTGGCAACGACATTGACTGATTCTTTGAAATATGCATCTAATGCAGACAAAATTTCATTGTATGACAGAGTTGCTACGTCGCGTTGGGGAAATAATTTCACTATCACACGGTACATGGACACTCCGACGCATGCCAACGAAAACGGCTGCCGCTCGTTACCTTGAATTCTGTAGGCGGCGAGATGGAATCCAAATTGGCGTGACCACTCCGTCCAGCTTTCCAGTGCCGCATTAAAAGGACGAAAAGGTGGTGCAACTGCGTGTTGTGGCTGCGGGAGCGGTGGAGCGGCGGCGGCCGCATCGTTTTGCATTGCACATTGACCCTGGACGAGCTGTCCAAGGGCATCCAATAAGGCCTGCGTCTGCTGATTCTGCAAGCGATAAAATTCGGACAGTACATCTGGAGATTGTGGCGAAGCCATGACACAAGTAATTTAAGCAAGTATAAAGAAGAAGACCGTTTTGACACTCGTCGCCATGTGTTGTGAATTGGCAGGAGCCAATTCACGGAGTTTGGAGGAAGCCGAAATGCACGCTTTTAAGATCACGCAGACTGGCGTGAGGTCTGGAACAATTAAAGGAGTTTATAGTAGCAAATAAAGTACGTAGTTGATGTAATACTTAACTTTAATCCATAATTGGAGAACATCGCTCTTGTTGATACATTTATAACAATCTCAATATAAACTGGTAATGGCGCCTTGCTAGGTCGTAGCAAATGACATAGCTGAAGGCTATGCTAACTATCGTCTCGGCAAATGAGAGCGTATTTGTCAGTGTAGCATCGCTATCAAAGTCGTCTGTACAACTGGGGAGAGTGCTAGGAAGTCTCTCTAGACCTGCCATGTGGCGGCGCTCGGTCTGCAATCACTGACAGTGGCGACACGCGGGTCCGACGTATACTAGTGGACCGCGGCCGATTTAAAGGCTACCACCTAGCAAGTGTGGTGTCTGGCGGTGACACCACACCTTCCAGAAAGACGAACGTGCAGGGAGGAGGCAGATTGTGCGTACATCAGCTTTGGAGGACCGGGGTCTACAGGATATTGAGACGAACGCTAGTACAAGCACTGGGCAAATGGCCCACCAACATGGTGTTAGCCAAAGTACGACCATGTGTATCCAGCATGACAACCGCTACTATCCCTATCACTTGCAACGAGTGCATGGATCGTCAGCAACGGATTTACCTCCAGGGGAAAGATTTCGTCGATGGTTTTTGCACCAGAACATCACAATTATGGGATTTCTGTCATCTGTCCTCTTTAGCGACGAAGCATTCTTTACCAGAACTGGTTTCATCAATCTATATAATCGTCACCTGTGGGCTGCAGAGACAGGGTGTATACAGGACGAACCAGAACTCTACAATCTTTCACAGGTGGTAGTATAGACCAGAACTAGAAAAAAAGTAAATATGGGCTCTAAGCGCATACCTTAAGAGCTACGAGTACTTGTTCATTTTAGCTACTGTGAAATACTCCTCTTTTATTGAACAAGTGATTAAAGCTCTTAAAATATACATTATAGAGTTCAAGTTTACGAGATTTTTTTCTTGCTTTGGTCCATACTACCTGCTCCAAAAATATAGAAAGTTAAGAGCTGTCACTGAAATAGATTGTGTTCCGAAGTATCGAAAATGAACATGTGCTCATAGTTCCAGAGGTATGAACTTTAGATCGTATGTTTGCTATACATTTTTTTCTTGTTTCGGTCCATACTACCACCTCTGAAAGTCTATCGGTGTTCTAGTTCACTCTCTATATTCACTAACGAAATTCATTATAAATAATCCACCACAATGTGAGAAAAACAATGACGTCCATACCTACACTAGAAGAAAAATGATTTATAGCCCATCATTAAAGTTGTCAGTAGCTCAAAAAGGAGTTCAATGTGCTTAAAAAGAAATTTTGATCATTTTCTCAGTGACATATATTGTTTGGCAGATAGCAAAGAAAGTTTAAAATTTAACATAATATCAGTTCTGATTACAAATTTATCTATTCCATATACAATTTTTATTAAAATTCGGTAGCCTGAAAAAAAAATTCATTTGCATGAGTAGGGTTGAAAAATAATATGTTCATTTACATCAGAATTAATCATGTGTACATATTCTGTAAACTGACTCAGTCCACATCATTTTGATAAATATATTGTTGAAACGATCTACGGCACATGCAAGTAACTAACTCCTAATGAAATGTGTTCCACCTACGACGGAGATAGCTTACAAAACACGCATACGATCAATATTCAAATATTGCTCATCAGTCCTGGAACCGTACCAATAGAATTAATGGATGAAATAGAGAAGATCCAAAGAAGAACAGTGCGTTTCGTTACAGGTTAATTTAGCGAGCGCAAGCGTCACGGAGATGCTCATCCAATGTATACGCATGGCTTGAATTTTCGTCGTTGAAGTCGGATCTCGATTTTTAAGTTTCAATGAATAAGCACGTCAAAGTCTATAATTACCACAGTTTAATACAACATAGCTGTATATTCTAGATACTTTCCAAAAATTACAACGTACTGTCTAATTACTAACTTCGATTTTGTGAATTTTTTCGGCAACATTAGGAAATGAAACGAACTCGTTACAAGTAAGTGTTCGTCACGTATTGCATAGCGTTCTCTGTCTGTAATGGAGTTCGTCTATCAAATGCACGTTAATTCACCATAATATTAAACTACGTTAACCATCTACGCAACTCAGTGTAAAGAGCATTATGTGTAATTGTAAGCATACGTAAGAGAAATGTTGAGATATACGTTAATTTTATACCGTACATTATTTATTCATATGTGAAACGCAAACATGAGTCAGAACATGGAGCGAAGTTTCCTAACTATGGCGTGTCTTAGAAGAGTCATGACTTCGCTTTGTGGTAGTATTCGGTTACTGCTTAAGTGGGAGCTCTTCGTGCAAACGAAACAGGCCTAACTCGCCATAGAGCAGCTGCTGGTACGATGGAAACAGGATGTACGTGTAACTGTGTGGAAAACAGGAAGGAGGTCACGTTGCCACCTCATACCTCCTTAGGGACTCCAATAAGTAAGTTACACATGCCGTCCACGTTAAGGCCATGTCGTAACAAGAGAAGTGCATTCTCAAAAGAAAACGCATTTCCCGGATTTCCCGTGGACACAGTTCTTCTGTGATGAAGGGAAAAGCTGATTCGCAGTCTGCGATTGAAATGACACGCCAGCTGCCGGCCGGAGTGGCCGTGCGGTTCTAGGCGCTACAGTCTGGAACCGAGCGACCGCTACGGTCGCAGGTTCGAATCCTGCCTCGGACATGGATGTGTGCGATGTCCTTAGGTTAGTTAGGTTTAATTAGTTCTAAGTTCTAGGCGACAGATGACCTCAGAAGTTAAGTCGCATAGTGCTCAGAGCCATTTGAACCATTCGACACGACAGCTGGAAACCCACGCGAAAGTTGAAACAGGTGGGACAGTACGATTCTTCTAGCGGTATATGGAGCAAATACAATGTCGCGTCCAACCATAGTAAAATGGTGCCGGGAATTTGACCAATGTCACACAGACGTTGGTGATGATGATGGGGGCTTCCCGCGCCCGGGTTCCCGGGTTCGATTCCAGGCGGGGTCAGGGATTTTTCTCTGCCTCGTGATGACTGGGTGTTGTGTGATGTCCTTAGGTTAGTTAGGTTTAAGTAGTTCTAAGTTCTAGGGGACTGATGACCATAGATGTTAAGTCCCATAGTGCTCAGAACCATTTTTTTGATGATGATGGGGAAGTCCAGATCTTGCACCATGGGATTTCAATCTTTGCGGAAAGCTGAAAATCTTGGAAGTAAGAGATTTTCCAACGATGAGAACGTGGCCACAGTGGTTCTCGAATGGCTCCGTTACCAAGGAGAGGTTTTTGTCGTCCAGAAATTGAACGACTGGTAGAACTTTTCGGCTGTGGTTTACAGAGACTGTTGACAATGTTGAAAAATGGTGTATGCATCTGCCTCACATTGTAATGTAGCTCAGGATTCAATAAAAATTACTTGGCCTGACATAATAATGTATAACTTACTTTTTGAAGGCCCCACGCACATCTGTATTATCTCTTGCACTTATTCATAACGTGTCTGTCCTCTCCAAGACACCGTGCGTTACAGCCAACATAATGACACTTCGTCCCGAATGGGTAATAATGACAATTTAAAACAACAATAATTATTACTATCGACCTATGTAAACTATTCGTAAATAGACGAAAGTAGCAATGTTGATACCAGGCGCGCCTCGTGGTGTCCATATTGGGTAAGGCTGTGACATTCACCGATCGAAATAACCTTAAACTCGGGCTATGTTACAGTGTCCGTATTGATAGGAATTAAAACTGGAAAAAGCAGATTTTGGGACTCCTAAGACAACTTAGTTCAACAACATTTGCACTTAGACTCATTGCAAATTTTGGGGAGAGACAAATCAGTAAGTTGACATATTTTGCATAATTTCATTTAATATTGTTATATGTAATAATATTCTGAGGTAACTCATCTTTAAGAGAGAAAATCTTCATTGCTCAAAAATGTGCCATAAGAATAATATGTGGTGCTTATCTACCATCATCTTGTAGACATCTGTTAAAGAGTTGGACATCCTGATTACTGCTTCACAGTATATTTATTCCATTATGAAGTTTGTTGTAAATAATCCAATACAGTTCGACCGGAGCGATGATGTACATAATTACAATACCAGAAGGAAAAATAACATTCATTATTCCACTTTGTCTTTAGCACAAAAAGGGGTGCGCAATGCTGTAACAAAAATTTTTGATCACTTACCTATTGACATAAAATGTGTGACAGACATCAACGTAAAATATTAAAACAAACTGAGAAAGCTTCTCCTTGAAAACTTCTTGTATTCCGTAGAGAATTTCTGTTATTGTAATGCATAAGAGGTGGAGGGTACGAATTACTAACTCACATATACACATTAAAAAAATAAAAAAATAAACTAAAAAACTTGTAGATGTTCAGCGTGTAGCCATATTTACAAACTAATTTGCGATGTGAATGTAATATGAATCGTTTCACGTATAAATATGGTTAAAATGCTGATAGGCTGCTGAAATGGAGGTCTAGATGGTAGTAAATCCTTTATTGTGCAGACGCGTTTCGGGAACTTAGAAAAGAAGTTAAAGTGGACGCATTATGACGTCCATACAAATCTGACAAACAAAATTTGTTGTCGAATACAGTAAATGGAGTAGATAAGTTGAAACCAAAACGACTGATCCACATTACTTACAGTATTCTACAATAAATGTTGTTTGTCAGATTTGTATGGATGTCATTATGCGTCCATTTTAACGTCTTTTGCTAGAAGTGGCGGTCTGATGATAGACTTTGCACGAAATGCGTCAGCTCAGTAAAGGATTTACTACCATCTAGATCTCCTTCGCTTCACCAGCCTATCAGCATTTTTTGAGCCATACTTATAGTGATTATGATTATGGCTGCATACCTCCATCAACACTTTAACTCTCATCTACGACCCGTTTCACGTCATCCATGAAACATGAAACTAGCTGACTAACTAACTAACTTTCTAACACTGCGCGCATGGATACACGCTCGCCTTCGCGATTCATAGCATATCTCCAACCATACCCGGCGCACTCGAACAAGACAGGCTGTTTCAAAGCAAACCGCAAGCATGTACTAAAAATGGTTCAAATGGCTCTGAGCACTATGGGACTTAACATCTATGGTCATCAGTCCCCTAGAACTTAGAACTACTTAAACCTAACTAACCTAAGGACAGCACACAACACCCAGCCATCACGAGGCAGAGAAAATCCCTGACCCCGCCGGGAATCGAAACCGGGAACCCGGGCGTGGGAAGCGAGAACGCTACCGCACGACCACGAGCTGCGGACCCCCGGTCTTCCCACAGTATCTTAACCACTGAGCCACTTCGCTCGATCAGTTGTGTTCGACTGTACTACCCAAAGATTTGCAAAAATATCCGTGATTTAGTCAAACATCTACTTCACTCGAATCTTATTCTGTAAAATGGGACTTCATTGTATGAAATCAAACGTTTTTCTAACACACTGACTTATATTTGTCACTCTATGCCCTTTATACTGCACGTGCATATGTTTCTATGAATTCAGTGCGCGAATAATTCTGTCCGTGGCACTTATCAATTTGCGAATGGAGGTTTTCATTGCCTTTTAAAGAGCATTTTTTTGTTTTTGTTTCCCACTTGCCGTCATCATCAGTAAAGGCCGGTTAAAGAGGCGTTTTTCAGGAAGAATTGGCGGACCAAAATGCACATGGTTAACAAAATAATGACAAGAAGGGAGCGAACATGATTTTTACGGTACTGAATAGCCTTCAGTCTGAAGTAACAACGTCGCTGCAATACAATACAATTGGTCTCATGAAAGCTCTGTACAGCCTTTCGCTGTAATTGATGTTGGAGAGTAACAATAGGACAGGCGGGGTATGTAAAACTGCAGTCCACACTGTTACAGAGCCACACCTCTTTCGTAATGTGGAATGCAGGCGTTCAAACGTTAAAGAATTTATGTGCGTCTACAGTACATAAAGGCCACCTGCTGTTGGAAATAGGGTGAGAGTCATTCATCCGAAATAGCTATTTCCTTTCGGTCTCTGCATCTTTTCGGTGCCATTTACGTGGTGATTAAAAATATGGAAATGTTTTTCCAGAGGTGGAAATCCTGTAGATGCAGTTCCCATTAGTCTTTGATTGAAGAAGCACGAGTAAAGGAGTCTATCACACATTTCACATGCAAGAAGGGATAAAAAATATAAATATAAATGTCGTTCGGAATTCTTGCCTGAGATATCCCACGGGTGTGTTCACATGTCTCTGGTAACGGACGTCCTTCCTCGGCGCATGACGTTCCCCTTCCTTGAGAATATTTGACAGTTTTGTCGTGCGTGTAGCCCGCATCTCGTGGTCGTGCGGTAGCGTTATCGCTTCCCACGCCCGGGTTCTCGGGTTCGATTCCCGGCGGGGTCAGGGATTTTCTCTGCCTCGTGATGGCTGGGTGTTGTGTGCTGTCCTTAGGTTAGTTAGGTTTAAGTAGTTATAAGTTCTAGGGGACTGATGACCATAGATATTAAGTCCCATAGTGCTCAGAGCCATTTGAACCATCGTGCGTGTATTTGTTAGTGTAGGTGTGTGTAAACGATGAGTGTAGTGTTATGTTCGTGTTGTGTGATAATGATGAGAGAAGGGGCGGTGTGAAGTCTGGTGCATAGACTACTCCTCTCGAATAGCACCAAGGGGCCGCCGAGCTCAGCATCTTGACCCGACGGTCACATCACTATCAGCAGTGTCACATGACCTCGCATCTTGAGACACGGCGAAGCGGTTTGGAATTAAATCTAGGTCATTGGTGAAATGATCGGTCATCAAGACCCTTACGCCACCACCTCTTCTTCTCTTGCCAGCCAAAAACTGGCAGTGAAAATTTTATTCACCACTACGCTTCGAATCGGCTTGCCTTCGAGTAGAGCGTCACCTCATAAGCGTGCGCTAGCGACGTCGGCTACGTAGGCAGCAATAATCAATACATTTTGATTATATGTCTGCTGGAAGTTATCATACGGATAAAAATTCGGAGTTGACAAAAGCCTTAGCATTTACTAAATTGCATACATTCCGTATACTGGAATACTGACTTGTTACAATACGTCCTTCATCACACGCTGAGCAACAGACTAATAAATTATATAGCATCGAGGTGGTCCCATAGATTCTCGATTGGGTTTAAATCTGGTGATTTTAGTAGCCAGGGGAGTACGGCAAACTCTTCCTGGTGCTCTTCGAATCGTGCAAGTGACTGCGAACTGTGTGGCAAGTCGCATTGTCCTGGTAGATTCAATCGTGCCGATGAGAAAGCCGGCCGCTGTGGCCGAGCTGTTCTAGGCGCTTCAGTCCGGAACCGTGCTGCTGCTACGGTCGCAGGCTCCAATCCTGCCTCGGGCATGGATGTGTGTGATGTCCTTAGGTTAGTTAGGTTTAAGTAGTTCTAAGTCTAGGGGACTGCTGGCCTCAGATGTTAAGTATCATAGTGCTTAGAGCCATTTGGACCGACTAGAAACAAACTGCATGTGGGGATAAACATGGTCCGCTAGAATAGATGCATACTTGTGTTGATCGCCAGCCGTGGTGGCCGAGCGGTTCTAGGCGCTTCAGTCCGGAACCGCGCTGCTGCTACCGCCGCAGGGTCGAATCCTGCCTCGGGTATGAATGTGTGTGATGACCTTAGGTTAGTTAGGTTTAAGTAGTTCTATGTCTAGGGGACTGATGACCTCAGATGTTAAGTCCCATAGTGCTTAGAGCCATTTGAACCGACTAGAAACAAACTGCATGTGGGGATAAACATGGTCCGCAAGAATAGATGCATACTTGTGTTGATCGCCGGCCGTGGTGGCCGAGCGGTTCTAGGCGCTACAGTCTGGAACCGCGCGACCGCTACGGACGCAGGTTCGAATCCTGCCTCGGGCATGGATGTGTGTGATGTCCTTAGGTTAGTTAGGTTTAAGTAGTTCTACGTTCTAGGGGACTGATGACCTCAGAAGTCCCATAGTGCTCAGAGCCATTTTTTGAACTTGTGTTGATCCACTGTGCCTTCCTGAAGGACGAGATCACACAGAGAATGCCACGAAAGCATTCCAAAGACCATAACGCTCCCTCCTCCACCCTGGACCCTCTGTTTTCAGACTTTCACGCCACACACACCAACGGCCATAAAATGTGATTCATCAAAATGGATCACTGTCGCTACTCTGTGGATGTCCAGTAGCGGTACCGACGTGCAAAGTCCAGCCTTCGTCACCGATAAATAGCAGTCAGCATGGGAGCATGAATCAGGCGCCAGCCGTGGAGGCCTATTCGCAGCAACTTTCGCTGAACGATTGTTGAGGAAGACACCCTCGGTAGCGCCTTGGCTCATCTGGGCCATCAGTTGCACAACAATTGCACGTCTATTCGCCCGTACACATCTCCGCAGCTGCCGTTCAGCCCTGTTATCTATGGCCCGTCGTGCACGAGAATTGCGTCGGCGCCGGTTTTGGATAGCGCCATTTTGCCATGCACGGCATTCTTTAACCATGGCCGTACGGTAAGAGTTTTCAGACTTAGCCGTTTCGGAAATGCTTCCACTCTTGGCCCGAAAGCAAATAATCATGCACTTTTGGAGGGCTGATAAATAGACCCTTTAATGCATTACAATAACTACTGCTCTGTTTACCGCGCCCCTCCGTCACGCTTTATACCACTAGCCGTCTGTTAGTGGTTATTGCATGTTGACGTTTAACGTAGGCGGTGGTCACATTCATGTGACGGGACCATGCATGTGGTTCAGACTATAGGCATTGTTAAAGAACGTAGCAGTGAATACAACTACTGCACTCACATTTTGCGATCTTCTAGTTGCCCAAGCACTGTATCTCTACGGGACATTTAACGGAATATGACAAAACAATAATTTTGACTACTGCAGTACTATTTCGGGAATCTATTATTAAAGATTCCATAAAGATAGGTGTTCTCAGCGTAGACAGCAGAAGACGGCGAACTCCAGGCGAGTTTCGCACTTACACTATCGATAGCGTTGCCCGTGTCAGGAGGTAGTGAGGGTGGGCTTGTCATAACGATACCGATGGTTTTGTGAAATGCAAGAGGGAGTGGGTCCACTCTTGTGAAGATAACTGATAGGTCTCCAGTTGAAATATGACAATTGCATTGAAATTAAATGACAACCAGCTGTAATTCCAAAACAATATCGTGTGTACAGGATGAACCCGAACTCACTCGACAAATTTTCAGAGGTTGTTTAGGGATATTTACTGAGTATATTGGTATAAGGAGCCCTGGGTCTCCAGTGGTTCGTCGTAGAGTGAGAATGTAATTATGATTAATTCGGTTTGTTACTCCAATTACGTTTAGTACAACAACCGTAGCACGAAACGCGTACACTTTTAATGCAGTGTTTTGAGCATAGACTCGTTGTTCGGCTCCTATATTGCATTCTGTGAACCCGTACACGATTTGCATATCGACCATCACTTCATCAGGAGACCTATCCATACTACTGCCGCTGTTAATTTTTTTTCTTTTTACTCTATTCAGCCATCTAAAACATATGAAACGTTCTGGCAGACTAAAAATGTAAGCCGGACCGAGACTCGAATTCGAGACCTTCACCTTCCGTGGGCAAGTGCTCTAGCAACTTTTTATTTTTATTTGGGAACAAGGAATAGAAAAATCTTTGTTAACAACGTATGGGTACAATAAACATACGTCCATCCGTAAATAAGGACAAATGAAAGTAAGCTAAGAGGTGTGACGCCTCAGAAAAAGAGGTGACAAGGGAAGAAGGGACGGGAACGGGGTAAGACTTGCAGGCATGTTTCTGCTCGGCTGGCGAGATGTGGGGGCAGAATGGGGACTAGGGAGGGGTCAACATGCAAGGCCTGGCCACGGTGTGCAGACACCACTACCGGGCAGCAGCTCGAAAGGAGATCGGAGTCCAAAGAGGAGGGACAGCAGAATTGGGGAAATGCCCGGTTTGGCCTGGTATAATGCATAACAGAAATCGATACGTTTCCATGCGCCTACTCTCTGTGAGGTACGATATACAGGGCGAACATAAATAAAACCGAAATTCAGGAACGAATTCCTGACTGGAAATAGAGGAAAAAACGTCCTTTGAACATGTATCGTTGCCACGGGAGATAGCGCTGACGAATGAAAGTTCCTCTGACGACCTGCCGTCTGTTCCTTGTGTGTTGCAGGCTGTGTGATTGACACTGTATACTGTAAGCAGCAGAATGGTCCGGTATTCGTGCCGAGTCAAGAAGAAATGGTGTTTGCGTACGGCCAAGCAGCTGAAAACTATCAAAAGGCAGCACGGCTGTACCAAAACGAGTACCCTCACAAACACCAATCACATCACACAACATTTCAAGCTGTTTTTGGGCGTTTGTGTCTACATCTAAATCTAAATCTACATGATTACTCTGCAATTCACATTTAAGTGCTTGGCAGAGGGTTCATCGAACCACAATCATACTATCTCTCTACCATTCCACTCCCGAACAGCGCGCGGGAAAAACGAACACCTAAAGCTTTCTGTTCGAGCTCTGATTTCTCTTATTTTATTTTGATGATCATTCCTACCTATGTAGGTTGGGCTCAACAAAATATTTTCGCATTCGGAAGAGAAAGTTGGTGACTGAAATTTCTTAAATAGATCTCGCCGCGACGAAAAACGTCTTTGCTTTAATGACTTCCATCCCAACTCGCGTATCATATCTGCCACACTCTCTCCCCTATTACGTGATAACACAAAACGAGCTGCCTTTTTTGCACCCTTTCGATGTCCTCCGTCAATCCCACCTGGTAAGGATCCCACACCGCGCAGCAGTATTCTAACAGAGGACGAACGAGTGTAGTGTAAGCTGTCTCTTTAGTGGACTTGTTGCATCTTGTAAGTGTCCTGCCAATGAAACGCAACCTTTGGCTCGCCTTCCCCACAATATTATCTATGTGGTCTTTCCAACTGAAGTTGTTCGTAATTTTAACACTCTGGTACTTAGTTGAATTGACAGCCTTGAAAATTGTACTATTTATCGAGTAATAGAATTCCAACGGATTTCTTTTGGAACTCATGTGGATCACCTCACACTTTTCGTTATTTAGCGTCAACTGTCACCTGCCACACCATACAGAAATCTTTTCTAAATCGCTTTGCAACTGATACTGGTCTTCGGATGACCTTACTTGACGGTAAATTACAACATCATCTGCGAACAACCTAAGAGAACTGCTCAGATTGTCACCCAGGTCATTTATATAGATCAGGAACATCAGAGGTCCCAGGACGCTTCCCTGGGGATCATCTGATATCACTTCAGTCTTACTCGATGATTTTCCGTCTATTACTACGAACTGCGACCTTCCTGACAGGAAGTCACGAATCCAGTTGCACAACTGAGACGATACCCCGTAGGCCCGCAGCTTGATTAGTAGTTGCTTGTGAGGAACGGTCTCAAAACCTTTCCGGAAATCTAGAAATACGGAATCAACTTGAGATCCCCTGTCGATACCGGCCATTACTTCGTGCGAATAAAGAGCTAGCTGCGTTGGACAAGAACGATGTTTTCTGAAACCATGCTGATTACGTATCAACAGATCGTTCCCTTCGAGGTGATTCATTATGTTTGAATACAGTATATGCTCCAAAACCCTACTGCAAACCGACGTCAATGATATAGGTCTGTAGTTTGATGGATTACTCCTACTACCCTTCTTAAACACTGGTGCGACCTGCGCAATTTTCCAATCTGTAGGTACAGACCTACCGGTGAGCGAGCGGTTGTATATGATTGCTAAGTAGGGAGCTATTGTATCAGCGTAATCTGAAAGCAACCTAATCGGTATACAATTTGGACCTGAAGACTTGCCCGTATCAAGCGATTTGAGTTGCTTCTAAGAAACTCATGCTAGCAGCTGTTCGTGTTTCAAATTCTGGAATATTCCATTCGTCTTCCCTGGTGAAGGAAATTCGGAAAACTGCGTTCAATAACTCCGCTTTAGCGGCACAGTCGTCGGTAACAGTACCATCGGCACTGCGCAGCGAAGGTATTGACTGCGTCTTGCCGCTTGTGTACTTTACATACGACCAGAATTTCTTCGGATTTTCTACCAAATTTCGAGACATTGTTTCGTTGTGGCATCTCGGATTGTAATCGTGGGTCCTTCCAGACAGACGAACGTCCAGGGAGACGGCGGATTGTGCGTACACCATATTTGGAGGATATTGGGACAAACTCTAGTACAAGTTACAGGCAAGTGGTCCACCAACATAGTGTCAGCCAGAGTACGATTATGTGTATCCTTCTTGGCAACCGCTACTATCCCTATCGCCTGCAACGAGTGCAAGGATTATCAGCAGGATATTTCCCTCAACAGGAAGAATTTTGTCGATGGCTTTTGAACCAGACCATCACCATTATGGTATTTCTAAGCCCTCTTCACGAAACGATCTTTACCAGAACTGGCCTCACCAATCAACATAATCGTCATCTCTGGATTGCAGACAATCCACGAGGAATGGTTGTGATGTCTCATCAACATCGGTTCAGCATCGGCGTGTGGGCAGGGAGTATTGGCGAATCTGTATTTCGACTGGTTGTTATTCCACGACGCCTCGATGGAGGACCGTACCTGGACCTCCTGCGGAACACTCTGCCAGGCCTGCTTGAGAATGTTCCTTTGGCAATACGACATGTTTCTGTATAACGGCGCACCACACCACTTCCACATTACAGTTCGCCGATTCCTCAACTTAATCTTCCCTGGAAGTTGGATAGGACGCGGAAGTCCTGTAGCATGGCCTGCTATATCACCAAACTTAAGCCCCATGGATTTTTACCTCTGTGGGCATCTGAAAAGCGCTGTGTATGCTGAACCAGACCCTTCTACAGCGTGTTCAAGACACTTGTGATGCTATTTGGACAGAGGCTGGAACCGGCACAAGAGTGTGGCAATCCATGATGTGACATGTGAACGTGTGCATTGCAACCCAAGAAGGCCACTTTGAAAATCTGGTGTGATTTGGATACGATGCAGCTCTGTAGTGTGTTCCGGGACAATTTCTCATCGTTGCACGGACACCGTTCATTTGCGGAAATATGTTCGTAGGACCTTTTTTCCTCCATTTCCAGTCGAGGATCCGTCCCTGCAGTCTGTTCGTTTTATTAATGTTCACCGACTAGAAATATAGCGTTGGGAGTTTCAGGTGTCAGCCTGAGCAACCCAAGCACTTCACACGACTCGTCATCAAGCTTCGCTACCGCCAGTAGCTCGTCTCCTACCTTCCACGCTTGACAGAAGTTCTCCAGCGGATTTTGCGGGGCTAGCATTAAAACACAAATTTACATTGTTTGTTTGACTAACCGCAGAGAATACATAAATGCGTATTTGCGGATATAATTAAACCTGTTACAATTTTACCATACTAAATTATTAACAGTTAATATGAGTACTATTAAAAGGTACAGATTTTTTCCTATACTCTCAAGGAAATCAACAGTCACTATATAAAGACAAATATATTCATAAGCAAAAGAGAAGAAGTTGACAGAGAGGTGATATTCCATACTCATCAATGTATTCAAAAATCTGTTCTAGGCGCTTCAGTCCGGAACCGCGCTGCTGCTACGGTCGCAGGTTCGAATCCTGCCTCGGGCATGGATGTGTGTGATGTCCTTAGGTTAGTTAGGTTTAAGTAGTTCTAAGTCTAGGGGACTGATGGCCTCAGATGTTAAGTCCCATAGTGCTTAGAGCCATTTGAACCATATTCAAAAATTTCAATCTTTCACAGTCACATTTCTGACACCAAAATAAAATGTGGTTTACATCAGCATCCAACACATAATCGCACTCACATGCAGGAGGATCGTTAACGTTGATTGTATGTAGATATAGAGGAACAGAGGTGTGGCTAAAGCGGAGTCGAATGATGGTGGAAATCGTTGATTTGTCCAAATGTGCCCTCGTTTCGACTAGGCTGCATAAGTTTCGTTGGGAAGCCCTTACACATCCTCCACACAGTCCATATCTTCCCCGTAAGATTTACATATTTTTGGAGCCCTGAAAAAACACATTCGCAGAAGTCGATTTGATTCAGAGGAGGAAGTGTACACCTTGCTACAATCATGGTTCCGTAGGCAACTGCAAACATTTTTCCATGAAGGCATTGTCCTTCTTGTCTCACAGTGGGATAAATGTATTAAGAGCTATGGCGATTACTTGTTAAATAATAAATAGTTTACTTGCTTACTTACTTACGTTTTCACTTGACGTCTCCTTATCTTTCGAGAGTGGCTTGCTGAATATAAATGCCTTTTCTACGTGTAGTAAATCTTACCATCAGTGCTTGTTGCAGCTACGACGTCACCGAATTTTTATATGAAAACTCTTACAGCTTTTTAAATAAAACAAACTTTATTATCATTCTAAATCTTTATTCTTCGTGCCTACTTATTTATTTCTCAACATAGTCAACCCGGCGACGAACACAGTTCTCCCAACGAGAGGCCACTTTGTTGATACTGTCACAGTAGAATGTTTGATTTTCTTGACGGAGCTAGAATCTCACCTCTGCTTACATCGCTTCATCGCTATCAAAGTGAACTCCTCGAAGGTGTTTGTTAAATTTTGGAAACAGATGAGAATCGGATGGGGCCATCTCCGGACCGTATGAGGATGATAAATGACAGCGACCCCAAGGCATCGGATTATTGCAGGTGTCACAGCGCTCGTGTGTGGTCTAGCATTGTCATGCTGAAGGAGTGAGTGTTCCATGTGTGGACGAACTCTTCTGCCGTTAAAAATTCGGTTACAGCACGCTGTTTCTCACGCATCGTTCAAATTCAAATGGCTCTAAGCACTATGGGACTTAACATCGGAGGTCATCAGTCCCCTAGACTTAAAACTACCTAAACCTAACTAACCTAAGGACAGCACACACGTCCATGCCCGAGGCAGGATTCGAGCTTGCGACCGTAGCAGTAGCGCGGTTCCGGACTGAAATGCCTAGACCCGCTCGGCCACAGCGGCCGGCCACGCACCGTCATAGTTACGTTACACATTGCCATATTACACGCTACAGTTCGGAGCCCTCTCGTGGCAGAGGGTTGCAACTTGCGTCACCGAAGCGGGTAGGCGGATAGAGTAATATACTTAGTTGATTTGTGGTGGTGGTGGGGGGTGGGGCGGGGGGGGGGGGGGACCAGACAGCGAGATCATCGGTCCCATCGGATTAGGGAAGGATGGGGAAGGAAGTCGGCCGTGTCCTTTTAAAGGACCCATCATATCATTTGAATGAATCGATTTAGGAAAATGGCGGAATACCTAAATCTGGATGGCCGGACGAGGGTTTGAACTGTCGTCCTCCCGAATGCGAGTCCAGTGTGCTAACCGCTGCTCCACCTCGCTCGGTCGAGTAATGCATAAAATGTGATACATCAACCGATAATGAGAACAGAATTAAAAATTTTGAGGCATTAATTTTCAGCACGCCCTCGTAGAAGTACAGGCAGCATCGAGATCTTTAGACCAGTTCACTTCTGGTAAGAAAGGATGGCCAGGTTCAACTTTTTTTAGAGATACTGCTCATGGCACTTGTGAAGTAATGGAGGGTGTTCAGATTTTAACCAATCAAGACAACGGTTACGTGAATCAACGACGCCGGCCGGTATGGCCGAGTGGTTCTAGACACTTCAGTCTGGAACCGCGCGACCGCTACGGTCGCAGGTTCGAATCCTGCCTCGGGCATGGATGTGTGTGGTGTCTTTGGGTTAGTTAGGTTTAAGTAGTTCTAAGTTCTAGGGGACTGATGACCTCAGATGTTAAGTCCCATAGCGCTCAGAGCGCCCGCGTCTCGTGGTCGTGCGGTAGCGTTCTCGCTTTCCACGCCCGGGTTCCCGGGTTCGATTCCCGGCCGGGTCAGGGATTTTCTCTGCCTCGTGATGGCTGGGTGTTGTGTGATGTCCTTAGGTTAGTTAGGTTTAAGTAGTTCTAAGTTCTAGGGGACTGATGACCATAGATGTTAAGTCCCATAGTGCTCAGAGCCATTTGAACCATTTTGAACGCTCAGAGCCATTTCAACCATTTTTGAATCAACGACCATCTTTGTGGTCAACAACGTAACCGGAAATCATATCATTGATACGGATGTGTGCCAAACGAAGTTTAAACGATGACTAATACTACGTTGATTCATCGCTAAGCTCTGAGTAATTATTTATTTTCCATAAACTTGCTGCTCTCTTAGTCAAAGATTCCTTCCCACCATAAAATTAGTTTTACTAAAGGTGGTGCTAAGGACATATTTAGGTCGCTTTCTATATATTTCGCTGATTTGTCCCACGAGATCCTTCATGTCGTCACATATCATAAAGTCAAAGATCAAAGTGATCCATACAGAGCAAATGAGCGCAAAGGAACAGAAGCTGGAATCCTCCATCACCGCTCTTGGCAAGTTCCTAGCGGAGGTGGTTTGCCGTTGCCTTCCTCCTACTTGTTGTGAAGAGTCAAGTGTGTACCGGTGTCGGGTGGACGACTGTGACGGGTGCCTGTTCAGTATAGCGTTGGGTGCGTGTTGTTATGGTCCGCCTACTTAGCTGAGTGGTAAAGTGTTTGCTTACCATGTAGCGGGAGCGGGTTCGATTCCCGCGCGGGTTGGAGGTTTTCTCCGCTTGTGAATTGGGTGTTGTGTTGTCCTCATCATCATGAACGACATGCATATCGTCTAATGTGGCGTCACCTGAAATAATACTTGCAACTCCGTAGTCGAACTTTTCATTTTTTGAGGTGTTAAGGGTATATGAAGTGAGACTGTGAAAAACGGTGCTGGCATATAGCCTACTTCTCTTGAATAGCACCGAAGGGGTCACTGAGCTTAACGTACCAATCCGACAGGCGGATCAGCGTTGAGTATCACATGCCTCCACTTCATGAGAAATGTTTGGAATTCAATCCCGGGCTTTGGCGCAAAGCCTGGGGATCAGAAACCACGCCAACACCTTTTCTCTCCTTTATGGTCAAATAATGGCAGTGAACAGTTTCCATCACCAGGATTCGAACCAGCTAGATTGAGTCGAGCGCCACTGCAGAGTCTTGCGTTAGCGCCCTCGGCTAAGGAGGTGGGTACTCTATGAAACAGAAGAAAGCATGTCCTCATACATTTAATTGGATGCGATTGATTAGAAAAAAATCCTTAAAACGACTTTTAGACTTTAGTCTAACACCCTGTGACTATAATTGCGAAAACGATACTCTCTGACAAATATTGTTAAATTCACTGTTACTAGACTTCTCTATACTTACACATACATTTATGTTGTTTGTCTGCAGCACAGATCTCTGTTTATTCCAGTATACTTGCATACAAGCACTATTTCAATATTTTGGTAGCCGTGCATCGTACCATATATACAACAGCACACTTGCATTCATAGACGTAGCGTGCGTGGCGGAGCTTATTTGGGGTAGAATTATTATTTCCCACTTTTTGCTATCAAATTAGTGTATGGTGCACCTGAAAAACAGCTGTCGGTAGCCCTCAGTATGAACCATAATTCTCTGATTTTTCCGTATCAGTAATTTCACGAGAAGCGTGTGGGAAAACGTAATACAAGGTGCATCTGAAAAGGTCGGTGAATGGTCTCAGAAACTAGAGGAAATAAGAGTTACGAACAAAACACCTTTACTAGCCTTCAGGGTAATCACCATTAGCTACGACACACTTCAGACATCAGTTTTTAAGCTGTTGGAAACAGTCAGGACACCATTCTTGTGGAATTGCTCGAAACATCGTTTTCAATCGTTGATGGATATCCGCAGCACTGCAGGAGATCAGACCTGGTGCTACAAAAGTATTATGTTCTTGCGTTGTTGTGTTGGCAGTACTCTTTGCACGCAATCACAACAGAGCAACGCATATAAAAGTGTCACTCCATCAAGAGCTTCACGCCGCTGTGGTTACATATGTAGTAAACAAGCACGTTCATACAATAATACTGTAAGTATATACACACATCAAAAAAAGTTTTGCATCAACTCGGTTCCGAGAGTTTGGGAACCTGTACTGAAAACTGGTATAGAGATCAACATAAACATCATCTAGGCCCTTTTTATTGCTCATGAAAACCACACATTGCATGTTGTACCACCATACAGCGAGAGCTTCAGAGGTGTCCGTTCAGATTGCTGTACACACCGGTACATCTAATATCCAGTAGCACGTCCTCTTGCATTGATGTACGCCTGTATTCGTCGTGGCATACTATCCACATGTTAATCAAGGCACTGTTGGTCCAGATTGTCCCACTCCTCAACGGCGAATTGGCGTAGATCCCTCGGAGTGGTTGGTGCGTCACGTCGTCCATAAACAGCCCTTTTCAATCTATCCCAGGCATGTTTGATAGGGTGCATGTATGGAGAATATGCTGGCCACTCTAGTCGAGCGATGTTGTTATCCTGAAGGAAGCCATTTACAATATGTACACGATGCGGGCGCTAATTGTCTTCCATGAAGACTAATGCCTCGCCAATATGCTGCCGACATATTTGTACTATCGATCGGAGGATGGCATTCACGTACTGTACAGCCGTTACGGCACCTTCCGTGATCACCAACGAACCTCCACCAAGCTTCACTCGCTGGACAGTGTGTCCAAGCCGTTCATCTTGACCGGGTTGCCTCCAAACAGGTCTCCGACGATTGTCTGGTTGAAGGCATATGCGACACTCATCGGTGAAGAGAACTTGATGCCAATCCTGAACGGTCTATTCGGCATGTTGTTGGACCAATCTGTACTGCACTGCATGGTGTCGTGCTTGCAAAGATGGATCTCGCCATGGACGTCGGGAGTGAAATTGCTCGTCATGTAGCCTATTGTGCACAGTTTGAGTCGTAACACGACGCCCTGTGGCGTTGCTGTCAGGGTTCCTCCGAGCCATAATCCGTAGGTAGCGGTCATCCACTGTAGTAGTAGCCCTTGGGCGGCCTGAGCGGGACATATCATCGACAGTTCCTGCCTCTCTGTATCTCCTCCATGTCCGAACAACATCGCTTTGGTTCACTTCGAGACGCCTGGACACTTCCCTTGTTGAGAGTCCTTCCTGTCACAAAGTAACAATGCGGACGCGATCGAAAGCGGTATTGGCCGTCTAGGCATGGTTGAACTACAGACAACACGAGCCGTGTACCTCCTTCCTGGTGGAATGACAGGAACTGATCGGCTGTGGGACACCCTTCGTTTAATAGGCGCTGCTTATGCATGGTTGTTTACATCTTTGGGAGGGCTTAGTAACAGCTCTGAACAGTCAAATGGACTATGCCTGTGATACGATATACACAGTCAACTTCTGTCTGGTTCTGGGAACCTGGGTGATGTAAAACTTTTTTTTGATGTGTGTATTACTTTAGCTCAAAAGTATTTTTTAATTTGCTTTTTTGGTGCAGTATTCATTAACTATTGTTATTCTGTTATTCAAGGATTCAGACTGTGTTTATTTGTAGAGACAACGAGAAGTATGTCAAAACACAAAGAATACTCGGTTAATGTGATTCAAGCTGTTCTGCATTCTTTGAAGAAAGGAAAGTCTCAGTCTAGCATTGCTAGAGAATATGGCACATCACAACACTTTATGCATAGAGTCGACGGCAAAAACTGGAACGTACAGAAGCCAATAAACCAATGTCAGGTATCCTCGAAAAAAAAAAGAGGGAGGACAGAATGATTTTTAAGCAGTCGACTGAATATCAAAGAAAATCGGCTCAACAGATTTGGGATGATCGAGAACAACAGCAAGGATTGAACCTACGTGTGTCTACTGTAAAACGTCGCTTGGTAGCAGCTGATTTATGAGGTAGACGAACATCACTTAAGCCACTCGTAAATTAAAAAATAGGAAAGCCAGGGCAAAGTTTGCAAAGAAACATCAAGCGTGGAATGCCATAGATTGATCTAACGTTTTATGGAGAAATGAAAGTAAATTTCATGTATTTCCTTCTGATGGTATGCAGTATATAAGTCGACCAAACAACCAAAGGCACAAGGAAAAGTATCGGGTACCGACCATTGAGAACGGTAGTGACAGCGTCATAGTGTGGGAATGATTTTCTAGACGTTGGGTTGGTCCTCTAGTCTAAATGGAGGGCAAAATAGACCGCTTCGTGTACAGCGACATTTTAGAAAAGAATACGTTTCTACATGGAAGAAAGAAAATGCCACGTAATTGGATATTTCAACAGGACAATGATTCAAAACACATCTAGGGCCATTTTAAAAAAATATTTTCAGGTAAAAATATTCAAACTTTTGGTGTGGCCAGATCCAATTGAACATCTCTGGGATGCGTTGGATCGATGCGTTCGTCGTAGAAGTTACTGAAAGAAGGATCAGTTTGCTGCTACCTTACTGAGCGAATGGCCAAAACTCCCACTTGACTTATAAGAAAAGCATGTGTTCAAAGCCCATGGTTATGCAACGAAATACTGTTTTGTTCTTCAGATTCCAAAATAGTTTTGTTTTATTCTTATATACTTAGACCTACAAATTACTTTTCAGCCATAAGAACTGTTATTTCTGTTTTGATATAATTTTGTTTAAAGTAAATCTATTTTTGTACTTATTGAATTATAATTACGTATTTCTCAATTATTCAGTGACTGTTTTTTCTGTTACACACTTATCCTCATATAATTGTAACTAACGCGTTCTACGATATACTTAAGAGCGCTGATGTACTAGTACGATCCGGAGAGCAAGTGACAGTAAATGGTATGGCGTTAATGGTCTTCCCCACCTCCCTCCTGTAGAAATTCATGAAGGCCTAAGTCCCTGCTGATTGTCTTAATCTTGGATTTTTGTCAGCCGGCTATTTTTTGAAGGAGGGAAATAACAATGAACACCATGCCACTGATTGTCGCTTGGTCTCAGGATCGCATTGGTACCATCAGGTCTCATCTCATGTAATGATGCGGATATCCAACAACGTGTGACTACGGTGTTTCGAGCGATTCCACAAGAAAGGTTTACTGACAGTTTCCGAAAGGTTTGCAACCGATGTCAGAAGTGTGTTGTAGCTAATTGTGATTAATTTGAAGGCCAGTAAATGTATTTTGTTTGTAACACTTGTCTCCTTTATTCTCTGAGACCATTTACCGAACTTTTAAGTTACACCCGTATGTTGACAGACTCTTCGTGGAATGTACGCTCTCTGGATGTTAACGGTTGGGTGGTTAGTTTTGGGGAAAGGGACGAAACAGCGGATTAGGGAAAGATGGGGAAGGAAGTCAGCTGTGCATTTTCGAAGAAAGCATCCCGGCATTTGCCTGAGGCGAATTAGGGAAATCACGGAAAACCGAAATCAGGATGGCCCTACGGGGGTTTGAACTGTCTTCCTCCCGAATGCGAGTCCTGTGTGCTAATCACTGCGCTACCTCGCTCGACGATTTTAACGGTAAACCTCTCTTGTAGCTTCTGGCACTTGAGTTTGACGAGCATGCCAGAGACGCTTTAGCGCAAGCTAATCGAACCGATGGCGAAACGCGCCGTTCTTCTATCGATTTTCTCTCTTAAGCCTAGCTGACGAGAGTCCCAGAATAACGAGCAATACTCGAGAACCGGTCGAAAGAGTGTTTCGTAAGGTACCTGTTTCGTGTGAAAATTACATCTAGTTGAATTCTTCCAATGAATCTAATTCCGCCATTGACTTTCCTACAATTAGATTCCTGTGGTCGTTCCACTTCAAGCCACGTTGGACGGTTACAACTAGACACTGGCGATCTATCAGTACATACATATGCAACCAGTCGCTTACACACCATTTTTACGACTAACCAGTTTTCGAGCCAATGTAGGCTCATCACTTGATGGAGGTGTTACAGGAACATTATATGGTGCACCAAGTGTAGCTAGACGCTGTGGTGATGTGGCTGGCGAAAATGACGGGAATTTTCTACGGAAATGTTGTTGCGTTTTCGGTACTTACAGAGCATTACATCGTGGTACCCATAGAAAATCCATTCCCATAACGTACATTATCACGTGCACATACAAATATACACAGATTTAGCTGCACTGGGTTCACACTTATCCACAGAATGTAAACGTTGGCTGTAGATACAAAGAATGTGTTTAGGCTCTACAATAGATATTATATATATATATCGGTTCATGACATCCAGTCTTACAAATTTACTGTCTGATGGACACACGTCCAGATCATCCGCTCTCAAACCTCCGCCACCTCACTCCCCACATCCACCACTGCTGGCGGCTCACCTCCAACTGTGCAACGCTACGCGCTGTTAACAGCCCAGCTGCCGCTGCCCAACACTACAATGGCAGACAACAATGCAAACTAGCCACAGACTGCACACAACACAGCCAGTGATTTTCATACAGAGGTGGCGTTACCAATAAAAAACCTAAACAGCCTACTTACATAGAGAAAACATAAACAGCCTACTTACATAGAGAAAACATAAACAGCCTACTTACATAGAGAAAACATAAACAGCCTACTTACAATATAACACTTTGCTACAATTGGTTCAATTGGCTCTGAGCACTATGGGACTCAACTGCTGTGGTCATAAGTCCCCTAGAACTTAGAACTACTTAAACCTAACTAACCTAACGACGTCACACACATCCATGCCCGAGGCAGGATTCGAACCTGCGACTGTAGCGGTCGTGCGGTTCCAGACTGTAGCGCCTTTAACCGCTAGGCCACTCTGGCCGGCCACTTTGCTACATCTTGGTCTTAGGTTTGAGATGCATTGTACTACAAAACAAATATTTACAAGTACAGATGGTACAGTAATAAACCAAAACATTATGACCACTGCTCACCGCAACGCTGGTGGGATTGTGGGCACGTGACGTAGTAACGAAAGTATGTGAGCGGAGCAGACACGGGTGGGGGATCACTCTGCCGAAGATACGGGTTGCAAATGTGGAAATCCATGGAGATAAGCTACTTTAACGAAGGGCAGATTATTGTTACGCACAGCCTGTGAACGAGTATCTTGAAAACGGCGAAGGTTTTCAAATGTTCACGTGCTACTGTCGTAAGCATCTACGGAATGAGGTAAGACAGTGAAACTACCACTATGCGCTAAATGGTTGAACGTCCACGGCTCTTCACAGAACGTGGGGTTCGGAGATTTATCTGCTCTGTAAAGTAGGACAGATCTGTGGCATCTCTGCTGAAAGAGCACAACCGTGGTGCACGCACAAGTGTTTCGGAGCACACAGTTAAATTGGTTCAAATGGCTCTGAGCACTATGGGACTTAACTTCTGTGGTCATCAGTCCCCTACAACTTAGAACTACTTAAACCTAACTAACCTAAGGACATCACACACATCCATGCCCGAGGCAGGATTCGAACCTGCGACCGTAGCTGTCACGCGGTTCCAGACTGTAACGTCTTGAACCGCTCGGCCACTTCGGCCGGCGAGCACACAGTTCGTCGTACATTGTTAAACATGGAGCTCCGCAGCAGACCACCCCTACGCGTTCACATGTTGACGCAGCGACATCGTCAATTACGATTTCAGTGGGAACGAGACCACCAGGATTCGACCGTCGATCAATGGAAACGTGTCTGTCCTTCGGGTGAATCACATTTTTGCTACACTAGGTCGATGGTCGTCTCTAGAAACGCTGTCATCGACGCGAACGGCGGTTCGAAACGTGCAGCGCACCACAGTCCACGCTGGTGGGAGCAGTAATATGCTATGGGAGACATTCTCCTGTGCCTGCGTGGGGCTTGTGGTGGTAATAGAAGACACGTTGACAGCTGCGAACCACCTGTGTCCCTTCATGTTCGATGTCTTCCCCGACGGCAACGTCACCTTTCGGCAGTATTAAATGTCCGTGTCTCGGAGCCAGAACTGTGCTGCAGTGATTTGAGCAGCATTGTAGTGAACTCATGTTGATATCTCGGGGACCAAATTCGCCTGATGTAAATCCTATAGAACCCATCTGTTTCGCTATCGGGAGCAAATCAGTGGCCTATTATTTACGCGAATTACATGACCTGTGCGTAGACATCTAATGTTACATACCTCCAAATACCTACCAACAAACTGCCGGATCCCTGATACGCAGAATCACTTATGTGTTTCGCTCCAAAGGCCGACAAACAAGCTATTATGCAGGTGGTCATAATGTTTTTACTCATCAGTGAATATTTAACTGAATCTTGCCAGCTGCAGGTGTGTTCTCAAAAAAATGGTTCAAATGGCTCTGAGCACTATGGGACTCAACTGCTGAGGTCATTAGTCCCCTAGAACTTAGAACTAGTTAAACCTAACTAACCTAAGGACATCACAAACATCCATGCCCGAGGCAGGATTCGAACCTGCGACCGTTGCGGTCTTGCGGTTCCAGACTGCAGCGCCTTTAACCGCACGGCCACTTCGGCCGGCAGGTGTGTTCTTATATTGACAGTATACAAGTAATATGGATTAGTAAGTTACAGCATATAGTAGTTGTTATATAACCAAGAGAGTGAAATATTTGGTATGTACTTCGAGAGTGAATGAGCTACAGAATGCCATAGTTGTTACAAGATTGAGAGAATATAATTTATGCAGGAGGATGAATAACTTCTTTTGTGTTCTGGTGCCAGGTTGTCTTGGAAATTATGGAAGAAAAAGTTCTGCATTTTTCAGTTTGTTCGTTAAACATTTTTTGAAACGATTTTAGCTCGTGAATGTAAATCTCTTATTGTTCAAGGAGATCCAGCTGTAACCATTTTCCAGCAACATGCAGAACAGAAATATTGTTGTTATCACCAACAGCGTGTTCATGATGAGCTATATGTGATGCAAAGCTGGACTTATTTAAGTTTTTGAGTCGAAGGGCATCCATATGTTCTTTGTAGCAGATTGCAAAATTTCTGTCTCTTCGGCATATAAAGAAGCAAGAGCGGAAAATGTGTGCCGGCCGGAGTGGCCGAGCGGTTCTTGGCGCTACAGTCTGGAACGGCAGGACCGCTACGGTCGCAGGTTCGAATCCTGCCTCGGGCATGGATGTGTGTGATGTCCATAGGTTAGTTAGGTTTACGTAGTTCTACATTCTAGGGGACTGATGACCTCAGATGTTAAGTCCCATAGTGCTCAGAACCATTTGAATCAGAAAATGTGACTTTGTATACGATAGACTTTTGATGCCATTCTTCAGTGGATTTGCTATTGTGAAAAATTTTATTTTGTTCAAAATCAAATGGCTCTGAGCACTATGCGACTTAGCTTCTGAGGTCATCAGTCGCCTAGAACTTAGAACTACGTAAACCACACATCCATGCCCGAGGCAGGATTCGAACCTGCGACCGTAGCGGTCGCTCGGTTCCAGACTGTAGCGCCTAGAACAGCACGGCCACTCCGGCCGGCTTTTACTTTGTAATTTATTGTCTGTCTATGACTTGGTGTCACTCATTCACTCGTTAATTACATAATAAATAGTTCACTCTATTTGTTTACCTTTTGTGTACCTTTTTAATCCATGTCACTTGTATATAGTCAATAGAAGAAACACCTGCAGCCAGCAAGATTCACTTAAATATATTATATGTGCTTGTAAATATTTATTTTACAATAATGCGTCTCATGACAAAGATCATGATGTAGCAGTGTTAAATCTATTGTATACATATTCTTTGTATTTACATCCAGTGTTTACATTCTGTGAATAAGTGTGAAACCGCATGCAGCTAAATAGTGTGTATATTTGTGTGTACACCTGACAATGTACATTACGAGAATGGATTTGCTATGGATACCACGATGCAGTGCACCGTAAGTAGCCAAAACGTAACAAAATTTTGGTACAAAATTTTTTTCATAGCACCATCCCCGTAACCACAGCGTCCAGCTACACTTGGTTCACGGTATGCACTGATCAGCCAGAATATTATGACCACCGAGCTATTATCGATATAAACCCGTCCAGATGATAGCAGCGTCACATGACGACTGCTAGTCAGACACACGCATAGTGTATACATCAGTGAGCGCGCTGTCCGTGTGTCGAGTGGGAAAGCGCGCGATCTATCTGAGTTTGACGGGGGAAGATTGTGATGGCCCGGAGACTCGGCACGAGCACTTCGGAAACTGCACGACTTGTCGGGAGTTCGAGGAGCGCTGTGGTGAGTGTCTTCAACACGTGGTGAAACTACGACAAGAAGTCGGGGGTTGGGCGGCTACTTCTCATTACATGTGTCGGACGTTATAGGCTGGGCAGACAGGTGAAACAGGATAGCAAGCCAACGGTGGCGGAATTAACATCAGATATTAATGCTGGACAGAGTACAAGTGTGCCTGAATACATAGAGCATCGAACACTCCTAACGACGGGCCTCCACAGCTGGCGACACATGCATGTGCCAATGTCAACATCTGTTAATCGGCAACTGCGTTTGAAATGGACAAGTATTGGCGCAATGACAGAGCGCTGCATGGTCTGATGAATCCCGATGCCTTCTTCATCATGCCGATGGGAGTCCGCGAATCCGTCGTCTTCAGGGGAACAGCTCCTTCAGACCTGTACTACGGGGTGAAGACAAGCTACGGCAAGAAAGGAAGAATGAAATGATTGTTGATGTTAATAACGATCATCCTCCTTTACCTCCTATGCATTACTGCAGATGACGTGTCACTGAGCACATTTGTTCTGTGCATACAGTACACGTGAAGCGCCTAGTTGCTTCCACTGCACTGTGTGGAATATGGAGGTTCTGTTATAGTTCACTAACGTGCTGTCTTCAAGTTGATGTCCCCAGCGCATAAAACAGCACGCAGGTCGTAGGTTCTGTATCTTGAGGCTGAAACTGGCTTTTAGTGAGGTTCTGTTCTGAAATAATGTATCACTTCTTTGGGATTCCACTCGCGTATTTTAAAACAGCCACACGAGAAGACTACATGATCTTAATACAACACCTTCTGATACAGCAAAGTACACGATAAAACACAATGTTTACGAAAATGTATTTTTACACTATTTGTGGCACGTGTCTGTACCTCATGACTACCGGAGTGAATCTTTTAATACTGAATACTGGAAAACACATCCTGCCACAGACAGCATGACTGTACATCTCGACTGCCTAATCCAGAGTGATGAACAGGAACTTAAATAAAAATTGGAAACACATCCTACGACAGAAAACATGTCTGTTCTTCACGACTGCCTAATCCAGAGTGACGAACAGCCCGAAACACTTGTGCGCCATGCCAGAAAAGGCATGACCCGAACGCTTCCGAAGTGCTTCGTCTGCAATTTCGTCAGTCTTTTGTTTTTGATTTAAATTATTTTTAATAATTCTAAAATGACTGATCGATCGTCAGCTGTTGAGAGATATTTATATTAAAAAGTGAAGTCATTCCAATGAGTAGTTTAACTAATAATAATAACTATACTTTAACGTTTTGGCGCCCTTGTTCCGAACACAGCAGCCAATCACAGAGCAGTAGCATTATGCAGGCGGTCTTTCTCACGGGAATGGTACCGAATGTAACATCTGTCACAGGTACCTCACACCACATTTCGTCATTTATATACTTCTTGCATCTGCACTGCTCTGGGAACAGCTTCTTGGAGCCTAACATGATGGCTGACTAAGCCAGAAATATTACAAAGCTGGCGGCGACTCCAGTGTGGTCTGAGAAACATTTACGCGGGCATCCATGGGTCCAGTGGATCTCGTGCAAGGCTCCATGATGACCAAGGAGTATCGTACACTGGTTGCAGACCACGTACCCCCTCCGACGGTGGCGACATTTTTCAACAAGATAGTGCGGCATGATACAACGCCAGGCGTGTGATGGAGTGGTTTGAGGAACACAGTGGCGAGTTCTAAATTATGTGCCCCCCCCCCCCCCCACCCGCAACTTGACAGATCTGAACCCAGTCGAACACATCCGGGATGTGACTGAACATAGCGTCAGAACCCATCGCCCTCTCCCCGGAATTTATGGGAAATAGGTGAGTTGTGTGTGCACGTGTGGTGCCGACTCCCTCCAGCGACATACAGAGGCCTCTTTACTTCTATGACACAATGTGTCGCCGCTGTTATCCGTGCCAAAGGTGGACATACCGGCTGCTAGGTCTGTTGTCATAACGTTCTGGTTGATCAGTGTAATGCTCCTGTTACTAGAGATGTCCACCGAGCATGTGCGTCCCGCACGGGATCGTAGCCTCGCTTCCCCGGCCTACGCCGTGCCCCGCCAAAACCCGAGTGCGCCAGGGCGCACGCGCGGCTCGGTTGCTCGTCAAATCGCGCCTGTCAGCAGCTACCCTGTTGCGGGCACGAAACGAAATCTCTGAAGCTCGTTTTCAAGCAGTTCTTTACCTCGCGCGGTATTTACCGACACAGTACTTCACCTCCGGTCTTATATTAAAATAACTGAAAGCTGTAACATCAGCAACAAGATGATTACTTAAATAGCCACCGTTGCTCGTAATTGTTAAATCAATTTATTATTACGTGCATGTAAAAATCCCCTGTATCTCAGGATGCAGTGAAAACACTTAATTTTATTAATTGTTATCCTAATAATTAGCGAATTTTTGTAATAATAACTTCAGTTTTTAAAAGTTTTTATTGACTCACAAGGATGTAAGATGGTTATATCACGGAAGAATTGTTCTCATTCTGTATGACGTTTATCTTTTTCCATCGAGGTAGGCAAAGTCTGTATTCCGACTGTAGCTTATCTGACGGAGATTTTGTTAAAAATCAACAGTTTAAGTTTATTACTTCAGGGACCAGACGCAATCCTGTGTTATGTGCAAGGCTGTATCGAATCTTTCACTGAAAGCCTTATAGTTTCGGGAATCTGTCTAAATTTCAATCAAATTCAGTACTTCGATACTCATCACGATTTCCTAGTAGCAATTCATCTTACTTGCCGGCCCCAGTGGCCGTGCGGTCCTAGGCGCTACAGTCTGGAACCGAGCGACCGCTACGGTCGCAGGTTCGAATCCTGCCTCGGGCAAGGATGTGTGTGATGTCCTTAGGTTAGTTAGGTTTAATTAGTTCTAAGTTCTAGGCGACTGATGACCTCAGAAGTTAAGTCGCATAGTGCTCAGAGCCATTTGAACCATTTGAATCATCTTATTTGGGACAAAAATGTCAAGGATAAAATTGAGCAACATTTTAAGGGATTTGGAAATAATTTCAAAAACTATTTCCTTGCTCTATCTAGTAATAACAGCTGGATTCGCAATCACTTGGAAAAGACAATAATTTTGTAATCCACATAAAATGTAAATTGAAACGAGCAGCTACTCGAAACTTCTAGTGACTAAGGTACTGAAAATAAATCTTTGTCACCAATAAGATTCTGGTTAAGCTTAGAGACGAAGTTTCCAATTCTATCAAATGAAGCGGTAACAAGTTTATTACCTGTTAGTAAAGAGCCGCTCACATGGTTGCAGATGACAAGATGTTAGCTAAGTAAAAAACGGCAACAGAAAAAAAGCGCAAAGAAAATATGTCACAGACAGCGACAATAATTGTTTAAAACATGCTGTAACATACAATAAATAAGGTAGTGTAGTATAAAAGTGTCCACAGAAAACTATATTTCAAAAAACGAATAGTTAAAATGGCTCTGAGCACTATGGGACTTAGCTTCTGAGGTCATCAGACCCCTAGAACTTAGGACTACTTAAACCTAACTAACCTAAGGACATCACACACATCCATGCCCCAGTCAAGATTCGAACCTGCGACCGTAGCGGTCGCGCGGTTCCAGACTGTAGCGTCTAGAACCGCTAAGCCACACCGGCCGGCAAAACGAATAGTAAAAATGTAATAATGTGCTACTGTGTTTGTATGTTGTTGTTGTTGTCTTCAGTCCTGAGACTGGTCTGATGCAGGTCTCCATGCTACTCTATCCTGTGCAAGCTTCTTCATCTTCCAGTACTTACTGCAACCTGCATCCTTCTGAATCTGCTTAGTGTATTCATTTCTTGGTCTCCCTCTACGATTTTTACCTTCCACGCTGCCCTCCAACGCTAAATTTGTGATCTCTTGATGTCTCAGAACATGTCCTACCAACCGGTCCCATCTTCTTGTCAAGTTGTGCCACAAACTCCTCTTCTCCCCAATTCTATTCAATACCACCTCATTAGTTATGTGATCTACCCATCTAATCTTCAGCATTCTTCTGTAGCACCACATTTCGAAAGGTTCTATTCTCTTCTTAACCATGCTATTTTCTGCATGTTTTAGATTTTAAAAAACCCACTGATGGTGATATTTGTCGCCGAAACTAGTTTGGGAAAATAAAGAAATAAACGAACAACAAGGTGTTTTGCATCAAGGCGGATTCAATTTTCTGATATTACTGTACTTCAATATCGTATACTAGACCTACCCATTGTGCAAAAGCTTCATCAACCCTTTTGATATGGTTACGAGTGAAATGTAAAGCGTTACAAAAGGATTAGGACTATTAAACCATTTCAATTGAATTCAGTTACTTCCAAGTTACAGTGAATACTTTTTGTGTTACATGCATTCTTTTACAATACGCGTTATTTTTCTTCGTAAACGATCAAGAATGCCCTGTTCCTAGCATATCAAACCTTCACGATTCTCAAAGGAATACGGACGATTCAGGAAGCAGTTCTCCACATGTGTGGCCAGTTATTACCGCCTTCCCAGCGCTACCTGTTTCCCTGTTGCATCGAGCCCTGTTGACGCCCGGGTTCGGCCGGGTACCCTAACGAGCCGCGGGTCTCGACGGCACATCGCGGCCCGCGCACTCCGTAGCCAGTACAGCTGAGTTCGGCTACCTACGGTGGGGGCAACATGACGGATCGGTCGGATGCAGCCGGGCTCGGGTTGGTATATGTGGTGCGAGGCACCGCTCTGCCTGTAACACCTCCATCTAATGATGAGCCTGCAATGGCTCGGAAACTAGTTACCGGTAAAATTAATAGTATCTAAAATCCAAAAAGCGACTGGTTGTACGTGTATACCCAACTGAATAGTCAGAATGGTTCAAATGGCTCTAAGCACTATCGGACTTAACATCTGAGGTCATCAGTCCCCTAGACTTAGAACTACGTAAACCTAACTAACCTAAGGACATCACACACATCCATGCCCGAGGCAGGATTCGAACCTGCGACCGCAGCAGCAGTGCGGTTCCGGACTGAAGCGCCTAGAACCGCTCGACCACAGCGGCCGGCAACTGAATAATCAATTTAAATCACAGTTGCAGTTTGTCATCCACAATGGATATACTGGAGATATTTTACAGTTTCTACTGCATCCAATGTTTGATCGCCACCAGAGTAAACGAATAACAACTGATCTCTTCACCTACACTATGCGATCAAAAGTATCCCAACACCTGGCTGGCCCTCCATCGGTAATGCTGGAATTCAATATGGTGTTGGCCCGCCCTTGGCCTTGATGACAGCTTCCACTCTTGCAGGCATACGTTCAGTCAGGTGCTGGAAGGTTTCTTGGGGAATGGCAGGCCATTCTTCATAGAGTGCTGCACTGAGGAAAGGTTTCGATGTCAGTCGGTGAGGCCCGGTACGAAGTCGGCGTTCCATGCATCCCAGAGGTGTTCTGTAGGTTTCAGGTCAGGACTCTGTGCAGGCCTATGCATTACAGGGATGCTATTGTCGTGTAACCACTCCGCCCGTGCGTTATGAACAAGTGTTGAAAGATGCAGTCACCATCTCTGAATTGTTCTTCAACGGTGGGAAGCAAGAAGGTGCTTAAAACATCAATGTAGGCCTGTCCTGTGATAGTGCCATGCAAAACAACAAAGGGTGGAAGCCCCCTCCATGAAAACACGACCACACTATAACACCACTGCCTCCGAATTTTATTGTTTGCACTACACACGCTGGCAGATGAAGTTCACCGAGCATTCGCCATACCCACACCCAGTCATGGGATCGCCACATTGTGTACCGTGATTCGCCATTCCACACAACGTTTTTCCACTATTCAATCGTCCAATGTTTACGCTCCTTACACCCAGCGAGGCGTCGTTTGCCATTTACCGGCTTATGAGCAGCCGCCCGACCATGAAATCCAAGTTTTCTCACCTCTCATAGTACTTGCAGTGGATCCTGATGCAGTTTGGAATTCCTGTGTGATTGTCTAGATAGCTGTCTGCCTATTACACATTACGTCCGTCTTCAACTGTCGGCGGTCTGTCAGTCAAAGACGAGGTCTGCCTGTTCGCTTTTGTGCTGTACATGTCCCTTCATGTTTCCACTTCACTGTCACATCGGAAACAGTAGACCTAGGGATGTTTAGGAGTGTGGAAATCTGAAAAACGTATGTTTTTGGTGGTGTCGGATACTTTTGATCACATTGTGTACATGGTGATTCCGTGATGATATTATAAACTTTCTAGAATGATAGAGAAGAATATGTGAATACATTTAAAGTAGAGGTCCCCGCACCAGAAACGAACGAGTCGAAACATAGCAAAAACCCTCCTGATATCTCTGACAGTGGAGCAAATGTACTGAAACTAATACTGTAGGGCAGGCGACTACATAGATGGCAGTATGGAACAAAACAAGAAAAATTGTCTAGTAAAAATGGGCTCTAAAATGCATACCTTAAGAGCTATGAGCACTTGTTCAATAGTGGATATGTGTTACACAGTAGCAAAGATGACCAACTGCTCATAGCTCCTCAAGTATACATTTTAGAGCCCATGTTTACTGGACATTTTTGTTGTTGTTTTGGTCTTTATTACCATCTCCGAAGGTTGCCTATCCTACAGTCTTAGCAACAACAGTAGCAGTACATGTATTTCACTACCAGAGGTATCAGAACGGTTTTTGCTTATAGCTTTCGACTCGTTCGTGTTTGGTACAGGGACCCTTACCTCAAATTGATATATTTATCCTTCTCCATCATCCTATAAAGCTTTTAATTTCATCACGCAATCACGGTGTATATAGATACATTTACAGGTGCCGCCGCCTTTAGCTTTGACGTTCTGTAGTATCATTGGATGACGTTTCCGGACATGGGTGCCTATTCAGAATATTATGTACTCACTCCCCTATACAAGTCCTAGATATTTGTAACGTGAATTTCCGAACGCCCTGTAGCTATGAACATATGTGTGACGACCATTCTTGGAAACAGGAATGACGTGAACCGTTTGTAAACGTCTTCAAACACTTCTTTCCGCCAATGTTGCTCTAAAGGAAACAAGTCCTTTCCCATTATCAAGAGGACCATGTGGCGAATTTAGTTTCGGACGCTAGTGATTTTTAACTTTTGTAGCTTTCGAAGTACAACACTACCTTTCTTTCTTTTTTTTTTTTAAAAAAAAAAAGGAGCTATATTCTTCTCTTTGTTGTTTTGGAAAGGCCTTCGAAGAGGACTTCAAAAACATAAGATTCGTCGAACGTGTAGTATCGTCTGTACGAAATAGTTTTATGCAATGAATGAATGCTTCAGGGCAGCTATTTAAGCACTGGATATGATACTAACAATAATAATGAACAGAAGAACTGTAACTGAGTTAACGTGTTTTTTTACATCCGGTATAGTAGAGCAGACGCTTGTGGAACCTCTCTTTCTGACGGCGTTACAATTGTTGGCGGCGCTGTTATTGTGGTGCCGTTGCAATCGATACCAGGAAGGCGGCGCCCGGTGATAGAAGGTAACACATTGCGAGAATTTCGCGGACACCGATAATGGTCGCGCAAGTCAACGCCACGGCTACAGATGTGCGCCCGCTTGGTCCGGCGTCCACCAGCTTCCGGCAAGAGCCACCTCTGCGGATTGAATAGAGGACAGCCACGTGGCAGCTAAACTTCAGCTCAGCTGGAGATCAGACTACAAGTCTGGGGAACGGACAGGCCAATCCATTCGCCGAATATCCTCTCCTTCCAAGAGCTGCTCCACCTGCGCAGTTCGATGCGGTCGCGCATTGTCATCCGTACAAATAAAGTCAGGACCGAATGTACCCCAAGGAAGACACACGTGGGGAGGGAACACAGTGTCGCAATAACGTTAACCTGTGAGTGTGTCGTGTTGAAAGATCTGAAAATCAGTACGTCCATGCAACATTAAGCCTGTCCACATGATAACACCTGTAACACAAAAACGATCATCTTCGACAATGTTCGCCGGCCAGTGTGGCCGAGCGGTTCTAGGCGCTTCAGTCTGGAACCGCGCGATCGCTACGGTCTCAGGTTCGAATCCTGCCTCGGGCATGGATGTGTGTGATGTCCTTCGGTTAGTTAGGTTTAAGTAGTTCTAAGTTCTAGGGGACTGATGACCTAAGGTGTTAAGTCCCATAGTGCTCAGAGCCATTTGAACCGTTTTTTCGACAATGTTACAAGTTGCATTACGTTTTCCCACCTCTCGCCATATGAGAGTACGTCTAACACTGTCAACCATGATCGTTTTGATGGTCCAGGTATTACGGTATGAAGAGGCATATTGATCCATGGGCGTAGTGACTTCCAAATCGCCGGCCGGAGTGGCCGAGCGGTTCTAGGCGCTACAGTCTGGAACCGAGCGACGGCTCCGGTCGCAGGTTCGAACCCTGCCTCGGGCATGGATGTGTATGATGTCCTTAGGTTAGTTAGGTTTAAGTAGTTCCAAGTTCTAGGGGACTGATGACCACAGCAGTTAAGTCCCATAGTGCTTAAAAAAAAAAAAAACCTTCCAAATCTTTGAACAGGGTACACTTGCCAGTCAACATTATTGTGAAACTGTAGTCCATCCCCGCGTGCGTCTTTTCAGGGACGCATTCCACCATGACTTCATACTGATTGATGACAATGCCCGACCATATCGAATGCGCAGGTAGAGGGCTCTTGGAACGAGAGAATATTAGACGACTGGATGGGCCTGCCCGTTTCTTACAAGGGAACCTCCTCATCGCACCCCCCTCAGATTTAGTTATAAGTTGGCACAGTCGACAGGCCTTGAAAAACTGAACCCATATCAATAGAGAAAACAGGAAGAAGTTGTGTGGAACTATGACAAAAATAAGCAAAATATACAAACTGAGTAGTCCATCCGCAAGATAGGCAACATCAAGGATTATATGAGCTCAGGAGCGCCGTGGTCCCGTGGTTAGCGTGAGCAGCTGCGGAACGAGAGGTCCTTGCTTCAAGTCCTCCCTCGAGTGAAAAGTTCGCTTTCTTTATTTTCGCAAAGTTATGATCTGTCCGTTCGTTCATTGACGTTTCTGTTCATTGCAATAAGTTTAGTGTCTGTGTTTTGCAACCGCACCGCAAAACCGTGCGATTAGTATAAAGGACGTGCCTCTCCAATGGGAACCGAAAACATTTGATCGCAAGGTCATAGGTCAACCGATTCCTCCACAGGAAAACACGTCTGATATATTCTATACGACACTGGTGACGGCATGTGCGTCACGTGGCAGGAATATGTTGTCGACCCACCTAACTTGTACACTTGGCGAATGGGTAAAAAGATTCTTCTACTTTGCCCGATTTAGGTTTTCTTGTGGATGTGATACTCACTCCCAAAAAAGTGATGAAAGCATAAGAGCTTGTCACATAAACTGAAAACAAAAAATTAAACTTTTCACTCGAGGGAAGACTTGAACCAAGGACTTTTCGTTCGGCAGCTTCTCACGCTAACCACGGTACTAAGGCGCTCCTGAGCTCACACGTACCCCTTGATGTTGCCTATCTTGCACATGGACTACTCAGTTTGTATATTTTGCTTATTTTTTCATAGTTCCACACAACTTCTTCCTGTTTTCTCGATTGATCTGTGGTCAGTTTTTCGAGTCCTATCCACTGTGCCAACTTATAACTTAATCTGAGGGGGGTGCGATGGGGAGGTTCCCTTGTTAGACTTAAATCCAATCAAGAATATATGGTATGAGTTGGGAAGGTGTATTACAGTTCGTCCATATGCACCAAAGCAATTGCCAGTCGCGCTAGTTTTGGAAGTGATCACATTCCCTATTAAGAACCATATGGCGTTGTTTGTAATGTGCAGACGGCCATCATGAATCGCGGTGACTTCAGTTTAATTACTGTCATTGAATAGAAGTGTCATTTCTGTTCGTCTGATTGCGTATTTCTTTCAGATACTTTCTGTACAATATTGTAGCTGTTCTTTCTGTGTATGGTCCAAGTTTCATTGTGCTATGTTAGTTAGCAGTGACACATCAGGCGAAAGTTACTTTTGTTCTTATGTTTTACACCCCAGTGTATATTAAAAATTGCTTGCGTACGTCAGAATATTCATAATATTGAAGACTAAAACTTGGCGAAAGCAATACCTCGATGTATTTATTTGTTCTAGATATATGTTGGGTAACTCCGCTTGGTTACCACACCCTATACAGGGTTTAACGGTAAAAAAAAAAAAAAAAAAAAAATCCGACAAACTGCAGGAACGGATTCGTTGCTGGAAATGGAGAAAAAAAAGGTTCTGTGAACATGTGACCGGAAATGCATCGTTGCCACAGTAAATGGCGCTGACGAATGAAAGTTCCTCTAACCAGGTGCCGTGTGTTCTTTGTTGCAGGCTGTGTGTTGGCGCGGTGTACAGTAAGCAGCAGAATGGTCCGGTATTCACGTCGGAAACAAGCTGAGATGGTGTTTGTGTACGGCCAAGCAGATGGAAGCGGTCGAGAGGCAGCACGGCTATACCGAAACATGTACCCTCACAGACACCAGCCACATCACATAACATTTCAAGCCCTTTTTTGTGCGTTTGTGTGATCATGGGTCCTTTCAGACAGACGAACGTGCAGCGAGGCGGCGGACAATGCGTACACCAGATTTATAGGACCAGGTTATACAAGATACTGAGACGAACAGCTCTAGGCAAGTGAACCACCAATGTGGTGTAACCTATGATCATACAAACGCCCAAAAAGAGCTTGAAATGCTGTATGATGTGAGTGGTCTCTCTGAGGGTACTTGCTTTGGTATAGCTGTGCTACTTCTCGAACATTTCCATCTACTTAGCCGTAGACAAACACCATCTTGGCTTCTCCCCGACATGAATACCGGACCGTTCTACTGCTTACAGTACGCTCCGTCAATCACAAAGCCTGCAAAACAGAAGGAACACACAGCACGCGGTCAGAGGAAATTCCATTCGTCAGCGCCACCTACTGTGGCAACGATGAATTTCCGGCTACGTGTTCAAAGGACGCTTTTTCCTCCATTTCTAGCAAGGAATCCGTCCCTGCACTTTGTCATTTCTACTATATTTGCCCTTTATATAGAACCGTACAGGTATCTCATCAGATCCATATTCCTTTACTCTACTGTGTCATTTTACTTTATTTCTTATTCTACGATTACTTATGTCAGTACCATACGTTTGGCGTTCATGCGATAAAACGAGGAACGTTTTAAAAAAAATAGTAAAGGAGACGAAAATATTTTTATAGGTATGGAACCATGAATAAAAGTAGGATGCATATAGTATTTAACCGGCGGGCAAGGAGAACGCGGGAGAAACAACAAGACACGTTGAGATATTACTGGGATCTAACGTTGTAGGCTGTGGTTGGTAGAGTAAGTACACGTCGGAACGATTTCGTGGTTGAGAAGTGGGAGTTGGTTGAAGTTCCGTCGAGAGTGGATGGCAACATACGAAGGTGCACGAGAGGTAGATTTTGGGTTTAATGGCGCAGCATGACACTTGAACTGTAGGTAACACGGTAGAAAATAAGGTGCTGTGATTAACTTTTGTGGTTTACGTATCGGGTTCTAGATACTTTAAGATCAGATAAAGGTGTGGGAACTGGATTAAAGAGTATAGGATGCCAGTGAAGGAATAGTAGATAGATACAGAAGGCGAGGCGGAGTGTATGTCACGCTATGATTCCAAGGAATTTGTAGACTTTTAGGAGGGGGACACTGTTCCCTCACGTGTTAGATATCTTTGGTAATGAAGTAAGCCTCCCATAACCTAAACGTTAAGCGGGATGAGCGTAAGCCCAGAAATTGTCCAGATAAGCTCAGATGAGCTACCATCGTGCCAATGTCATCCACAGATGATCCAAGCAATGAGTTTCAACCCGAGTAGAGTTTACAAATCGGTACGCAGTGCAATGAGCAGAAAGCACTTTTCCGTTTATTTATTTTTACATACGAGAGACAATGTTTACATGAGGTAGCATCTTCAACAGTCCGAATTTAGAAAGCCTCACTCGTGTGGGACTTAGTTCGCCTTTTACTTCCACAATATTCTGTGGTTCCCTTAAATTCCCTGTATATAGGGAAGCGGTCATTTTAGGTCGTACAAAATGATTATTCGTGTCTGTTTGTTCTCTACTTTTATTTTAACTTTTGATATATTCTGTGGAGGGTCATTACACATTTTATTTTGATGTCTATGCTAGTAGACACATTAAAATTATTTGTATTTTGATGGTTGTCTCAATTTTCTATTTTAAAGACTAAATTATTTACATCATAGGCTGGGCTGACGAGAATAATATTATTTTTTTTTATTTTTGCTTTCCAAATCAGCCATGCTAAAGTGCGAGCGCTGTCGTCTTGGTATTTGGAAATGTTTACAACGAACGCGATCTGTGCCGGTAGCTGGCCTAATCAATTGTACATATTGTCACTGAAAAGGAATTGTCCCTTTCTTCTGGCTACTCTTTCATAGATAATGAAAATCTAGTAATGCAGATCCATGTATTTGAGTATTTTGAGAATGTTTATGCTATCGGATAATACGAGTAGAACGTAGACGTGCCCACAGAGGCTTAGATTTGATTTGGATTAATTACAGACGCATAATCATACGGAATTTCAGTAAAGTTAAAGCATTTTTAAAGGATTTATTAAATGTTTTAATCAAGTAATCACACCAGTTTGAGTAAGTCAACTGCGTATTTAGATTATTTTCTCCATAAATGTCGCTTTTTGTGTAATTTCTTGGAGCTGAAATGGATGCCTTGAGAATATTCTAAGTATGAATATAATAAATGTCGTTGAGACAGAAGAGCTTCTATCCGCAAATCAACACGAATTTAGAAAGCATCACTCGTGCTGGACATAGTTCGCCTTTTTTTACTTCCACAATATTCTGTGAACTATGAAGTAAGGACAATAGACATTCCATATTCCTAGATTTCCGGAAAGCGTTTGACGCAGCGCCACACTGCAGTGTATTAACGATAGACCGAGAGCACGAAATGGATTCTAAGATATGAGAGTGGTTAGAAGACTTTTTAACTAATACAAGCCAGAACGTTCTCGTGGACGGCGAGTGTTCTTCAGAGACAAGAGTATCGTCACTAGCGCATCAGGGAAGTGTGTTACAGCCACTTTTGTTCTCTATATGCAATAAAAGATCTGATAGGGTGACGAGCAATCTGCGACTGTTTGCTGATGACGCTGTAGTGTACGGGGAAGTGTTGTAGATGAGTGATTATTGGGGTATTCAGGATGACTTACACAGAATATTTATTTGATGTATGACTAACAACTTGCTCTAAATGTAATAAAATGTAAGTTAATGTAAGTTAATGTCGATGAGTACGAAAAACAATATGTGGTTATCGAATGCAGTATTACTGGTGTACAGCTTGACAGAAGCAAAGCGGTAAGAAATGCAAAAAGCAATTTGTAGGGCAGTCCAGTGGTCGACTTCTGTTTATTAGGAGAATTCTAGGAAAGTATAGCTCGTGCACACTTGTGCGACCCATTCCTGAGTACTACTCGAGTGTTTGGGATCCTCACCAGATCGAAGCAATTTAGAGGCGCGCTGCTAGATTTGTTACTGGTAGGTTCGATCAACACGCAATTATCACGGAAATTCTCCGCAAACTCAAATGGGAATAGATGGATAGAAGCAGACGCTCTTTCGCTATCGAGAAAGTTTAGAGAACCGACAGGACGGTTTTTTTGCCACAAACGGACTCCTTGAGTAAAGACCGAGAAAACGAGATAAGTTAGGGTTCGCACTCATATGGATTGTCATTTTTCTCTCGCTTCATTTGCGAGTGGAGAGCATAGGGAACGGCCCTGAGCCGGCCGCGGTGGCCGTGCGGTTCTAGGCGCTTCAGTCCGGAACCGCGTGACTGCTACGGTCGCAGGTTCGAATCCTGCCTCGGGCATGGGTGTGTGTGATGTCCTTAGGTTAGTTAGGTTTAAGTAGTTCTAAGTTCTAGGGGACTGATGACCTCAGATGTTAAGTCCCATAGTGCTCAGAGCCATTTGAACCATTTTTGAACGACCCTGAGCCATGCACCAAATGGTGACTTCCAGAGTAAGTAAATACATTAACAGACTGACAATTATTGAACCAAAAGGAAAAGAAAACGTAAATTAGTTACAAACTACGGCGTGCACAGACGTTATTCGACATGCAAACGTCACTACAGATTTTCGGATTTAGGTTATGACATGTTCGATATGCCTGCCATCAATTGTGATGTGGAGCAGACGAATAGCGAAATTCTGCATGACCTGCTGAAGTGTCGGAACATCGATGCTATCGATTACCTCATGAATGGCTGTTTTCACCTCAGCAATAGTTTTGGGGGTATAGCAGAACATCTTGTCTTTAATATAGCCCGGTAACAAGGAGTCGCATGTGTTCAGATCCGGACGATATGGCAGCCAAACGAGGCCCATGCCAGTGGCATCTGGGTACCCCAGAGCCAGAATGCGTTCCACAAACTGCTCCTCCAGGACATCAACCACTCTTCTGCTTCGATGGGGTCGAGCTCCATCTTGCGTGAGCCACATCTTGTCGAAATAAGTGTCACTTTGGATAACGGGGATAGAATCATCTTCCAAAACCTTCACGTACCGTTCGGTAGTTACCATGCCATCAAGGAATATCGCACCGATTATTCCGTGACTGGACGTTGCACACCACCCAGTCACATACAGAGGGTTAAGAGCCTTCTCTATAGCGAAATGCGGATTCTCAGTTCCCCAAATGCGCCAATTTTGCTTATTGACGAATCCATCCAAATGAAAGTGGGCTTCGTTGCTAAACCAAACTACACGCACATACTAATTCCCAACATGTCCCGTGACCAACCGTGCAGTTCGAACGTCCTAGCCCAAACCGCTCAGAAGTTATGACGATTTTATTTCATATAGTTCAATAATTGTCACGCTGTAGATGTAGATGTAAATGTAAGTGGATGTTAATTCGACGTAACATGTTCAATAGTGTTAATCGTGTAACAGGCTCAGAAGGACTATCGTTTGAAGGAGAGGTACCAAGACTCAGCACTACGCACTCCTGACTTGAGCACTTTGTGTGAAATTGAGATTTTCTTGAGGTTGTACGTAACTAAATACACGTCTGCTCAATGAGAAAAGTCAAAGCTCTCGACCAGTTATTTCGTAACTTATTTCTTATCAAGAATACTGAAGCAAGAATACGATATTAGTGATAGGCTAGGAATTGTCGTAAAGAGGCCATGGCCGATACCGTCACCTCATATGATTCCAATGGACAAGCTCTTATGAGGGTATGGAGGAGCCAGTCTTACGAGATTATAGTCGACTCTAACATTGTTCTGGCTGCCACAATCTCTGAAGTGCCTTTCAGTCATGATCTCGAAACATGTAAATATGTGTACTGTTAATGCTCAATGGTTATTCAATAAATCATACATTTTACTAGACTGTTAAATGATAAACTTCACCCTGAAATACCGATCACATGCCGAACTGAGACAGCCTATGTAAGTATCTGAAAATAAGAACTCTCCTTGTCGAACAACGATATACTCCGGGATCTTGTCAAAAATGTTCAAATGTGTGTGAAATCTTATGGGACTTAACTGCTAAGGTCATCAGTCCCTAAGCTTACACACTACTTAACGTATACTGTCCTAAGGACAAACACACACACCCATGCCCGATGGCGGACTCGAACCTCCGCCGGGACCAGCCGCACAGTCCATGACTGCAGGGCCCTAGACCGCTCTGCTAATCCCGCGCGGCAGATCTTGTCACTCCAGTAAAAAGTTACAAGTAAACTTTGATATAGGCCAGAAGGATAAAGAATAAAAATGAGCTTTATTAATCGTCCCAAAGCTTTTGAATTATCTTAGGTGGCACCCCGCCCAACACAGTGTCAACACATGTCCAGATCCAACATAGACGTGATTCCAATGATAACGTGTTAGACGATAGGTTTATGTGCGTACAAAAAATCGTTTCTCTTATCACGTTCTTATGGCCATTCTGCGAGAGATACTACGGAATCAGTGGAATCTAGTTACTGTCTCTATTGGTCTCTTAAAATAGCCAAATTCTGTCCGTTTATTTATTTATTCATTTATTTTCCGCAAGAACCTTATTTTCTACGATAGCTAAGACGAGCGTAATACGTTAATGACGAAACATACAAAAGCGTCATATACAATCATGACATACAGGATGATTCCATGATTACAGACTTCCAGGGACAATGGAGAAAGGTAAATGTATCAATTTGAGGTAAAGGACCCTGGTCCAGAAACGACCGAGTCATAAGCGAAAGTCGTTTTGATTCCTCTGACAGTGGAATACATGTACCGGTGCTGTTGTTATTAAGATTTGAGGGAAGGCAACTTTCAGAAGAGGTAGTATGGACCAAACAAGAAAAAAAAAGTCCATTAAACATGGGCTCTAAAATGTATACCTTAAGAGCTATGAGCACTTGTTCATCTACGCTACTGTGAAAAAGGTCTTCTACTGAGCAAGTATGCATTTTTTACTGTAATTTTTTTTCTTGTACTTTCATAAAGCCTCTTACCCTAAAATCTTAGCAGCACTAATATTGATAAATGTATTCCATTCTAAGAGATATCAGGAAGGTTTTCACCTATAACGTTCAGCTCGGTCGTTTCTGGACCAGGATCTCTTACTTCAAATTGATACAGTTACCCTCCTCCACCATAAAAAAAAATGGTTCAAATGGCTCTGAGCACTATGGGACTTAACATCGGAGGTCGTCAGTCCCCTAGAACTTAGAACTACTTAAACCTAACTAACCTAAGGACATCACACACATCCATGCCCGAGGCAGGATTCGAACCTGCGACCGTAGCGGTCGCGCGGTTCCAGACTGAAGCGCCTAGAACCGCTCGGCCACTCCGGCCAGCCCTCCACCATCCCTGGGAGTTTGTAGCACATCAAGGAATCAACTGTCCAATCACAATTCATACACAACATATAGTCGTTGGGAGACTTCGAGCAGTAGTGGTTTGGAGACGTTCGTTGCCAGTTACACAGCATACTATTAATCGGTGTTGACTGCTTTGTCGCGATGGTTTCTAAAAGGAGTGACGAGGCGGTTATTTGACATGTCAATACAAGCAGCAATCTCAGTTTCGATAACACACAGTATTAAACTGATCATTACCTCCGCTGCGCACATTGTTGTTTCGTGGAAGCTCGAAAACAGATGCTTGTGTTGCCTACTGCAGGCGGAGCTTGATCATCCCCGCATCGTACACTACACCTCATCTCGCAGCAAACTCCAAACGCTCTGCCCGCTCACCGTAACCCCTGCTCACAAAGCGCCACGTTGACAGTTGGTGAGTAGTAACATCAGCACGCAGGACGTATGACTGTTGTTTGGCGTGAGCATTAAAGGCTGTGAAACGCAGATGGAGACGCAAGAGGAGCAGACAGGGTTGTCAGATTTACCGCCTACAAATACCATGCGAAACACTCATTGTCAAGAGACTGGTCGTCTACAAAAACAGTTCATTTAAACAGATTCCAGGCAAACGTTTTGAAAGATTGGCTCATGAAGCTATGGAGATCGCGATCGACGGGTTGATCACCACTGATGTATACAACGGTGTCTGGCAGGTTAATAGTTTGAAGAACAAAGGTATCAGGAAAGATACGAACCAATCGCATTTTGTGATGGTAGGTATTTTTTATGTTTCGAGTCGCATAGCGCCTAATCATCAGACTATGCAGTTTTTAATGTTTGTTTGTAGCATTGTTCAGGTCGATGTATGGGCTTGACAAGACAGATAAATTAGAAACAAGTAAGAAGTGAATGTGGGTAAGTATTCAGAATTAGCTACCTCATGATGTCTTGTCTGGAATTAGTTACATCACGATGTTGACTTGATGGTATTACTTACAGTTATCTGCATCTAAGAGATTAACGTAGGTGCACAACTCACTATGTAAAACATAGGTTATGTTGTCGAATTATAATAACTGCACAAAACAAAGACGTCGAAAGTCGCCCGTTCGAAATTGTGGAGATGCATGTCAGATAATTAAAGTTGTAAAACTACCGTAGGCTACCGCAAGCAAGCGTAGACTACGGTAGTTTTCCTAGTAGCTTTGGTCAGTTAAGATCGTAGCCGCGTTACTTGTATGTTAGGTGTGATGCATATCGGACGTTAACTTATTTTGATCGCTTTGTTTGTGCATGGCGTCACTGTCTTACTAGATTCTCCCAGAAACCGGAAGCACCTATCAGTTTTTACTTATTAAATGCAATTTACATTTTGTAAGGATATAAAATACACAATGGACTAAGACTGAACAATGTGCGGTTCTAATTATCTACAAAAGAAACGAACAATAAACAGTCTCTTTATCACACATTCATTTATGTTTCTTTCCTTACCAATGCTACCGGTAATCCTACGATTTACTGCGTCGTTTGTGTACTGTACCAAAACTACCGAACCGTAGTTTTGGCAGAGTGCAACTCTACAGATAATCATCCGAGGAAAGAGGAAGAAGTCAATGGACGCTATGTCAGAAGAATATGGGAAGGTGTGGGGAGTTGGGGGCGGGCGAGAGGCAAACTTTGATAGCCCTGGGATGCAGGCTGTGTGAATGTATCCTGTACAGATTGAGTGGAGGCGTTATCGTGGAGCAAAAACACCCCCTTGGACAAGCTGATGCGATGTTTCGTCTTGCGGCTTACCATAACCTTGTCAGAGGATTCTGGTAGTAGTATGCTCCTGTGAAGTTTGCCATTTACGGCCATAATCTGTTATTTCTACACCATGGCGTTCCCAAAAGACGCTTAGCAACACCTTGTCCAATGATGGTTGGTTTTCGCCTGCTCGCTTTGCCCCTCTGTCTCGAGGTGACACTGATACAGCCAGCACTCGTCCATGTTGATTACGTGGATGAAGAAGCCATCTGGATTGGCTAGACACAGCTACAACATTTCTGCTGCTGCCTCAGGTCGGCGGGCTTTTAAAATGCGTGTGACCAATTGCGGAACCCAGCGCATGGCGGCATTTGTCATATTCAGAGAGTGGTGCAAGATGGTGAAAACTGATCCATGACTGAATTTTATTGTTTCCACTATGGTCTCGATTGTGATACGCAAGTGTTCAAGCACCAGGGTTTCCACTGCTCTTTCCATTGTCGGAAGGATGCTCTGCCACTTCTTCGTTATTTTAGACTCGTTTGACCACAATGGAATAACCTGCACCACCATATGATGATGCATTGTTACCGTAGACTTGCAAAAACTCAGGAAGGATTTCTCCATCGTTGTTTCCCTTCAGACGCAGAGAACGAGTGCCCTAATGATGCACCACTTTTGTTTTGGTTACCCTGGCGGAGTGCTATGGTGCTGTGGTGCAAGACTTTCAGTATGTACCAATATTGGTGATATATAACTGGAAACATAGAAAAAATTTAATTATCTAACTTCATTTTTGCGAGGAGCTAATTACAACATTATGATTACCCTTAGAATGACTAAATTATGTATTGCTAAAATTATTTGTTTCTTGCAAAGATTGTTGTTTAGAATCTTTAAGCATCTAAATTACACGCTGTTACTAATTGACTGTTAGCAAGCATCTCGATTTCTTTAGTTCGAACTGGTGAGGTTCTGAGTTGAGTTTCTTATTACTTCACCACTGCCCTCTGTGACATGGAAAAGATTAGACAAGAGGGATTTCCTGTGTAGACAACACCAGTATATGGTTTAACAGTAGGACTACACGTAATTTTTTCAAGGGCACCCACAACAGAAAAGTGTTCTCCATAATGGCTCTTAGCTATACTTTTGGTTAGATATAAAATGGTTCAAATGGCTCTGAGCACTATGGGACTTAACAGCTGTGGTCATCAGTCCCCTAGAACTTAGAACTACCTAAACCTAACCAACCTAAGGACATCACACACATCCATGCCCGAGGCAGGATTCGAACCTGCGACCGTAGCAGTCACACGGTTTCGGACTGCGCGCCTAGAACCGCGAGACCACCGCGGCCGGCAGTTAGATATACCTTTTGTTCGATATACCCATAGTGAAGAGATGATTCTATGAACCGAGCTGTTGGTTGGGAAGAGTTATACCCGTTATTTGTGACAAAACCCATTGTGAAATAAATGTGTTAGGAAGCAGGTATTAATATCCCCAGTTCCTTGAAGAGGTCTTTCAGGACGTTCATTTGTACATATCACAAATAATTCATATTACGTATTTTTTACTCAGAATACTTTAGCTTTTTCTAGGGGACTGATGACCATAGACGTCCCATAGTGCTCAGAGCCAATACTTTAACTTTGCTTGACGAGTTACCCAAAGAGCAGTTAATTACGATATTACGGAATGAAAGCAAGCGATGTTTGCCATCTTTTTGATTTTTATACCACCTACGTCTGAGAACACTGGAATTGCACACAAAGATCTGTTCAGCCGTTTCAGAAGTTCTGTGGTATGTTCCTCCCAACTGAACTTATTAGCAAGTTGTAATACGAAGAATTTTATACTGCCGAGTTCTTCTATCTGCTTAATCCATATGGACACCCGTGCGTGCCGGCCGAAGTGGCCGTGCGGTTAAAGGCGCTGTAGTCTGGAACCGCAAGACCACTACGGTCGCAGGTTCGAATCCTGCCTCGGGCATGGATGTTTGTGATGTCCTTAGGTTAGTTAGGTTTAAGTAGTTCTAAGTTCTAGGGGACTAATGACCTCAGCAGTTGAGTCCCATAGTGCTCAGAGCCATTTGAACCATTTGAACACCCGTGCGTGTTAAGGCGCCTCTTTCGGGACTGGGAGATGCGCCGGGCGCGCATAAGATCCGCCTTGGCGGATTAACGACGGGGATCGGTGTGTCGGCCAGCCTGGGTGTGGTATTTAGGTGGTTTCCCCCATCCCACTAGGAGAATACCGGGCTGTTACCCAAGTCCCACCTCAATTAATGATTCGCAGGCATTTAGAAAGTTTTACTCATTTTCACATGATTGGCGCTACACGCAGACGATTGTGGTACACATATTCCGCCCCGAGGGTAACAGGTGACGACAGGAAGGGCATTTGCCCACTTCTTAATTAACCACGCCAGATCCGTTAATAACCATGCCGACCCTGCGCCGATGCGTGATAAAGGCACAAGAAAAAGAACCTCCTCTATCTGCCTGTCAGGAGACGTAACACGGCATTTGCAGAAATGGAAGCAGAACTTGGACGGTCGATATTATTATTATTATTCTCGTCTCAGAAAAATACCAGCACACAGTCAGATCAGGAAATAGCCAAATTAGACTGGGAAAATAGAACACACGTGGTGAACTTGTTTCTTCATAACACATGTGCTCATAACTTTGCAACCTCCGAGAATCTCGGGAGGATATAAATGACAGCTATCCTCCGGGGATGATGTCGGGCACAGACGTCATTGAAGCATGCGGCTTGTGGTTCGGTCATGTCTGCATTCACAATTTGTGTCATCAACATTAAAGCCACATTTCCTCATATTGTCCTTGGAACTTGCCACTCCAGATATTAGTCTCTTTAGCGACTTCCATACCAACCAGCTTTCACTGGAAAATGGCAGGAATGAAGGCTAAATCCTCCACACGCGAAACAGTATCTGGATCCTTTTCAGTACCATAGCTGACTATCTCAGTGTATATAGGAGGTATGTAAAGGTTTTTCAGAGACCACAACAGTCACAAAGTTTGTAGACATTCTTAAACCATATAACGTAGCAACAAATTTAGAGCTTCTGGCTACAGTGTTAATACGAAAACGTTTAACAAAAGTGGGCATAGATATTGAAGTCGTTTTGTACAGTCTTGGCATGTTCTGTGCTCTCTTGCGGAGAATGAGAAGGGATACGTAATACGAGGGAATATTTACTTCGTTTATTGGTCTGCTGTTCACATGAAAAATCTGAAATACTCACCCAGTGTGTTTATATGAAATGGCAGTCAGGTAGCTCCACTTTTATGGCTTCTGCATCTTGTTAACCACTGGTCGTAAACTTGCAAGGGACACTTAAAACACGACAGCACCATCAACTCTATTGTACAATAGAAACAAGATGACCGTCAAATCAAATCTTGTTTCGATTTAACTATCGATGTGTCGATCCTGGTGTTAGCATTCACTTTCACTGTCTTCTGCACTTCTTGCTGTCCCATTTCTGGTGTTGATCAACGACATGTATTACAATACCAGCTTCAGTTCCCCACGTTGCCCGGAATGTTTAATATCCGCTACACAAAGTGATCGACCCTGTGCCATGTTGATACTCACAGTGAATGCAGACCCCATGGGAAACTGTAATCGCTTTAAATCGAAGGGCATATTTCAACCACTGAGTATCCACGGGACGCGAAGAATGAATATGTCTTCACCTGCGGCATATTCCGTGAAGTTTACTTTTGGCAATAGTTTTTAACGACCAGCCTGTTCCGCTGTAAATGTAACAACGGCAACTAATCAATAAATAAGAGTTGGCAAATCGTTTTTCTGTTCACTTTTCGAGCTGTCGCTCGTCCCGCGGTTAGTGACGTCTGATGCTACGATCGTTTGTTTGGAAGTTTAATTTTTCATGAATTTTCTTCACTGCTTCATCTGAATGTAGAAATCTGAAGTAAATCGGCCAAGGCCTTTGAAGTAAATCGGTCGAATGCTTTTCGAGATGTTTGATAACAAAGTTTCTCCTTTATACATACAGGGTGGCAATTATTGAACTACACTCCTGGAAATTGAAATAAGAACACCGTGAATTCATTGTCCCAGGAAGGGGAAACTTTATTGACACATTCCTGGGGTCAGATACATCACATGATCACACTGACAGAACCACAGGCACATAGACACAGGCAACAGAGCATGCACAATGTCGGCACTAGTACAGTGTATATCCACATTTCGCAGCAATGCAGGCTGCTATTCTCCCATGGAGACGATCGTAGAGATGCTGGATATAGTCCTGTGGAACAGCTTGCCATGCCATTTCTACCTGGCGCCTCAGTTGGACCAGCGTTCGTGCTGGACGTGCAGACCGCGTGAGACGACGCTTCATCCAGTCCCAAACATGCTCAATGGGGGACAGATCCGGAGATCTTGCTGGCCAGGGTAGTTGACTTACACCTTCTAGAGCACGTTGGGTGGCACGGGATACATGCGGACGTGCATTGTCCTGTTGGAACAGCAAGTTCCCTTGCCGGTCTAGGAATGGTAGAACGATGGGTTCGATGACGGTTTGGATGTACCGTGCACTATTCAGTGTCCCCTCGACGATCACCAATGGTGTACGGCCAGTGTAGGAGATCGCTCCCCACACCATGATGCCGGGTGTTGGCCCTGTGTGCCTCGGTCGTATGCAGTCCTGATTGTGGCGCTCACCTGCACGGCGCCAAACACGCATACGACCATCATTGGCACCAAGGCAGAAGCGACTCTCATCGCTGAAGACGACACGTCTCCATTCGTCCCTCCATTCACGCCTGTCGCGACACCACTGGAGGCGGGCTGCACGATGTTGGGGCGTGAGCGGAAGACGGCCTAACGGTGTGCGGGACCGTAGCCCAGCTTCATGGAGACGGTTGCGAATGGTCCTCGCCGATACCCCAGGAGCAAGTGTCCCTAATTTGCTGGGAAGTGGCGGTGCGGTCCCCTACGGCACTGCGTAGGATCCTACGGTCTTGGCGTGCATCCGTGCGTCGCTGCGGTCCGGTCCCAGGTCGACGGGCACGTGCACCTTCCGCCGACCACTGGCGACAACATCGATGTACTGTGGAGACCTCACGCCCCACGTGTTGAGCAATTCGGCGGTACGTCCACCCGGCCTCCCGCATGCCCACTATACGCCCTCGCTCAAAGTCCGTCAACTGCACATACGGTTCACGTCCACGCTGTCGCGGCATGCTACCAGTGTTAAAGACTGCGATGGAGCTCCGTATGCCACGGCAAACTGGCTGACACTGACGGCGGCGGTGCACAAATGCTGCGCAGCTAGCGCCATTCGACGGCCAACACTGCGGTTCCTGGTGTGTCCGCTGTGCCGTGCGTGTGATAATTGCTTGTACCGCCCTCTCGCAGTGTCCGGAGCAAGTATGGTGGGTCTGATACACCGGTGTCAATGTGTTCTTTTTTCCATTTCCAGGAGTGTATATGAAATAAAATCGTCATAACTTCTGAGCGGTTTGCGTTAGGATGTTTCAAATAGCACGGTTGTTCGCAGGGCATGATGGGAATTGGTATATCTATGTATGGATTGGTTTAGCGACGAAGCCCACTTTCATTTGGATGGGTTCGTCAATAAGCAAAATTGGCGCATTTGGGGGACTGAGAATCCGGATTTCGCGGTCGAGATGTCTCTTCACTCTCAATGGTGACTGTGTGATGTGCATGTCCAGTCACGGAATAACTGATGCGATACTGCTTGATGGCAAGGTGACTACCGAACGGTACGTGAAGATTTTGAAAGATGATTTCATCCCCATTATCCAAAGTGACCCTGATTTCGACAAGATGTGGTTCATTCAACACGGCCCTCGACCCTACCGAAGCAAGAGGATGCTTGATGTCCTGGAGGTCCGTTTTGGGGACCGCATTCTGGCGCTCTAGGGTACCCAGAGGCGACTAGCATGGGCCTCGTTTGGCTGCCATATTCTCATCTGAACACATGCGACTCCTTCTTTTTTGGGCTATATTGAAGATAAGGTGTACAGCAATAGCCCCAAAACCATTGCTGAAGTGAAAACAGCCATTCAGGAGGTCATCGGCAGCATCGAAGTTCCGATACCTCAGCGGGTCACGCAGAGTTTCGCTATTCGTCTGCGCCACATCATCGCCAATGATGGCATGCATATCGCACATAAATATCTGTTGTGACGTTTACATGTCAAATAAAGTGTGTGCACGCTGTACTTTATAACTAATTTACAATTTTTCATATAGTTCAGTAACTGGCACCCCGTATATTGCGTATATTAAAAATATGTAACCTATGCTCTCCCAAATGTTCATTAGGGGATCGAGTAGAAATCTGAAGTAAATCGACCGAGAACTGTTAGAGATTTTTGGTAACAACCTTTCTCCTTTATATATTGCATACCCATTATGTTTTAGTCAGATTACGAAATATTATGTAGACGGTGATCATCTTCTTGCCTTGAAGGTCGCAAAATTTCATCAAGATCGGAATAAAACTACACATTTGTTTGAATTACAAACAAACAAGCAAACGGGCACTCTTTTTTTATATGTAGAGGAGAGGCGGTGACAATCTGATGTTAGAATGACAATATAAAAATTATTTTAAAGTATTACAAAGATATTGGTATTGGAGCCCAAATTTAAATGGTTCAGATGGCTCTAAGCACTATGGGTCTCAACGTCTGAGGTCATCAGTCGCCTAGACTTACAACTACTTAACCCAACTAACCTAAGGACATCACACACATCCATGCCTGCGGCAGGATTCGAACCTGGGACCGTAGCAGCAGAGCGGTTCCAAACTGAAGCGCCTAGAACCGCCCGGCCATACGGCCGGCCTCAAATTTATATATATGCTGTTAATTTCTCCGTATTTTCTGTTTCAACAGTTCAGTTTGGTGAAGAAATGTGAGTTCTTAAAATCTATGATTTCACTGAGGCTGTCGTTTTTCCAGTTTTGGCTCTAGATTGAAAAATTCCATTTCCTTCAAGATGTAAATTTTCCAGCTTTCTTCTAAAGTATGCAGTACTTTGACGTCGTTGTCTACTTCAACACTGTGTCATGTCCCGTCTATATTCTTCGCTATAGCCACAGGAGCTTGAAGAATGAAAATTATATTTTGAAAATTTGATTCATTAAACACTTTCAGTAAGTCAACATATTTTCCATGGTTTTGAAACAGTCACTGTCCATTGACAGCCAATATGGCTTTAAATTGTAATACAAAAGGAATTTCACCGTCAAAAGACGTGCGGAGGCAGAGTAAACGCTGTAGTCGACGAGCCTGATATTGAGATGCAATATAGTGAATAGCGCACGGCCCCACATATACTCAGTGCACGCACGAAACAGCGCAAACCTGTAAAGGTGAGGGTCAGACCAAGACCGACACCCACAGCGCGCGAGATGCGACGCACCCTGAGCAGAGGCCAGTGCGCGCGCCGGCCGAGGAAACCAGAAGGACACTGCGTGACGACACGGCCGCCGGCGCATTATTAATAGAGCGGGAATCAGTCATTGCTCTCGAATCGATGCGTGCGCGTTCTAAAACAGCTGAGTGTCGGTGGCGGCGGCAGCGGCGGCGGGCGGAGCGGCCCCTCCCCTTCGCCCCCCTCCCCCCTTCACCAGCCGCGCGGCCCCCCTCCCCCGCCACCACCTCCGCCGAGGTGAATGACTGAAATGTCAAAGTTTGGTGACGTCACGGCGAGCCGGGCAGCTGTAGAGGGAGCGCGGGCGCAGTCTGTTGGCAGAGTGTGTACGGTGTGTATGTGCGGCGCGGCGCGCTCCACGCTCCACGCTCCGGTAAGTTCGCGGCACGCAATTTTTCTGTTTTCCGCCGGCCGCGGCCGATGACCCGCGCTCCTTCCCGAGCGCTTTTTCTTATCGGCCGCCGCCAGATAACGCCCGAATATATGTATTCGCGTCGCCGGCTCGACACGCAGCGCGTCCCGACCTCGGCCGTTTATTTATTTTGTGTGCTACTGCGCGACAGTGTTTTGCCGCCGCTGAAATAACGTGCGCGTCCGCCGGTGTGAAAGTCGCGGTGCGCGCACGTGACTCGGCGTGCGTCCTCGGTGCACGCATAAAGCACGCACTATTACCGACTGCGTTACGCTGCGCTTGCAGTGAACGCGTCTAGAACTTACGTCTGTGCCTCGATTGCGCGATTGACAATTGCGCGGCACCGCGACCACTAATCCCTAAACGTATTGTCACGCGGTGTCAATGACCCGGACGGCCGTTTAAAGCGGGACAGTCCGCGCCGATTAATGTTTGGGATACACTGAGCATCATTCTGCCTTCCCAACCAGTGCCCAAGAAGTGGGGAATCGTTCGCACACAAGTTAAAGCAAACTGAGCTTTCACTGTGGGCGATAGACAAAAGACGCTTCCACGTAGAATCCTGTGCGGGTCACGTGGTCGTCGTACGTTACTTTTTGAAGCTCGGGCGTCTGTACGCCTTAGCCCTGGCTGCAAGCTACAGTTTTAGTCGGCACGTGGAATGTTCTACGAACGCTGTTGCCATGCCGGTCCTCTAATGTAAAAGCAGAGGTTCTATTTACAGCCATTGTTTATAATAACAATGTTTACTCTTCCCTCTCGATTCGCACAACCGCATGGCGACTGTGAGCAACAGCAGCCGGGAAATCTTCTCAACGCATCGCTTTAAATCAACTGACTTAACGTACGTGAAAGAAAAACGAAAAATTATTTGCACCGAGTGTTTTTCTTGCAAGTCTTCCGCCTCGCATTCTCGTCTTTACTTGGCAGCGCCTGGCAAATTTTCTCTGCCTCGTAATGACTGGGTGTTGTGTGCTGTCCTTAGGTTAGTTAGGTTTAAGTAGTTCTAAGTTCTAGGGGACTGATGACCATAGATGTTAAGTCCCATAGTAGTCAGAGCCATTTTTGAACCTGGAAAATTAACGAATCTCTACAAACGCTGCACGTCCCTGTCTATCGCTGTGCACAAACGAGAGAGCTTTCGATAATATCCGAGCAGAGAAAGCTGCCTTTCGCACAGCGAGGTAGCACGCGGGGTATTTGTTATCTCGTAGCGCGCGCGTCTGACCTCCGAAGGAATGACCTCGGCGGCTGCGTCGTTGCTGGCTTGTAATTTTTCCGTGGAATTCCGGCAACTCGCCGTTGCGTCAGAGAAGTCTGCTAAGTGATGCGCCTGTAACGACTAGCCGCAATGAATGCAGCCAGAAGCCCCTCGCCGGCTTAACCCAAATCACCTTGCAAATCGGATTATTTCGTCCTTATCTCAAGGTCACGGTGAGATTCCATGCTCCTGGGTTGTCTCTCTGAGATTCCCTGCTCCTGGGTTGCCTTGCGAGTGAGTCGTGATACATTCATAAATTTCTTTTTTGTCTCGGTTACTTCTACTTAGACATCGCATTTGTGCTTAGTGCAATAAATAAGTTCAGTTCCATACAATTTGCGCATCTATTAGCAATTTTTCTCTGCTACATTATTTCAGTTACTCTCGTCAACAACATTCAAATGTCATTCGAAAGACTGTCCGTGGACGACGAACGGAGTTGTACACTAAGCAACCTTCACAGTGCCATCGAAAGGCAAAGATAACTGCGAAGTAAACTCCTGAAAAAGAACTCCGCATTCGTCTCAGGCTAGTGCGCCTTTGCTTCGAAACCTCACCACTTTCGTATATAACGCTTTCAGTGTGTGTACAGTTGTTGCAACGTAAGAAATGAAACAGCAGCCGTAGGCATGCGAGCGAGAGCATAGGCGGCTGGCTATACCTGTGTTGTAGCGCTGGCGCGCTGCCGGGTCAACGCCCTAGCTAGCGCTCATGTCAGCTTCTACAGTCTATCTCTTTAAAGCGGCCTTACGTTGCATCGAACGCTATTTATAAGGCACGACTTTTCTCTCCCGCGCCAACAATTCCTGATCCTGCGACCTGCCGACAATACTAAACGCGCCCGAAGTTTACCGTGCGACGCTGTTCGTTTTGTATACGACGCTGCGCAGATCGCGTCGCTGTCGCCGCGGAAACGCATTACGCAATTGGCGGGCAAGCTGTGCTGCAAAATCACCTAGCATGCCTGTTGCTGACGTCAGTATTTTCGTTTCGTTGCCTCAGGAGATATTTCAGGCAGGTGCGATCTTTTGCTAATGCAATTAACGCTGGTACGCAACGCAACAGTTCATGAACCCGAAGTACATTCTGTATCCCCATGCGTTAATGCGTTTCACTCACCGCCTTCTAAAATTCGTGTCTAGTCATCACAACAGACGAACTGCTCTGGTTCGCCTGTGATAGTTGTATTCGAGACAAATGCTTCGAAAATAACCACTCGGTTTACATGTCAGTAGAAAGAGCATCACATCGAAGCGGAAGCTACCAAGCTGCAGAGAAAGAAACAACATAACATAATCGTACTGTTTATTAACATTTCCTATAGCTCTTTTCTGTTTCTAATACAGTCTTGACTAAATTTCCCCAATAGAAGTTCTCGCTGTGTTCAGTTTGTACAGGAAACTGAATTAGTAATTGTAATTAAGAAATTTATCACTATCATTGACGTAATATGGTTAAAGAAAGCTATGTACAAATCAGATTCCGCTTAAAGTTTGATTTTACCAAACTCTTTCGTGTACGAGAGAAGAATTAGAGTCTGGTGTATAATGAGGAATTACACCAAATGAAATTTGAAATCTAGTTGTTAGATACCGGCAATCGCATTTCCAACATATGATGGAAACTGTACTACAGATGCTTCCCAGAAGAGACGCTGAAACAAAAAACTGCAACGTACCTTCAGTGTTACGCACGGCAACAATAACTGTTTGACGAATCCAATAACAGGAGTGTGGAAGAGACCAACACGGTCTAGTAAGCACGATACGTGAAGAGCAAAACCACAATGCAGATTTCGACGCGATACGCGTATAGCACCCGCGAAGTGGTGCTGGTCGCAATAACAATAAAGCTGCTAGCTTTATTTGAGTCTGCAGCTCCCGGAAGACTAGCTTCCGGGTAGCAATCGAGCACCGAACGAGAATAGTTTTGTAGCACTCTGATCAGGTTATCGGCGTGGGGCGAAGCTCTTGACAGTGGCTGCGCGGTTCGGGCGATTAGCTTTAAAGTGTCATTCACCTAGCGCTGTTTCAGTTGCCAGCTCGCTTCCGCCTCGGCTGTGTTTCTCCCTCGCGCCGCTGCTCCCACCTCCAGCTCTGTATTAATGCATCACAACGATGAAACACTGCTATGGTCCAGCTAACGCTTACCTTAGGAACATCGCAGCTAGTAAATAATTAAAGCTCTCTGCTTTTCTCTTAAAGTGGCTGTCGAATCTTATGACAGATTCGTTGTTCTATTATATACGTGTGAGAGAGTCTTTCACTGCTGGATAAATGGTTAACGTGTACATTCGCACTGTTTGCCTTGGTTTAATTACCACGTCTATAATATAGTAATCCGTCTCACGTCATTTGTGAACCTGAATCAAAGTTTTGTTCCAAGATTTTTGATACTATAGTCTTCAGACGAACACTGACCCCGAGCCCTCTCGAAAGTTAGTAACCGTATCGTCGAGGAAAAAAATTGTGCAATCATTACTTTTGCTCCAAAGTGATGACGGTGCATTTGATTCATTCTGTACATTCGTGTTCCGTTATCAGTATGATACAACGTTTTCATTAATTAAGAAATGAATACCAGTATACATTCTTGCAAAATTTAATAATGAGTCTGATTAGATTTACTGAAATATTAAATTTTAAATGCTGAGGTCACTGCACGTCATCACATTTCCTTTTGTTCCGAATACTTCAACCACTTTGATAGCCTATGCATAGGCGGTGCGCAGCTGTTTTTGATTTCCGAAATCTGAGACAAAAACAGCGCGTACACTGCCTAGCTGAAAACTTGATATACATTCTCATCGGTATTTGATGCAATGTTAACTATCACATATAATTTTAGAAATATGTAATTATGTGCCACAGGTACAATTCTTTTCTTCAAAATAGTCGAACAATAGCACAATGATCCAAATTTTTCAATTTTTTTTTGCTGTCGGCATTAATCTAAAAGTGTATCTTCAGCTCTCAGTATTCACTTGTGAGATAGTGGACAACGTCGTCCGCAAGCTAAATAGTCGTTCTCGATCCATCTAACAGAATTAATTTTTTCTCTGATGCGAAGTGTGCGCTGATGAGCAGTTTAAAATTGTGTACCGAACCATGAATGGAATCTGGGACTTTTGCTTTTCATGAACAACTGCTCTAGCGACTGAGCTACAACGGAGGTAAAGCTGTGAGACCTGGTCCTGAGTCGTGTTTGGCTAGCTCTGTCGGTAGAGCACTTGCCCGCGGAAGGCAAGGGTTCCGCGTTCGCGGCCCGGACCGGCACGCAGTTATAATTTGCCAGGAAGTCTCAATACAGTTTGTTATCCATACATTTGGAAGGTGCATCTCACGTCAGAGAGCGACGCTTCTAGGGTGAAAAGAAAAGGAAGGATTTATGCAATAGAAAGAGCGTCACAAATTGAACAAGTCAATAACGCGTTGGTCCAAATGGTTCAAATGGCTCTGAGCATTGTGGGACTTAACTTCTGAGGTCATCAGTCCCCTAGAACTTAGAACTAGTTAAACCTAACTAACCTAAGGACATGACACACATCCAAGCCCGAGGCAGGATTCGAACCTGCGACCGTAGCGGTCGCGCGGGCGTTGGTCCACCTCTTGCCCCTGTGCAGGCAGTTTATCGATTTGGGATTGATAGACAGAGTTGTTGGATGTCTTCCTGGCGGCTATTGTGCCAAATTATGTCCAATTGGCGGGTTAGATCACCAAGACACCTAGCTGATTGGAGGGCCCTGCCCATAATGATCCAAATGTTCTCAAATGGGGATAGATCCAGCAACCTTACTGGCCAAGGTAGGGTTTGGCAAGCACGGATACAAACAGCAGAAGCTCTCGCCTTGTGTGGGCAGGAATTATCTTGCTGGAACATAAGCCCAGGATGGCTTACCATGAGGGGCAACATAAAGTACCGGAACTTCAAGCACTGATAGAAAGCACCGAAGCTGAAATCGTTATAGGTACAGAAAGCTGGCTGAAGCCAGAGATAAATTCTGCCGAAATTTTTACAAAGGTACAGACGGTGTTTAGAAAGGACAGATTGCATGCAACCGGTGGTGGAGTGTTCGTCGCTGTTAGTAGTAGTTTATCCTGTAGTGAAGTAGAAGTGGATAGTTCCTGTGAATTATTATGGGTGGAGGTTACACTCAACAACCGAGCTAGGTTAATAATTGGCTCCTTTTACCGACCTCCCGACTCAGCAGCATTAGTGGCAGAACAACTGAGAGAAAATTTGGAATACATTTCACATAAATTTTCTCAGCATGTTATAGTCTTAGGTGGAGATTTCAATTTACCAGATATAGACTGGGACACTCAGATGTTTAGGACGGGTGGTAGGGACAGAGCATCGAGTGACATTATACTGAGTGCACTACCCGAAAATTACCTCGAGCAATTAAACAGAAAACCGACTCGTGGAGATAACATCTTGGACCTACTGATAACAAACAGACCCGAACTTTTCGACTCTGTATGTGCAGAATAGAGAATCAGTGATAATAAGGCCGTTGCAGCATCCCTGAATATGGAAGTTAATAGGAATATAAAAAAAGGGAGGAAGGTTTATCTGTTTAGCAAGAGTAATAGAAGGCAGATTTCAGACTACCTAACAGATCAAAACGAAAATTTCTGTTCCGACACTGACAATGTTGAGTGTTTATGGAAAAAGTTCAAGGCAATCGTAAAATGCGTTTTAGACAGGTACGTGCCGAGTAAAACTGTGAGGGACGGGAAAAACCCACCGTGGTACAACAACAAAGTTAGGAAACTACTGCGAAAGCAAAGAGAGCTCCACTCCAAGTTTAAACGAAGCCAAAACCTCTCAGACAAACAGAAGCTAAACGATGTCAAAGTTAGCGTAAGGAGGGCTATGCGTGAAGCGTTCAGTGAATTCGAAAGTAAAATTCTATGTACCGACTTGACAGAAAATCCTAGGAAGTTCTGGTCTTACGTTAAATCAGTAAGTGGCTCGAAACAGCATATCCAGACACTCCGGGATGATGATGGCATTGAAACAGAGGATGACACGCGTAAAGCTGAAATACTAAACACCTTTTTCCAAAGCTGTTTCATAGAGGAAGACCGCACTGCAGTTCCTTCTCTAAATCCTCGCACAAACGAAAAAATGGCTGACATCGAAATAAGTGTCCAAGGAATAGAAAAGCAACTGGAATCACTCAACAGAGGAAAGTCCACTGGACCTGACGGGATACCAATTCGATTCTACACAGAGTATGCGAAAGAACTTGTCCCCCTTCTAACAGCCGTGTACCGCAAGTCTCTAGAGGAACGGAGGGTTCCAAATGATTGGAAAAGAGCACAGGTAGTCCCAGTCTTCAAGAAGGGTCGTCGAGCAGATGCGCAAAACTATAGACCTATATCTCTTACGTCGATCTCTTGTAGAATTTTAGAACATGTTTTTTGCTCGAGTATCATGTCGTTTCTGGAAACCCAGAATCCACTCTGTAGGAATCAACATTGATTCCGGAAACAGCGATCGTGTGAGACCCAACTCGCTTTATTTGTTCGTGAGACCCAGAAAATATTAGATACAGGCTCCCAGGTAGATGCTATTTTTCTTGACTTCCGGAAGGCGTTTGATACAGTTCCGCACTGTCGCCTGATAAACAAAGTAAGAGCCTACGGAATATCAGAACAGCTGTGTGGCTGGATTGAAGAGTTTTTAGCAAACAGAACACAGCATGTTGTTATCAATGGAGAGACGTCTACAGACGTTAAAGTAACCTCTGGCGTGCCACAGGGGAGTGTTATGGGACCATTGCTTTTCACAATATATATAAATGACCTAGTAGATAGTGTCGGAAGTTCCATGCGGCTTTTCGCGGATGATGCTGTAGTAAACAGAGAAGTTGCAGCATTAGAAAATTGCAGCGAAATGCAGGAAGATCTGCAGCGGATAGGCACTTGGTGCAGGGAGTGGCAACTGACCCTTAACATAGACAAATGTAATTTATTGCGAATACATAGAAAGAAGGATCCTTTATTGTATGATTATAAGATAGCGGAACAAACACTGGTAGCAGTTACTTCTGTAAAATATCTTGGAGTATGCGTGCGGAACAATTTGAAGTGGAATGATCATATAAAATTAATTGTTGGTAAGGCGGGTACCAGGTTGAGATTCATTGGGAGAGTCCTTAGAAAATGTAGTCCATCAACAAAGGAGGTAGCTTACAAAACACTCGTTCGACCTATACTTGAGTATTGCTCATCAGTGTGGGATCCGTACCAGATGGGGTTGACGGAGGAGATAGAGAAGATCCAAAGAAGAGCGGCGCGTTTCGTCACAGGGTTATTTGGTAACCGTGATAGCGTTACGGAGATGTTTAACAAACTCAAGTGGCAGACTCTGCAAGAGAGACGCTCTGCATCGCGGTGTAGCTTGCTCGCCAGGTTTCGAGAGGGTGCGTTTTTGGATGAGGTATCGAATATATTGCTTCCCCCCACTTATACCTCCCGAGGAGATCACGAATGTAAAATTAGAGAGATTAGAGCGTGCACGGAGGCTTTCAGACAGTCGTTCTTCCCGCGAACCATACGCGACTGGAACAGGAAAGGGAGGTAATGACAGTGGCACGTAAAGTGCCCCCCGCCACACACCGTTGGGTGGCTTGCGGAGTATAAATGTAGATGTAGATGTAGAACGGGGATTAGAATATCGTCGACGTGCCGCTGTGCTGTAAGGGTGCTGCGAATGACAACCAAAGAGGTCCTGCTATCAAAAGAAGTGATACCGCAAACCATCACTCCTGGTTGTTGTCCGTATGGCGGGCGACAGTAAGGTTAATATCCCACCGCTATCTAGGGCTTCACGAGACATATCTTCGCAGCTCATTGGGCTCAGTTAGAAGCGGGACTAATCACTGAAGAAAATTCTACTCCAGTCAATGAGATTCCAGGCCGAAGACGTGTCTTTGCGTCAGGTAGACAGAATTTGGCACGATACCCCTCAGTAGGATCTCTAACAACTCTATCAATCAATGTTTGCATAAGGGCCAGAGGTAGATTAACACGTTATTGACTTGCTCAATTTGTGAAGCTCCTATTTTTTCTGAAATATTAATCATTTGTTTGACTCTACATGTACATCACATCTATTGATTTTCCTCCCATTCGGATAATTTCTTCGAGGTGCGTCTTTCTTTTCTTTTTCTTTTTTGTCTTAGCGTGCAGAGAATACAAATGTTATTGAATTGCTACAAGATGTAATGTCTGTTAAATTAAGCTGTCGAATGTGAAATCAAGGCAAACAGTGCGTATGTTGCGCAATAGACATTATATACTGTGAATAGATAGGCTGCATTATTTCGCAATAAATTAAGGTTCAGCCAGACTGGGACGTAGTTTGTACGTTTTAAACAATATTTTGTAGACAGCAGGGTTTCAGTCCGTGTGAACGCTACCTTTGGTTTTTTCGAATGCCATAGAGAGTCCAGTATTATGAGTGATTCCTCCTCACTTACTGCACAAGTTCGTTATCCGAGTACTCACAGGTCATCATGCACTCTGAGTCCTATGGCTCACAGTCAGAAGAGCAGCAAACCGGAAACAAACAGCGTGCGTGTTTGCTGCAGATGTGAATCTTGAAAGAATGACGTAGAGTTATGAACTGTCGTCGAACTTCTAGAGGCGCTATCAACGACTCTAACTCTTCTCTATACGAGCTGTTCCTTTCTATTCTGTCTTGCAGTTTTGGTGAAACATTGCTATAACTAGTATATGGAGCATTACCAAAATAACACCTCAACTAACATGATTCAAACGACAGTGAACCACTTTCAGTGGGACGTACATTTGCGATTCATCAGCCGTTGGATACATATAACTCGCGAGTTTTTCTCAGGGCAATAGTGTCCCGTTCGTCTGCAGTGTAACATATACTTCCATCAACAATGACAGGGGATAACATCCTCACCGATATCTATGGTCTAAGTTGGAACTCAGACGGATATGAGTGTTCATGTCGGGCGATTAGGTTGGCAAGGGGATATATAAAAGCCCATCCGTGTGGTCGACAAATTACTCCTCAGCAGAGGTAGTAAAATGGATTGAGACACCGCTATCACTGTTCTTGTCAGGGGATCTCTCCAACCTGTCTACAGAAACAGTGGTCGTAATTTATCTGTGGACAGAAGCCATGAGACACATGATGTACCAAGAAACAGCTGCGCACACCATCGCAGAGCTTCCCTTGTGCTTAACAACACGAAGTAGACTGTCAACACATAATGGTATTTGGGCGTCCGGCACATATATACAAGACCAGTTGCCTTCTATTTGTTATTAGTTCAAGTGATATGGTCTCGGCACCACGTGTGATACGCTCTAGATGGCGGCCATAAACTTTGAGAACGGTACATGGCTGTAGATATGAAGCTACGCAGTTTACGTAGGAATATCATTGCGGAGATGTGTTTCCTGTAATGTTCAGTAAGTTATGAGGACTCTTGTTACGCTTTCGCTCTTCAGTTACTTGTGATTATCCTCTTCATTGTTTGGCAGTATCGGTTGCTGGTGACTAGATTTCGACAACTATTAGATTCCGCCGATAATATCTTTTTTCAGCTGTAGCGAACATCACTGTCATCACCTTGGACATTGATGACTTCTATATAACCAACACACAGTGAGTCCACGAAGAAATTGACAAAGAGGTTCCCATATTGTATCCGTAGTTCGGGCCGATTCCATAGTCGAATATTCAGGGTGTCCCAGGAGGAATAGTCAATATTCAGGGAAGTGACAGGAACGATCATTAGAATCACAAAAGTCTAGTAAATATAGGCTCTAAAATGGTACCTTAAGATCTATGAGCATTTCTTCAACTTCGATACTGTGAAACAAATCTCTTCTACTAAAAGCTTTTTACTTTCCATATTTCTGGAGGAGGTATTATGGACCAAAACAAGAAGAAATTGTCTTGTGCAGATGGTCTCCATACTACTACCTCTCAAAATATGGAAAGCAAAGAGCTTGCAGAAGAAGCCATTTGTTTCAAAGTGTCGAAGCTGAAGAAATGCTCATAGATCTTAAAGGTATGCATTTTAGACCATATGTGTATTAACCTTTTTGGCTTCCTGTGATCGTTCCTGTCATTTCCACTAATATTGACAATTCCTCTTGGGACACTCTGTATAATATACCCCCTGAACGTGTCAACTCATATTATTTCAACAGCCGTTTGTAAGAGAATTTTATTCAGGTTCAGTGCAACTTATTTACATCATAATCAAGAATAAACGTTAAGGCTCATGTCTTACGACAAATAGCTATTAATTTATAAGCTCGATATTTGAACCAAAAGAAAATGGATAAAACCGAAATAGGGAGAGACAGTGAAGTTTCCTGTTATCGTAATAGAACTAACGGAAACTATGTAATCGGAAAGACCAGCTAACCAAATAGTGTTCATAACAATATCTTCGGTTTTTGTGACCCACGAAGGCGCGTGGCTAATGTTACAAATAATTTACGTTTTCGACATAGGGTATCAACTGTAGCACTGTTGACCTGGAAACATTACTAGCTCATGCAATTCCAACTAGTACTACAACACGAGCGGCATGTCCATATAGTTGGCGAACGAATGAGAACAACTAACGTATTGTTTAGTTAATTTACCACAGATTGTAGGTGCTGATACCAAGTCTTATTTCCGCATCTGCAGCAAAATTTCAGATTTGCTGATTGTTCCGGTATTCTCGTCATTAGGTCATGGTCTCAATGTCTCAATTGCTAAAATATGGAGACTGAAATGGAGTACTACCAGCAGAGAAGTAGATCCATAGAATTTCTTCTATTATACCGCTGCTTTCATAACCCATCTACCCAACGAATTTTCCTATAGCCCAATGTTAATGGCGTTTCCATATTTTTATCCTCAGTTGAATAAGTCAAAAACAAAAAAACAGAAAATTCTCTAAGGGGACCAAACACCGAGCGAGTTGGCGCATTGATAACGCACTGGACTCACATTCGCTGTTTTAAATTCTCGTCTGCCCATCCAGATTTAGTTTTCCATAGTTTCCCTACATCATTTAAGAGAAATAAGACTTTCAGAACTGCTGTCCTCACTGAAATACTATCAAATGAAGTTTTCAGCATAACATCTGCCTTAAACGTTAGGTGAATACACAACTTTGTGAAAAAAAAATTCTTGTGTTATTTACGTAAAATTGTTTCCTCTGTGTTGCAACCTTCTTTACGAGGAATAACTATCATGATTCAGATTTTTTTCACAGCTGTTTCGACAGAATATTCTCGATTCCACAGAATGTGCTGGATTGTGTCTTAATTGTCTTAACTACGTGTAGGAATATGGGATAAGTATTTCTTCAACGCTCGGAGCATAGCCCCCATGGCAAGTTTTTGATCCTTTCATTTCTGTAATCTGCCCATCTCTCATACTCCGTGGATATGAAAAAGCACATTCCACATTTTTTGTGTTCCGGACTCCAATCTCGCAGCCACAGGACAGACTGTACCGATCTTTCCCTGTTGTAATATGCCCTTCCTTCTCGTCTTAGGTTTTCCATGATTCTCTTCCACACAGGTTGGCGCCGCAATTTGAGAATTTTATTGCTCAGTCATTAATGATTGTATTACACACGAATGACATCATTCTACTTCTTTACCACTTTACATAGAACAATTAGTCGTTCTTATTAGGACATATACTTATCACTGTTCTCTGTTGTTATACACAACTGATTAGATCAAACAATACGTGAAGATGCACCACAAATCGCCCACTTGCTGTTTCTCGCGTCTGCATCAGATGCAAATATAAAATACAATATTGCAAAATAATTATAATACTCAAGATCGCAAGACACATTTGTTGAAAGGCGACCAATTTCGATCATAACATGATCATCTTCAGCCTCCAACTTTAGTATAAAACATGATATAAATTAGAGAGATATATTAAAAGCACTTAAAATTAGCTATAAAATCAAAAAGAAAACGTGGATATACTCATTTTGATGGACAATGGCTGTGAATGGAGCGGGAGCTGCTGAATAACGATAGTCAGCTGCTGGAGAGAACAGTACAACTATTTCTTAAATACTGGTAGTTCCGCCTACAGCTGACAGCGTGATGTCAGCGTTAGCCAATCAGGTTTAAGTCGAGAGAATTATGAACAAAAAGATGTACTTATTAGTAGATAAAACGCCAGAAATACGTAAAATAATCTCTGTATATAAAAGGCAATTTCCTGACTGACTGACTTATCATCGCCCAGCCCAAATCCCTAAGGACAGAAACTTGAAGGGAGAAGGCGTGAATGTAGGGCCTAATACTGGTGGCGCCGTTTAAGAAGGGATTTTACGAAATTCCAATCCTAAGGGAGTGAAATGGGGGATGACGGGTTGTTTTGAAAAATGTCGCTATTAAGGCAATTTCGAAGCTAGACCCCTGTGGGGGTGAAATAGTAGTTGAAAGCATTTTTTGAAAATATATCATTATTAAAGAACTACTAAAGTACATTTAAAGCTACATCTATGTAGACTAATATTTGACTTCTCGGTTACGAATAAAAAAGACGTGTTTCACTGTTTTAGGAATGGAACCTCCAATGCTATGAAACAGGGGATTTGAATACTTTATTATGAAAAAAAAATTAAGAATAATTCTATGAAAATTTAAATTTGGCTTCTGAGTTACAAATAAAAACATACGTGTTTCACTGTTTTTGGAAATTCATCCCAATGGGGGTGAAACGAGGGATGTAAGCTTTTATGGAAATATTTCATTGTACAATGTTTTTGAAACCAAATCTATGAAAATTTGTATTTGGCTTCTCTGTTAGAAATAAAACATTCGCATGTCACTGTTTTAGGGAATTCAGTACCTAAGGGGGTGAAGTAGGGAGTGAAACGTTTTATGAAAATATTTAATTGCAAATGCATTTTTAAAGCTAAATCCTTGAAAATTGGTGTTTGGCTTCTCGATAAAATAAAAAATACGCATTTCAGCATTTTTGGAAATGTAACCACTAAGGAGGTAAAATAGTGGGCGAAAAATTTTTTGAAAATAAATAATTACTGAAGAACTAGTAAAGGAGTTTTATGGTTACATCTATGACAATTGGTATTTGACTTCTCGGTTAGAAATAAAAAAAAAAAAAAATATGTGTTCCGATGTTCCTGGAAATTCAACCCCGAAGGAAGTATAATACAGGATGAAAATTTTAAAGAAAATATTTCGTTGCATACAAAATTTTTAAGGCAAAATTTATGAAAATTGGTTTTACGTTTCTCGGTTACATATAAAGAAATATCTGTTAGGGGATGAAAGTTTCTGTGGAAATATCTCCACAAGAACGCAAAAGGCATGATTAACGGAAACTTTGGACTGCAGCTACTAAAATCGCTTTTTGGTCAGAAGCACATTCGAAAAACGCCATGTTTATATGGCCTTAATTAGTATGAAAAACTTAGAAGGTATTTCAATTTGTGAACAATATAAAAATTCGATTAAATAAAAAGAATTCTGCTGGTCATACAGTCTACGCGAGCGAAGCGGCGAACGCTAAAGTAGCTTTACAATAAAGAAAAAAAAGGCTTCTTAAGACATATGTTGTTAAATAAATAGAAAAAAGCTTTAAAAAGGAAGCAAATAAACATCACATTAGTTGTGTATAGATTGCCCTCTAGGGAAATAATTAAGATATTGTTGGTTTCTATGGAGATGGTGTACTCTGTACCAAAGTTGTAGCATCAGGGCGATTTACAAAGAGATGGCTGTGAATATCGATAGGTGATGTCCAACAGCCGACCTTCTGTGTACGTAATTCTCTCGACTTAAACCTCATTGGCTAACGCTGACATCATGCTGTCAGCTGCAGGCGGAACTTCCAGTATTTAAGAAATAGCTGTACTTCTCTCTCCAGCAGTTGACTATTGTCATTCAGCAGTTCCTGGTCCATAGCCACTGTCCATCAAAATAGGTATATCTACGTTTTGTAATTTTATAACTAATTTTAAGCTCTTTTAATGTACCCCTATAATTTATATCCAGTGGTAGTGACATAAGTTGTAGGTCTGAAGATGATCATGTGATGAACGAAACCGGTCTCCTTTCAATAAATGTGCCTTGCGATCTAGACTGTTGTAATTATTTCCAAATATTATATTTGGATCGCTGATATCTCCAGTAATGTTTTCAAAAATAATATAAATTTGAGATTATTTTTATCTATATTGGTCCACACTGCCATATACATCTCGAGAATGGCTGAAAATGGCTCTGAGCACTATGCGACTTAACATCTGAGGTCATCAGTCGCCTAGAACTTAGAACTAATTAAACCTAACTAACCTAAGGACATCACACACATCCATGCCCCAGGCAGGATTCGAACCTGCGACCGTTGCGGTCACGCGGTTCCAGACTGAAGCGCCTTTAACCGCACGGCCACACCGGCCGGCATCCCGAGAATATATGGTTGTAAAAATGGCACATGATTTACATTGAGCTCGATGGCAATTACTTACTGTTTTCACAAAGTCGACGAAAAATTTATTTATTATTATGTAAATGATGAGACAAAATACTGTCCACAGTGAGACTGAATGCTGACTGGTGGCGTTACGGGCACGTGACGTGGTAAAGAAAGTATAACAGTATATAAGAGGATCAGAGACGAATGGTAAATCATTTTAGAGATCAAAAATAAGGATTTCCACTGACATAAAAAAGAATGGTTCAAATGGCTCTAAGCACTAGGAGACTTAACATCTGATGTCATCAGTCCCCAAGACTTAGTATTACTTAAATCTGACTAACCTCAGGACAACACACACAACCATGCCCGAGGCAGGATTCGAACCTGCGACCGTAGCAGCAGTGCGGTTCCGGGCTTGAAGGGCCTAGAACCGTTCGGTCACAGCGGCCGGTTCAGTGACATAAGCGACTCCTACAAGATACAGATTATTTTCTCCCGGCACATGGGAACAAGTATATCGGAAACGGCGAGGCTAGTCGGCTGTTCGTGTTCTGCTGTCGACAGCATCCATGGAAAGTGGTTCAAAGACTATGAAACCACGACAAGTTCTCAAGGTGTTGAATTTCCACGTCTCAACACAGAACGTGGAGGTCTGAGGCAATCCAGCTCTGTGAAGAGGACAGGAAGATCTGACGACAGAATACATAGCTAGTACAACCAAAAATGTCTCAGAGCACACCGCTCAGAACAAGCTGTTGAACGTATAGCTCTGCAGCAGACGACCCCTACTGGTTCCCACGATGACCCATGTACATAATTAATTACTACTGCAGTGGGCACGGGATCATCGAGACTGGATGTCACTTGGTCGGATGAAACACATTTTTTCTTACGCTAGGTCGATGGTCGCATTCAGATAGGTCGTCGTCCAGGCGAAGGTTTGCTCGAAACATGCACCACGCCACGGGTGCAGGTTGATGGGAGCAGTATTATGTGATTGGGAGACTTCAACCTGATCTTCCCTGGGATATGTGGTAGCAATCGAAGGTACCCTGACAGGTATGGACTACATCAACATTATCACGGACCACCTGCACCCCTTCATGCGACGGCATGGTATCTTCCAGCAGGTTAACTGCCCATCTCACAAGGCCCTGCCGGCCGAGCGGTTCTAGGCGCTACAGTCTGGAACCGCGCGACAGCTTCGATCGCAGGTTCGAATCCTGCCTCGGGCATGGGTGTGTGTGATGTCCTTAGGTTAGTTAGGTTTACGTAGTTCTAAGTTCTTGGAGACTGATGACCTCAGAAGTTGAGTCCCATAGTGCTCAGAGCCATTTGAGCCATTTCACAAGACCGTAATTGTGCTACAAAGGTTTGAGGAGCATGATAGTGAAAGCACGTTGATATCTTGGCACCATATTTACTTGATCAGAACCCGCTGGAATACTTCTGGGTCGTCATTGGGCGGCAGCTCCCCACCCTCAGACCACCGACCTCTAATTTACGAAAATGTTCAAGTGTGTGTGAATTCCCAAGGGACCAAACCGCTTAGGTCATCGGTCCCTAGACTTACACACTACTTAAAGTAACTTAAACTAACTTATGCGAAGAATAACACACACACCCATGCCCGAGGGAGGACTCGAACCTGCGGCGGGAGGGGCCGCGCAGTCTGTGACACGACGCCTCACACTGCGCGGCCACTCCACGTGGCTCGTAATTTACGAGTATTGAGTGACCTGTGCGTAAGCATCTGGCGTCGCATACTTCCGGAAACCTTGTGGCGTCCATGCCTCGAAGAGTCGCTCCGTCTCAACAGCATATGTGAATGTGGTTAGACGTGAGGACAAATGGTTCAAAAAATGGTTCAAATGGCTCTGAGCACTATGGGACTTAACTTCTGAGGTCATCAGCCCATAGAACGTAGAACTACTGAAACCTAACTAACCTAAGGACGTCACACACATCCATGTTCGAGGCACGACTCGAACCTGCGACCGTAGCGGTTTCTCGGTTCCAGACTGTAGCGCCTAGAACCGCTCGGCCATCCCGGCCAGCAGACGTGAGGACAATGTTCTGTTAACAGTAAATGGTACGCTTTGACGCACTACATATTGCATTATTACTTGCAAATGACACACACGCTAAAATCACGATTGTGAGATAAAATAAATCCAGTAACAGGTAGGCGGCACATGTCATTTCTGAAACATTTATTTTCGATTTTCACACGTTTTACAGAAAAAGACTCAAGTGAAGAAATTCGCAGTGCTCCAAACGTGCTGCGACTACTGCTTCTCGAACGTAAGCTCCAGCGGGTCTGTGCGAGACTTTCACTCCTTTCTATTTCTGTTGCTCGACGCAGCAAAGTCAACACTAAGCGCTCAGCTAAGCTCCTTCTCTCATTTATACAACTCCAATAATTTTGGCATTCAGATTTGTAGTAGATAATAAATATCTCGGTCGGTGGTAATACATGCAATTGAAGAAGTTAGGGTAATTTTCAGTCGACCGTTTTAATTTACGTTTCCTTCTAGTTTTCGTAATTGTTCATCTTCATAGTCAGTTCATTTCCAACAAATTATCAAATAGACCCACAGTTCATGATTATTCCGTCTGACAGATCATAACAATTAATAAAACAAATTTTGTACTACCAATTTGTGATTTTCATTCTAAGTCGATGAAGCAAAAACTTCTGCCCACCTAGAACTTCACAAGAAGTTCATCAAAGTTCTTGACACAAAACAAACAAAATGTTAGTGGGCTGCACAGTATATACGTATATGTAAAACGAAACACATAAATATCGCTGTTTTATTTAGCTGAGAAGAACTGTACAGAATACTTGAGAAATCTTACTCCGCTGGCTATGTATTTCAGTCACTAATAACCATCCATCCCAATGACAGGTTACATATCTTTATATATTCACTTGTGCAGCGTTGGGGGTAATTAATAACGCAACTTCATGACTGCATGGCATAATCTGAAGAATTTGTGACTTAGGTGTTTTCGGTTTCTTATGTAAATAGTAAAGATAGTTGAACGTATCATGTGCTAAAGAGGATTACACACGACAGGAAACACTTATCTAACAGTATAAAATGGCTGGAAATCAGCCAATCAACTTTAGAAATACATCATATAAATGGTTAAAATGATAAAGACCTAAAGCTTTAGTAGTACTTTCTCGGAAGACTTCGAATTTAATTTGTCGTTCTATCAGTGCTGATCCTTTAAAACTGGCTAACTGTATTTCAGAACGCGCCACACATAATGTTATATCTGTAGTAATACTGTTTGTACCACAATCCTCAAATGATCCATTTACGCTTGTATGACAGGTGGGTGTCTGCCTAGTGCAGTTAGTTCGCTTGCTCGTTCATTACCCAGTATGGTCAAGTCGAGATAGCAACAATAAGCGTTCTGAGTCCTCCGTTTCAACAGGTGCAGTTCAGTGTGACGTGATAATCATTGAAAGTACGGCACTGCACCTTCTCCAGTTCAAAGCAGTCGACGATGGCATATTCTGCGGGCCTTATAGTACAGCATTGGCTTCCACGGTCACCTGATTCCACTGTCTCTGATATATTCGTCGGTCATTGTGAAGGACTCCGTCTATGTACCTCCCCTTCCAAAAATTTTGGTTGAACTGCGACCCTGCTGGAGTTTCTTTATGGTCTGGATGTTTGTCGTGCGCCCGATGGAGTGAACTTGAATAAACTAAATGCAAAGATTGATCCTAAAAATAATTGCGAAAAGTACGCCAAGACTACGTGCTTGCATGTGCAAGAAATTCCCTTGTTAAGTCTGATGGCTCTTATGAAAATAACGATTTTGTAGTCCTATGCGTAAGTTAAAATATATCCTAAGTTTCTATGTTCAGTGCCGGCCGGAGTGGCCGTGCGGTTCTAGGCGCTGCAGTCTGGAGCCGAGCGACCGCTACGGTCGCAGGTTCGAATCCTGCCTCGGGCATGGATGTGTGTGATGTCTTTAGGTTAGTTAGGTTTAATTAGTCCTAAGTTCTAGGCGAGTGATGACCTCAGAAGTTAAGTCGCATAGTGCTCAGAGCCATTTGAAGCATTCTATGTTCAGTCATGTATACGACATAGTCTTGCTAATTCGGATGAATTTTTGTACGGGTAAAATTACAAGTTATTTTAATCCTACAGTGTCATAGTGTGGAAGAATAGACTGTCGCGTCCGACAACAACTGACAATCCTAAAAATCAGTAAATCTCAAAGCTGTGTGTTTATTTACTTATTTACTTATTAATCTACCCATTCATCCAGGGATCACCATACAGTGTCATGTCATCATGATACAATGAAAATAAATAGTTCAAAAATATATACAGGGTATTTGTTTTAACTGGAAACAACTAAATATCTCGAAAAATATGCGTGGTACAAAAAAAGTTCCTGATGAAAAGTTAATATTTTCAAAGGGAACATCTGGCCACCCTCTTGCACCATTTCTGTTTTAAAATGGGGAATCCCCCATTTTTATTACAGATTTGCATTCGAGGCTAAAAAGAAATAACTTATTTTTTCCATTCGTGATAGATGTCCTGTGATCGACAGTTGGTAACAGTATTGCAAATTTGACTGTACAGTAAAACTTGAACGGTCTATTGTTTTTGGTGAAGAATCCGAATCTGCAGTAAAATGGGAGTGGGAGGATAGGGGATCTCCCATTTGTGAATAAAATGTTGAGGCCCCATGTTGGGGGCAGGGAGGGGGGTAGGTTAGAGCGTGGCAAGTTTTAACACAGACACATGTCCCCTTTGAAAATATTAACTTTTTATCCGGAACACTTTTTTCTTACTTTGCATATTTCTCAAGATATTTACGAGTAGTTATTCGAAGTTAAAACAAACTCAAAAATGGTTCAAATGGCTCTGAGCACTATGGGACTTAACATCTCAGGTCATCAGTCCCCTAGAACTTAGAACTACTTAAACCTAACTAACCTAAGGACATCACACACATCCATGCCCGAGGCAGGATTCGAACCTGCGACCGTAGCGGTCGCGCGGTTCCAGACTGAAGCGCCTAGAACCGCTCGGTCACCAGCGGCCGGCAAAACAAACTCCCTGTATACACACAGAATATTTAAGTACGCTTGTTGAAAAAAATGGTTCAAATGGCTCTGAGCACTATGGGACTCAACTGCTGTGGTCATAAGTCCCCTAGAACTTAGAACTACTTAAACCTAACCAACCTAAGGACATCACACACATCCATGCCCGAGGCAGGATTCGAACCTGCGACCGTAACAGTCGTGCGGTTCAAGACTGTAGCGCCTTTAACCGCTCGGTCACTCCGGCCGGCTACGCTTGTTGAAGGTAGAACATGTGGTCAGCCGTGGCGTTGATGAAAGAACCATTTCAGTATTTACCTGAAATAATTTAGGAAAACCACGGAAAACCTAAATAAAGTTGGCCGTATAGAGCAAACTCCACCGTCCCGAATATTGGGTCAGCGTCTTAACAACTACACTGCCTTATTCGGTTAGTTGCTATTCTACAATGTTGTTTGACTTAAAAAATGGTTTACTCATCGTCACTGCACACGTCAATGACACTCAGTGGTGACTGCGGAACCACGAACTTGCTGCTATTCCCCTTACACGCTGCAGTCCAATCGATAAACTGATTCCAGACCAGTAAACATTCAACTATTCTTCGTGTACGTTTTGCATGTCTCCATCCAGCGCACCTGAAAAAGTGAGTCAGTATATGTTTCAGACAAATTGTTAAGACAGTTTGTCCGAGGAGCAAATGAACCTCCATTCGGACAGTACGTTGTGTTGTCAAGCAACGTACGCGTAATTTGCTTACTGAGCTGAGTAGTACGCGGGGAATGTGTCAAGGTTGTTGCAGGTGCGACGTAAGGGAATCCTCAATCGTGATTAACCACCGAAGACGGTAAAGGCAAACGTGAAAAGCCTGGGGTTTTATCGACGCTGAAAGCGAGAAGAGTGGAGAGGAGGCTGTTTTGTTTTGACGAGTGCGTCACGTGGTGCGGCTTTCTCGCTGCGCGGCGCGGCGCGGCGCTGGCGTGGGCTGCGGCCGGGTCACTGCACGGAGAAAGTCCGGCCCGCCTCTGCCACGTCGGCGCGCGCGCTCCGCTCGTGCGCTACTGCAACGGTCGAGCCTCTCCTCCTCCTTACCAGCTACACTCTCACACCTTACGAGTCCACCGCAAATGCACCACACTCGCCCCATAAGAGCTGGGACGTCGCGGAAGAAGGGGGCGCAGAACACAGCATGCCTTTCAACGGAAAGAAACCTCCAGACGCGGAAGTAACACTGGCCGTACCCCGAGGGAGTTTTATACGACTATTACTTTTCGCAATATATACAACGTGTTCTAGAAGGAATGGTCAGTATTCAGTGGTATGACAGGAATGATCATTAGAAGCAAAAAACTTCCAGTGGACATATACTCTATTCCGAAGGGTTTCCGCAGTAGAGCGCTTTGATTCACATTGTTATTTGTTTTCTGTATTAATCAATACATTATCATGTTTACACATGTACACTTATACAACATGGATTTTACAAAGTTTCAATCGAAAAAAACGTAGTTTTAGCACATTCACCTCTAAGCATTAAGGAAATCGATGGGTCGGAAAGCGCCGCCGGCACTCTCCGACAGCAGCAGAAGCACTATCATCGTAAAAGCTGCAAACATAAACCATATCTGCATATTCGTCACTAGTGCAGATGTGTGGCATTTTAGCCAGCGTGTGTACGAACACAGTTCATCGATGTATCTCTCTGGTACACTGTCAGTCCCCCGCACTCCTTCACACAACTGCGCGTTTAACGAGCTAGCTTAATGACAGAAAGACATCCCGAGCAAAGAGGTTGAAAGCAACGAAATAGATTAGGCTATAGGGAAACGTCAAAGAGGCCGGTTGGGTATGACAAATACGTACGGGCCAATAGGCTAAAAGCAAATGTCTTCTACCTCGGAAGCCATTTGGAATGGAGCATACGTCCATACGAAGTTTTTTGTTTCAAATGAGCCGTCTTGCCATGTTCCTGTATACTGACCATTCTGTGATACACCCTGCATAAATGACCTGCAAGTAGGCAGAGATAAATATGCTCGACAGCACTTCACAGCTGACGTAGGTAAGCTCAATACTGTTGACCAGTTCAAGTACAAGAGATTGTGCGACAATTTTTTCCATAATAGATACCCATTGCTGCAGGTGAAAAAATTTCTGCTGGCTTAGTAACTCTGTGTACCCTCAGAGACACGTTCAAATCCTGATCCATATCATCATCATCATCACCATCAGTTTTCTGCTATACTGGCAGGTACCTCTGCGTCTCCGTTTCCTTCGATCCATTGCTTCCATCTTAAGAATGTTGCGTGTACTACCGTCCATCACATCATCCAGTATCTGAAATGTATTCCTTCCTCGCCTCCTCTTCCTTTTCACGTACCCCTCCTTCTTTAATATATGTCCAGTCCAGTTTCTTTTCCATCTTTTTATTACATTTAGTAATTGTCTTTGCACTCACACTCTTCTTAATATCTCTTCATTTTTCGCTCTATTCAGCAAACATATTCTTTCCATCCTCTGGCATGCCCACATCTCAAAAGCCTTCAGCCTTGCTCTATCTGGTCCCTTCAACCCCCCACAAACCAACCAACCAACCAACCTTACTCTATCTATCTTTCCGTTTCAGCACCATACACCAGGACACACCATACGAAATATGTCATTAATCTTTCCCTCAAATCTTTGTCCATACTGCTGCAGAAAATTCTCATTTTCTTATAAAATGCGTCTTTCGCCATTGTTATCCTGGTTTTAATTTCTGTGCTGCTGCTCCACTAGACTTATATCCTGCTTCCGAGTTATTTGAAGCTTTCCACATGTTCTAATACTTCTGCATTCGACATTATCTTTACCCTTTTATATCCACCTAGTGCTATTGCTTTTGTTTTCTTTGTATGATATTCATTCTATAAATATCTGCCTTACCTTCAATGGTATCCACCATATCCTGTAATTGTTTTCATCTGTTTCTAGAAGGATCATGTTGTCTGCAAATCTCAAACACCATATTTCCTTCCTCCAATTTTTTCCCCATTGCCATCTAGTGAGCGGTGGTCAATCGTATTTTCTAAGTAAAGTCTTAAAAGGGTATGAGACAGGCAACAATCTTGTCTTACTCCTTTTCCTATTTCTGTTCACTACGTACTCTCACCTCTCACTTTATATCACATTCTGCAAAAACGAATATCTATAATTCCGCTTTACGAATAATTGTCTTCAGTGGCTCAGAAAGCAGAACACTAATTAAAGGCGAGATGGAAAAGCTTCTAACATTTGAAAGAAAGGCGATGAGAAGAATCTGGGGCCCGGTGAGTGACGAAGGTACTTGGAAAACAAGAAAGAATAATCAAATTTATGAAATCGTGAACCACCCAACATTTTACAATATCAAAAGAGCAGACGACTCTTGTGGACGAGTCACGTAATCCGTATCCCAGAGACCCCATTTCCTAAGCAAGGTTCCATTGTCCACATTACAACAAAAAGACTCTCTGAGGTCATCCACAAGTGTGAGATCATCCACACGAACACTAAAATGAATCTGTTAAATTTTGGTTACACACTAAATCACATAAATAGAGCCAAACCGAAGAATGCATTTTATTGGCAGAACAGTTAGAACATGCAACAAATCCACTAAAACGATTGCCTACAATACGTTTGTCCATTCTTTCTTGGTGGATTGCTACTCAGTATGGGATCCTTACCAGATGCGACTGACAGAGGACGTATTATCGCGAAACATGGGAGAGTGTGTCACGTATGCTATGCGACCTGGGAAGGCAAACGTTAAAACAAAGACGTTTTTCGTTGTGGCGAGATTTTTTCACGAAATTTGAGTCTACAACTTTATCCTCTGAATGGGAAAATATTTTGTTGGCGCCACCTGCAAAGGCAGAAACGATCGTCGCAATAAAACAAGAGATACAAGAGCTCGTACGGAAAGATTAAGTGTTCGCTCTTCCAGCAGGCTGTTAGAGAGTGGATCGCCGGCCGGTGTGGCCGTGCGGTTCTAGGCGCTTCAGTATGGAACCGCGTGACTGCTACGGTCGCAGGTTCGAATCCTACCTCGGGCATGGATGTGTGTGATGTCCTTAGGTTAGTTAGGTTTAAGTAGTTCTAAGTTCTGGGGGACTAATGACCATAGATGTTAAGTCCCATAGTGCTCAGAGCCATTTGAGAGTGGATCGGTAGAGAAACAGTATGAAAGTAGTTAAAGTGATTCGAAGAATACTCTGCCAGGTACTTAAGTGTGAATTGCTGAGTAGTCATGTAGATGTAGATGGGAACAAGACGTAAAGAATGATGCGGCAGTATTGAATTTAGCCAGTTGGGAGGAAACTGCAACGGACAGAATGGAGTTGAGGTTGAGTGTTGGTGCGGAGCATGGTCTACAGCGCCGTTGAAAGCTGGATAAACAAGTAAGTGGTTAACGTCGAAAACCCCTCGAAACTTTTCGCAGATGATTCTGTTACAGAGGGTGGTCAGAAACAATGTGAAAAGATACGTTACGCCATTTCAGGTTCAATTAGCACTAAAGTTAGTCAACCAGGCTGTTGCAAGCGCAAATTCAACTGGCACGCTACAGACGGTGTCGCCAATCGTGTTCTCTAAAACCAAAGAAGAGAAAGATACAAAAATCGGACATGAGTCGGTAGTAAGGATCTAGCCAGAGCCATAGGCTGAGCAGTCTCATGAGCTATCATCTACGTTATGAGAACAACTGACACTAATTGTATGTGGCGGGCCCCTTGAATTTGCGCTCAAAACGGCCTGATTGGTTAACTTCAATGCTAATTAACTTGGAAACCGTGCAACATATCGAATTTTTTGATAACAATTATTTCTCAGCACAACCTACCCTGCAACACCCTTACAAGCTTTTCAGACTGTTTCTGACCACCCTCTGCGCCGGGTGTCCTTCCTAAGAGTCGGCAGGCGCATTTTCTCTGGTATCTGCAATTTCGTTTTTGCAACGTGCAGCTATAGTGTCGACAAAACCATTGGTTTGTTTCTCGTTACAGGCAGGTTTATTTTTAAAGCAGCATTTTACATACCCATTCGATAGACAGATCCAAAATTAGTCTAGTGTGCTATTCGTTTTATCGATATATATAAAGAGGAACAGTAAAACAGCAGAGACAGCACCGTCCTGTCCCTGCTGACTGATAGCGCCATGGAGCAGAGCTGTTCGTCGTGTTTTACTGTCCCTATTTATAGATATCGATAAAACAGACATCGCATTATACTCATATGGGACCGTTTTATTGAATGAACAAAAAAAATTCCGCTTTCAAAATCATTTTGTTTATAATAGGAAACACACTGGCGCTTTCCGTCAACACTGGGTGTCACATGAAAGACGTGATGGGCAATATATGTTTTGGCTGACTCCAGCTACACATCGCAGAAACAAAATTGCAAGTATCTGCCGAAACACCAGAGAATATACTCCTGTCGTTTATTTGGAGGGACACACTGTATACAACTCTCTCTCTCTCTCTCTCTCTCTCTCTCTCTCTCTCTCTCTCTCTCTCTCTCTCTCCCTCTCTCTCTCACCCTCTCTCTCTCTCTCTCTCTCTCTCTCTCTCTCTCTCATACGTGTATGTGTGTGTGTGTGTGTGTGTGTGTGTGTGTGTGTGTGTGTGTGTGTGTGTGTGTGTGTGTGTGTGTGTGTGTGTTTTCAAAAATGGTTCAAATGGCTCTGAGCACTATGGGACTTAAAATTTGAGGTCATCAGTCCCCTAGAACTTAGAACTACTTAAACCTAACTAACCTAAGGACATCACACAGGCATGATTCGAACCTGCGATCGTAGCAGTCGCGCAGTTCCGGACTGAAGCGCCTATAACCGCTCTGCCACCGCGGCCGGCTGTGTGTACGCGTGCGCATGGGCAGTTGATCTACATAGGAGATACGGATGTAGATAGGTGTTTCAGTAGTATGAAGTGTGTTTTGAGTAGGAACGTTATGTACTTTCTGCTGGCGAATGTATTGAGAATATGTTTGATCTGTTGTCAGATATGCTTCTCCGTAACGTAAACAAGTCATAGACGCGGCGTTACGCTGGGCGAGCGAATGTCCTCCCCTGAGCCGGCCGGTGTGGCCGTGCGGTTCTAGGAGCTTCAGTCTGGAACCGCGTGACCGCTACGGTCGCAGATTCGAATCCTGCCTCGGGCATGGATTGTGTGATATCCTTAGGTTAGTTAGGTTTAAGTAGTTCTAAGTTCTAGGGTACTGATGATCTCAGATGTTAAGTCCCATAGTACTCAGAGCCATTTGAACCATTTTATGATGTCATCAGTCCCCTAGAACTTAGAACTACTTAAACCTAACTAACCTAAGGACATCACACACATCCATGCCCGAGGCAGGATTCGAACCTGCCACCGTAGCGGTCGCGCGGTTCCAGACTGTAGCGCATAGAACCGCTCGGCCACCCCGGCCGGCACATCTTAGCAAGTACGATATATTTTCATTGATGGAATAAAAGTATCTGTGGCATATTTAATTTCCTTTCGATGTATCATTAGTTCAAATATTGTTTAGCGCCTCATATGTGTTTGATCCTTTACGGCATTTCTATCTTACGTTGCTACGTTTTCTAGTTAGTGGTTTTCCTGCAGTGATGGAGCGTGTTATTCGTTTATTGTTATGACTTCAGCAATTTTTTGCAGTGATAGGATGTGCTGTTTGTTTACTGTTATATCTACCTTCGTCTCAGTTTCTTTTATGGTTGGGTAGTGATTCTGTTTCTGGAGATGCTCCGCAGATATTCGAGTGGCGAGAGAGCCGGCCGCGGTGGCCGAGCGGTTCTAGGCACTCAGTCCGGAACTGCGCGACTGCTACGGTCGCAGTTTCGAATCCTGCCTCGGGCATGGATGTGTGTGATGTCCTTAGGTTAGTTAGGTTTAAGTAGTTCTAAGTTCTAGGGGACTGATGACCACAGCTGTTAAGTCCCATAGTGCTCAGAGCCAGAGTGGCGAGAGAGACTTGCCACGAACCTTGACATTTGTTATCGAACGAGGTGGCACGGTGGTAAGACAGTGGACTCGAATATGGGAGGACAGTGATTCAAATCGCCGTTTGACAATCCAGATGTAGGTTTCCCATAATTTCTCTACATAGCTTAAGGCGAAAGCCGGTATGGTTCATTTGGAAGGGCACGGCCTATTCCCTTCCGAATATGAGACTCTTCTCCGTCGTTGGCGGGACGTTAAATCTAAGTTTTCATCATTTTTTTATGTTTCCTGCACCTGGTGTCAGATGTTCTGCTTGCTGGCTCTAAACACAGTTGCAGCGTATTACTGGATAAATCAAATTGTACTCCAGAATGTTGCACGACCTAGGTTTGGTCATGTGAGCAGTTATATCTGCGTTCCAGCCTCAGGCGGTACGCGCTGTTACTTTGTGGTACCGTATATGCACAGAACGCAGTAATAGAAAATGCCTTCACGGACAGGTGCACTGTTTACTGTTAATTTTACTAAGTTAGTACCAGCAGAAGGGAAAAGGGAGGAAGGATGAAAAAGGCGATGGAATATACTTCCAAAAATATGGAATAGAGTACACCACGCGATGGTAAGTGCAATTTCAGTATCGTCTCCAAAACGGAAAACAAAGAAGTTTGTTTTATGAACATCTCTATAACACGGTAGACTCTCAGGGCTTTGAACGCTGGAAGCTTTACAACATTTGACTCACAGAGCTAGACTTTACGGATAGAAAGGACAGAAACAGAGAGTTCATTTTGCCAGAGCTATATCATGTTAAAAGTTTGCAGAACTGGCCAAGTGAGAACACAGGAAATAATTTAATGGTGAACATAAGATTCCAAATCGTTATTTTTATTTTCGCAGAGTGCCCCAAAACTTTAGGGACAAAATTGTATGAAACCACGCATTCATATAACTGACTCCCCTAGATGAGCAACAGCTCCACCCTCTCAGTGTGGATGCAAAACTACGTCCGGCCTCCTTCCGGAATCCCAGAGTAGCGAACATGGAAGACATGGACAGGGACTGCGGATAAGTGGGAGTGTGGGTCGACCGAGAGGCGTAAAGAGATAGTCCGCGCAGTGGCGATAAAAACACCGTGTTCCGGGTGGCGCATAAGTTAACGCAAGTGCCTAGTGAGCAGGAGATCCCGGGTTCGAATACCGGTCTGGCACACATTTTCACTCCTCGTCGCTGATTCCGCATTAACTCTCGACGCAGCTGACATCACTAGTTCCTTTCCTTTCCTTTCGTTATTCACCAATCCACATTCAGTTTACATATCGAAATTATACTGTCAGCAGAGGATTCTAAACTGAGTATCCTGTGACAAGTAACCACTGGCCATTTATTAATATTTCAGACGATAGAAGGTCCTGAGAGAGACAAGAGTTTGTAAAATGCCTACGTCTCATAATAAACAGCTGCCTACAGCATCGACGTTGGTGCTGTTCCTCGCAAACCAGCGCGCAATTGTCTGTGAAATTTTCACTGTTCGCAGTTTCCAACCAGCGTTACTTATTACAGGAACTTACATATTGCATTAACGCGTAGTGCAGCAGAACGCAGAATCAAATTGGTAAGTTTTACAATAAGCGCCATCCAAATAAGAAGAAACTCATCAGCATTTAGAAACATAGGAGAAACTGAATCGAGCAAGTCAGAGTGCTAGTCAACCAAGATGAGGACAAAGAATAGATTTTGCTCAGTGTAATTTGAGTAGGTGATACTGGATAACGCGGGAGGAGATTCATCGCCGGCCTGTGTGGCCGTGCGGTTCTAGGCGCGTCAGTCTGGAGCCGCGTGAGCGCTACGGTCGCAGGTTCGAAGCCTGCCTCGGGCATGGATGTGTGTGATGTCCTTAGGTTAGTTAGGTTTAAGTAGTTCTAAGTTCTAGGGGACTGATGACCACAGATGTTGAGTCCCATAGTGCTCAGAGCCATTTGAACAATTTTTGGAGATTCATCAACAAGCGTCTGTCAACTTGCCCGTGAAATATTCATTTCGAAGAATACACTGTCGATAGTATTGGTGCAGCACCAATTACACCCAATCATAAACAACGTGTGCAAGCAATGGAGCGAAAAGATTTCGAAGAAACAGTTCAGTTCTGTCAATGGATTCCGTTGTCATGGCTGCAAAGAGCTTGTTAAAATAAAGTGTAAGATGTTTATGCCAATAAAAGGTATACATTTCCGACCATTAGTTTCTTATTTCAAAGTACTCAGTTTAAGTCTCTGTGGCGTTCGTACAACTTTGACCCTGAATGTTGTGTAATCGTCACTCTCTTCTTCGAATATTAAAACGTCGGTAGTGCCACTCTGGCGTGGAATGAATTTTGTCTTGTCGGATATAAGATAGCAGATATAATACTTGCTGTATCGGCGACGCGTTGCACGACCTCTACGGAACTATTTGGTTAGTTCCGCGTTTGTGATAAAAAAAAAAAAAATGACGGCGGTGTCTGGGTCAAACATTTTAGTAATGCACAGAGACATCCCTTCGTACTACAAATAAAAATTAAACGTATGATAAGTTTCAGTTCTCATTTGAACAAACAGTGAGTTAAACCAAAAGCGTCATAGCGATCACTGATAATGCATAGTGCCTGAAGATTATGAAAATATATCTAACATCTATGTATCAGCAGCTCTTGACAGTTTTAGTACACTAATTTTTTCCTAGATATTACCGATGATATGGTGATTCTGTCAAGACAGCAATGGACATACACTATGTGATCAAAAGTATCCGGACACCTGGCTGAAAATGACTTACAAGTACATGGCGCATTTCATCGGTAATGCTGGAATTCAGTATGGTGTTCGCCCACCCTTAGCCTTGATGACAGCTTCCACTCTCGCAGGCATACGTTCAATCATGTGCTGGAAGGTTTCTTTGGGAATGGCAGCCCATTCTTCACGGAGTGCTGCACTGAGGAGAGGTATCGATGTCGGTCGGTGAGGATTGGCACGAATTCGGCGTTCCTAAACATCCCAAAGGTGTCTATAGGATTCAGGTCAGGGCTCTGTGCAGGCCAGTCCATTACAGATATGTTATTGTCATGTAACTACTCCGCCACAGACCGTACATTATGAACAGGTGCTCGATCGTGTTGAAAGATGCAGTCGCCATCCCCGAATTGCTCTTCTACAGTGGGATGTAAGAACGTGCTTAAAACATCAATGTAGGCCTGTGCTGTGATAGCGCCACGCAAAACAACAAAGGGTTCAAGCCCCCTTCATGAAAAACACGACCACACCATAACACCACAGGCTCCGAATTTTACTGTTGACACTACACACGCTGGTAGATGACGCTCACCGTGGATTCGCCATACCCACACCCTGCCACATCGTGTACCGTGATTCGTCACTCCACACAACGTTTTTCCACTGTTCAATCGTCCAATGTTTACGCTCCTTACACCAAGCGAGGCGTCGTTTGCCACTTATCGGCGTGATGTGTGGCTTATGAGCAGCCGCTCGACCATGAAATCCAAGTTTTCTCACCTCCCGCCTAACTGTCATAGCACTTGCAGTGGATCCTGATGCAGTTTGGAATTCCTGTGTGATGGTCTGGATACATGTCTGCCTATTAGACTGTACCACCATCTTTGACTATCGGCGGTCTCTGTCAGTCAACAGACGAGGTCGGCCTGTAGGCTTTTGTGCTGTACGTGCCCCTTCACGTTTCCACTCAACTATCACATCGGAAACAGTGGACGTAGGGATGTTTAGGAGTGTGGAAATCTCGCGTACAGACGTATGACACAAGTGACACACAATCACCTGACCACTTTCGAAGTCCGTGATTTCCGCGGAGGGCCCCATTCTGTTCTCTCACGATATCTCACGACTACTGAGGTCGCTGACATGGAGTACCTCGCAGTAGGTAGCAGCACAATCCACCTAATATGAAAAACGTATCTTTTGTGGGTGTCCGGATACTTTTGATCACATAGCTTAGCTCGCGTCTTGAGAAGATGTTAGATGAACACCAACAAATGTAAAAACGAGTAATGGAACGTAATCGACTTAAATTAGACGGTTGTGACAGATTTAATTTATGAAATTAGACACTTAAAATAGTAGCTATCTGGGTAGAAAAATAACTAGTGATGATCGAAATAGAGAGGATATAAAATGGAGATGGGCTATAGCACCAAGATCAGTTCTGAAAAAGTGAAATTCGTTAATATTGAATACAGATTTCATTGTTAGGAAGCATTTTCTGTAGGTATTTGTATGGAGTGCATCACTGTATGCATGTGAAACGCGAACGATAAGCAGAGAACGGAACAGAAGCTTTTGAAATGCGGTACCGCAGAAGTATGCTGAAGATTAGAAGGGTAGATCGAGTAACTAATGAGAGGTAGTCAATCGAATTGGAGGTAAGAATAAATGTATGGGCTAATTTGAGTAAATGAAAAAATCAGTTGATAGGACATAACATGAGGCATGAAGGAATAATCAATTTGGTAACGCAAAGAATTAAGGAGATAAAAAGTGTAGAGGAAGACCAGAGATAAATATAGTACACAGGTTAAAATGGATGTAGGTTGCAATAGTTATTCGGTGATGAAAAGTCTAGCAACAGGATAAAGAAGCGTGGAGAACTGCACCAGACTAGTTTTTGGACTGAAGACTACTGTGGTGTCACCGCCAGACACCACACTTGCTAGGTGGTAGCCAAATCGGCCGCGGTCCGGTAGTATACGTCGGACCTGCGTGTCGCTACTGTCAGTGATTGCAGACCGAGCGCCACCACACGGCAGATCTGGAGAGACTTCCTAGCACTCTCCCCAGTTGTACAGCCGACTTTGCTAGCCATGCTACACTGACCAATACGCTCTCATTTGCCGAGACGATAGTTAGCATAGCCTTCAGCTACGTCATTTGCTACGACCTAGCAAGGCGCCATAGCATTTGATATTTATCTTAAGAAGCATGTACAAATCAAGAGCGATGTTCTACAATTGTGGATTAAAGTTAAGTATGGCATCAGCTACGTACTTTATTTGCTACTATTAATTCCTTTAACTGTTCCAGACCTCACGCCAATCTGCGTGAGCTTAACGCGTGCCTTTCGGCTTCCTCTCATTGTGACTTGGCTGTCTTGCCAAGTCACAACAACTACAGTAACAAAAACAACAACATATTCCATTTTAACTGCAAATATTGACTTATATCGCAAAAAAATGAATAAATAACAATAATGATACCACGTATTTCGTATAGTCTGATCCGTATTGAATGTCATGGGCTTCATTCTTATTGGTGGCGTGTTTACGAGGTGGTGTCTGTTTGATGATTGGACATCTGTGGCGCAGCAGCGGTTCGCAGCGACCTGCAGCGTCGGCCGTCACATTAAGCGAAGGCCGTAGCGAGGACGCGCCGCGCTAGCGGCCGGCTTCTCTCTCCTCGCTCCTTGTCCGGTCTCCCAGGGCAACACTTACCAACAATCTGTTTCCTTCTGCTCACGGCCGTGCACAGATTCCACTGTTACGTAGCTCGTTTATTGCTAAGTCTTCTTCTCTCGTGCTGCAAGGACTGCAATCGCTGTGGTCGTTAGATATTTAGCCAAGCATTTAAACAGAATAAATAAATACATTTTTAATTGATTTCAGTTACAGCTTTTGGAACCATAATCTGTCTGTTTATAGATTACATTATAATTAGGTGCTTTACTTGTTGTCGTTTTTGTGGTCTTCTTACTCTACTCTATCCTGTTGAAGGCTCTTCATTTCCGAATAACTACTGCGATCTTCATACTTCTGAATCTGCTTACTGTATTCACTCTTGGTCTCCCTCTGCGATTTTTTTACCTCACCCTCCACACACACACTTCCCTCCAATACTAAACTTCTGATCCTTTGATGGCCGGCCGGAGTGGGCGAGCAGTTCTAGGCGCTTCAGTCTGGAACCGCGCTACCGCTACGGTCGCAGGTTCGAATCCTGCCTCGGGCATGGATGTGTGTGATGTCCTTAGGTTGGTTAGGTTTAAGTAGTTTTAAGTTCTAGGGGACTGATGACCTCAGCAGTTAGGTCGCATAGTGCTCAGAGCCATTTGAACCATCTTTTTTTTTTTTTTTTTTTTTTTTGATCCTTTGATATTTCAGGACGAGTCCTGTCAAAAGATCCCTTCCTTTCGTCAAATTCTACCACAAATTTCTTTTCTCTCCAATTCTATCTAGTACCTCCTCATGAGTTACGCGATCTACCCATCTAATCTTTAGGATTCTTCTGTAGCATTACATTTCAAAAACTTCTATTCGCTTCTTGTCTAAACTGTTTATCATCAACGTTTCGCTTCCATACATGGCTACACTCCGTACAAATACCTTCAGAAAAGACTTTCCAACATTTAAATCTATATTCGATGTCAACAAACTTCTCTTCTTCAGAAACGCTTTTCTTGTCGTTGCCAGCCTACATTTGTATACTCTCTACTTCGAGTATTATGAGTTATTTTGCTGCCTGAATAGCAAAACTCATCTACAACTTTAAGATTCTCGTTTCCTAATCTCATACCCTTAGCATCACCTGATTTAATTCGACTACATTCCATTATCCTTGTTTTGCTTTTGTTAATATTCATCTTATATCCTCCTTTCAAGACACTGTCCGTTCCATTTTTACTTAATTTTTTATGTTATCACAATGTGGTGCTTTTCATTATTCGAAGGAGGAAATTGGTGACTTGTTTGTTTTCTGAGAAAGACCTGCACTGGAGGTGTAGATAATTGGGAAGAAGGAGAAAATGACGCAATGGTAAAGTAATGTGTAGGATAGGATGTAAACCCTAGAGGAATGGATGGCTTTGAATGGAGCTGTCAGCAACATGAAGGTTGGTTTGGATACCACTTTTCTTTACTAGGCATAATTCCATTGGAGGTGGCGTATGCCTGCCTCCCTCCGACGTTTTGATTGACTTGTCCAGCTACTTACAGAGGAAGCTAGTGTCTAACGTGGACTTCGAGGGTTGGTACATCTTGGCATTTTTCAGTGAACCAATAATTATCAAACGCGAAAGAAGAGGTGGAAACTTTCAGGAATGACTGAATATTGAACACCAGGCGTTTCGTTTTCGGAACTGACATTTACTCCCTTATCCAAAGAGCTATGGACGTTATTTAGGATTTCGGAGCGAAGGGCTTAGAATAGATTAGACACGGATCAAGAAACAAGGTTTGGAACAGATAAGGAGGAGACTCTTCACACAGAAAAAATGGTTAAAATGGCTCTAAGTACTATGGGACTTAACATCTGAGGTCATCAATCCCCTAGACTTAGAACTAATTATACCTAACTAACCCAAGGCCATCACACACAGCCATGCCCGAGGCAGGATTCGAACCTGCGACCGTAGCAACAGCGCGGTTCCGGACTGAAGCGCCTAGAACCGCTCGGCGTCAGCGGCCGGCTCTTCATACAGAAGGAAGGCTGAAGTTTAGCATCTTGTCTACATCAGAATGATTAGACATTTAGAAGCCAATCAGTTGGATTGGAGAAGGGTGGGTTGAGGAAACGATCGTGACCTCTTGAGGGAACAGACTAAAGTGATTTAGGGAAAAAACCTAGGACCTAAATCAGATAGGCTAGAGTGGACTTTGACTGGGGCTCGTACTGAATCTGAGTATAGTTTCTTAACCAGCGCACTATCTTGCTTGTTCCCTGGTATAGAAGACAAGTTCATTAGATATGTTTAGCTGGTCTGATGTCAGAATGAACTTCGTGGAGAGCAGAGTTTGAATTTTGGTTGGGAAGGGATGTGGAGAGTGCCTAGTCGTGGCATTCGGAGTTGCGGGTGGGGAGGTGGATATGTCCCTTTATTAGGGGAATAAGACTACACTATTACTATGTTGTCTGTCTCCGGTTGTGTGACTGATATGATAGATCACCGCATGTACATCCAGTTAATGTAATCCAGCATATGCAATACATTGGAGTTTAACGTCTCGCCAACAATGTCGTCTTTTAGACATTCTATCTTTGGCTTTTGAATGTTCAACTTGCTGCTTTAGATAAACTTGTCAGTCTTTTAGTAACCACGCCACACCACATTAACCAAATACACCTACTGTAGAATGTCACATCAATCACAAAGCGCCTGCAGATGAAGCTGTAGTGCTTAGAAATCTATAACAAAGGAACAAAAAACAATAAATACAGCTAAGTTGAAAAAATTGTAAGAGAATAGTCTTTACTTCCCACAATAAAATATTGAATAGCTAATGACATAATTTCCTGCACTATGGAAGTAACGAGGGACATTCGCCGCATAGCCGCGGGAAGGTACCTTTATTGACATCAGAAGCGACACGGTGGGGCTGTTTACAGCACCCATAGGATAAGGGTAAACTTGTGGGAAATAGCAAACGGCTGATAGTTGCGGCGACTGGTATGTGCCAACAGCAATAGTACTTTGGTGGAGTTGACAGTACAGTACAGGACAGTACAGTATAATACATTACAATACAACAATGATCGAATCGACAATCTATTGGCCATGTGGCAGCGACTGGTATGTGCCAAAGTCATAGCTCTTCGGTGGAGCTGACAATCAAAAACTACACAATACAACACAACAGTGATCAAATCAACAATCTATTGACCATTCACCACAAACGTGCTTGATAAGTGGTTATCTTGTGATTAGAAAAGGGTGTGTATTTGAAAAGTCGGATTTTTCTACACTCCACGGGCTGGCGTCGAAAGCTTTACACTATGACGACATTATACATTATGTACACGTCAACGGCGGGTGGAGGACGGTTGTGTGGTGTGCTTATTCCCTATTTGACAGAAATTAGGATTTCTCGTTCTTACAAGCGAACTCACGACTGGTTTCCGACATCGCAGTTTCCTTACTAATCGGTATTCTAAAAAATAAATTTTTTTTTTTTTTTACTTTTCAAACGGCAACAGCATCTTCAAGGATAACAACATATCTAGTCATCATGTACGCTCTAGAAACGAGTGATTGAATGGACCCAGCACAGGTTGTTGGTATTATCTTGAGGAGTCTAGACATTCACCATTTTTCAATCTTATCGGACATCTTTGGATTCCATGCAGTGGTCAGTTGGTCATTCAACGTGGTCACAACCTCTAAGTTGACATTTAAGACGTTACAGTGTGTCAGACAAACAATGACACAAACTGGGATCAAGAAGAGAAGTCTAAATAACGGTCTGGCCAAGTCCTGAACTATTTCGAAATAACAGCACTTGGAATAATGTGTTGAGGCGTGGATACGCATGGCAAAATCTTGAGGTGAAACGTGTATGCATGTATCAAGTCATGAAATGTGGTTTAGTTCGAAAAGTGACGTCGAAGTGCGCAGTTTGAGTACTACCTGTGTGTTAGCCGGAGAGAGAATAAGCCACAATCAATGGAAACATAAGGAATGTGATGACAACATGGTTCGAGTGAACAACAACACGGTAAACTATTATGATTTGTAGGATGTGATGCAATATGATTCGTGTACTATGGAACATCAGGCTGTTTCCTTCGTAAAATGTTACGATATGGACTAATTTTTACTACCACTGTTTTTTAGATCGCGATAAGCCTGTAACTCACTCACCGGAATTCAGTATCATGGATCTTTTCTTGTGAGGACCACAGTGTGGTCGATATCTGAACTGGGCTAGCCACGCATTATCGGGACCCGTAATAAGCCTAGAAACCTGGCAAGAATAAGGCAGCCAATGTAACGACGTTGAAAACTTTGTACTGAAATGTTTCATCTATCTTTTGAATGAGTGTATCTAAGATATGAAATTGAAAGAAGTATGGATTTTTCACAATTATATCAAGAAGATTTTCTCAAAATGGAGGCAGTTTTGAGCCATATGTTTGCATAGACTATTCGTCGCCTTTAGATCCCAGTTTTATACCATAATTTATCTGATAACCTGTGCAAGGACGAACTGAATGTTTCTTAGCTTGACAGTGAAATAATAAACTTTTAAGCCAAAAATGCAGATATTTTTCTGTATTGTCACCTTTTAGGTCAATGAACAATGTCCGATGTTTTTACAGTGAATACATTGCATCAGTGATGAGCTACTCTGGAATATCTGCAAACCAACCATGCACAGCAGACACATTTTCTTCACTGGACTCAAAACGTCTTCCATACACACATTTCACTATGTGTGTGAATAGGTCAAAGTGTGAGAATTCCAACTGTGGCGAATAAGATAGATGTTTCAACAATTCGTATATAAAATCCCTCTAATTTTCTGTTACTAAAACCATTTTTTATCTGCTACGTCATCCTGAAAAAAGTGATTCTTTTCTGTTGCAGCCTAGTCACTTTTCACATATTTTCACACCTACTTTATCTAGAAAACTTATACCTCATACACTAGTTATTATACAGCACTTTTCAAAGTATTAAATAAGGACAATAATTGCGGCAGCGCTGAAGACATTTGTCATAATTTACACGGCTAACTTCTTGCTTGGTGCAGTTTCACGGTTTTCAGCCACTATTCATCCCTGGCGTGAAATGGTGTGGTGTGCGTACTGTAAGACCTTCGGTACACACACCATCAGATTGTTTGACTTGTCGCTTTAACGAAGTAGGCGAGTGTCAGCAATATGTCTCGTGGTCTTATCGTGGCGTGTTTATCTTCTGCCGTTAGGTCAGACGATAGAAATGCCACTGGCACGCTTAGAGTAGCAGATTGACGGTGACCAACTTTAAACAGAACATGATTAATTTTCACACACATTTATTAAAATAATAATAAGCATAAGAATAACTTGACAATTGACAATCTGAAGTTCCTTTGGTCTTGGTACGTTAATCTTATTCTCACATATCTCTGATACTTGACAAAGTGTCTATACATTTATCTTCATGGCTATGTACAGGAATAGGATAACCTTATTAGGCACAGACTGAAACATGACTATAGACTGGTACAGACTAATGCAGACTAATGAAGACTGATGCAGACTGACTAATCGGAGATCTATACACTCGTTATAATACCTCGAGCGTTCAGGTATCACTGTGCGAGTGTGATCCGCGAGGAGAAAAGGTTCTACGTTAGCAGAAATCTCATTGGCTGCGTTACATATTAATACGCGGATCGGCGGAAGCAGAATTTGGTCCGTCTTTATGGCAGCGCCATCTCGTAGTGCGGAGACGGACGAGCGCTGCGCCTGCGCTGTTGTGCTTAGCGGGGCGCGCTGTATTGGGAAAGTTGTGAACGCGCTGACTACGCGGAACTATGTACACAACAAATGGTGAACCCATACCTTATCCACAGTAGCAAATGAGAGCACAACGTTCGTTGAAATGCGTTTAAAACGGCCCAAATGATGGTGACAAAGTTGTTTTCGTATTTGATTTTGGTCAGCATTCAAGAAATACTATACGCATCTGACACAAAGCTTCCTCATAGTTAAGTCTGATGCAGACTGACTAATCGGAGATCTATACACTCGTTATAATACCTCGAGCGTTCAGGTATCACTGTGCGAGTGTGATCCGCGAGGAGAAAAGGTTCTACGTTAGCAGAAATCTCATTGGCTGCGTTACATATTAATACGCGGATCGGCGGAAGCAGAATTTGGTCCGTCTTTATGGCAGCGCCATCTCGTAGTGCGGAGACGGACGAGCGCTGCGCCTGCGCTGTTGTGCTTAGCGGGGCGCGCTGTATTGGGAAAGTTGTGAACGCGCTGACTACGCGGAACTATGTACACAACAAATGGTGAACCCATACCTTATCCACAGTAGCAAATGAGAGCACAACGTTCGTTGAAATGCGTTTAAAACGGCCCAAACGATGGTGACAAAGTTGTTTTCGTATTTGATTTTGGTCAGCATTCAAGAAATACTATACGCATCTGACACAAAGCTTCCTCATAGTTAAGTCTTCATATAAAATGAACCGCTGTCTTTCTTCTGACTTGCTATTTCTTCAGCTGTTCGATACACTTTCAATCGAAGAGCTTCTAGCACCATATTATATAATTTCTCGAAGTTATGAACGCTTCGTCTGTGGTTGCATTCTTGGCATGTCCTTTATGTGAATCATAGTCAAGAGAAGAACGTTTGAATTCAGTCCCCTCTTTCTTAACTGCTTAAAACTGACGGATCACACTGTTGCGAAACATATGTCCCAGTACTCCGCTTTATCCCTTGGATCTATACATACACTATTTTAAATAACTGTAAAAGTAGAACTGTTACGCTGTTCAAATTCACACGTAACTTATTGTTATTGCGCAAGATGTACAAACACAATAGAAACTAAATCTAATTTAACTGCACGACTCCTCCGATCAGGCCGATAATATTTCAATTTGCTCTCCCATAAGAGCGAGTTATAATCAACTTCCTAGTGATCATGCGTGGAGAAAGTATAGGTGGCCAGAGCTTGATAAATGAGAGGCTTGTATGTATACTGACGAAAACAATCACAACACCAAGATGGAGTTGTGCGACATAAACGGTAGTTGGTAAGCGTGTTTCTACATCTGAAAGATAATGTCTATTCATACACTCCTGGAAATTGAAATAAGAACACCGTGAATTCATTGTCCCAGGAAGGGGAATCTTTATTGACACATTCCTTGGGTCAGATACATCACATGATCACACTGACAGAACCACAGGCACATAGACACAGGCAACAGAGCATGCACAATGTCGGCACTAGTACAGTGTATATCCACCTTTCGCAGCAATGCAGGCTGCTATTCTCCCATGGAGACGATCGTAGAGATGCTGGATGTAGTCCTGTGGAACGGCTTGCCATGCCATTTCCACCTGGCGCCTCAGTTGGACCAGCGTTCGTGCTGGACGTGCAGACCGCGTGAGACGACGCTTCATCCAGTCTCAAACATGCTCAATGGAGGACAGATCCGGAGATCTTGCTGGCCAGGGTAGTTGACTTACACCTTCTAGAGCACGTTGGGTGGCACGGGATACGTGCGGACGTGCATTGTCCTGTTGGAACAGCAAGTTCCCTTGCCGGTCTAGGAATGGTAGAACGATGGGTTCGATGACGGTTTGGATGTACCGTGCACTATTCAGTGTCCCCTCGACGATCACCAGTGGTGTACGGCCAGTGTAGGAGATCGCTCCCCACACCATGATGGCGGGTGTTGGCCCTGTGTGCCTCGGTCGTATGCAGTCCTGATTGTGGCGCTCACCTGCACGGGGCCAAACACGCATATGACCATCATTGGCACCAAGGCAGAAGTGACTCTCATCGCTGAAGACGACACGTCTCCATTCGTCCCTCCATTCACGCCTGTCGCGACACCACTGGAGGCGGGCTGCACGATGTTGGGGCGTGAGCGGAAGACGGCCTAACGGTGTGCGGGACCGTAGCCCAGCTTCATGGAGACGGTTGCGAATGGTCCTCGCCGATACCCCAGGAGCAACAGTGTCCCTAATTTTCTGGGAAGTGGCGGTGCGGTCCCCTACGGCACTGCGTAAGATCCTACGGTCTTGGCGTGCATCCGTGCGTCGCTGCGGTCCGGTCCCAGGTCGACGGGCACGTGCACCTTCCGCCGACCACTGGCGACAACATCGATATACTGTGGAGACCTCACGCCCCACGTGTTGAGCAATTCGGCGGTACGTCCACCCGGCCTCCCGCATGCCCACTATACGCCCTCGCTCAAAGTCCGTCAACTGCACATACGGTTCACGTCCACGCTGTCGCGGCATGCTACCAGTGTTAAAGACTGCGATGGAGCTCCGTATGCCACGGCAAACTGGCTGACACTGACGGCGGCGGTGCACAAATGCTGCGCAGCTAGCGCCATTCGACGGCCAACACCGCGGTTCCTGGTGTGTCCGCTGTGCCGTGCGTGTGATCATTGCTTGTACAGCCCTCTCGCAGTGTCCGGAGCAAGTATGGTAGGTCTGACACACCGGTGTCAATGTGTTCTTTTTTCCATTTCCAGGAGTGTATTTCGCTAGTAGCGCCACTATGAGGATGAAAATCAGGTTTGTTTTAAATAGACGCCCTAACGGTCGTGAGCGTTGGTCTTGTTTGAGATTGAACATGATACATGGAAATGGCGTGTGGCTAGGGCCTCCCTTTGGGTAGACTATTCGCCTGGTGCAAGGCTTTCGAGTTGACGCCACTTCGGCGACTTGCGTGTCGATGGGGATGAAACTATGATGATGATAAGGACAACACAACACCCAGTCCCTGAGAGGAGAAAATCTCCGACCCAGCCGGGAATCGAACCTGGGCCGTTAGGCATGACATTCCGTCGCGCTGACCACTCAGCTACCAGGGGCGGACATTGAACATGATGAATTGATGTTTGTGAAGAATGCCTTTAACGTAGCAAAGACGCCATTATCAGCACCTCACTGAGTTTGAAAGAGATCGTGTAATAAGGCTATGAGAAGCTGGATGTTACTTGTGAGATACTACAGAAAGACTTGGCAGCAATATAGCCATTGTACATGTTTGCTGTAGCGGTGGTCACGAGAATGTACGATCGCAAGAAGACCGGGCTCTGGACAGCCACGTGGCACCACCAAGAGGGAAGACCATCGTGTTCGGCGTATCATGCTGCATCTGTTGCAGCAATCTGAACAGCAGTTGGCACCACACTGATACAACGAACTGTCACAAATCGGTTACTTCAAGGACAGCTCCGAGCCAGACACCCTGTAGCGTGCATTCCACTTACCTCCAACCACCGCCATTTGCAATTTCAATGATGTCAAGAGAGGGCTCATAGGAAGGCGGGGTGGAGGTCCGTTGTGTTTTGCGATGAAAGCTGGTTATGCCTCGGTGCCAGTGATGGTACTGTGTTGGTTAGAAGTAGGCCAGTTGAGGGCCCGCAACCAACCTGTCTGAGTCCTAGACACACTGGACCTACAGCCGGAGTTATGGTCTGCCGTGCGATTTCGTATGACAGCAGGAGCACTCTCTCGTGTTTATCCCATGCACCCTGACTGCTAATTTGTACGTCAGTCTGGTGATTCGACTTGTTGTGCAACCGTTCATGAATAGCAATCCAGGGGGTGTTTTCCAGCAGGATAACACTAGCCCTCATACCGCTGTTGTAATTCACCATGCTCTACAGACTGTCGAGATGTTGCCTTGGCCTGCTTTATCACCAGATCTGTCTCCAGTCGAGCAAATATGGGGACATCATCGGACGACAGCTCCAGCGTCATCCTCAAACGGTATTGACCGTTCCCGCATTAATCGACAAAATGCAACAGGCATGGAACTCCATCCCACAAACTGATATCCGGCACCAATACAACACAATTCACGCACCTAAATTCAACACTCTGGCTGTTACACCGGTTATTAATGTACCAGCATTTCACATTTACGATGACTTTCCTCTCGCTTACATTAATCTGTGACCTTGCAATGTGAACTACTTAAATATGTTACCCAAACAAATATATCTCCGAAATTTCATTACATCTACACCTACATCTACAGTTATACTCCGCAAGCCACTCAACGGTGTGTGGTGGAGGGCACTTTACGTGCCACTGTCATTACCTCCCTTTTCTGTTCCAGTCGCGTATGGTTCGCGGGAAGAACGACTGTCTGAAAGCCTCCGTGCGCGCTCGAATCTCTCTAATTCTACATTCGTGATCTCCTCGGGAGGTATAAGTAGGGGGAAGCAATTTATTCGATACCTCATCCAGAAACGCACCCTTTCGAAACCTGGCGGGCAAGCTACACCGCGATGCAGAGCGCCTCTCTTGCAGAGTCTGCCACTTGAGTTTGCTAAACATCTCCATAACGCTATCACGGTTACCAAATAACCCTGTGACGAAACGCGCCGCTCTTCTTTGGATCTTCTCTATCTCCTCCGTCAACCCGATCTGGTACGGATCCCACACCGATGAGCAATAGTCAAGTATAGGTCGAACGATTGTTTTGTAAGCCACCTCCTTTGTTGATGGACTACATTTCCTATGGACTCTCTCAATGAATCTCAACCTGGTACCCGCCTTACCAACAATTAATTTTATATGATCATTCCACTTCAAATCGTTCCGCACGCATAATCCAAGATATTTTACAGAAGTAACTGCTACCAGTATTTGTTCCGCTATCATGTAATCATACAATAAAGGATCCTTCTTTCTATGTATTCGCAATACATTACATTTGTCTATGTTAAGGGTCAGTTGCCACTCCCTGCACCAAGTGCCTATCCGCTGTAGATCTTCCTGCATTTCGCTACAATTTTCTAATGCTGCAACTCCTCTGTATACTACAGCATCATCCGCGAAAAGCCGCATGGAACTTCCGACACTATCTACTAGGTCATTTATATATATTGTGAAAAGCAATGGTCCCATAACACTCCCCTGTGGCACGCCAGAGGTTACTTTAACGTCTGTAGACGTCTCTCCATTGATAACAACATGCTGTGTCCTGTTTGCAAAAAATTCTTCAATCCAGCCACACAGCTGGTCTGATATTCCGTAGGCTCTTACTTTGTTTATCAGGCGACAGTGCGGAACTGGATCGAACGCCTTCCGGAAGTCAAGAAAAATAGCATCTACCTGGGAGCCTGTATCTAATATTTTCTGGGTCTCACGAACAAATAAAGCGAGTTGGGTGTCACACGATCGCTGTTTCCGGAATCCATGTTGATCCCTATAGAGTAGGTTCCGGGTTTCCAAAAACGACATGATACTCGAGCAAAAAACATGTTCTAAAATTCTACAACAGATCGACGTCAGAGATATAGGTCTATAGTTTTGCGCATCTGCTCGACGACCCTTCTTGAAGACTGGGACTACCTGTGCTCTTTTCCAATCATCTGGAACCTTCCGTTCCTCTAGAGACTTGCGGTACACGGCTGTTAGAATGGGGGAAAGTTCTTTCGCGTACTCTGTGTAGAATCGAATTGGTATCCCGTCAGGTCCAGTGGACTTTCCTCTGTTGAGTCATTCCAGTTGCTTTTCTATTCCTTGGACACTTATTTCGATGTCAGCCATTTTTTCGTTTGTGCGAGGATTTAGAGAAGGAACTGCAGTGCGATCTTCCTCTGTGAAACAGCTTTGGAAAAAGGTGTTTAGTATTTCAGCTTTACGCGTGTCATCCTCTGTTTCAATGCCATCATCATCCCGGAGTGTCTGGATATGCTGTTTCGAGCGAGTTACTGATTTAACGTAAGACCAGAACTTCCTAGGATTTTCTGTCAAGTCGGTACATAGAATTTTACTTTCGAATTCACTGAACGCCTCACGCATAGCCCTCCTTACGCTAACTTTGACATACTCTACATTAATTATTTTTTGGCATTGCGATTTTTTCCCACCAGTATATCATAACCTTATACAATATCGCCGTTCCTATTTTCGTCGAACTACTGCATTAAAAATTCAGTACAGTGACTCGTATTTTGAAATGTAAAGTTTCCAGTTTTGGGTACAGTGGTTAGTATCAGGCGATAAACAAGGGGAGCGCAACAACTCCATACCCTTGAGAATACGTTTGGAGACCAAGCGCGGCTGCATGCATGTGGGCGTATAGAGGCCCAGCCGGGCCTGCTAACAATTATGCAGGATGGGAGAAGCCAGGTGGTTCATTCGCTGTGGCAACTTGCGTGTGTAGAGCCGAACAAAACATGATACAGGCTTACATACGAATATTCTAAACAGATCGCCAGAGAAACTCGGAGACGGAAGTTGCACGTTGGCGTTACTTAATAAGGCGTTAGAAACAGTTTTTTTCCCTAGACAGGACGAAAATAAAAAGTATTTTATACGCAGCTGTATATTGCCAGCTACCAAAATTTATTACTTAATTACTACGGGTTATGTCCATAGTACCGATAATTTTCGTCAGTGTGGTTCGGCAGATGTAGAAATAAATCTGTGACTTACGAAACATTTTAAAAATAATGTCATTTCTCACTAATTATTGAGCTGTTTGCGAGGCGATATGGAACTCCTTTTCAAGTGGACTTGATGAATTGCAGCAGACACTAATAGAGCCATGGCGTAATTTTATGCGACAGGAATGTTTTATTTGAGATTTCTTAACAACTACACTGTATTTGTTCTACTGATTTCTTTATTTTAAACTAGTTTTCGGCTTATTGGACCACCTTCAGGAAACAACTGACTAGCTTCTGGAAGGGACACTAGTTCTTCGTTAACCAAACATTATAAGCAAAGACACAATCCAATTGCTTCAAACTTGTTCCTTAATCTTTAAATCACTCTTTACCCAATGAACAATATTAAGCATAATAAATAATTAAAGTACCCAATATTACAGGTAAAATGGTTGCAACGCTGAAGTTTGTGAGGTCTTCAAATTGGCTGAGAAACTATTAAACTTAGCATTCTTTATTTATGTTGTGCAACAAATATGATTTACAGTGTGAATTGCATTTTATACACCAGGCAATATTAAAGACAGTACATGTTTAAATTAAACAATATTACAGTTTTACAGATTGTGCTATAGAAGCTTGTGGGGCGCATAAGGTAAATAATAAGAAATTTTAATATTGTGATGCAGTATATGTCATTGTGGTGGTTTGTGGGTATGTGTCTGGTTGACTGCATCAAGTGAAGCTAAAAAATAAGGACGTGCACAGTTATAATTGATCATTTATAACTAGCTGGAGATTTTGAGCTAAATATTTCTTTACTTCAATTTCTCCTAACAGGGTTTGTTTTCTTCCTTTGTTGGCTATAGGTAGTACTTCTGAATGGATATGGTATCTATGTCCTTCCTTCAGCACATGTTCAGCAAAGTTGGCATCTGATATACTTAATCTCTTGCTGCGTTCATATTCAATCATCTAGGAAGAAACCTAAGTATGTTACAAGCATCTGAGGTAAACAAATACTAGTATTTAGCTTAAAATCCCCGGCTGGTTCTAAATGATCAATTGCATCTGAGCACATGCCCACCTTTAAGCTTCGCTTGATGCAATCAATCAGCCACATACCAACAAACCAGCACAATGACACGTACTGCTACACAAAATTCACAAAATTAAAACACAATGAAATTTCCGATTCTTTACCTTGTGAACCCCACAAAGCAAATATAAATTGTGATACTGTAACACTGTGCTTTTTAACCAAATACTGTGTTTAATATTGCCCAGTGTATAAAACGTAATTTTCAATGTAAAATATGTTTGTTGCATAACATAAGTGACCAGTCCTCAGTTAGACAATTCTCAGCGAATGTCATAACCTCACAAATTATGGCGTCATAACCATATAACCTGTAATACCGTAAGAGTGTTCATTTTAATTATTGTATATAAAATTGTTGATTACCTAAAGTTTAATTTACAATGTTAAAAAACAAGTTGATGTCAGTGGATTGTGTATTTGTTGAAATGTTTGGTTACCTAAGAACTAGTGTCTTCTCAAGACGCTAGTCAGTTGTTTCCCGAAGATGACCCAGTAAGCCGAAAACTAGTTTAAAAGAAACAAAAATCAGTAGAGCAAAAAAAGGGTATTTATTATTTAACCTTAAATATGGAATTGTTTTACTAAGAAGTAACGGAAGAATCCATAAATAAGAGATACTTTAATAAAGGTCGTCACCATAGCTGTGAATTTATTAAATGTTAAAGTCATTGTTGCCGCCTTGGCTGTTTATTGGTTTATCTGCGCATTTTTAAAATGCTTAATATACACGCATGGCCAATTTAGACGTAATGTGTGATTTTCAAAATCGACAGTTTGTTGATTGAAGCGTAAGTAAAGACGTCGAAAACAAGGCAAAAGTTTTAATAATACAAGTAACGGTAGTTACCATATATCGTGGCTTTTGTGCATCAACCTGCCATGGTGGATACTGAGAGCCATTATTTCTAATGTCCTTAGATGCTCTCCTGGATTCTTTATACCTATTGTACTTGAAAATGGTCTCTTAGTCAGAAACCAGACAGTCGTGTGTAAATACTGAACAAAATTCGACAAATAAAGCAACGAACGACTGAGACAGAAACGATGACTTTAAAATTTAAGGGATAATTTTGTTCGAACATTTCTAAAGACTGGCTTGTATTCCTAGGAAGGCCAACTGTTCAGCTACAAAAGTTAATGCAACCATTTTGTAACAAAGGATTGCAAATGAAAATCCTTGAAGCCAACGAGTTGGTCTTCAAGCACTTACTAGTTTTGTTGTTTGAAGTGGTGATACCTAAATAAAAGTAGAAGCATCTGATACCTATTGTAACCAGGTTGGCAAATAATGAAAATCTTGAAGTTTTCAGCCGGCCGCGGTGGTCTAGCGGTTCTAGGCGCTCAGTCCGGAACCGCGCGACTGCTACGGTCGCAGGTTCGAATCCTGCCTCGGGCATGGATGTGTGTGATGTCCTTAGGTTAGTTAGGTTTAAGTAGTTCTGAGTTCTAGGGGACTGATGACCACAGATGTTAAGTCCCATAGTGCCCAGAGCCATTTGAACCTTTTTTTTTTTTAAGTTTTCATTTATTTCTTACTGTGGGACACATAATACAAACACAGACAGAATTTATTTCGTTGTTGTAAGATATTTAGAGATTTACTATGAATTTTTACGAAGACTGATCGTTGAGTAAGGGAACAAAAGGAGGAAGCGTTGTAAATATTGACACTTGATAAAAAGTTCGTTACAAGTAATTGCATGGTGTAATATTTTTTTCTCGATTATTCTTGTTATTTTGCAAACTAGTTGTCTAGCTTTGGTGTATCTATTTACAGCACCTCAGATGTTGGATGGATTCACAACAGCGGCACATAAATAGATCATGCTAGTCTTTAACGAAGTCTTGTGCTCTTACGCTTGGAACGTGTACCCCCAGGATTCGTTCACCTGACTTCTTTCATAACAGCCTACACTAAGTGTGTCAGTTCGTCCTTATTAATGATGAAAATGTTCCTTTAGTTCGACTTTATAAAACGTGACATTTAACACCCAACTTACATATCCTCTAAATACTTCATACAAGCCAAGAATATGATTAATTAATTGGTTTATTGTATCTACAATGTTGGCAATTGGCTCAAAATGGTTCAAATGGCTCTGAGCACTATGGGACTCAACATCTGAGGTCATCAGTCCCCTAGAACTTAGAACTACTTAAACCTAACTAACCTAAGGACATCACACACATCCATGTCCGAGGCAGGATTCGAACCTGCGACCGTAGCGGTCAGGCGGTTCCACACTGAAGCGCTTAGAACCGCACGGCCACACCGGCCGGCTGTTGGCAATTAAGTTATGGAAACATGTAGAGTTCAGTTATCTATATCTCAATTTTTTTTTTTTCAGATTACTAACTTCCATCACAACAGCACCTACTCTTCAAATTTTCTAACTTGGCAACTCTAGCGGAGGATGCAAATTATAATAAAGATATTTTCGCGGCTATTGATCTACACTATTGTGCGGAATGGTATGTAAGATGACATTTGTTGCAGACGTACTCACAGGGCAATGCAGGTAAATACACTCATCCCCTGCCGATGACCGATAGTATTTTCTTCTGCACAGAACAGTTTAATCGTGAGGCCGACTGTGGTGACATTGTGGTCAAGACAATGTACGCCGGAGGCATAAGGTGTAAATCCCCGTCCAGCCATCTATAAGAGGCAGTCAAATGAAAACCGAACACCTGCCACAACAGGACCATGGAATGGATTCTTTTAAAAGTAATCACCACATGTGCTAAGACATTTGTCCCACTTGGAGGTGGGACAATCAATTCCTGTTTCGTAGGACGCGGTTAGCCGCTGACGGGTCCCGTTTCGACTGCCCGAGGGTAAACGGCAAAGCCAACAGTGGAAATGCCCCACACCATCCCCCGCCAAAGAAATCCAAAGCTGTTCACACAAGTTCCAGTAAGGTCTTGACGACCTCCTTCTTCGATTGCAGGAGCCCTCTGGTCGTCGAGTTGCACCGTGTGGTTTTCACATTTTTGGCGACCTTAAGAAAGATATGCGTGGACGTCGGTTTCATTCGGAAGATGAAACGCAAGATTGAGAGCAGTTGTGGATCCGAGAGCAGCTGACAGCGTTCTGACGTTGATTGTCTCTTCACCCAGTGGGATAAATGTCTTAACAAGTGTGGTGTCCCGTCTGGCTAGGGCCTCCCGTCTGGCTAGGGCCTCCCGTCGGGTAGACTGTTCGCCTGGTGCAAGACTTTCAAGTTGACGCCACTTCGGCGACTTGCGTGTCGCTGAGGATGAAAGGTTGATGATAAGGACAACACAACTACCAGTCCCTGAGCGGAGAAAATCTCCGACCCAGCCGGGAATCGAACCCGGGCCGTTAGGTATGACATTCTGTCGCGCTTACCACTCAGCTACCAGGGGCGGACAACAAGTGTGGTGAATACTTTTGAATGGAGCTATTCCACGGTCCCGCTGTGATGGGTGTTCGGTTTTCATTTTGAAACGTCCCCTTTGGAAAATTATGGTTCAAAAATGGCTCTGAGCACTATGGGACTCAACTGCTGTGGTCATAAGTCCCCTAGAACTTAGAACTACTTAAACCTAACTAACCTAAGGACAGCACACAACACCCAGCCATCACGAGGCAGAGAAAATCCCTGACCCCGCCGGGAATCGAACCCGGGAACCCGGGCGTGGGAAGCGAGAACGCTACCGCACGACCACGAGATGCGGGCAGGAAAATTATGAATTACTGTGCTGGTAAACTTCTTACGTTGTTTGATTTTCAAACAACTGAACAAAACTGAACGTACTCAGACATTTCACTCTTTACTTATTCTGATCATCACTAAACTGACACAATATTTTTAGCGCAACGCAATCTGACTTTCAATAATCCCCACAAAAGAATGGCCATGACTAACAATAACCTATATCTTTCATGATTCACTTACCTCACAAAAACCATCGTTACTCGAACTACTGCAATACAGCGAGCGCCAATACTGCCAGCCAAATAAAAGATTCTAACTACTGAAGGCACTAACTACTGATAGGCATAGTTAGCAAATGAAAGATTTTGGTAGAGAACAGCCAATGTATTTTCCTTAATAGTGTTCAAAAGGCATAATATGTATAGCAGTTCATGACATCCAGTCTTAAAAATTTCCTTTTTCTGACGGACACATGTCCAGATCGCCCGCTCTCAAAATTCTGCCATCTCTCTCCCCACATCCACCACTGCTGGCGGCTCAGCTCCAACTGCACAATGCTACGCGCTGTTCACATCCAACTGCCCAACACTACAATTGCAAATATTCCAACAATGCAAATCAGCTAGAGACTGCACACAGCACAGTCAGTGATTTTCATACAGAGCGTTACGTGGCGTTACCAACATAAAAACATAAACAGCCTACTTACGTAGAAAACCTAAACAGCCTACTTACAATTTGACTAACCCTCATAGCCATAGGCTGTCCATGCTTTGCCTAAATCAGTTCGTTATGGCTGATGGCGGCAAATCACTTCAGATGAAAGCAAGTATGATTCCTTCGAACACGCACTACCGGTTTCCGTCTACATCCTTGGTCAACTGAGCAGCTGTTCAGTCTTGAACCAGCAGTTCGCCACTAGAACTTTTAAACTCTTGCCTCCCTCCTTCTCTATCTTTCTCCCAATAGTGACAACTATGCTTGCCACCTTGCCGGCTACACAAATACTAATACCATTAATTTTACTGAATCAAAATACATATCTAAACACTAACAGAAAATAGGCAAGGAAAAGTATGGAACTACAGATGCCAGTGTAATGGTACAAGTCACACCAGAATGAACAAGAGTTTTGACAATGGCGTAAAACTCTCAGAAAAAATCATTTTTCTAGCAATTATTTATAAAGAAATTTGTGCTAAATATATCACTTTCCACTGGCGACTGTGTTTTAAAAGTTTCATATGCTGAGAACATTTACAGGGTTAAGCAGAAAACTGCAAAAATATCAGTCATTGTCAATACGAATAGTGGTTGGAATGCCACAGTATTTTACTAATAGAGGTGGTGCGTCTCGCCTTCCACCGTCCTTTGAAGTGACTTATCCAAAAATCGTTGCCAGAGGCGAATGAACCGATTAGTGACAAAATAACACTAAGAACGACTGAAGTTCTACTGTTCTATTCACATGCAAATCATGTTTATAATACAGTGGTTGAACCAGATTGACATGTGTGGGCAAGGGTAAAATATGTACTAAACGAAAATCACTACAAAAATGTCAAAAACAAAATTTAACGTTTGGTGCATATGTATATCTAGAGATTATATTTTAATTATAGGTTACAAATCTGGACTTGGATTTTCCAAATAAAAAGTATTTCCACAAAGAGGTTTTTTATGGGGCAGCTGCAGATTTACATTTTGAAAAATGGAGAAACCGCAGGACAGTTGCTCAGGATTGTGGATTGAGCAACTTTCCTGCGTTTCTCCATTTTTCAAAAAGTTTGTGGAAAGTTACCGATTCATCTGTACAGATATTTCGATTAATTTGTATTTTGGACGAAACTAATTCCCTGTATCGCGGTATTTCGATCTTGTACATCGACTGTGATTCTTCCAATGCTTCAAAAGGCTTTTCAAAGAAAAGTTGAAAAGTAAGTTAAGCAGTGCACTCCTAACAGGCTTTTCTGGATTACTTTAGAAATTAATTCACTGACTGCGAATTCCATCACATCAGCTGTATTAGGTATAGATCTACGACCCAATAGTGACATAAGAAAATTTATACTGGACCAGGCCCGGCAAAATTTTCATATGTCACTATTGGGTAGCACATCTACACCTAATACAGCTGATGTCAAGGAATTCGCAAGACTCGCATGTATGTTTTCTGGATTGGTTCATGGAAGTTATCCCAAACAAAACTCTTTATCTCATTGCGAATAAAATGCAGTTCTGAATTCCAATAAAAGTTAGTATTCATTTTGTTTTAATCATTAGTCTTCCGACTGGTTTGACGCGGCCCGCCACGAATTCCTCTACTGTGCCAAACTCTTCATCTCAGAGTAACACTTGCAACGACACCCTCAGTTATCTGCTGGAAGTATTCCAATCTCTTTCATTATCTACAGTTTTTGCCCTCTACAGCTCCCTCTAGTGCCATGGAAGTTATTCCATGATGTCTTAACAGATGTTCTATCATCGCCGGCCGGTGTGGCCGAGCTGTTCTAGGCGCTTCAGTCTGGAACCGCGCGACCGCTACGATTGCAAGTTCGAATCCTGCCTCGGGCATGGATGTGTGTGATGTCCGTAGTTTAGTTAGTTTTAAGTAGTTCTAAGTTCTAGGGGACTGATGACCTCAGAAGTTAAGTCCCATAGTGCTCAGAGCCATTTGTCCTTTCATTCTGTCCCTCTTCTTGTCAGTGTTCTCCACATATTCCTGTCGTCTCCGATTCTACGCAGAACCTCTTATTCTTTACCTTACAGTCCACCTAATTTTCAACATTTGTCCTTAACACCACATCTTAAATGCTTAGATTCTCTTCTGTTCCGGTTTTCCCACAATCCATGTTTCACTACCATACAGTGCTGTGCTCCAAACGTATATTCTCAGAAATCTCTTTCTCAAATTAAGGCCTATGTTTGATACTAGTATACTTCTCTTGGACAGGAATGGCCCTTTTGACAATGCTTTTGATGTCCTCTTTGCTCCGTCCATGACGGGCTATGTTGCAGACTAGGTAGCAGAATTCCTTAACTTCATCTATTTCGTGATCACCAATTCCGATGTTAAGTTTGCCGGCTGCTGTGACCGAGCAGTTCTAGGCGCTTCAGTCTGGAACCGCGCTGCTGCTACGGTCGCAAGTTCGATTCCTGCCTCGGGCAGGATGTGTGTGATGTTCTTAGGTTTAAGTAGTTCTAAGTCTAAGGGACCGCTGACCTCAGATGTTAAATCCCATAGTGCTCAGAGCCATTTGATGTTAAGTTTCTCACTGTTCTTATTTCTGCTGCTCTTCATTACTTTCGCCTTTCTTCGATTTACTCTCAATCCATATTTTGTACTCATTATACTGTTCATTCCATTCAGTAGATCCTGTAATTGTTCTTCACTTTCACTGAGGTTCGCAATGCCATCAACGAATCTTATCATTGACATCCTTCCACCTTGAATTTTGGCAAATGGTTCAAATGGCTCTGAGCACTATGGGACTTAACTGCTGTGGTCATCAGTCCCCTAGAACTTAGAACTACTTAAACCTAACCAACCTAAGGACATCACACACGTCCATGCCCGAAGCGGGATTCGAACCTGCGACCGTAGTGGTCGCGCGGCTCCAGACTGTAGCGCCTAGAACCGCTCGGTCACTCCGGCCGGCCTTGAATTTTAATTCCACTCTTGAACCTTTCTTTTATTTCCCTCACTGTTTCTTCGATATATAGATTGAACAGTAGGGGCGAAAGACTACATCCCAGTCTTATTCCCTTTTGAATCCGAGCCCTTCGTTCTTGGTATTGCGCTCTTACTATTTCCTCTTGGCTCTTGTACATGTTGTGTATTACCCGTCTCTTCATATAGCTTACCCCTATTTTCCTCAGAATTTCGAACATCTTGCATCATTTTACAGTGTCGAGCGCTTTTTCGAGGTAGACAAACCCCATGAACGTCTCTCCATTTTTCTTTAGTCTTGCTTCCATTATCAACTGCAACGTCAGAACTGCCTCTCCGATGCCTTTGCCTTTCCTAAAGCCAAACTGATCGTCAGTTAGTATTGCTGAGGATAATTTCTAAAAGGGAAATCGAAAGCAGAAACATAAATCACAAGAAGTCCGATAAAGTAAATACAACTTGAGAGACGAGTAAGAAAGAGACGGATAAATTCAAGCAGCTTATGTAGTAGCCGAAAGTATCTGTCATGTTACATCGGAATCCATTTTTATTATACGAAAATTTAAGTTATGACAAACAAAGCGCCATCTTCTGATGCGATTGATTAGGTACGGATCTTGCTCTCTCAATCTAATTTTTATTTACCAAAACAGCCGAGCATTCGATAGAGCTTATCAAAATGTTACGCAACGAAAAAGTTAGATTTTACGGGGTAAGGCGACAGTGGAACGTGTCGTGATGTGGCAGCTCGGCTCCAGGCAAAGGAGCGGGAGGGCTGCAAGCGGGGTCAGCCACGCAGCGCTTCCATTCATACACAGCGGCCACCATAATAGCTCTTTTAATGTCCACAACGAGCGTAGCACGACAGCTGTGCTGCGCCGCGCCGGCTGGTATGCCACGGTCTCCAGTGCCAACTACTGGGCCTGCATTTCAAGTCAGACACTTGTACACGCGCGGGAAGTCTTCGGCAACTGCTAGTTGAGATCTATTTTGCCGCAGTCTGTTACGTGCAGAGTTTCGCAGGAGAGCTACGTAATACAAGGTATTTGAGAAACAGTCACCCGATTTCACAAGACTGTTCGCTATCTGATCGAAAGTACGTGACCATCCCTACGTAATGCGCAATTTACCGCTAGATGTCAGGAGAGACGGACTTGCCAGTGTAAAAGGCGGCGGGGCATATGCGGTATCTAACTGTTTTCTAGAAATCGTCTTAAATATTTAATAATGCCATTTTGTGCTTCTAACATGCTTTTTCTCCCATTGAATTTCAGTATTCGTTTATAAAAATGGGAATGAAATAAAATAATTTAAAATCCCGCTAAAACGGTCCATTCTAGTCATGTGATGCCTATGACGTCACTGGCTAGCACGCTGCTCCTGTGTCATAATGCTAATTCATAGTGACGCATTGTTTTGGAATTTCCGTTCCGGAAAATGGATTACTAATGGTTTGTAGTACCATACTGTATAAAAACATCTACAGGGTGTTACAAAAAGGTACGGCCAAACTTTCAGGAAACATTCCTCACACACAAAGAAAGAAAATATGTTATGTGGACATGTGTCCGGAAACGCTTACTTTCCATGTTATAGCTTATTTTATTACTTCTCTTCAAACCACATTAATCATGGAATGGAAACACACAGCAACAGAACGTACGAGCCTGACTTCAAACACTTTGTTACAGGAAATGTTCAAAATGTCCTCCGTTAGCGAGGATACATGCATCCACCCTCCGTCGCATGGGATCCCTGATGCGCTAATGCAGCCCTGGAGAATGGCGTATTGTATCACAGCCGTCCACAATACGAGCACGAAGGGTCTCTACATTTGGTACCGGGGTTGCGTAGACAAGAGCTTTCAAATGCCCCCATAAATGAAAAAGTCAAGAGGGTTGAGGTCAGGGGAGCGTGGAGGCCATGTAATTCGTCCGCCTCTACCAATCCATCGGTCACCGAATCTGTTGTAGAGAAGCGTACGAACACTTCGACTGAAATGTGCAGGAGCTCCATCGTGCATGAACCACACGTTGTGTAGTACTTGTAAAGGCACATGTTCTAGCATCACAGGTAGAGTATCCCGTATGAAATCATGATAACGTGCTCCATTGAGCGTAGGTGGAAGAACGAAACTAAAATGAGCTCTAACATGGAAATTAAGCGTTTCCGGACACATGTCCACATAACATCTTTTCTTTATTTGTGTGTGAGGAATGTTTCCTGAAAGTTTGGCCGTACCTTTTTGTAACACCCTGTATAAAATCTCATGAAAAGTAGCTTTTGAGTGTTCCAGACAATGAGACGTTGCGTAAAATGTTGCTCCACTGCACTGGAAAATTGCCACCACATCGGCACGCAAGTTCACTATCTTAATTAAAAATGCGTTGCACTATGAAGTTAACATTCATTTACCTCCGAGATATGATTTCCCATTGTTACATGGAAGGATAGCGTCATTCAACGAAATTAACCTCTTACTGAAAACTTCGTTATACCTACCTTTAGAAAAATTATTCAGTAGCTCAGTTGTTAAAGCAGTTGACAGTCGAATTTTAGATGATTATATCCATAAATCGTTGGTTCGAATCCCACGCGAAACAATATCTGAACTCAACTATAAAACGACACGACATTTCTCCTATGAAAACCAAATCACAGGTACAAAACTTCACAGCACTGATCAGAAAAAGGATATTATTGCGTTTTTCATGCTGCTTACATACGCTTACATCTGCAATGGCTGTTCACACATGCCACGTTGAAAAAGATATTTTCTACTTAATGCGACCACGCACTTTTTACTTTATTAGAAACAATGCTTTTATCATCGTACTGTTCAGCTAGGATCCTTATTGTTTAAGCTTTTGAAGTTTCATCATCTTACATAAAGAAGATGTAAATCTGCTTCAGACACTGACGTTAGTGAACACACACACAAACTTCACAGCTGCTACGTTTGTTTTACTTGCATGTTGTACATGCTTTATATCTCTCCGTATAGGAGAGTACACCTCGTTGTACTGTGGGAATATGGTGGTATCTTCACTACTAGCAAAGCCCTCCAAAAGAAGAGAACTGTTTGGCAGGCCGTTGTGGCCGAGCGTTTCTACTTTCTAGGCGCTTCAGTCTGTAACCGCGCGACCGCTACGGTCACAGGTTCGAATCCTGCCTCTGGCATGGATGAGTGTGATGTCCTTGCGTTAGTTAGGTTTAAGTAGTTCTAAGTTCTAGGTGACTGATGACCTCAGATGTTAAGTCACATCGTGCTCAGAGCCATTTGAAGAACTATTTGTTTGCAAAGTAAATGCATTTATGCTCTGTTGTCCATTTCTCAGACTAAGGTCAATGTGAAGCTATATATAATAGATCCCTCTACGAAACGACAGCTGCTATCAGTTATTGCTAACGCTATTTTCGTTTTCGTGTAAAATTTTTAAAAACGTGTGACACTTGCAGGATTCGCACTTACAACCTCTTTTTCTGTAGTTATTTGCCCTATTCGTAGCGCCACCGCGCGCCTGCTCAAGGATGTCCCTCTGCTGAGCGTCTTCTTGTTATATAGAGGAAATCAGTACTAAGATTTGCCAACAATAATTTTTTGTGCTTTGGACCGTAGCTCATGACTAACAGTCGACAATCTAGTTATAATATACCAATGTATTTCCAAAAGGTCTACAGTTCCTTAGTTTAGAGCGAGTTTAATTATGTTGCAGGGAGCAGGGAAAAGAATGTCCGTCGTTGCATATATCGCCGATCTAAATGGGTGGACCATTAACGCAACAACTTTCGCAAAGTTAATACTATCAGCGTACGCAAAATTCCTTTCTATTATTAATTAAAAATTGCAATTGCGTTTTCCAGCACTAAATAGCTAAACTGAATGCAGAAAAACTATGTAAAAACCTACTATATTAGGCTAAAACTCCTACAACACACAAATAGCTTCGACTTACTCCTAGTCTGTGACGTCACCAGAGCTTCAGCCAATAACAGAGCGTTTTAGATCATGTGACCAAGCCTTGAGATTTAATGATTTCTAAGCTTTAATTACACAAAAATAACATATTTTGTGAGAATATTGACCGTAAATGCTATTTAAATGTTTTAATCAGAATAACAGCAATCCGAACCGCATTTTTAACATAGGAAAACAGGCTATGAGTGGTCGGCAGAGAAGCAGTAATAGCAGAATGGATCTGTCAGGGGATCTCAGTTACTTCGAACGAAGACTAGTCACCGGATATCATCTGAGTAACAAATCCATCAGGTAAGTTTCAACTCTTCTAATGCCGCTCATGTCAACTGATGGTGATGTGGTAATGAAGTGGAAACACGAAGGAAGAACCACTGCTAAACTGAGACCAAACAGACTTAATGCAAAGGCGGACTGGGACGTTCGATCACTGGGAGGGCAGTAATAAACTCAGCGGAAGCAATCACTTGCGAGTTCCAAAGCGCTGCCATCAGTAAGTGTAGACCAGATGTGGCTTGAATTCAAAGAAATAGTATCGACAGCAATCGAGAGATTTATAACAAATAAATTAACAAACGACAGAACTGATCCCCTTTGGTACACGAAATGGGTCAGAACACTGTTGCAGAAACAACGAAAAAAAATATACAAAATTTAAACTAACCAAAATTCCCAAGAATATTGATCTTTTACAGAAGCTCGTAATTTAGCGCGGTCATCAATGCGAGATGCTGATAGCAGTTTCCACAACGAAACTTTATCTGAAAACCCGTCAGAAAATCCAAAGTGTTTCTGGTCGTACGTAAAGTATGCTAGCAGCAAGATCAGTCAGTGCCTTCTTGCGCGATAGCAATTGAAATACTATCGACGACAGTTCTACGAAAGCAGAGTTACTTAACACAGCCTTTCGAAATTCCTCCATCACAGAAGACGAAGTAAATATTCCAGAATTCGAATCAAAAACAGCTGCCAACGTGAGTAACTTAGAAGTAGATATCATCATGGTAGTGAAGCAACTTAAATCACTTGATAAAAGCAAGTCTTCTGGTCCAGATTGTATACCAATAAGGTTCCTTTCGGTTCGGAGTATGCTGATGCAGTAGCTACATACTTAACGATTATATAAAACTGCTCGCTCGACTAAAGATCCGTACTCAAAGACTGGAAAACTAGACAGGTCACACCAATATTCAAGAAAGGTAGTAGGAGTGATCCACTAAATTACAGGCTCTTATCATTAACGTTGATATGCAGCAGGATTCTGGAGCATATATTATGTTGGAACATCGTGAATTACCTCGAAGGGAATGGTCTGTTGACAAACAGTCAACAGAGATTTAGAAAACATCGTTCTTGTGATACACAACAAGCTCTTTACACACACGAAGAGTTGAATGCTATTGAAAAGTAATTTCAAATTGATTCCGTATTTCTAGATTTCCAAGAGGCGTTTGACACTGTACCACATCCTGGCGCTCTGGCCGAAGCGGTCCTAGGCGCTTCAGTCCGGAACCGTGCTGCTGCTACGGTCGCAGGTTCGAATCCTGCATCGGGCATGGATGTGTGTGATGTCCTTACGTTAGTTAGGTTTCAGTAGTTCTAAGTCTAGAGGACTGATGACCTCAGATGTTAAGTCCCATAGTGCTCAGAGCCACTTGAACTGTACCACACAAGCGGCTTGTAATGGAATTGCGTGCTTATGGAATACCGTCTCAGTTATGGGACTGGATTCGTGACTTCCTGTCAGTGAGGTTACAGTTCTAGTAGCTGCTGGAAAGTCGTCGACTAAAACAGAAGTTATTTCTGGCTTTCCCCAAGGTAGTGTTATAGGCCCTCTTCTGTTCCTTATCTATATAAATGATTCAGGAGACAATCTGAGCAGCCGTCTTAGGTTGTTTGCAGATGATGTTGTCATTTATCGTCTAGTAAACTCATCAGAAGATCAGAACAAATTGCAAAACGATTTATAAAAGATATCTGAATGGTGCGAAAATTGGCAATTGGTCCTCATAACGAAAAGTGTGAGGTCATCCACATGAGTGCTATAGGGAATTCGTTAAACTTCGGTGACATTATAAATCAGTCTGAACTAAAGGCTGTAAATTCAAGTAAATGCCTAGGAATTACAATTACGAACAATTTAAATTGGAAAGAACACGTAGAAAATGTTGTGGGGAAAGCTAAACAAAGGCTGCGTTTTATTGGCAGAACACTTAGAAAATGTAACAGGTCTACTAAAGAGACTGCCTACACTATGCTTCTCCGTCCTCTTTTGGACTACTGCTGCGCGGTCTGGTATCCTTACCAGATAAGATTGACGGAGTACATCGAGAAAGTTCAACGAAGAGCAGTACGTTTTGTATTATAGCGAAATAGGGGAGAGAATGTCACGGACATTATACTGGGTTTGGGAGGGACACCATTGAAACAAAGGCGTTTTTCTTTGCGGCGGACCTTCTCGTGTAATTCCAATCACTAACTTTCTCCTCCGAAAGCATAAATATTTATTTGATGCCGACCTACATAGGGAGAAACGATGTAGGTGTTCCTTTTTTCCGTGCGCTGTCCGAAAGTGAATAATAGAGTATTACTGTGATAGCGGTGAGATGAACCCTCTGCCAGACACTTAAATGTAGTTTGCAGACTATCAGCGTGGATGTAGATCAGTCCAGCTAGCACAGTGACTGTTTGTAGGGAGTCAGAATGAGTGTGGTATAATGATCGAGCAGTTGTTTAGAAGCCGCACATTTCTGTGGTCAGTCCTAAGTTACATTTGACGTGGAGTAAAGGACGACGTCACTGGACGGTAGATAACTGCAAACAAGCTATTTGGAGTGATGAATAATGCTATACCCCGTGGCAATCCGAGGGAAAGCTTTGGATTTGGTGAATGTCTGGAGAACGTTACCTGCCACCACTTGTAGCACCAACAGTGAATTATGGAGGAAATTCTGTTATGGTATGGAGGAGATTTTTGTGGTTTGGGTTTAGTCCCCCTAGCAAACTTCCGAAAACGCTAAAAGCGGGTTTACAGCATTGTGTGGTGTGTACAGTAGAGGAACGGTTCGAAGACGATGGCAGTACATCCTGTCATAAATAATCATCTGTTGTGGACAATTACATTTCTAAAACGGACAGACCTCTCCCGAGTCCTGACCTGACGCCAATGGAACACCTTTGGGATGAGTTAGAACGTCGACTTCGCTACAGACCCCTTCGTCCAATATCGCTACCGTTTCTTGTTTCGGCAGCTGAAGGAGAGTGGGCTGCCATTCCTACACAGATATTCAGACACCTCACTGAAAGTCTCATCGAAGAGTTCAAGCCTTCATAACAGCGTAGGGTGGACACATCCCATATTGATATGCTTCAATAGATCTCACGATACTTTTGATCAGATAGTGTACAACTCTCGCCTGTGGGCTGTCGGATTAGTTGTTCAATGTATTTGTCTAATAATACCATCAGAAATACTTCCCAAGAATGTTATTCTTCACTTTCGGTACCGTATGCATAATTTTTCCAGTAAATCTTAGACAAATTATTGACATAGCGCCACGCAAATAACACAGCAACTGAAACAACATGTTCTTAACAAAAATGTTCAGTTGATTCTTAGACTTCAGTATTTGTAGTATTATTTTACAAAAACGAAATTATTAGATGAACTCTTCTGCCAGACGATTAACGTGTAGCAGAATCGAATCGTTGCCTTTTAAGGTACAACTTCCATTATACATTGAAGAGCCAAAGAAACTGGTTCACCTGCCTAATATCGTGTAGGGCCCTCGCGAGCACGCAGAAGTGCCACAACTTGACGTACCATGGATTTGACTAAAAGTAGTGCTAGAGGAAACTGACACCATGAATCCTGCAGGACTGTCCATAAATCTGTAAGAGTACGATGGTGTGGAGATCTCTTCGGAACAGCACATTCCAAAGCATCCCAGATATGCTCAATAATGATCATGTATGGGGAGTTTGTGGCCAGCGGAAGTGTTTAAACTCAGAAGTGTGTTCCTCGAGCCACCCTGTACCAATTTTGGACGTGTGCGGTGTCGCATTGTCCTGCTGGGATTACCCAAGTCCGTCGAAATAAACAATAGACAAGACTTGATGCAGGTGATCGGACAGGTTGCTTACGTATGTGTCACCTGTCAGAGTCGTATCTAGACGTATCATTGTAGCAGCAGCAACCGATCTAACAACTGCGATAGACACTTGTTGTCTTATATACGAGGGCAGTTCAATAAGTAATGCAACACATTTTTTTTCTCGGCCAATTTTGGTTGAAAATACCGGAAATTTCTTGTGGAATATTTTCAAACATTCCCGCTTCGTCTCGTTTAGTTTCATTGACTTCCGACAGGTGGCAGCGCTGTACGGAGCTGTTAAAATGGCGTCTGTAATGGATGTGCGTTGCAAACAACGGGCAGTGATCGAGTTTCTTTTGGCGGAAAACCAGGGCATCTCAGATATTCATAGGCGCTTGCAGACTGTCTACGGTGATCTGGCAGTGGACAAAAGCACGGTAAGTCGTTGGGCAAAGCGTGTGTCATCATCGCCGCAAGGTCAAGCAAGACTGTCTGACCTCCCGCATGCGGGCCGGCCATGCACAGCTGTGACTCCTGCAATGGCGGAGCGTGCGAACACACTCGTCCGAGATGATCGACGGATCACCATCAAACAACTCAGTGCTCAACTTGACATCTCTGTTGGTAGTGCTGTCACAATTGTTCACCAGTTGGGATATTCAAAGGTTTGTTCCCGCTGGGTCCTCGTTGTCTAACCGAACACCATAAAGAGCAAAGGAGAACCATCTGTGCGGAATTGCTTGCTCGTCATGTGGCTGAGGGTGGCAATTTCTTGTCAAAGATTGTTACAGGCGATGAAACATGGGTTCATCACTTCGAACCTGAAACAAAACGGCAATCAATGGAGTGGCGCCACACCCACTCCCCTACCAAGAAAAAGTTTAAAGCCATACCCTCAGCCGGTAAAGTCATGGTTACAGTCTTCTGGACGCTGAAGGGGTTATTCTGTTCGATGTCCTTCCCCATGGTCAAACGATCAACTCTGAAGTGTATTGTGCTACTCTTCAGAAATTGAAGAAACGACTTCAGCGTGTTCGTAGGCACAAAAATCTGAACGAACTTCTCCTTCTTCATGACAACGCAAGACCTCACACAAGTCTTCGCACCCGAGAGGAGCTCACAAAACTTCAGTGGACTGTTCTTCCTCATGCACCCTACAGCCCCGATCTCGCACCGTCGGATTTCCATATGTTTGGCGCAATGAAGGACGCAATCCGTGGGAGGCACTACGCGGATGATGAAGAAGTTATTGATGCAGTACGACGTTGGCTCCGACATCGACCAGTGGAATGGTACCGTGCAGGCATACAGGCCCTCATTTCAAGGTGGCGTAAGGCCGTAGCATTGAATGGAGATTACGTTGAAAAATAGTGTTGTGTAGCTAAAAGATTGGGGAATAACCTGGTGTATTTCAATGCTGAATAAAACAACCCCTGTTTCAGAAAAAAAATGTGTTGCATTACTTATTGAACTGCCCTCGTACACTGTGTAATCAAAAGTATCCGGACACCCCCAAAAACATACGTTTTTCATATTAGGTGCATTGTGCTGCCATCTACTGCCAGGTACTCCATATCAGCGACGTCAGTAGCCATTGGACATCGTGAGAGAGCAGAATGGGGCACTCCACGGAACCCACGGACTTGGAACGTGGTCAGGTGATTGGGTGTAACTTGTGCCATACGCCTGGGATTTCCACCCTCCTAAACATCCCTAGGTCCACTGTTTCCGATGTGATAGTGAACTGGAAACGTGAAGGGACACGTACAGCACAAAAGCGTGCAGGCCGACCTCATCTGTTGACTGAAATAGACCGCCGACAGTTGAAGAGGGTCGTAATGTGTAATAGGAAGACATCTATCCAGACCATCACACAGGAATTCCAAACTGCATCAGGATCCATTGCAAGTACTACGACAGTTAGACGGAAGGTGAGAAAAGTTGGATTTCATTGTCAAGCGACTGCTCCTAAGCCACACATCACGCCGATAAGTGGCAAACGACGCCTCTCTTGGTGTAAGGAGCGTAAACATTGGACGATTGAACAGTGGAAAAATGTTGTGTGGAATGACGAATCAAGGTACACAATGTGGCGATCCGATGGCAGGATATGGGTATGGCGAATGGCCGGTGATCGTCACCTGCCAGCGTGTGTAGTGCCAACAGTAAAATTCGAAGGCGGTAGTGTTATGGTGTGGTCGTGTTTTTCATGGAGGGGGCTTGCACCCCTTGTTGTTTTGCGTGACACTATCACAGCACAGGCCTACATTGATGTTTTAAGCACCTTCTTGCTTCCCACTGTTGAAGATCCATTCGGGGATGGTGATTGCATCTTTCAACACGATCGAGCAACTCTGCATAATGCACAGCCTGTGACGGAGTGGTTACACGACAATAACATCCCTGTAATGAACTGGCCTGCACAGAGTCCTGACCTGAATCCTACAGAACACCTTTGCGATGTTTTGGAACCCCGACTTCGTGCCAGGCCTCACCGACCGACATGGGTACCTCTCCTCAGTGCACCACTCCATGAAAAATGGGCTGCCATTCCCCAAGGAACCTTTGCAGCACCTAATTGAACGTATGCTTGCGAGAGTGGAAGCTGTCATCAGGGCTAAGGGTGGGCCAACACCATAATGAATTCCAGCATTACCGAAGGAAGGCGCCACGAACTTGTAAGTCATTTTCAGCCAGGTGTCCGGGCACTTTTGATCACATAGTGTAGGCGTTTCTGACCGCAGCACAGTATTCTGCCTGTTCATATATCTCTGTATTTGAATACGCATGCCAACACCAGCTTCTTTCGCGCTTCATTTTATAAGAGATCTGAGTGTACTTCACAGGCTGCAGTATAAAGAGTGTGGAACTTAGAATGGTACTGGCGTCTTCTAATCGGCGACACGTGGCTACATACCTCACATGATAAGACTATTAACAGTGGAGTAGAAGTATTTGTCCTATATACAGGCTTAGTGGGACAGCAAGTTTCATTGGTGCACAAACATAGCAGAAGAGTGGGAGCTTTATTTTTGTAGCCATAAGTGAAGAGCGTGATCACTAGATTAATGTTTTTGAGTCTTCAGATGGTTCAAATGGCTCTGAGCACTATGCGACTTAACTTCTGAGGTCATCAGTCGCCTAGAACTTGGAACTAATTAAACCTAACTAACCTAAGGACATCACACACATCCATGCCCGAGGCAGGATTCGAACCTGCGACCGTAGCGGTCGCTCGGTTCCAGACTGTAGCGCCTAGAACCGCACGGCTACTCCGGCCGGGTTTTGAGTCTTCGACCATGTGCAGACTTTTAAGTCATGATAGACAAAGAAACTAGTAGTTATAGGAGACGAAGGATCTTAAGGATTAATTTTGTTGACGTAGAGACGCATGACAAATGTTTTATTCCATTGACAATGCAACTCTCATTAGGTATTACGGATTACCGACTTAAAATTTGTTGCGTGTTCATCGTGCTTTACGAGCCAAAACGCTTTTACAAGTATTAAGTTGTACGAACATCTGTTATACAGTTACAAAGCGTTGTTCGTTAAATACGTAGATTCTTCTTTTACGACCTCAAGTCGACAAATAGTAAGTGCAGTCACTACCGCTTCCCTCTTTTCTTTGTGTACAGTTGTAGATAAAATAATACCTGCTTATTGCAGTTATCAAGCAAAAGAATTCAAAGCCTGTGCTCGTTACAGGATTCACTATCTGCAATTTCTCAGTGGTGAAACAATCGCCGGGTAATAGTCAACAGCGGCAGTCGTTGCCGTCTTTGCGAATCCCGGAATAGTTCCCTCAACAAGTGACGTCCGACTGCTTTTTCCATCCTCATCGAATCCGAGCTAATTCTCCTCATCCAGCAACTGCATTGTTGTCAGAGCGTTAAACCCTACAGGAGGATTTAGATTAGAAACCCTAGATGAGCAATCACATTAGCTGCACAGCAGCAGGAGGCTATGTATCGTCACAGATCTTAACCCTGCAGCAAGTAATTATTCTCATCGTGCGTTTTTCGGTGAACGTATTATATTCATAGAAAAGAGTTGGGTTACTCCACTGTACCCGTTCTATCTAACAGCTCGCAGTACAAACCATGTTTAATTTTCTTATAAAACGTTGTAAAAATTCGTGTAGGGCTATTTTGTCAGGTTATGTGTTTCACGGGACATCTGGAGATGATTTTTTCATTTATTTATTAGTTGCAGTTTTTATGTATTATGTGCATCGTAGAAGCAACTGCACACCGTGTTTCGCAGTTAATACCATAATAGTTGAAATCCATAGTACACTGATAACATTATTTCCTCCTTCTCTACAGATCCCTGAAACTCAATACCACATTACACGACTGAACTATATAAAAGGAGAAAAAGAATTTAAGGAAAGTGATATACAGTAGAGACCGAGGAAAGATGGAAGGGAAGCAGAGAATGAAATTGATAAAATCTCAGTGCTATGTAACTACAGAAAAGTTAGAAATAATGAAAATAAGTTGCCAGCTATGATAAAACTACTTCTAGAGACGAGTTCTATAGACGATAACTACGACTACCTAAACGCCGGCCGCGGTGGCCGTGCGGTTCTGGCGCTGCAGTCCGGAACCGCGGGACTGCTACGGTCGCAGGTTCGAATCCTGCCTCGGGCATGGGTGTATGTGATGTCCTTAGGTTAGTTAGGTTTAAGTAGTTCTAAGTTCTAGGGGACTTATGACCTAAGAAGTTGAGTCCCATAGTGCTCAGAGCCATTTTTGAACTACCTAAACAACTGACAAGACAAATTTTGTAAGCAGTGTGAAAACCACATAATTATTCTTTTTTCCTGGAGACCATACAGCCAAAACCCACATTTATACTACCACACCCCCTACGAACTGAATCTGCAATTACCAGTGGCGCCAATGTAGTATCTAATCTATCATTCAATCAAATTCAGATGGTGAATTCCTGATAAAAATAAAGTGCTGACATGGTCTGCATCCGTTCTTGTTTATCTCTTTCCTCCTTCTCCCCTCCCCCTCCCCCCCCCCCCTCCTTCCACGCTCCTGCCCATTTTTCCTTCTGTCTAAACGTAAATTGTGTTTCTGCGAAAGATTTAGCTATCTCGAGAAAGTAATGCGCTGGCTTCTCCTTGCATTCCACACCCCAATACTACGGCAATTTAGGCTGTTATTAGCAAGTCGTGCCAGCGCACTTCACCTCCGAGTGGTTCCGACTCCTGTGATTTAGAGTTTTCTGCTCCGTTTTCTCTCTCGCGTTAATTGCATGAAGCAGCACGTGGCGGCCTCTCCTGCTGTTTCCGCCTCGAACCCACGGGGTTCGTTTTTCCAAAGCGAGACTCCTTTCCCTTAATTGGCTGTGTGTTCACGATTCATCTCTCAGCTTTACGCTAGGTCGAAATACTGTGTGAAGGTGAGTGATATACTTCCTGTGAGACTCGGTGAGAATAGTCCTCAGTTTATTTAAAAAGGCAGTTAAAACGTACCTATTAAACAATACATTCGATACATCGAAGAATTACGTTGGGAACACAGTAGGGGTTTGGTAAAGAACTTAACACAAATAGATAATAATAACGTTTATAAAACATCTATCATCCCGTATGACTCTTTCACACTATATTTTTCATTCTTTTTTTTCTGGTAAAACTATGTAATGTATAATACTAACATCTTATCCTCTTCCTGAACTCTACATCTCACTCGTTGTAAAAGGATGCTGACTCAGTTTTTCAGGCTGGCAAATGGGGAGCTGCGGTACACAAACTGGTCCTAACATCAGCGGACCGCGTGTATTGTGTGTGCAGTGTTACGAAACAATGGTGTATAGTGTGCTCAGTGACTGCGATTGAGCAATTAATGGACAGTGTAGCATTAACCTTTTACATTATAATTTGATAACTTATTTGCAAAACAGTGCTGTACATTACGGATAAACCGAATGAGGTAGCACTGTTTTAAACAGAGTGACCGTATATTCGGGAGGGTAGGGGCACCAATCTTCATACAACCATCCTGATTTAGTTTTTCCATGGTTCCCCTAAATTACTTCAGGCAAATGCCGCAATGGTTCCCACTATAAGGCCACGGCCAACTACCTGTTTCATCCTTGTCATACTAGATCTGTAAGTATGTGAATGTCTGTATATGTGAATTACTTTATTTTTGTTGTTCTTCGATTGTAATACAAGTCATGTCCAGTGTCCTGGTAAAAGACATATACGGATGCATAAAATTTCTACTACTACTACTACTTCACGATACTTTTGCCTGTCTTGTCACAGTTGAAAGGTGTTTCTTCTTTGTGTGATTCTTTCCTCAATATACAGTGGCGGAAATGGAAAGCGTTGCGCCATGAATCACTACTCCGACATTTGTCAGTCTTTGTGAAGATGTTCATCAGATGATTAGTATTAAGTGATTAAAGTTTCATTCCATTCGGAATTTATGTCCATCATCAACCTCAGTATGAAGCGTTACCCGCAGGAGCACGACTAAACTTTCCTATTCGCTGTGGCGTGGAAACAGACAGCCGGCAAGTGTGGCCACGCGGTTAAAGGCGCTTCAGTCTGGAACCGCGCGACTGCTACGGTCGCAGGTTCGAATCCTGCCTCGGGCATGGATGTGTGTGATGTCCTTAGGTTAGTTAGGTTTAAGTAGTTCTAAGTTCTAGGGGACTGATGACCTCAGATGTTTGTCCCATAGTGCTCAGAGCCATTTGAACCATTTTTTTTGGAAACAGACAGCTTCGGAATACTATCTTGAGGAATTTCTTGTCATGCCTGAACCACATTCTGTGTCAGTTTGTGCCATTTTCTGGGCAGCGGCTGTGCTGAAAGTATATATTTCCCCATCTCATCCCACACACCCTCTATAAGTGACAAATCGTGGCCTGGGAGGCCAGTCAATGATCCCTATATTCGTCAAGGAGTTTGTGGCGTGAACTGCGATGTGGGGTCTTGCAGTATCTTGCTTGAATATGCCATTTAGAACCTTCGTCATGAAAGGTATGGCAACAGAGTTTACCATTTCCCTCAGATATTGGCGAGTGCACAGCCTCCCCTTAACAATGGCAAATGAGTCGTGTTGCCGTATACAATAGCTCCCAACACCATGAATCATAGGAGTTGGAGAGGTATAGGTCACGAGAACTGCTGCTTCCTGTGACCTTTCATCGGGTCGTCTACGCCACACGTTGGTATCGATCTGACCTCCACAAACAGAAGCGAGGCTCTTCGCCGAACACCACTGAACGGCACTCGTCGACATCACGCAAGTCTCTCTTGTCTGCGGTATTGTGTCAGCGGTAAACGACGCATGGTAGCTTGAAATCTCAACCCTGCTTCCTGCAACAATTCTCCTCGGTTAGTGGTGGTGCTGCCTGTAACTTCCGCCCAGATTTCACCTGCTGACATCCAGCTGTCCGTCACAGCCAGTCGACCAATCCTACGAGCTTCTCGTGGTGTAGAGCTTGAGGAAGGACCCGTTCCCCTCTGTTGGCCTGAGTCACCTCGTTACCACTCGATCTGCAGTCAATTCAATACAGTCAGATGCCTGTGGGATAACTCGTACTACGCTACTATGTCCCACGTATCAATCAGTCAATCTTTCTAAGAGTCCAAAAGATTGCGATAAGCTGCTCGTATAAGTCCTGTGGGCATGTTGTGATGTGATTTCCAACTGATACGTTCCAGTAACGTTACACACACTTAACAGCCATCCAGTGCTTACACTACACCGAGGTGGAAAAAAGTCGTGGGATTCTTCCCAACAGCGTGTCACCCGGCATAGTGTAGTATTTTGACGTGACATAGCCTCAACAAGTCTCAGAAGAAATAGTGAGTCATATTGCCTCTATAGCTGTCCATAAGTGCGAAAGTGTTGCCTGTACTGGATATTGTGCGCGGACTGGCCTCTCGATTATGTCCAATAAATGTTGGATGGTATTCATATCCGGGGATCTGGGTGATCAAATCAATCGCTCCAACTGTCCAGAATGTTCTTCAAACAAATCGCGAACTAACGTGGCACAGTGACATGACACATTGGCATCTATAAAAATTCCACAGTTTTTTGGGAACATGAAGTCCATGAATTGCTGCATATGGTCTCAAAGTAGCCGAACATAACCCTTTTCAGTCAATTATCGGTTCATCTGGATCAGAGGACCAAGTCAATTCCATGTAAACACAGTCCACACCATTATGGAGCCACCGCACAATGTATTGTTGACAACTTGGGTACATGGCTCCGTGAGGTCTACGCCACTATCGAACCCTACCATCAGGTCTTACCAACTGAAAAAGGGGCTCATCTGACCAGCCACAATTTTCCATTTGTCAAGCCTCCAACCGTCATGCTGCCGAGCCCAGAAAAAGCACTGCAGGCAATGTCGTGCTGTTAGCAAAGGCACTCTTGTCGGTCGTCTGCTGCAATAATTAGCACCAAACTTAGCAGCACTGTCCGACCGGATACGTTCGTCGTACGTCCCTCATTGATTTCTGTCGTAATTTCACTCAGTGTTGCTTGTCTGTTAGCATTGACAACTCTACGCAGACGCCGCTGCTGTCGGTCGTTAAGTGAAGTCCGTCGTCCACCGCGTTGCCGTGGTGAGAGGTAATGCCTGAAATTTGGTATTTTCGGTACACTCTTGACACAATGGATCTTGGAATATTGAATTCCCTAACGATTTCCGAAACGTAATATCCCATGCTTCCAGCTCCCAAGTACCATTCAACGTTCAATGCCTGTTACTTCCCATCGTGTGGCCATAATAACTTCAGAAAACTTTTCATGTGGATCACCTGAGTACAATGAACTGCACTTCTATACCTTGTGTATGCGATACTACCGCCATCTGTATATGTGCATATCGCTATCCCATGGGTTTTGCCATGTCATTTTATAGTTCATCTGTAGAATTGGATTTTTTTGTTCTATACTGAAAATGATGAGAATAACTTCGCATGAGGGTGAAATTTTAATCAACAAACCTCACGGGTATTAAATACTGGAGTACCAATTCGTTAACGTTGATGAAGATGTTCATAGTATAAGATAACACTTCCCATTTTCGCCTGTGTAATTTGAAATCTGTTTTCATGTCGATGAAGTAGTAGTCGATGAGTATTCTAATGACCCGTTTGCAGTCTAGATAGCTTTCTGGCAAAGTATCAGATCTCTGTTAACTCGGTTTACAGGTCGGAACGACAGATACTAGTCGTAAGTGCTGTATCATTGCTCTGCTGCTTCATGAGTGAGCAAGGTGGTGCAGTGGTTAGCATACAGGACTCGCAGGGGAGGACGACGGTTCAATTCCGCGTCCGGCAAGCTAGATTTAGGTTTCCTGTGATTCCCCTAAATCGGTCCAGGCAAACGCTGGGTTGGCGTTGAAAAGGGCACGGCCAACTTCATTCTCTGTCCATTCGTAATTAGAGCTTGTGCAACTATACTGAAATTTTGTGCTTGTATCCCTAAGGGTTCACATCGGCCCTCCGTAGTAGTGTCGCGAAAGATAGTTACTAAATTGTCTGGACATTGTTAGTCCCGAATGGACACGATCGACAATCTCCGTAACCAGTCCCAAATTAGCTTTTTATTACTGTACGATGCGTTTCTGCTTCTAATATCTCATTTTCATGTACGCTTGGACAAAAAGTCATATTTTGTGCATGGAATGTACACGAAGATGAGATACAGGATCTGGACTGGTTTGGTGTTTGTGACTGGTTACGGATTTTTACTTGTTGTTCTTTTAGACTGTTGTGGTAGATTTAACTTCAAAACACCTGCTTTCGAGCCAAACGTTTTGCCATATCTACCGCTTCAATTCACACAATGATATTATAATCCCTTTCTTCACTGTAAAGCTGAATAATAGATCATTCTTTTGTTCTTGTCTTTAATTTTGCCGAGAAGCTTCTATATTTCCTAAGGGTTGCCCCAGTATTGTAATCACATGGTCATCTGTGGCAACTCCAAAGAAGTCAGAGCTGAAAAACAGATGTATTTTCGCGTTTGGGTGATGACAGTTAAAAGGCTTGGGAAACCTCCGGTTAGATGTGTGTTAATTTGTAGGTAACACGTTTAAAGAAGTCAGGTAGACTCAGATTATGATCATTATTGTTACATATTAAACACACCATGCGTGTCCTAACGTATTCCAAAAACAATGGCTCTGAGCACTATGGGACTTAACTGCTGTGGTCATCAGTCCCCTAGAACTTACAACTACTTAAACCTAACTAACGTAAGGACATCACACACATCCATTCCCGAGGCAGGATTCGAACCTGTGACCGTAGCGGTCGCGCGGTTCCAGACTGTAGCGCCTAGAACCGCTCGGCCACTCCGGCCGGCCTAACGTATTCCACTTACCACCAATGTCCACTGATAACTTGCACGAACTGTCACTGGTTCCCTGACCTTCGGATTTTCGGGATTCCACAATCGCACGTCCTTCATGCGCCATAATCTAATCTGTGAGCTACAAACGGGAATTTTAGTGTGTCATACAAACCATGCACAAAGGCCGCTTTCGTTGCGTTGGAATTGGAGGACATTTAAGCGGCTCTGCTTTCCTCATGACACTACAATTTTTAAAAGACTGTTGAAAAAAAATCTGGAACCAACCACAATTTGTTTGCCTCACTGCAATTCATTTTCGAACCAAAACCCATCCTCACATGGTTATATGTGTATTTCTATCTCTCTTCTGCGACCTTATGGGTATTGCTAACAATTACAGCTGAGGTCAGATATATCTTCGACTGCACGTTTCCTCTATAACATAGATTGCGAAGCAAGTGTTGAGCTCACTGCCTGCCAGTGACGTATTTTAGAAGTATATGGAATGGAAACACTGTGAAATCAGTGCGAATTCAGTATGACGGGAGGTAACTAAATAGCATGATGCAATGATCGAACATGAGGCACTGAAAAGAATAGTTGTTTGTTATACAGCGCACTTTCATAATACTTGTCGCGTGCCTCAATTGCTGGTCACTTAAGATATCGCGAAAAAATTGTGTAAGTCCCACGTAACCATCTGTTAATGGTCTTCAGCCGGAACTTAATTATGGCGACTCAATAAAAGATTTTCCGGTTTCGTGTTTCCAACAATTTTTAACTGGTAAATAATCTCAGAGATCGGAGGATCCACCATGGATAAAATAAAATCTTCTATATTTTATTTTTCTGTGCGTAACTGAGTCAAATTTCCAACAAAAGTAATTACTGGTCATTGTTGTTGTACGTACACAGTGAGGCCAGCAGTGAGCTAGAGTAATACAAAGGCATCAAGATATATCTACTTCTAGATTTCTTCTACGTTATCTGTCTGAAGTGTAGGTGGCAGTTACGGATGTAATTTCCGCCGCAGTGAAAGTCTCTGTCTTGATCCTCGTTCTAACCACAACACATCTGATTAGCCATTCATTTACAAGTGTACCCCGAAAACGTGTTATACGTTGTGTGGTGAAAGCAACCTAGTGTGTTCGTATCCGTTATCCCCATCCTGTTCCATTTGCAAATTACTTAGTGAGAAGAACGACTGCCGAAACGAGTCTGTGAAATTCCTTTTCTTCTTCTGTCAATTCTAGCATCATAATCATTATACTCTGAAAGGCCAATGAAACTGGTATAGGCATGCGTATTCAAATACAGAAATATGTAAACAGGCAGAATACGGCGCCGCAGTTGGCAACGCCTATAAAAGCCAACAAGTGTCTGGCGCAGTTGTTAGATCGGTTACTGCTGCAACAATGGAAGGTTATCAAGATTCAAGTGAGTTTGAACCTTGTGTTACTATCGGCGCACGAGTGATGGGACACAGCATCTCCGAGGTAGCAACGAAGTAGGGATTTTCCCGCACGATCAGTTCACGAGTGTACCGTGAATATCAAGAAACCGGTAAAGCATCAAATCTCCGACAGCGCTGCGGTCGGAAAAAGATCCTGCAAGAACGGGAGCAACGACGACTGAAGAAAATCGTTCAATGTTACGGAAGTGCAACCCTTCTGCAAATTGCTGCAGATTTCAATGCTGGGCCATCAACAAGTGTCAGCGTGCGAACCATTCAACGGAACTTCATCGAAACGGGCTTTCGGAGCCGAAGGCCCACTCGTGTACCATTGATGACTGCACGACACAAGGCTTTATGCCTAATCTGGATCCATCAACATCGACATTGGACTTTTGACGACTGGAAACATGTTGCCTCGTCGGACGATTCTCGTTCCAAATTTTATCGGGCGGATGGACGTGTAAGGGTATGGAGACAAAATGTTTCAAATGGATCTAAGCACCATGGGACTTAACATCTGAGGTCATCAGTCCCCTAGACTTAGAACTACTTAAACCTAAGGACATCACACTCATCCATGCCCGAGGCAGGATTCGAACCTGCTACCGTAGCAGCAGCCCGGTTCCGGACTGAAGCGTCTAGAACCGCTCGGCCACAGCGGCCGGCGGTATGGAGACAACCTCATGAATCAATGGACCCTGCATGTCAGCAGAGGACTGTTCAAGTTGGTAGAGGCTCTGTAAAGGTGTGGGGCGTTCGCAATAGGAGTGATACGTTACCCTTGATACGTCTGGGTACGACTCTGACAGGTGACACGTACGTAAGCATCCTGTCTGATCACCTGCATCAATTCATGTCTATTGTGCATTCCGACAGACTTGGGCAATTCCAGCAGGACAATGCGACACCCCACACGTCCAGAATTGCTACAGAATGGCTCCAGGACCACTCTTCTGTGTTTAAACACTTCCGCTGGCCACCAAACTCCCCAGACATGAATATTATTGAGCATATCTGGGATGCATTGCAATGTGCTCTCACAGATTTACGGATAGCCCTGCATAATACATGGTGTCAGTTCCCTTCAGCACTACTTCAGACTTTAGTCGAGTCCATGCCACGCGTGCTCGCGGGGCCCTACACGATATGAGGCAGGTGTACCAGTTTCTTTAGCTCTTCAGTGTAATAGACGTCTATGGGAGAAAACATTACATTTCTCATCTCTTCTGGGAACTCGTGCTATCTGAATCTTGAGAATAAGCTCTTTCGCGACGGGCAACATCTTTCTAGCACCGTCTCATACTAGAGATTTTTAGCATACCTGTGTCGCTCTAGCTATTATTAAACAAATCCGTGCTTATACATACACTGCTTCGCCCGAGTGCAACCAGCCGTTCGAGATGGCGTGATGCTAAGGCAATGAACTCGTAACCGGGAGAAAGGCCACCCAGAATCAGATTTTTCTTTGTTTCCACTAAACCGCTGAAGGCAAGTACCAGGATGGTTGGTTTGAAAAGCACTCGGCCGACTTTCGTCTAAGTCCCTCGTCGTCAACGAGATATCTACATCTACATATACATCAACATCTACATAGATACTCCGCAAGCCACCGTACGGTCAGTTCAAGCACACACAGCACACTAAATGTGCACATGTAAAAAAAAAAAAAAAAAAAATCCGAATTTTGAATCGTGTGCAATTTTACTCCTATTCATTTCCTTTTTCATATGATCAGTTTGAATATAACAGTTTTAAAATTGGCATTTATTTGCTGAATATTCTTCTGTTATTTGTACGTCAAATACTAAAACTTTCGAAATGAATTAAAATCATTACAGATTGAAATAGTGAAGTTTTAACTAACGAATTTGTGAACTGATTTGTAAAAGAACATTTAGTGAAGTACACATATTTGCTTAATTTCAATAGCTGCACTCACAGTCGTGGTCATTCTAAGTTAGTTGTGCTTGCCGTCGTGCACCACCTTTGAATAACACAAATGTATCATAACTTTAAAAGGTTTATCTCCGATTTACTGGAATGACTCTTTCCAATAATAACAATAATAACGGTAATAATAATATTGTTGTTGTTGTAACTCTTAGTTGCAATAATTAGAAGTAAACAGGCATTGAGGGCCATTTTTGTATCAAGTATGAGAAGTGTTGAGGAAGGAAACCAAAGCGGGGGGGAGGATGGGTTAAAATAAATTTTGTTTCAGAAGAGCAGTGCGACGGAATAAGTTTGAGAACCCCTGCTCTAATGCACTGGAGAAAGCGCGACACCAATTCGGATATGAGATCAAGTCACTAGAAGCTCAGGGTGGAAACACAGCAGTCCGGCGTGTTGATTAGCGAGTGAATGACAGTACTCGTCGCCGCGGCCGTGCGCCTTGCAGCCTTTAATTACCCGCGTCGCTGAGCTTCTGACGACTCCGCTGGTGAAAGTCCCCGGGGCGTCTAGCGAAGATTCGCAACTAATTCGTCTCGAAATTCGAGAGACTTTCCCCCATTCGTGTTGCTAGCGATGTCTGAGAGCCCAAGTCATTTCAACTTTCACTGTGTCATTTGGTAGCTCGTGGCATTGGCACGGTCTAGGCGCACCCGTTTCTACGGCTGCACTGCACCAGCTTGGGACACTCAGAAGCCGTTGAACTTCGCCCATGACAGAGACCGCCCCGGCGCCTGGCGGTAGCGCAACCGCATCCATTACTAAAGTCCAACTCACATATTAGGTTTAGGATTTTAGCTGCGATCTGCATAACAGGGAATGATTCACAACACTGTTTGCCAATACATTCCGAACAACAAGGGAGAATAAAGATCCATATAAAAGCAAAGGTGTGTTCCTCATTTTTCATATACAGGGCGTTTCAAAAAGATTCATCCGATATCACAAGATTATAATTCTATTCGACTGAATATATAAACCTTGGGTCAGTTATAACTTACGCATAGGACTACGAAGCTTTTACTTGTTTCGCTTACATGTAAATGACATTCCATCTAATATACAAGCAGAATTACTTCTTTGCAGACGATACAGGTATTGCAATCAATCCAAACATACTTGTACGTACAGTAACAGAATTAGTGGTAAACGATGTTCCGCGAATGGTCTTACTATCAGTTTCAGTAACTCATGACATATTCAGTTCTGCACATCTAGATATATTACATCAATGATAAGTGTAACACATGGTGAGGAAATAACTAGCGTGAAACATCAAATCTTTGGGTGTCCGTATTAATGGTAATTTAAGCTGTAAAAAAACACATATTGGACACCCTAAAAGAACTTAGTTCAGCCAGATTTGCACTATGAGTAATTGCAGATCTTGGAGAGAGACAAATCAGTAAGGTGGCATATTAGGCTATTTTTATTCAACAGTGTAATATGGAATAATGTTTTGCCGTAACTCTTCTTTAGGAAAGAAAGTCTTCATTGCTCAATAACGTGCTGTAAGAATGTGGTACTCACTCACGATAGTGTTGTAGACATCTGTTTGAGGAGTTGGGCATTCTGACTACCGTCTCACAGTATATTTATTGTCTGATTAATTTTGCTGCTAAATGAAATGAAATGTCGTGTGACGAGGGCCTCCCGTTGGGTAGACCGTTCGCCTGGTGCAAGTCTTTCGATTTGACGCCACTTCGGCAACTTTCGTGTCGATGGGGATGAAATGATAATGATTAGGACAACACAACACCCAGTCCCTGAGCGGAGAAAATCTCCGACCCAGCCGGGAATCGAACCCGGGCCCTTTGGATTGACAGTCTGTCGCGCTGACCATTCAGCTACCAGGGGCGGACTTTGCTGCTAAAAATTCAATGCAGTTCAAAAGGGATAATGGTGGACATAACTGCAATATCAGAAGAAAAAATTACATTCACTAATCCACATCAAGGTTGTCTTGCAGCAAAATGGAATGCACAATGCTGTCCCCAAACATTTCAATCACTTACCAAACGAACTGAAAATTTATCCTTGACAAGTCATTATACTGCGCAGAAAAATTTCTATTTTTGTAATGTGTAAGGTGGTGAGTAGGAATTACTAACTTATTAACCATTTCCATATTAAAAAATAAAAGAACCAACACTTGTAGCCGGCCGGGGTGGCCGAGAGGTTCTAGGCGCTACAGTCTGGAATCGCACGACGGCTACGGTCGCAGGTTCGAATCCTGCCTCGGGCATGGGTGTGTGTGATGTCCTTAGGTTAGTTAGGTTTAAGTAGTTCTAAGTCTAGGGGACTGATGACCTCAGATGTTAAGCACCATAGTGCTTAGAGCCATTTGAACCTTTTTTGATATTTACGGGATATCTAAACAAAAGAATGTATTGTAAAATGTAAGCTTTCACGGTTGAAAAGTCACCCTTCATTAAATTAAAATATTCTGAGCTATTATGCCGTGGTCGAATGAATTTCTCGTTCCAATCCAACGTTTCGTTCCCGTCTTTAGAGGACATCTTCAAGGGATGTTGCAGCTTTTTCGAAGGTTCAGTGCACACCCTGTTGATGGTGACCCCGAAACATCGGGTAGTTCAACACGGCTCTTCCTTGGTGTTATACGAGAGCAGTAGGCGTGCCTGAACGTGCACTGAATCTTTGAAAACGTTACAGGTCTCCCCCCCCCCCCCCCCCCCACATACCCTTCCTTGAAGATGTTCTCCGCAGATGGGGAGGAAACGTTGGCCTTCAACAAGAAACTCCTCCGGCTACAGCATATTAGCACGAAATAATTTAATGTGTCTGAATGTGTTCCAACACTAAAAATTTATGAGAATATTGATGAAATTTTCATCGAATTTTGTGTTTTTTCAAGTCAGTTCGTTGAAAATAATATCAGCATGTTCGTTAAATATATGAGAATTTATATTCCTTCTAAAATATGTAACACGCTTCGTTTTCCGGTGACGAGTAAGACCAACAGGCGTTGTGTTATGTTGCTGGCTGTGTGTTTCTGTTCTTCTAGGTGTGAGATAAATGAAGATAAGTTCATGCCTTCGTTGCTGTTGCTCTGCATTACCGCAGTTCAGCCAAAATCATTGGAAGGACACGTAGACGGAGAGTTTCACAAACCACCACAAAAGCATCACATAAAGTGAGATCAGGAGATCTTCGGGGGCCTATGGTGCAATGCGAAATCTGAACACATCTTACGGTAAAATACACTACTGGCCATTAAAATTGCTACACCACGAAGATGACGTGCTACAGACGCGAAATTTAACCGACAGGAAGAAGATGCTATGATATACAAATGATTAGCTTTTCTGAGCATTCACACAATGTTGGCGCCGGTGGCGACACCTACAACGTGCTCACATGAGGAAAGTTTCCAGTCGATTTCTCATACACAAACAGCAGTTGACCGGTGTTGCCTGGTGAAACGTTGTTGTGATGCCTCGTGTAAGGAGGAGAAATGCGTACCATCACGTTTCCGACTTTGATAAAGGTCGGATTGTAGCCTATCGCGATTGCGGTTCATCGTATCGCGACATTGCTGCTCGCGTTGGTTGAGATCCAATGACTGTTAACAGAATATGGAATCAGTGGGTTCATGAGGGTAATACGGAACGCCGTGCTGGATCTCAACGACATCGTATCACTAGCAGTCGAGATGACAGGCATCTTATCCTCATGGCTGTAACGGATCGTGCAGCCACGTCTCGATCCCTGAGTCAACAAATGGGGACATTTGCAAGACAACAACCACCTGCACGAACAGCTCGAAGACGTTTGCAGCAGCGTGGACTATCAGCTCGGAGACCATGGCTGTGGTTACCCTTGACGCTGCATCACAGACAAGAGCGCCTGCGATGGTGTACTCAACGACGAAAGGCAAAACGTCATTTTTTCGGATGAATCCAGGTTCTGTTTACAGCATCATGATAGTTACATCCATGTTTGGCGACATCGTGGTGAACACACACTGGAAGCGTGTATTCGTCATCGCCATACTGCCGTATCACCCGGCGTGATGGTATGGGGTGCCATTTGATGCACGTCTCGGTCACCCCTTGTTCGCATTGACGGCAGTCTGAACAGTGGACGTTAAATTTCAGATGTATTTACCCGTGGCTCTACCCTTCATTCGATCCCTGCGAAACCCTACATTTCAGCAGGATAATGCACGACCGCATGTTGCAGGTCCTGTACGGGCCTTTCTGGATACATAAAATGTTGGACTGCTGCTCTGGACAGCACATTCCCCAGATCTCTCAGTAATTGAAGAGGTCTGGTCAATGGTGGCCGAGCAACTGGCTCGTCACAATACGACAGTCACAACTCTTGATGAACTGCGGTATCGTGTTGAAGCTGCATGGGCAGCTGTACCTGTTCACGCCATCCAAGCTCTGTTTGACTCAATGCTCAGGCGTATCGAGGCCGTTATTACAGTCAGAGGTGGCTCTTCTGTGTACTGATTTCTCAGGATCTATGCACCCAAATTGCGTGAAAATGTAATCACATGTCACTTCAAGTAAAATATATTTGTTCAATGAATACCCGTTCATCATCTGCATATCTCATTGGTGTAGCAATTTTAATGGCCAGTAGTGGATTTGTTATTTTTCATTGAGACACGTTCTGTCTGCTCAAAAGTACATTCAAGTTTGCCGTATCAAAGTTCACTGCTTGCATCAGTTGACGATGAACAGAAAACGGTATTCAGACCCAACATTTTCAAACCACAAGATTTGGTTGAGAAGACATCCACAACTGAGCTTCATGGTAGAATCAGACAATCAACCGCTTCAGTTGTAAATAGTTTCATTGGTTCAATCACGACCTGTTTCGGGAGATTACAATACGATCTTCAGGTGTACATGAACCGTGAGGTCCGTGGTCACCATGCACTGAACGCTGGGCTACGGGCGGCTAACAGCCGCACGTGACGCCGATCTACGAAATTCCATAGCTCGGCTTCAGGTGCGCCTGTCACCTGACCGCAGCCCGAAGTTCAGTGTGCACCGACCACACGTCTCACGGTTGCAATGTGTCACACAGCTCGCAGTGTAGTTGTGTGGTTCGAAGAGCACCAGGAAACGGCGGAGGTTCGAGTCCTCCCTCGGACATGGGTGTGTTTGTTTGTCCTTAGGATAATTTAGGTTAAGTAATGAGTAAGCTTAGGGACTGATGACCTTAGCAGTTAAGTCCCATAAGATTTCACACACATCTGAACATTTTGAGCACCAGGAAGAATTTACCTTACTCCCTTGGCCACCATACTCGCCAGATTTAAACCCAGTCGAGATCTATGGGATCACCTCTATCGGGCTGATCCTCAACTGAGAAACCTAGTGCAGCTGGCTGGCCACGGCGTTGGAGTCGGCATAGTTCCACATCCCTGTCGATACCTTGGAGAATCTCTGACTCATTCTGCACGTCTCGCAGCTGCCCGGATTGTAAAAGGCGGTTATTCAGGCTTCTGACAGGTGGCCACGTTAACGGGACTGGACAATGTATTATCTATAGTTCCGACTAAACATCACGAGTATGGCGAATAATGAAGAATTAGGATCTCACATCGATACTAGCCGACATATTCCCTTCCGGCCGTATGAAGAGAGCAAACCGTAATACAACTTCCAACTCCCAGCCAATGGCGTAAGCAACATGCCGTGCCCGATAAATGAGCCCGTTGTTCTTGCAGGGGTTTTCCCTCGCAACTGCGATAACCACTTCCGATAACACAACACTGTCTAATTAAGACGAACGATAGTCTCTTTGCTCTGTAAGGTAGTAGTGTTTTCCAGGCATACTGCGCGTCCAAGTCAAGGTCTTTGTACGAGATGTTATCTAACACTGTGTCCCTGAATACCGATTTCTTAAATCAAGAAAAAAGCTTACAGTTTTGTGTGACACCAAGGAAAATAGCCATTTTGAAAGGATCGTGTATACGTTCCTCTGAAGTGACTTATCAAATCCGAGTGAACCTCCAGTTAGGCGAGTGGAGAGGAATTTGAATATCCCTCTTTCACAGTAGTCGTCCAATGCCATTATCATTGTGGCACTTCGTCTAGATGTTTGGATCGTCTTTTCTTTTAATGAGAAATGGTGGAGGAACAATATCTCTGCTACTAAAACTTGTGAAGCTGTGTTGCGCACTTACATAATCTGCTGGTGTAGAGCAACGAGTAAAGCAGTGATTAGTAGGACAAGGAGATGTATTGAAAATGCTCGCCGCATTAACGGCCGTTAGCCTAGCACACCCGCCAGCATAGGTGGGCTTTCTATGTGGTTCCGATACACACACACACACACACACACACACACACACACACACACACACACACACACACACACACACCTAGACAAATGCGGGCTGGTTTTCATCTCTGGGACAAAACTCACAAAGAGTTACAGACAAAAACATACAGAACAAAGTTGACCTAATTATGTGGTGTAATGGTGTTTCTACGGTCACAATGAGGTGGCTACCGCGTAGTTTTAGTCTCACATAGACACAAGTCTGTCCATAGACACAAGTGACAGACAGGGATGGTCAAAGAGCATCAGATGGCCTTTTAAATGGGGAAAGATGTAACATATCAAAAGACATAATGAAGTAATTCACTTCGAATGTATTGTACATCGATACCTACTGTGCCTGAAAAGGCATGTAAGGCCGAAAACGACCAATCGTGCAAGATGTAATAAAGTGAATACTTGTTAAATCAGCCATGGTGGAGTACTTCAATATGTCTTTCAACAAACATATGGCTGCGGTAGCCCACATGACGAAAATCTTGTAAGAATTCATTCTTGGCCGCGTATGTAAGCTACCGAGGACTCCAGTGGCAATTTCTGGAATCCTGTGGAAGGGGACCTTCCTTCAGTGTGGAGATGAGGGGCTAGTTTTCCATAATCATTCTAAGGAGGCCATGGTCGAGGCATGTTATCCAAGCTTAGTGGCCAGTTCCTTTTTCCATTATGATAGATGATTTTCCCGCATCGTTTGGAAATAAATTTTTAAATAGTCGCAGTAAGAACCAACATATTCCAGAGGAATTTTTGTGGGGGCAGGAATTAACCAATCACATGGTTGAATTGTGCTACTGAGATTGATTGGCTGAAAGGTGTGGAATTAAGATAACACTGCGAAGCGCCTTGGTGCTCACTAAATTGGGAAGAAGTTACAGACTTGGTGAGGTGTAATTGAAGGCAATAAACGACATTCGAAGAGCGGAAATGTCAAACGTTCTAAGTGCCCTTTTTTACAAAACGCGTTTTCAATGGTACTTTTTTCTCGGTACTCTGTTGCATGTCCACAGACTTGTTCCGAGTGCCAAATCATGGAGGAAATATTTCAAACATTTATTATTATATGATGCATGGACTTTGTGGCAAGCACTACTTCTTCCTGAAGTTTCAAATGCTGTGGTTCAGAGTCTTTGTCCTGCAAGATTTACACAGAATTGTTGAGTCAGTCAACGCTATGAACCCATTTCAGTGTTACAACTGAGTTCCTTCGTTTTAAAGATGCGGCTGGAAATGTAGTGTCAATGCAGATGCTTAATGTCTCCAAATACAGTATGATCAAAGTGTCTCATATTCATCCATCTCAAGTAGCTGTCAAAAACTCTTACTCTGAAAAAGAAGAATCGGAAAATGTCAATATATTCAAAAAAGAAAGACTATTGTTGTACTTCATCTGAAAGACAACCCATGTTTACCCGTTACGAAATAGAAAGAAATATTGACGATGTTGACACTTCTGTTTTAACAGCACAGTGAGTTCTATAGTGAACTTTGCAACACCTGACCCCAAGGATGGAGATGTGCAAGAAACAAAAGTCAATACTGAAAGATTTTTTCTTTAAATTAATTTTGTTTTTCTCCTGTAAAAAATTTAAAATAATTGAGAAATGGTTTATGATGACTTCAGTCATCCTAATTAAAATATGACTGCTGTATTTTTGTACGTGTATTATCACAAATAAAACTTAGTGCCTCAGTATTAATGGCACTTTAAACGAAAATTTTCCTATTCACTTAGAACAAGTCATTTGCTTGTCTTTGCACCTGGAACGTTCTTAATAATTTATTTATTTTCTAATTTGTTTATTTGGATTGCTACGGGATATTTAATAGTGACATCGGAGTAGTAGAATTTTAAATCTGCCCCACGGGCCAGAGAGAGGCTGGTGACCTCTGTTTTAAGAGGTTTTAATACCGTAGCAGTGCTGAAGATTAATCCGGGTCCGCCAGTAATCATTTCCTATTATATTTGCGGAGTAATATGTAGCGTAATTTGTCTGCTGCGCCGTACACCGTCAAGAGAGGGAGGATTTTGCCCACGGTCGTGGATGGGACGCCGCGGTAACTCCGAGCGTAAAACGGACGGAATGTTTCAAGGGAATTCACGCAGCAGTGTCGAAACTACGATTTAATTCCTTCATCCGCTTACAATGTGAGGAGACGTCATTGATTCCTCCAGAACTTTTGGTTGAAATTACGTCTCAAAATATTAGTCATTGCTTCACCGAGAACACCGACTATTAATTTTATCGCTTCTACTTTGTACTTCCTTTCTTTGTAAATGTCAGAAAATGGTTACAGTGCACTATTTACTTTTTGTGTAGATAACTTGAAATGGCTTAAAACATCATTGACAGTATTCTTGCTCCTACTCCTCACACCGGATATCCCTTTTGATACAAACAATTACGATGCAGTAGTAAGTTATGCCCAGAGTGTGGGCAATGTGCAGCCATTAACTTTGAGTGTAGCTATCATCAGTAGTGGGTGGCTGTGCATCTTCGTTCTATAGCCCAGTTACTCAACACAATAATGTTTATGCCAGAACCTTATACTAGCAGTCTGACACATTAACGAATAATTTCATAAAAAATGAACAAGGTTGAACCTGTTGGTTGAAAGCCCGAATAATAATATTACTCAAGACAGATTGATTTTAGCTTTGATACAAAGCCCTTTATTTTTCAGAAATTCTCAATTTACGCGAATGTAACTCATTGAATAATTCCATCTTCCGTCGGCAGAGTACAATTCTGGAATTACTTTGTGCAGACATAGCACTTACACCCAGCAGCGTGCGCTAAATAATAAAGTACGACAGTGCAGGAAACTCTCGAAAACATGATCTAGCTCTAAACGAGCTAAAGTCGCTCATGCGAGATCTTGTCACTAACTAATCTGCCTCTAAATATTGAAATCGGAATCGTGAGATTTGCGAATTGTCACACATGATAGTAACATTCGTGGAATAGACACCGCCCATAGCATTACTGACTCCAGATGAAACCAGGGTGAAATTCCTCACAAAAATATCTCCAGACGCAAGACGATGGATCAAAAAAGACCTCGAGCTCTAACCTGTACGCTTATTTAAAGATTCCGTCACATTACCACTCTTTGATTTAGTGCAGGTAATTTCATCCTGACCACCATTTATAATTTTTACAAAAATTAATGTAAATACTTGTGATAAGACATGTAGAAAACCTCTGTGGTCAGTTTGCCACCTCATACTGAAATTATTTTTAAGCATATTAGACAAATCTCAAACATATAAATCGCCGCATACGGCTCTCGAGTTAAACACTGACTTGAATAACTTCATAAATCAAAACTAAAATTAAATATTCATTGAAAGTTATTGGAATATTAAAAAAGGAATCTCAAGCTGATAAGATCAGTTGTGTCTATATAGAGGATTCCATAGTTATGGCATTATTTACGTAAATAAACTAAATTGTTTAAAATTTTTCTTATATTTGTTCAATTACAAAAATATTCTGTTCATTATATTGCTGGCATTATCTTCTTCTTTTGGTATACCGTGTGACTTTCTTGATGAGCTCTGTTGTTACAACTTATTATAAACAATAATGCTAATAATGTCAATAATTATTTAACTATTTTAACTATTAAAGCTTCAGGCATGGATTTATGTTCAATGAGCTCGCGCTATTGTCGTCGCTCCAAAGCTGTCGTTTGTTTCTTTCTAGCATGCTTGTAAGGAATTTTACGTATTTTCATTAAAATAATATTAGTGACCATATTCCAAGTCACATGCCCGTCCATCTTAGCTCATCCTGCGACCAGGCTGTAGGAACACTCCTGTTTCCGCACGTGTAAACCACGACGACCGCCGCGCCTCGCAACTTGCTAGCCCCCTTCTCCTGCGCTCAGCTCGCTGTCCGTCTGACAGCTGGCCGCCCCAAAAAATATTCACGCCGGCCCACAGCCGACCTGTCAGATTCAGAACTCCCCGCAGCAATCGAACCAGCTGCTTGCAACGTTGAAGATTGATCCTGAGTTACGAAACGTAAATAAATGACGTGCAGTCTAGAGGTAAATGTGAGCAAATATGCTCGGAAGAAATGACGGTGATATAACTGCAAATGATAACCAGCTGTCTACCAAAGTGGATTCATATTTCACTTTGATTTGGAGAAAGGTCGCTTCAGTAAGTACTATTACAGTGCAGTGAAACGGAAACAGGAAAAAGGCAATGGCTGCCGACTGTTTAGCGAGTCGCGAAAAGAGCTATACTATATATAAACATAATCGGAAACGCATAAAAACGGTTAGTATGCCTCATATGTTGCGGGAATCTTGGCAGCCACGCTGTTGCCAGCGCACTCAATGCAAATTGTCTGCACCTGAAGCGTGAACAATATTGCAAAACTGTGTCTTCTACGGAGAATCGAATAACAAGGAAATTAAGATCGTTATCTCCATTATTATCATGTTACAAAACAGTCATCGATGTCAACGACATAGACGAAAGTGTAGTAGTTCTGGAAATAAGTTGAAGGCGTGACTGATGGCAGCTGGTCGCGGCGGAGGTTCGAGTCCTCTCTCGGGCATGGGTGTGCGTGTTTGACCTTAGGATAATTTAGGTTAAGTAGTGTGTTAGCTTAGGGACTGATGACCTTAGCAGTTAAGTCCCATAAGATTTCACACACATTTAAACATTTTTTTAGTGACTGATGGGTAGCACACAGATTACGATAACTGACAGTTACTGGTATGTCTAACTTCAGGGAGCCAACTTCACAACGTACACTTACTAGCAAAAAAAGATACTGTGCAGTACAACACTGGATTATTAATAACATAGGTAAGAATAATCCTAGATAAACATTCGATTTGTTCGTTTTCTTCCCTATTGAAATCCAATAAGGAACGCCTGCTAACCAACAGACATCAAGAAACACTATGTAGGGCTGTGTGTAGAGGGCTATACGCGGTGCAAGCACATTAATGTGACCACTGCTTATGTTCGACGTCAATGTACAAAAACAACTCACAGGCGGCTAGTGGTAGCACTGGCAGTTGAGGGTAAAATAAAGCGCATTGGGGGACCTGGAAAAGGATGCAGTCTTTTTCGCAATGAGGCAACGGGGTGATTTATTTGACGACCAAAAGGGCATGATCATTGGCTTTCGGGACAAGAGTGGAAGCATTTCCGAAACAGCTAAGTTTGTAAACTGTTTACGTGCCGCTGTACACGGTAAAATGGCGCTACCCAAAACAGAGGCTGAAGCAACTATGGCGCATCAAATGGTTCAAATGGCTCTGCGCACTATGAGACTTAACTTCTGAGGTCATCAGTCCCCTAGAACGTAGAACTACTTAAACCTAACAAACCTAAGGACATCACACGCATCCATGCCCGAGGCAGGATTCGAACCTGCGACCGTAGCGGTCGCGCGGTTCCAGACTGAAGCGCCTAGAACCGCTCGGCCACACCGGCCGCTTATGGCGCATCACGGGCCATATGTGACAAGAGTTAACGACGACTGGGGAGATGTGTACGGTGGAATAGACGTGCAGCTGTTGAGCAACTGATAGCCCAGATGAACCAAGGGGCTACCAGCAGTGTCTCCTCAATGACTGTACAGAGAACATTGCTGCGTATGGGCCTCCGCTGGTTAATGCACCCATACTGACTGCTATTCGTCGGCGACGAAGGCTGGAATGTCTACGTCAGTAACGGAACTGGACGCCCACCGAGTGGCGCCAGGTGGGCTTTTAAGATGAATCACGTCTTATGCTGCATCGGATGGATGTCAGTTGGCCTTTACGGAGCTACAATTGTCGGGAGGGTCCAGGCCAGAGGAGGGAGCATTTGGGGAATGTTTTCGTGGCATTCCCTGGGTAATCTCGTCGTTCTAGAAGACACATTGGATCAACACAAGTATCCATCTATCGTTGGTGGCCACGTCCAACCCCACAGGCAATTTACTTTTTCCTCGGCACGAGGGCACCTACCAGCTGGGCAATGCAACATGTAACACAGGTCACAATGTACGACGTACGTGCGTGGTTCGAAGAGCGCTAGGATGAGTTTACCGTCCACCCCTAGCCACAAAATTCGCCAGATTTTTAAACTCATTCGAGAATCTGTGCGACCACCTCGATCGGGCTGTACGCACCATGGGTTCTCAGTCGAGAAACCTAGCGCACCTGGCCACGCCACTGCACTCCATAGCCTCAATGACCCTCTTCTTGCACGTTCGCGCTGTGAAAGGTAGTTATTCCGGCTTTTGACAGGTGTTCGCATTAATGTGACTGGATCGTGTAAAAATAGCTTTCTTTTGTTCCCAGACTCCACAATTTTTAACATAACATAATTGAACTGACGTCGGTACGTTCTAATGGCTTTCTTCTATAAATGTTACTGTAAATTTTCCCCTCCCCCCGTGTTTCTGTCTTTATGTGAAGGGTAATATCAGGAACTACTGTAGGGATTTTGATATGGTTTTTCTAATAGATAGACTGATTTATTACCATTGTGCCAAACAACGCATGCGGTAGTAGATAGGCCATCTTGGTGCTACCTGTGCGAAGCTAGAGCGGACCGATAGTTGTTGTGTAATTCAGTTTGAACAGAACTGGTTACGGAAGAAAATGGACAGAATAAATAAGTATTTCATCGTACAATGTATTTTAAGTATAACGACCTACCCTCCTTCCTTGTTAGAGAGAGATGTGGGGAGAAACAGGAAACATAAGAATATATATTATCATTCCGTTCTTGGAATTTCTACCTTTATTATCCGGGTAGCTACTCTTCCACTCCGTTCTCTCTACTTCGTTCCGTTTGTTCTCCATGCAGTCATTCCTGGTTAACATTGCACTGTTGTACTGGTGTTGCAGTATTCTTCTCCCTAATTTCTGCTCAACTTATAATTATGACTAATTATAGAGCAATCAATACCCAGCAGTAATTCTCCTCGAAGACTGTAGATCCAGTTGGAGACTACGTCTAGGTACAGAACAGTGCTCCAGTCATTCATAGCACTCAAAGCAATTTGTTAAAAATTTATGTCAGAGTGACTGTACAGTGAAATGAAATGAAGTACTTATTCATAGAGACTTCAGAAACAGTCATGCTCTCCGTCCGAACAGGCCTTGGATGGCCCAACGGGTACCGACCGGTCGCCGTGTCATCCTCAGCCCGCAGGCGTCACCGGATGTGGATATGGAGGGGCATGTGGTCAGCATACCGCTCTCCCAGCCGTATGTCAGTTTACGAGACCGGGGCCGCTACTTCTCAATCAAGCAGCTCCTCAGTTTCCCTCACAAGGGCTGAGTGCACCCCTCTTGCCACCAGCGCTCGGCAGACCGGATGGTCACCCATCCAAGTGCATAGTCATGCTCATTATTGCAGTAATGCTTGTGAAAATTAAAGAAGCCAAATCAATAACCTGGAAAAATATAAATTCTGAGAATATGTGAAACAGTTTATTAGTAATAATTGATAAACTTGAGAGAGATGGCAACCATATATACCGAGCGAAGTAGCGCAGTGCTAAGCACACTGAACTCACGTTCGGGAGGACAACGGTTCAACCTGTGTTTGGCCACACAGATTTTGGTTTTCCTTGATTTTCCTAAATCGCTCCAGGCAAATGCCGGGATGACTCCTCTGTATGGCCAAGGCCGATTTCCTTCCCCATTCTTGACACAATCCGACCTTGTACTCCGTCTCTAATGACCTCCAATCTTCCTACCTTCCTGGCAGCCACATAAGCCCAGTACCAGCCTCTTTGACGCAAAGGTCAGTGTTACATCAATCTAGGACAGCGAAGGGCAGATATGTGAAAGCAAGTTTCAATTACAGATCAGAAATGAGCTTCGCATACTCACTTTAAATTCGCCAGAGAGTCCTGTGACGTCATCTTCGAACTCGCCCTCTCCATGGGCCGTAGACACGACTCGTGAGTCTCTGCCACAGCTCACTCGTCATCTGAGTCTGTTGTCGGTTACAAGTGGATGCGACTCGTTCAGAAAAGAGAGCAAGTACACGAGCTGGCAAGTATAACAGCGGACTCGCGCCATTTGCGCTACTTACGCAACCGTTTTGAAAGACCTTCCCGGGACTGTAAACTGTAACTCATTATTTCACACAATTATGATTTACATCTCAAGTGCAAGTTGAAATGTCACAAAATGTCCGACCTGACTAAGTGACAGAAGCAAGCTATATACCAATACAACGACTCATCGGTTAGCAGTCAATATTTATCCGTTTATACATACATTTATACAGATAAAAACTTTTGCGTATTCTGCTGTAAATTTATTTTAATATTTAATATCTATTCAGAAAAGTCTAATAATACGTTGACACATACACCTTCGAGACGTTACCATGTCTGTAACGACAATGCCAGAAAACATGAGATGAAGATGACGTGCAATCTCTAAATGATGATTAATTATTAAAATAAAGTACGTTAAGCTATACGACTTGCTGTTAGCCCACATGCACAAGTTGTCATGACCAAATGCATGCAGAAATAGCGCGCTTTTTTGTCACAGGTACTCGTAGATAACAGTGACACTGCTCCGTAACAAGTTTACGTTTGACGCAGCACATATGTAGGTGGAATAAACAAGAATACAACCATTTTGTTTGGTTCAAATGGTTCAAATGGCTCTCAGCACTATGGGACTTAAAAATGGTTCAAATGGCTCTGAGCAATATGGGACTTAACATCTATGGTCATCAGTCCCCTAGAACTTAGAACTACTTAAACCTAACTAACCTAAGGACATCACACACATCCATGCCCCAGGCAGGATTCGAACCTGCGACCGTAGCGGTCACGCGGTTCCAGACTGAAGCGCCTAGAACCGCACGGCCACACCGGCCGGCCAACCATTTTGTTTCCGTTGGACGAAATTTGTATGGTTTTCGTCTGAAGCGTGGAATATAGCGTATCACTCGTCCTCTAATGGGTCAAATTTACAATTGTATACTTTGCGTCAGTTAATTTTCATCTTGCACCCTCTACAGTCTTACAACACACAGTTCAGTTAAAAGCCATCTGATTCTGACGGTCGGTCATTTCGTCTTGTCGTTGCTACTTTACAGCAGAAAAACCGTGTACTAATCTTGTGTACTAACTTTAAGTCATGACTAGCCTTACACTTCTGCATGCCTCAGTAAGAGAGAAGTAGTCGTCGTGTATGAAGCGACCGCAGCGTCTCTGTTATCAGACTCGTCATACTCGAGGAACGACGGCGAGAACGAAGGAAGCCCGTTACTACTGATGTAACAGCGGCGCCTTGATTTGTGAAGTATGCAACCCGAACATTAAACCCGCACTCCCCAGTTTCTGATCTCTAGGGTCAATATGTCACGCCCACGTCCCAGAGGCCAATACTGGCATGCAAGTGAGTGCGAGTAGAGCAACATGGAAAGTCTCCAAGAAATGACTTCTGCTCGTTCTGGGAACACTGAATAGGTATTGATGAATCTGGGGAACATATACACAGGAGGTGGCCGTACGAAGCAATGGATGGATACCAGACTGCGCTATGTTATCACAGCATGGGTTGTCCAATAGAGCACTGAAGCCACACGAGTGGCTCTCGCTTCCCACCACTCACTTTTCAAGCAGCTAGGCTTCGCTCGAGCGGCAGTTCCCCCATTCGCCTGCACGCGAACGTACACTCGCCCAGTGCGACGTAACAGGCGCGTGGCCCAACCACGTAGCAAACGAAACAACGTCGTGCAACGTGTACTGATGAGCAAAGTAAGCACTTAGTACAAGCACACTTAGAGGCTTCGTAACCTACACTCCTGGAAATTGAAATAAGAACACCGTGAATTCATTGTCCCAGGAAGGGGAAACTTTATTGACACATTCCTGGGGTCAGATACATCACATGATCACACTGACAGAACCACAGGCACATAGACACAGGCAACAGAGCATGCACAATGTCGGCACTAGTACAGTGTATATCCACCTTTCGCAGCAATGCAGGCTGCTATTCTCCCATGGAGACGATCGTAGAGATGCTGGATGTAGTCCTGTGGAACGGCTTGCCATGCCATTTCCACCTGGCGCCTCAGTTGGACCAGCGTTCGTGCTGGACGTGCAGACCGCGTGAGACGACGCTTCATCCAGTCCCAAACATGCTCAATGGGGGACAGATCCGGAGATCTTGCTGGCCAGGGTAGTTGACTTACACCTTCTAGAGCACGTTGGGTGGCACGGGATACATGCGGACGTGCATTGTCCTGTTGGAACAGCAAGTTCCCTTGCCGGTCTAGGAATGGTAGAACGATGGGTTCGATGACGGTTTGGATGTACCGTGCACTATTCAGTGTCCCCTCGACGATCACCAGTGGTGTACGGCCAGTGTAGGAGATCGCTCCCCACACCATGATGCCGGGTGTTGGCCCTGTGTGCCCCGGTCGTATGCAGTCCTGATTGTGGCGCTCACCTGCACGGCGCCAAACACGCATACGACCATCATTGGCACCAAGGCAGAAGCGACTCTCATCGCTGAAGACGACACGTCTCCATTCGTCCCTCCATTCACGCCTGTCGCGACACCACTGGAGGCGGGCTGCACGATGTTGGGGCGTGAGCGGAAGACGGCCTAACGGTGTGCGGGACCGTAGCCCAGCTTCATGGAGACGGTTGCGAATGGTCCTCGCCGATACCCCAGGAGCAACAGTGTCCCTAATTTGCTGGGAAGTGGCGGTACGGTCCCCTACGGCACTGCGTAGGATCCTACGGTCTTGGCGTGCATCCGTGCGTCGCTGCGGTCCGGTCCCAGGTCGACGGGCACGTGCACCTTCCGCCGACCACTGGCGACAACATCGATGTACAGTGGAGACCTCACGCCCCACGTGTTGAGCAATTCGGCGGTACGTCCACCCGGCCTCCCGCATGCCCACTATACGCCCTCGCTCAAAGTCCGTCAACTGCACATACGGTTCACGTCCACGCTGTCGCGGCATGCTACCAGTGTTAAAGACTGCGATGGAGCTCCGTATGCCACGGCAAACTGGCTGACACTGACGGCGGCGGTGCACAAATGCTGCGCAGCTAGCGCCATTCGACGGCCAACACCGCGGTTCCTGGTGTGTCCGCTGTGCCGTGCGTGTGATCATTGCTTGTACAGCCCTCTCACAGTGTCCGGAGCAAGTATAGTGGGTCTGACACACCGGTGTCAATGTGTTCTTTTTTCCATTTCCAGGAGTGTATGTGCAAGCGGGCACAACCCCGTGAAACACACGCCGAGCAGGAAGGTGTGTTATTAGGCGAGGTAGTATTGGTCATCTTCGACAACTTCCGTCAGCTACGCGACATTTGTTCGCCCTCTCTCTCGCTTGCACCACTGTGAAGAGTGAAGTCCACTCGAACGGCCACTTGCCTGTAGTGCTCTAATGTCCCAGTATTGTCTGCATAGCCGTAAGAAACGTACATCTTCGCGCACAGCCTCGGTTGGACGTTGGAGCGCTGCAGCACCTGTGGAAGCTGCCTGTTATGCGGTAGGACGACGTCCGCTGCGGACTAGAGTTGCGCTCTACCAAAACACCTGTTAGGTAGGTTTGGTAGCGTACGTAGTAAATGGTGGAATTACCGGTAGCATTGATAGTGTGTGAGAGAGAAACTGGGAGCCGACTACTCTCTTTTTGTTTGTTTGTTTTGCAAATAATTAGAACAGCACGTTGTTCAGTGTTAATTCATTGGGTATTTTATATCCTTACAAAACATGAACTGCATTTTAAAAGCAATAAAAAGTAGTCGATCGTGTAGCTTCCGCGCTTTGATGTAACCAAAGCAGTTAGCTTTGATGCAAGTACTGTTTACATACACAAACATAAAAAATCTATATAATTATTGTTTTGATTTTGTCCTTAATAGAACATTCTTCATCATGGTGTAAGTCAAGAGTTTGCTGTTATAACTGATAACTAAGAGAGCTGTTTAGCGTTAAGAGAAACATGTTTCATACACTCTTTACGAAGTATTCAAACGATTTTTGATATGTTTGTGTATTCTTCTATCAACTTTTTTCAGTTTATTAGTTGTTGCTGGAGTGTTTAAATAGCGTTCCACTTGCATATGTTGCCTCTGGTTTAACAACGGAGGAATAATGCCGAAGTTTAGAGTTTATTGAAAGAGATCGTTTTTTGTAAGTTGGTCACGTAGTTCTCCGTGCTCGATGTAGTTTTAATCTTCTACTATCTATAGAAGCTCGTTCATTGACATTCCAAGTAATAATCTCTACAATATATTCAAACTTTTTTTACCACCTTAATTTTGGAGCACTGCTGAGTTTAATATGGACTGTGTCGACGGGAAGGTGGGCATCATTTCTGTTTTCTCAAAAGAAATTTGCAGCTAATCGTTCTAGTTCTTATATCTGAAACTATGCTTCAGCGATACTTTTTGATTATAAGGCCAAATCATCTGCAAATGCAAGACAGTTAAGTCGAATCTTTCTTCCAGTCTTATCAGATGATGTACATATCTCATTCGCGCGTGATTTTCTCCAGCACATAATTGAACAACAATGGAGACGATTTATCAACTTGTTCAAGACCAGGTCGAATCTCAAAAGGTTCAGAAAATACGTTTCTATAGATTTAGTATCTCGAAGAATGACTGCACTGAGACTGACAAGTTTCTGATGTAAACCAAATTCTGCAAGGATAGACAGGAGAGGTTCACGATGGATACTATCATATACTTTTTTTTTAAATCGACGAAGATGATCCCTAGTTTCTTGTTCCTGACTCTTTGGTATTTCATTATCCATGTAAGATTAATAATTTTGTCAGGACAGCTTCATCCTGGTCTAAAACGTCCTAGGTCATATAATATATTTTCCTTCACTATTTACAACGGTCTGGCAACGCTGGGGTAACTTCTCTATTCCGCGACTGTAGAAGTCACGCGGTTTTGAGGAGAACAACTCGTCGATCCATGTTCGGAGCGCATTTTCATCAATAAAGGAAGTGCCTTGAAGATTGTTCAGTAGAGAACGGGAGAGGTGAAAATCTGAGGGTGGAAGGTCAGGTGAATAAGATGGATGCGGACGGACTTCTCAACCCAGCTCCAGAATAGTGTTATCTGTTTGTCTATCAGAATGCGGGAATCACTTCACGCAGTCTTCCTGGCCCTTGTTCTTAGATTGCGTTGCAGGTCTGCAAGACGTCTCAGTTGTTGACAATAAATGTCAGCAGTGATGGTTACACCTTGGGGAAGCAATTCGTAGAACACATCACACCGTCACTGTTCCAAGAGATGCATAACATTACCTTTTGTGGATGCGCGGAGTGTGGTGTCACCGCCAGACACCACACTTGCTAGGTGGTAGCTTAAATCGGCCGCGGTCCATGTAGTACATGTCGGACCCGCGTGTCGCCACTGTGATCGCAGACCTAGCGCCACCACCAAGGCAGGTCTCGTGATACGAGAGAGCACTCGCCCCAGTTGTACGAGAACCAAGCTACCGCCCAGTTGTACGAGAACCAAGCTACCGCCCAGTTGTACGAGAACCAAGCTACCGACCAGATGTACGAAGCCTTTCTCTCTCATTAGCCGAGAGACAGAATAGCCATCAGCTAAGTTAATGGCTACGAACTAGCAAGGCGCCATTTGTATCAGTGCCTATAGCTTACGAGTATTCAAGAGAGATGTATTCCAAGGACTAATAAAAAGATAAGTAATAAGCATCTACATACTTTTCTTCTTATTCAATTATAAGTTCTCATGTTCCAGACTTCACGCCCGTCGGCGTAGCCTTGCGTGCCCTATCGGCTACCGCGTTAGTCTAGAGTTCATTTTCAGCCATCTCAACTTCACGGTGTCGGCCCAGCTACCGACACAACACGGAGGTCTTTGCTCAGGGATTTGCTACTTTTTTTTGGACTCAGCCACCCCTTCCTTTTCCCTACGTTAGTATCAAGATATAATTTCTCTTCACCAGTAACGATACAGGATAGCAATGGTGGTTGTTGTTCACGAGACAATTGATGACGAACAAGCAAATGAAATGTTTCAAATAGCTCTGAGCACTATGCGACTTAACTTCTGAAGTCATCAGTCGCCTAGAATTTGGAACTAATTAAACCTAACTAACCTAAGGACATCACTCACATCCATGCCCGAGGCAGTATTCGAACCTGCGACCGTAGCGGTAGCCCGGTTCCAGACTGTAGCGCCTAGAACCGCATGGCCACTCCGGCCGGCACGAACAAGCAGAGATGCACATGTGGCCACCTGCTCATTCGTTTTTATTTTGGTTTAGAGCATGTGGTACCTATGCTCCCGATTTTTGAACCTTCCCCATTACGTGCAAATGTCGCACGGTTGTGAAATGATCACAGTTCATCACATATGCCCGAAGATCGTCCTGAACGTGGGAATCACTTACGCCAAAACGACTCTCCTTAAAACAAGAAATCCATTTTCTTGCCATGCTCTGTCCAAGGGCATTATCCGCATACATGGTGCAAATATTTGTAGCTGACTGAGTTGCTGTCACCCCTTTGTTGAACTCGGAAGACTATGTCGGAAATGTTCCGATATCTCCACTTGGCACTCTACTTTCTACAAAATGAGAATATGTAAAGTCAAATAGCACCAATGAGCTACAAATAAAAAATAACATCCGATAAATAAACCCATAGCAATCAGAATATCAACATGCTAAACAAAAACGTTACGAACTTATGTACCAACGTTATACACGGTAATGAGAGTACCGTCTCCCATATACTCTATAGTAATTTCTAGAGGGCAGATGCGAATGTGAGTGTAGATGCAGCTGTGACGCAGTAGAGGATATGCCAATTTTCTTACAACGCCAGAGCTATTAACGTAGCGAACGTAAATTTTTGTGTTACTAGAATCTACTGTTTTAAATATTTAAGTAGCTGATAATATGGAACTACACGTCGTTAATAACGAGCACGTGATCAGTGTCGGCAAATCCATGGCGGCCACCAGATGACTGACACCAGTTTCCTGTGTGTATTTTACCGTAACTTGGGAAAGGATTACTTCGAAAGCTAGCAAGTTTTTTTTTTCTTTTGTGTGTGCCTATAGGCGACTTAGTGCGTCTGCTTATCGGAGAGTGGTCTCCTTTGAGCCAAAAGTATTTACATTCTACCAAAACTATCCACACCAGTTAGTGTATGCTACTAATATTTGTTTGTCTGGTTCCTTGAGTTCTTGCCCGCAGCAGATGTGATATTAGTGTATGTAAAACTTCATTTTTCTGCATTGATACACACCTCGTGCAATTTGAAGACGCGTCGTTATCAACTTCCGGTAGTTTGACCGCAAGAGCAATTCCCGTTCTCTCGGGTCTCTTCCCGTCTACAACTAAACACCATTCCCGAAGAAAGGATCATAAAATTTTTATGTCCTGCTACATCTGCATATTTATGGTGAAATTTGTCAACAACACTTGCTGGCGAAATACTGTTATACAATGAAAACTTGTTGCTCTTGAGAATAAAGCACATCTGCCATGCCACCCGAAACGCAGCTCGCTGTTAGTATGACTACAGCGTAATACAGGGACATAAGATGCAGTCATTGCCACTGTAATTCAATCTAAATAACACGTTAGACCGACGTGATGACTTTTTGATCGCCCTGTGATGTATCCCGAGGTAAGATCTTGACATTATTGGATGCTGATTCTTTAGCGTCACCTTTTTATCGTGAAATTCTTCTGGCGGCACTTCTTCTTTGTTTGTGCTTGTCGCTGTTACATTTCTCGACTTCCTATAACCTGGAGAGTTGACACAGTTTTCAGAACCAATCAGCCGTCCTATACATAAAAGTCGATATCAGACGCTCCTCATTTTTTAATGTGGGGAGTAATTTGTTAAGGCAATCAATTCCTCGTGCCGAGGAAACCGATGTGTACTTCGGCTGTTATGAAGTTGTTACAAAGCTATGCCCCGAAACGTAGCGCATACGTATTAACCAGTAGGGTTCGTGTCAGCGCCGCTCTCTTGAGTTAACACAAAACCTCCAAAAAATGTACGCCATTCCACAGGGGCTCGTCATACGTGTCAAGAAAAACAGAAAGATCTCGTCGAATGAAAGCTCGTGTTAGTGCATGCGGAAATATTCCCAGAGCGAAGTCAATGACTCCTACTGCCTGAGGTCCTCCTCCTTACTTTCTTCTCATCAGAGAGAAAGGCTTCTGGTTTTACGCAGCTTTGTGGGAAAATAAGTGTTTAAGTGAATCATAACTGTGGAAAATTAATCCAAGGCCGATGAGTTACGCTGCCGACACATTGCCTTGAACTGCGCTAGACGATCAAGTTCGATGCTTGTTTTCGACGAAGATGCGGAATTAAAAAAAAAAATTGAACACTTCAATATGCGTATTAGGTATACAAAACAAAAACTTTCACTCGTACATGCAGATTTTCACGACTAGTATTTACATTATTGTTGATTTTTATTTTATGGACAATAGGCAAATTTCTCTGCCTAACGTTCGTTTCCTAATGTTGGAAACATCGTCATGGGCTTTAAATATGTATTTAGGTGATTGTGAAACTTTAAAAAGCTCATCAAGCCGAACTGTTTATACGTAACCACACAAAGGTCGGATCGTGAAGTCATCCGATCGCTACCAAACATCACGGAGATGAGACGACATGGAGCTTGTACCGCAGAAAAGTTTTAAATGCTGTCACTATCTAATCATTAAGTGGTATAATGTTATATTGAAGGTTTAACATAATAAGTCAAATATTTCAGTTAGAAACTGTGTATATGTTTTGAGGTAACGTAACTTACGGCATGTAAATTACCCAAACTATATTCATCCAGTATTTGAGAACGGGAGCACTCTGCTGTTCCTAACAAACTTTACACACAATTTCAACGTTTTCTAAACTTTTTATCGCTAATATGGATGACGTCAAATATTTAACGCATCAGCTCATTTGTAAAGTACTCAGACACCTTAAGCTTTTCTATAGATCGGAGTTCGATCCCTTAAAGAATGTGGTTTAATGGTTTAACACTGAGGTCCACATCTTGTCTACCTTCGGCCTTCTTCATTTCTGGTGGAATCGGTTTTGTGTTCTTAAATTTCTAGGGCCGCTCTGTAAATCCTAACGTAGTAATGACTGGACCTTGATTAGGCTATAGGAGAACTGATTTTTTTTTCTGTTAGTAGTTTCTCTTCCTGACTGGACAGGTCTTCTGCATTCCTTGCTGGAGTGGCCACTCCTGGAAGAATGGATGCAGCGGAGCATGATTTAGCCACCCAGGAATGAAAGACGAATGCACGCTGAAATGTTAATCCCTTGCACATTGAAATTAAATGTTAGATCGGGACTACTAGCCGGAATAGAACTTTTACCTTTCATGGGTACACGATAAGCTCCACTCCAACACGCAATTTGTATTGTCTGATGGTTGTTGGCACACTAAGTGCTCTCGTACCGGCGTATCATGTACGTTACTAGTTTCTGTGTTTCCTCACCGCAATTCAGTCTGAGTAGTGTCGCCAAGACACAGTGCTTTTTCATGGCTCTCTGAAATCCTTTTACCTAAAGACATGAGTGTACAAAGACAGATGTTGCCAAATTGGCATTACCAAAAATAATTTCTACTTATTCTGTTTCCTTGCGATAAGCACTCTACAGAACTAACCTTTAATATACTTAACAGCCATTTGTTGTACCTGCCTCGAATATATTCTGAGCTAAATGTAATGTGGTTTCTGCAACAGAATGACCTTCTCCATGCCAATCAGCAAGGGTTCTGAAGACATCGACCAAATCTTCTCGCATGACATCCTGAAACCTGTGGATCAAGGCAGCGTTTCTTGACTCTTAACTTCCGAAAAGCACTTGACTCAGTACCACATCTACGGATATTGTCAAAAGTTCGATCGTACGGGGTGACAAGCTAAATTTGTGTCTGTGTCTGGAGTGAGGTTTTCTTTGCATCGAGAGCACGGAGCATGTTGTTATGGATGGAAGGCCACTGGCAAATCTGGAAGTAACTTTAGGTGTGCCCCAGAAAAGTGTGATACGATCCTTGATGTTCATGATTTATATTGATCACCTTGCTGGTAATATGAACAGTAACTTCAGACTTCTTGCAAATGATGCAGTTATCTGTAATGAAGTACTGTCTGAAAAAAAGCTATTCAAATATTCAGTCAGATCTGGATGAAATTTAAGACCGACGTAAGTATTGGCAGTCAGTTTTATATATTCAGAAACGTCAAATTTTACACTTCAAAAACGAAAAACGTAGTATCCTATGGCTGTGACAATTAGTCACAGCTAGAAGCGGTCAATTCACATAAATAACTGGATGTAACAATTTGCAGCGATATGAAATGCGACAGTCACATAGGTTCAGTTTTAGGTAAGGCAGGTGGCAGACTTGAGTTCATTCGTAGACTACTAGGTTCAGTCTACAAAAGAGACTGCCTACAAAACACTCGTGCTACCCATCATAGACTGCTGCTCAAGCGTGTGTGCCCCTTACTAAACAGGAGTAACAAGGGATTTGGAACGTATAGAAAAAAAGGGAACACGATGGTCACATGTTTGTTTGGCCAATGTTAGAGCTCCATGGAGATACTGAAAAAACTGAACTGACAGACGCTTGAAGATAGACACAAACTAACCCGTGAAAGTTTACCAAGTAAATTTCAACCAGTTGTAAGTGCTGAATCTAAGACTGTATAACAACCCCCTGCGTATCGCTCCGTAGAGATCGAGAAGACTAGATTAGACTAATTAAAGCGCGCGTAGAGCTGTTTAAGCAATCATTCTTCCAGCGCTCCATACATGAGCGGAACGGAAAGAAGCCTTAATAACTGGTAGAATGTAAGTGCCCACTCCACAGTGGTTTGCAAATGATGGATGCAACTGTAGATATAGATGTAGATGCATGTCAGAGATAAATCTGAAACCACTTATTTTCCGCTTCCCTAACGAGTTCGTCCAGTACTGCAGAGTCACGTACGGCACCATTTGCAAGATGTATGTTTTGATATGGTGAGAAATTCATTGTAAGTTTGTTTTTGTTATTATCTAATTTAGAGTTGTCCGTTGTCACTGTGGTCGGTGGCATCTGTGGATGATTATTGTGAATGGCATCAGAAATGAGGGCTCATGGGCCGGGTAACACATCACAGTAACTGGAAGTAGTCGCCTGTAGTAGTTATTATGCAGAGAATACACGTGTTTTCACATCTCTGCCAAATCCCTGTGAATAATTGTTTATTCCCGTATACACTCTGACCTAATCGCGACTTTTCGATTTTTGAGTAAACAGGCTCCTCGTCCAGTGTTTCGCGACTCTACGACTGCGTCAGCCTCACTGCTTGTGAAACTGTGGTCTCTTCATCTTAATCCATCATATCTGGGAGCCACTGCCAATTACGCTATCTGATCAAAAGTATCCAGACACCTATTAGTTCATATTAATATGTCGTGTGTCCACCCTTCGCAGCCGGCCTCTGTGGCCAAGTGGTTCTAGGCGCTTCAGTCCGGAACCGCGCTGCTGCTGCGGTCGCAGGTTCGAATCCTGCCTCGGGCATGGATGTGTGTGATGTCCTTAGGTTAAGTTAAGTTTAAGTAGTTCTAAGTTCTAGGGGACTGATGATCTCAGATGTTAAGTCCCATAGTGTTCAGAGTCATTTGAAAAACTGAATCAGTATGATCCATTTTACTTTTAAGTCTGTCAGGCTCTAGATACTGGCTCCCAGGTTGATGCCATATTCCTCGACATTCGAAGGGCGTTCGACTCAGTTTCGCACTGTCACTTGCTCCAAAAACTGAACCCTTATGGTCTATCCAATGACATATGCTGTTGGATAGAAAGTTCTCTAACAGACAGAGAGCAGTATGACGTCCTGAATGGAGTGACTTCAACAGAAACAAGCCTAACTTCAGGTGTGTCCTGGTCAGCGTAATAGGTCCGCTGCTTTTTACGATTTACATAAACGATCTGGTTGATGGTACTGACAGCGGCATTAGACTGTTTGCCGATGGTGCTGTAGTCTACAGGAACGTAGTATCACACGAAAGTTGTGAACAAATCAATAAGGATTTGCAGATAATAAATGCGTGATGTAATGACTGGTAGTTATCTCTCAATATTAGCAAGTGTAACCTACTGCGTATAACAAGGCGAAAATCCCCATTAATGTGCGAGTACAAAATAAATGCTCAGTCTTTGGAAGCGGTAACATCCGGTATCTGGGTGTGACTATCCGAAATTATCTCAAATGGACTGATCAGCGCCGAGTGGTTCTAGGCGCTTCAGTCTGGAACCGCACGACTTCTACGGTCGCAGGTTCGAATCCTGCCCCGGGCATGGATGTGTGTGATGTCCTTGGGTTAGTTAGGTTTAAGTAGTTCTAATTTATAGGGGACTGATGACCTCAGATGTAAAGTCCCATAGTGCTGAGAGCCATTTGAACCATTTTATAGACAGGCCGTTCCATTTCAGGAATATTGTTGTCCACAAATCATTGCCTCATAGATGCTGCTTTACGACAGGGAGCACTGTCATACTGACACAAGAAATCATCGACTCCAAACTGTTCCTCAACTGCGTGCAGTTCACAACGCTATATAATATGTTCACATCTATCCAAATTTAACGTTTTCTTAAGTACAACGTAGGGTCAACGCCCTAAAAAACGGTAACACCACCTCTTTCGTACCTCACTGTTGCCCCTACCATCGAGAACAAGCAATGATGGCCGGTAATGTACACCGGGCATTCGGCAAACTCTAACCCTTTCATCGGACTGACACAACGTACAGTGAGATTTCTCAACCCAAATGACGCATTTAGAGTCACGCACTGTCCAGTAGCGTCACTCTTTACAGCACCTCAAGCGTCGCTTAACACCGACGTCAGGAATACGTGGTTTATGAGGAGCTGCTCGACTGTTGTACCCCATTCATTTTAATTCCCCAGGCACTGTCATTCTACTAGATGACTTGCCGGTAGCGCTTTCGAAATCACAACTGATTGCTTCCGCTGATTTCAAGCGATTTTTTAGAACCAGTCTTCGCAAACTTCAATTGTCCCTGTCCGTCAGAACTTGAGGTCTCCCTTTGTTTTGGTTAAGCTGTGGATATTCTTTCGCGTTTCTGCTTCTCAATCACATCACCAACAGTCTACCTGAGTAAGCTGTAGAAGGAGTGAAATATCCGTGGCGAATTTCTTACTCAGGTGATATCCAGTGATTCGTTCACATTCAAAGTCACTGAGCTCTCCTGATCGACCCAGTCTGCTGTTATAGCTTCTCTACCGACAACGCAATACTTCACGCCTCCTTCTATACTCATGCTCGTAAATTAAGGATAATGCTGATATATGATAAAGCAGCGCTCAGGCGGGCGGTTTGCGGGTTTAAATCACCTCGGAGTATGACCATGCGGTGCATCTGGCTTGCGGTCGTCGCACGGTGGCGCTGGCAGCAGTCCACATACGCAGAGGTGTGTTGGTGCATGTCAGAGTACGATGCAGCGAGTTAGTATGCAGACGTTTTCAGACGTGCTGATGGTGACTGTGTGGTGAAAATGGCTCAAAGAACACCTATTGATGACGTTATGAGGGGTAGAATACTAGGGCCACTGGAGGCTGGTCAAACACAACAGGTCGTAGCACGGGCCCTCCGTGTGCCAAAAAAGTGTGATCTCAAGATTGTGGCACCGATTCCAGCAGACAGGAAATGTGTCCAGGTGCTACAGTACGGGACGTCCACAGTTTACAACACTACAAGAAGACCGATATCTCACCATTAGTGCCCGCAGACGGCCACGGGGTACTGCAGGTAGCCTTGCTCGGGACCTTACCGCAGCCACTGGAACAGTTGTCTCAAGACACAATCTACAGATGACTGAACAGACATGGTTTATTCACCTGGAGACTTGCAAGGTGCATTCCACTGACCCGTGGTCACAGAAGAGCCCGTAAAGTCTGGTGTCAAGAACACAGTACATGGTCATTGGAACAGTGGTACCAGGTTATGTTCACGGACGAGTCCAGGTATAGTCTGAACAGTGATTCTCTCCGGGTTTTCATCTGGCGTGAACCAGGAACCAGATACCAACCCCTTAATGTTCTTGAAAGGGGCCTGTATGGAGGTCGTGGTTTGATGGTGTGGGGTGGGATTACGATTGGTGCAAGTACATCCCTGCATGTCTTTGACAGAGGAACTGTAACATGTCAGGTATACCGGGACGTTATTTTGCAGCAGTATGTCCGCCTTTTCAGGGATGCAGTGGGTCCCACCTTGATGCTGATGGATGACAACGCACGTCCCCACCGAGTTGCCATCATGGAGGAGTACCTTTAAACGTAAGATATCAGGCGAATGGAGTGGCCTGCTTGTTCTCCAGATCTAAACCCCATCGAGCAGGTCTGGAATGCTCTCGGTTGACGTATCGCTACACGTCTTCAAACCACTTGGACACTTCGGGAGCTCTGACAGGCACTGGTGCAAGAATGAGAGGCTATACCCCAGCACCTGATCCAGAATATGCCAACCCGTAGTGAGCATGTTGATCATATCCGATATTGATGTCAGGGTACATGCGCAGGAAACAGTGGTGTTTTGTAGCACATGTGTTTCGGGACGGTTTTCTCAACTTATCGAGATTACAGATTACAGATCTGTGTCGAGTGTGTTCCCTATGTGCCTATGCTATTAGCGCCAGTTTTATGTAGTGCCACGTTGTGTGGCACCACATTCTGCAATTATCCTTAATTTATGAGCATGAGTGTATATGGCGCGTCCACCTGTCGTAACATCTAGTGGTCAACTCCACATTACGCAGGGATGTCTGGATACTTCTGATCAGACAGCGTATAAACGTACGCTATGTCAACCAGGCTATCGGTCAAATAACGCTTTCTCGGCTTCTCAAAGCCTGTGACTCCAAAAGTGCTGAAGGACACGTCGCAGCTGGGTTAGAGACCCTGCTAGCAGAGTTTCACGAAGAAAGACACATTCAGACCTGTACGTGAGAAACTCCCATCAACCCGTAAGTTGGCCCCACAGCAGGGTACCAGGCATATACCAGATGGCATAGTCTTTGCCTTCCTTCGATCTCTAAGCTGCTTTACCCACTCAGTTATACGCAAACCTACAGTTCAATGTGTAAATACCAGATAAAATCGTCTTCACCATTACCTTATTAGCAAGACTCTACGTAGATAACGACAACTCAAGTTATGACTTAATACTGAAGCCTGCTACGTAATAAATTCGCCATGCATGTTGATATGAAGTGAAATAATCAGCTGGTCGTTTTGTTGGTATTCTGCCAGACAAAAAAGTGAAGCAGAAAGGAAGGAGGAAATAAAATGAAATTTGACGACTTGACAGAAAATTGGAAAATTTGGAAATTTGTGGTAAGGACTTATGGGACCAAACTTCTGAGGTCATCGGTCCCTAAGCTTACGCACTACTTAATCTAACTTAAACTAACTTAGGCTAAGGACGACACATTCACCCATGCCAGAGGGTGGACTCGAACCTCCGACGGGTGAAGCCTCGCGGACCGTGAGAAGACGCCCTAGACCGCGCGGCTATCCCACGCGGCAGTTGAGAGAGTATGTTATGTTACTGCAGTGATTACGATATGGACCCAAATTTACAGAGAACCTGGCCGTATGAGCCCGCTTATCAGTATGATGTTGCACCCCTTTGGGGTTGGATACATCCGCTGATTCGACTGCCAACCCTGAGGCAAGCTGACCCGTAACTGTTGTAACTAGTTCTTCATATCCTGAATACTGGCAATGGGAGGGGGTTGACTTCCGAGCTGGTCGCCCTTATGTTCTACCTTGCACGGATCTGGGGACCTTGCTGCCCACTGGACTACCTCAACATCATGCAGACACACATGTGCCACGTGTGGAAGGGCACTGTACTATTAAAAAATATCACTACCGCACCGTCGCATGACAACAAACACCATTGACCAGACGTTTTCAATTGGTGAGAGATCTGGAGAATGTGCTGGCCAGGGCAGCAGTCGAACATTTTCTGTATCCAGAAAGGCCGTACAGGACCTGCAACATGCGGTCGTGCATTATCCTGCTGAAATGTAGGGTTTCGCAGGGATCGAATGAAGGGTAGAGCCACGGGTAAATACATCTGAAATTTAACGTCCACTGTTCAGACTGCCGTCAATGCGAACAAGGGGTGACCGAGACGTGCATCAAATGGCACCCCATACCATCACGCCGGGTGATACGCCAGGATGGCGATGACGAATACACGCTTCCAATGTGCGTTCACCGCGATGTCTCCAAACACGGATGCTACCATCATGATGCTGTAAACAGTACCTGGATTCATCCGAAAAAATGACGTTTTGCCATTCGTGCACCCAGGTTTGTCGTTGAGTACACCATCGCAGGCGCTCCTGTCTGTGATGCAGCGTCAAGGGTAACAGAAGCCATGATCTCCGGGCTGATAGTCCATGCTGCTGCAAACGTCGTCGAACTGTTCGTGCAGATGGATGTTGTCTTGCAAACGTCCCTATTTGTTGACTCAGGGATCGAGACGTGGCTGCACGATCCGTTACAGCCATGCGGATAAGATACCTGTCATCTCGACTGCTAGTGATACGACGCCGTTGGGATCCAGCACGGCGTTCCGTATTACTCTCCTGAACTCACCGATTCCATATTGTGCTAAGTCATAGGATCTCGACCAACGCGAGCAGCAATGTCGTGATACGATAAACCGCAAAAGTCGGAAACGTGATGGTACGCATTTCTCCTCCTTACACGAGGCATCACAACAACGTTTCACCAGGCAACGCTGGTCAACTGCTGTTTGTGTATGAGAAATCGGTTGGAAACTTTCCTCATGTCAGCACGTTTTAGGTGTCGCCACCGGCGCCAACCTTGTGTGAATGCTCTGAAAAGCTAATCATTTGCATATCACAGCATCTTCTTCCTGTCGGTTAAATATCGCATCTGCAGCACGTCATCTTCATGGTATAGCAATTTTAATGGTCAGTAGTGTATTTCTTCCTTCTACTGTGTGTCCGTATATATCACCATGAATGTACGTTTCGAGCCGCCGTTCACCTCGATGACGGCGATTGTGGAGGCGACCATACACCTAGTGGAGCAAAAAAGTGAATCACCGGAAGAGCCTACACGTTTCCATTGATAGATGGTCGAATCCCTATGGTCCCGTGCCAACTGCAATCGTAACTGACGATGTCGTTGTGTCAACATGTGATCACGTATGGGTGGTCTGCTGCGGAGCTCCATGTTCAACAATGCGCGATAAACGGTGTGCTCCGAAACACTTCGTGCGTGCACCAGGATTGGGCTCTTTCAGCAGAGATACCACAGATCACCATCTATCCTACTTTACAGATCAGACAAGCCTCCGAATCCCACGTTCTGTGAAGTGTCGTGGACGTCCAACTATTTAGCCCCTAGTGGTAGTTTCACTGTCCTACCTATTTCCGAAGGTGCTCACGACAGTAGCTAGTAAACATTCGACCAGTTTCGCCGTTTTAGAGATATTCGTTCACTAGCTCTTTATACTCATGAAGTAATAAGTGCTGTCGACAGGGGACGTCAAATTGATGCGATATTTTTAGATTTTCAGAAGGTTTTCGACACCCTTCCTCACAAGCGTCTTCTAACCAAACTGCATGTCTACGGAGTATCGCCTCCGTTGTGCGGCTGGATTCGTGATTTCCTGTCAGAAAGGTCACAGTTCGTAGTAATAGACGGAAAGTCATCGAGTAAAACAGAAGTAATATCCGGCGTTCCCCAAGCAAGTGTTATAGGCCCTCTATTGTTCCTGATCTATAATAACGACATAGCAGACAATCTGAGTAACCGTCTTAGATTGTTTGCAGATGATGCTGTCATTTACCGTCTTGTAAAGTCATCAGATGATCAAAACGACTTGCAAAATGATTTAGATAAGACATCTGTATGGTGCGAAAAGTGGCAATTGACCCTGAATGAGGAAAAGTGTGAAGTTATTCACATGAGTACTAAAAGAAATCAGCTAAATTTCGATTACACGATAAGTCACACAAATCTGTAGTCTTTAAATTCAACTAAATACTTAGAGATTACAATTACAAATAACCTAAATTGGAACGATCACATAGATAATATTGTGGGTAGAGCAAACCAAAGACTGCAATTCATTGGCAAAACACTTAAAAGGTGCTACAGGTCTACTAAAGAGACTGCTTATACCACGCTTGTACTCCCTGTCCTGGAGTATTGCTGTGCGGTGTGGGATCCGCATCAGGTGGGACTGACGGATTACATCGAAATACGTAGAACAAAGAAGGCCAGCTCGTTTTGTATTATCGCGAAATAGGGGAGATAGTGTCACAGACATGATACATGAATTGGAGTGGCAATCATTTTTCGTTGCGACGGGATCTTCTCATGAATTTTCAATCACCAGTTTTCACCTCCGATTGCGTAAACATTCTGTTGGCACCCACCTACATAGGGAGAAATAATCATCACGACAAAATGAGAGAAATCAGGGCTCGCACAGAAAAATTTAAGTGGTCGTTTTTCCCGCGTGCCGTTCGAGAGTGGAACGGTAGAGAGACAGCTTGAAGGTGGTTCATTGAATCCTTTGCCAGGCACTTTACTGTGAATGGTAGAGTAATCACGTAGATGTAGATAATAATCTGCCCTTTATCAAAGTCACTTATCTCAATATATTTCCCCTTTTGCAAGCCATATCTTTGCTAGGGTGATGCCCCGCGCACGTCTGCTCCGTTTGCGTACATTTCTCACCGCATCACGTGCCCGCAAAGCCACCAGGAGGCATCCAACCTCTTGGTGGGCAGTGGTCATAATGTTTTGGCTTATCAGTGTATTGACGTATGATTAATACAACAATATTTTCTTAAATGTAACTACGTGGATTTGTATCGACACGTAAGAGCTCATGAGAAAAAAAAAAAACGTCAATGTGATTCTCATTCATTTTTGTAATAAAATATATAGCAAAAAGTAGCCGGGGCCTAAGCAAAACGAAACGCCGAAGTCGGATGACATGGTCATATTTCAGTTTCGTTACACGATGTTTTGCGTGACAGTGCACCTGAAATTCTAAATTTACAGCCAGCCATGGCTATCATCGATAGAATACATCTCACCCATTTCTGAAGAACTTTCAATTTAAATGTTGGTTGGGGTGGGTTGTTTGGGGGAAGAGACCAAACTGCGAGGTCATCGGTCTCATCGGATTAAGGAAGGACGGGGAAGGAAGCCGGCCGTGCCCTTTCAAAGGAACCATCCTGGCATTTGCCTGGAGTCATTTAGGGAAATCACGGAAAATCTAAATCAGGATGGCAGGACGCGGGATTGAACCGTCGTCCTCCCGAATGCGAGTCTAGTGTATTTAAATGTTGAGTAGTATATCTCTACACCGCTTTTCAGTGGTATGCCCTTAAAACGTGTGAGGTTCCCTTAGAAAATTGTAGCGTCAGGTTTGATTTGTCAGGTAGAAAAGGTGCTGTCTTAACCACACGGAAAACTACCCGCAAGTTGTGTACTAGCACTTACCAATATCCTTGCGCGGTTTATAGAGGGATTTGAACGTTACGTGGGGTATCGTATCTATATATAACGGGAAAATGACAGTAACAAAATCAGAGCTACATTGCAGACAGAAAGTTGTTATTTATGTGTTCCGTCCCTGAGGTACAGCCATAACCTGGCCGAGCGCTGAGCGACGGAGGGTGGTCCGGCCGCAGCGTACAGATGCAACAGGTGTTCCTCTCCCTGTCACCAGGGGGACACTCCTGTTTGCAAACGCGTCACAGCTGCTAGCTCCCACAGCGCTGCGCTGAAAGCTTACACATTTACTTTGTGCAAATAGTCTTAACTGCGTTACTCTTCTAAAATATCTTCATTAACCCTTTAAAAGTATATTCACTAACTAGATGCAATATGCGTTGTGGTCACGATGCTAACACGCCAGTCGAATTTATCAGGGCAACATATCACGAGACGTTTCATATACAGAGTGTTTCAATAAGATTCATTTGGTTTCACAAGACTATCTTTTACATGAATCGAGATAGAAACTACGGAGGAATTTTTAACTTAGGACTACAATTTTTTTTCTCAAAAGGATCATCCGATTTGCAAGGGCACATCTTTTACACGCACGTACACATAATCTTTTTGGACCTTTACAATTAAATTTAGGACATAAATTTTGATTTACTTTTCACAAGTGTTTAGTCTGTTTTTCACTAGACGCACGACATACATCCAGACGATAGTAAAACTCATTCTATACTTTTGCGAGCACGCCAGGAGCTACTGCTCTCTATGTGCCGTCGCAGTTCACCGATATCGTTGGATGGGGAAGCACGTAGGTGGACTTTTTCACATTCCGTGAATCAGGCGACGATAGAGGTCTGTGGCGCAATGCGATATTCGTACTACCTTGCGAGGTGCCGGGGCTAGCAGTGCATTTAACACTAAATTCTTCTATAATCTACATATGGAAATGATGCTCTAAGCCCCCCCCCCCCCCTTTTCTAACTCCGACTTTTGCTGTTGCACATGGATTAAGAAGAAACGCGAACTGACTGTAATCGACCCTGCAAGTGGAGTAGAAAAGAGTTGAGCACCTGCAATAATTTTAATTTGATAGAAATTAATTTGATAAAGTAAAGTTTCATGAACGTAGTGAGAAATGAAAGGGTTGCTTTACCGATCCACGGAATGAAAGTTCTGTCCAAAATAACAAAAAAATGGTTCAAATGGCTCTGAGCACTATGGGACTCAACTGCTGTTGTTATCAGTCCCCTAGAACTTAGAATTACTTAAACCTAACTAACCTAAGAACATCACACACATCCATGCCCGAGGTAGGATTCGAACCTGCGGCCGTAGCAGTCGCACGGTTCCGGACTGCGCGCCTAGAACCGCGCCAAAATAACAATTTGATTTATTATGACTAAACTCAAAATAATAAACAAAACACATGAAACATTTACAATACGTCAAATTGGATATTCAAATAAATGCTGTGAAGGTGAAGTTGTCCATAAACTAGCTTGTGACGTTTATGACCAAATGGTATGTGGAGCCAATTCCTTGCAGCTCATATCTTAAGAGAAACACCCAGCCAACCCAACATTAATTGCTGCTACAGTAGTGAGAACTCAGACAATGTACATCCAAGACAGAACCACGTAAGAAAAGACGGAAAACGGCGCGCTCTGCTGAGCTCTGATTATCACAGAGCAAAATTCCCTAGTCTGCCGGTGCTGTGGACATACATTACCAATCTGTCTTCTTAACTGCAAGGACACGATCTGGCGTACCGGAGGCGATGGCTGGTTGCTTCGACGTCCCGTTGTGGTGATGATAATGTCGCGAGTATAGCTCGAACCAAATTATCCTGGTCTGGTTGTTCGAGACTAAAGACTTGCTATCAATACAAATGCGCCTCTGAGGGAGACGAAGAAGGCTCGCCTCACAATCACTGATGGTACAGTGATTGATTTTAACAAGCGAAGTCACACAGTAACTCCGATACAGTCAACTTTAGCCAAAACTGCTCAAGACGGACAACATAGGCCGCTTGTACGCAGAACGCTCAATTGCCAACTGTACTCGGAAAGTTACGTTGAAGTCGAAACTTCAGCAACTTCGTCAAACAGTTACAATTAAATGAAAGTATATTAGACAGCCAACGGAAGGCAGGCTGTCCAAAGCAGCGAGAGCTCAGTCTTGTAACCTACTCCGACCGAAAGGCGAGAGCCGACCCCTCAAGAGCACCCGTACAAGCTGAACACAGAACATTCCCGCCCCCACGACAGTGGCCGTGGTTAAACGTTCCAATCAGCAACTCGAAAACCGGCGGAAAATTCCACTCTATTGCCGACGCACTACTATTCCACCAATGGAGATACTTGGCGCCAATTTCTGCGCCGATTTTGCTACGTCACGGAGCTATCCCCTGTGCAAGCCAATCACAGTTATGATTTTGCAGCTCACTGTTAAACGCTCCTACGTGCAGAAGTCTGTGCGGTGGTACTCCGTCCTGCTGAAAAACTAAATTTCCGGGATGTTCTCGTAGTTATCGTCATTCATATAACTGTCTTTTCAGCAAAAAGATATTATCCGTAAATCTTTCGTCGTGTAACAAGAACACATGAACCTTTCGATATTCACTCTCGTGCAAGACTATGGTATTTAGCTGTTGTGTGCCCATATTCTTACCTCGTGTTGGTTCACTTTTCCACTGAAAAGGAATTTAGCGAATTTGTTGAATACCAAACATGAAATGCTATTGTTATCTTCCATCTCATCGTCAAGAATGCATTCACAAAACTTTACCGTGGGTCTGTAGTTATCATATGGCAGTGAAACTTTGTATATACGCTAATGCGTTAATGCGGAGCCGATTTACTCTGGACAAATTAGTTCCAATTTTGGCCGACACGTGCAAATCTGGCGCTGTGAATATAAGAAAGACGTACAGAAATGTTTCCATGTGTAATGGATTACGAACGGGGCATGGTCAGAAAAGGTCAAACAAGAAAGAAAGGCATGTGGTGTCACCGCCAGACACCACACTTGCTAGGTGGTAGCTTTTAAATCGGCCGCGGTCCGGTAGTATACGACGGACCCGCATGTCGCCACTGTCAGTAATTGCAGACCGAGCGCCGCCACACGGCAGGTCTAGAGAGACGTACTAGCACTCGCCCCAGTTGTACAGCCGACGTTGCTAGGAAAGGTTCAGAGAATTACGCTCTCATTTGCCGAGACGATAGTTAGCATAGCCTTCAGCTAAGTCAAAAGCTACCACCTAGCAAGTGTGGTGTCTGGCGGTGACACCACAAGGCATAATGTTGATTTTATTACTAACCACCAACAGCCGCTTACACAATTTATTTAATATGAGAACTGGAGACGCCAACGAGATGCTGCATCCGCAAAACGACGTGATCACTAATTGCTCACAGCTGTTTCGGTGGAATCCGAGCAACGTATTTCTATATACTGACCTTCAGATCAGGTATAGACCCAACGTGTCCCTAGTGAAACGCGTTCTTTTAGGTATCCCCAGAGCCAAAAGTCACAGGGATTCAGATCAGGTGATTTTGCAGGACATGCACCTCGAAAACCTCTGGAGATAACACGTTTGTGAAAGGTTGCATTAAGCAGATCTTTCACTGGGCATGCGACATGAGGTGTTACCCCATCTTGCATGAAGACAGTGGTTTCCACACAGTTGCGCTTTTCCCTAGCAGGAATCACATTCTGCAAAAGGACGCCTCGATAACGTGCAGACTTCACGCTTCGCGTGACAGGCTCTCTATGTGTATTCTCTTCAAAGAAGAACGGACCGAGAATAAAGGTGCTTGTGAATCCACACCTCATGGTCACATGCAGCGATTGTAATGGCTTTTCGTGCGTTAATGCCCGGCCACGTATCATCAACTTCGATCCGTGCCAGAAACCGAAGAGCAAATTCAGAACGTTGCTCAGATGATAAAGTTTCAGTTGCTGCACGGTCTGGATCTTGCACGGGTATCAGTGTAAAATAGACTGCAAAACGTTCCGTACTGTTGACCATAGCATAGACAATTCTCATTAATCTTCACGAGAACTAGTACTACTCGATGCACGTGCTGACTAATCAGTTACAGCAACAGCAACCTCGTCAGTGACTTCCACGGGGATAGGTCGCATTCCTCTACCAGATACCACACCAAGCTTACCCGAGTTTTATAATTTCATTATCATCCTCCTTAAACCATTTAATGACATCAGACCTCTCCCAGGCCTTTCAGTTGGCGATACTCTCTCAATTCAGCACTTTAACTGATGCGCTTCACATAAAATAGTTTCAGTAACAGCGCACGGTCTCTCTTCTCGATAGCCATGCTGTTCACTCACGTTATGGCTTGTCAAATGACAGTGCGGATGTCATACCGTCATATAAACAGTGTACAGCGCCAGATTTGCAACTAGTGGCCAAAACTGGAACTAATTTTTTTCCAGCTTAAATCGATTCCTCATTAACGCATTAGCATATTTGCTACGTTTCGCTGCTGAAAGATAATTACAGCCACACTAGACGGCAGCGAGTACCTGCACTTTAATTATAATCACCCAGTATGTCAATTTCAAGCTTTTGATGACTGCCTCCGTCTTCGTAGTTACAAGAGTAGATTTTAGTAGGCCTCTAGGTACTTCGTCCACTGCTGCAGCTGAGTGGTCAGCATACATGACAGCCATGTGGAGGACCCAAAAATGGTTCAAATGGCTCTGAGCACTATGGAACTCAACTGCTGTGGTCATTAGTCCCCTAGAACTTAGAACTACTTAAACCTAACTAACCTAAGGACATCACACACACCCATGCCCGAGGCAGGATTCGAACCTGCGACCGTAGCAGCAGCGCGGCTCCGGACTGGAGCGCCTAGAACTGCACGGCCACCTCGGCGGCTGTGGAGGACCCGGCTTCGATCCCCGATATTGCCAAGGATTTTTCCTTGGGGGGGGGGGGGGGGGGGAGGGGAGGAGAGGGGGATGGGGCAGGTACAGGGTGCACTCAGCCTCGTGATGCCAACTGAAGAGCTACCTGAATGAGAAGTAGCGGTTGCACAATACGGAAATTCGTCAAAACGGCTGGGAGAGCGGTGTGCTGACCATATGTCCCTCCATACTGCATCCGCATGACGCCGAAAGGCAGAGGATGACACGGTCGACATTTTTTGGGCCTTCAAGGCCTGGACGAGAAGTTCATTAGGTACTTACGTTGGTCGAACTACGTGATGAAGTCACGGAACTTACATACGCTACGAGAAATTATCTCCATGTCTGTGACTGAAGAACACTGGTAGCTTTGCTGATTTCGTTAGCTGGTGAGAGACTTAACATATTTCTCTGTTGCCGTTCAGCATCAAGCGCTCGTTTCCATGCATCAATAAGGGTGTACCAACTGTCAAGGCTACAGTTGCCGCTCATTTTGATTTCAGCGCCTTCGTTGATGACAAAATACCAATAGGTAGACGCATGGGATAATACTTCAGTTTTATCAAATAATCGTATGTTTGTTCATGAGGATGTGTTTGATAATAGCAGATATATCGAAATCGCGACATTTAATATGCCGTTGGTGTTCTGTGCAGCTTTCTGAAATTGCTCTTGTCTGACAAATGTAACTACTACCACAGTCACAGGGTACTTAATAAATTCCATGAATACCAAGACCAAGGCTATCTTTTACTATGCGCAGCAGCTCTTTAAATTTCTTGGATGGTCGCGAAAAGGACTGAATATCGTGTCCGCCCAGGAATCTGCCTCTCTTATTTGTTGTAGTTCCAAAGCAAGGAAGGACTCCTGTGGGCTGATCATCTTTTGGTGACTGAGTACGTCTATGTTTTTGTTTCTTATAGATGGCTAACTTCATATCTCGATCGCAATAGCCGTTCTTTCTGAATACGGTTCTTAGTTAGCCATCTGCAAAATACTGAAACATAGAAATAATCGTCAGAACAACTTCGTCACACGTTGTTGTTTATCTCAGTCAAGAATGGCTTGTAACAACTGAATCCTGCATGTTTTGAAACATAAACGTGGTCGCAAAACACGCCAGACAGACACAATCGTAATGGCTAACTCGCGGCTGGTGCGTCTTGTAGACTTGTGTGGACTACGTGCAAAATTCAGTCGGACGCGCTCTACGTCTTGAACGAGAACACGTGAGCAACCTGTGGATTTCGTCTCACACGAACAACCAGTGCTATCAACTGTTGGTACCCTCGTCGAAAGTTCTGAGATATAATAGGTGCAGTGCTCTGCTCTCAACGAATATCATGCCGCAGAGTTTCAACTGAATTGCACCTGTTGAAACGGAGCATGTAAAACACCGTTGTTGCTACGCTGTCACCAGCTTACCTCGACGTACATTGGATAATTAACATGCTAGTCAGCGAGCTGGTTGCATCAGGCAGATCCTTACCAGCGATGACGTGAACCGGAAACTTACCGAACTTTTAATTTTGATGGATAAGTTAAAATTTACTCCAAGTTTCTATCTTTATTGATTCAAATGGCTCTGAGCACTATGCGACTTAACTTCTGAGGAGGTCATCAGTCGCCTAGAACTTAGAACTAATTAAACCTAACTAACCTAAGGACATCACACACATCCATGCCCGAGGCAGGATTCGAAACTGCGACCGTAGCGGTCGCTCGGTTCCAGACTGTAGTGCCTAGAACCGCACGGCCACTACGGCCGGCGTCTATCTTCATTCGTATGGACGATACAGTCTAGTGAAATCGGATAAATCTTTTTGAAATACCTCGTATACTGAGAACGTTTCAAATCAGCAGCTTCTGTAAGAGTAAACCTACCAACGTAATAAAAATTGTAGAAAGTATAATTACTTTTCATGTCATCGAACTGGTCAAACACGTTGATTAATGCTTCACAATTAACAACTCACTTGTTTCATAACACAAAATTTATTTAAAATACATTATATATTTAATATAGTACAAATACGGTCCTTATTAACCTGTTAACTACGGTACCCAGTGTCATTGCTCGTAGGAAAAGCGACAAAAAATGGTTCAAATGGCTCTGCGCACTATGGGACTTAACTTCTGAGGTCATCAGTCCCATAGAACTTAGAACTACTTAAACCTAATTAACCTAAGGACATAACACACATCCATGCCCGAGGCAGGATTCGAACCTGCGACCGTAGCGGTCGCGCGGTTCCAGACTGTAGCGCCTAAAACCGCTCGGCCACACCGGCCGGCGGGAAAGCGACAGGATGAGTCAATATACACTGCTGACAAAAATTGAAGTACGTAGAAGATTAGCCCGCCCGGTTGGCCGTGCGGTCTAACGCACTGCTTTCCGGTCGGGAAGGAGCCCGGCGGATTTGTGTCGCGGTCCGGTGATCCGGCCAATCTGTGGTTGGTTTTTAGGCGGTTTTCCATCTGCCTCGGCAAATGCGGGCTGGTTCCCCTTATTCCGCCTCAGCTACACTATGTCGGCGATTGCTGCGCAACCAAGTTCTCCACGTACGCGTACACCACCATTACTCTACCACGCAAACATAGGGGTTACACTCGTCTGGTGTGAGACGTTCCCTGGGGGGGTCCACCGGGGACCGAACCGCACAATAACCCTGGGTTCGGTGTGGGGCGGCGGAGGGGTGAAGTGGACTGCGGTAGTCGTCGTGTAGTTGCGGACCACCGCGGCTGCGGCGGGGACGGAGCCTCTCCGTCGTTTCTAGGTCCCCGGTTAACATAACATAACCTAGAAGACTTGGTCGGATGGTACTGTAACTCTGCACACATACACAACATCGGTGGGTACGCGAATGATTAGAGTTGCACTTCCCTGTGAAAGATAGAAGGGCTACCCGAATGTGTAACTGTTATTCGTGTTTAGTGTTATCAGGCTTGTTAGGGTATGTAAGGGACGTGAAAGGCGTTAAATGTTGAGTGCTCACTGTGAAGGACACTGAGATGCTGCTTACTCAAAAGAGACAGAGTTATCAGCACTTCATAAAATTTGAAACAGGCCCCATTGATGTTCGCCATTTGGTCGGCTGGTCGAATCGTGCAATATCCAGACTTGTGGGCCTTTCGGATGCGACAGTGGCTTCATGTTTGCCTGCATGGAAACGTGAGGGCAGACATACTAGTGAAAACGCTCCTGTCGACCACATCTGACCACCACAAGGTAAAATCGTCTTACTGGTCACCCAATATATCTCAACCCTTTCCATCTGCGCCTGCCATCCGGGAACAAGTTATGGAATCCCTGCAACATTCTGCGTCATCCTGTAACATTGGTCGAAGACTAGCCACACCCGAACTAAGGAATAGCCGTCCATGGGTAGGTTGCTGTTAACACACAAGACAAGCGGCTGCGTTTAGAGTGGTGCAGCGACCAGGAAGTATGCACTGCTGGTGAAAGGCGTCGCACTGCATTCAGCGGTGAATCGCAATTCTGCACTACCTCGGATGACTACTGTCAGCGAGTATGTAGGTGACTGAGGGAAAAGTCTCTCTTCTCAACTCTTTACATAGGCACAGTGGTGTCAGTCGTGAAGTCTTACTGTGGAAAGCCATTTGGTATGATGACTTTAGGCCATGGCTAGTAGTGATTTAGGAAACTCTTACGGCACAACGGCACGTAATGGACATCCTGCATTCCCATGTACGCCTCTCATGCGACAGTATCCTGGTGCCATTTTTCAACAGGACAATGCTCGTCCTTACATGGCACATTTATTATGAACTATCAGGGTGATGCTGAACGTACCACCGTGGTTAGCAAGAACCCCAGGTCAGTCGCCGATAGAACACGTTTGGGACCAGCTCAGACATCAAATCCACCCCAGTGCCACTATCTACGTTATCAAACACCATTTACATCAGTTGTGATACAGACTGCCTCAGGAGAGGAGGCAACGGCTTCATGGCATCCATCCCAACCGAATCACTGCATGCATCCAGGCCAGAGGGGATGAAACGTGATACTCATAAGCGGGCTCATACTGCCAAGTTCTTCATAAATTTAGGTCGGTATTGTAATCGCTGAAATAACATCAAACACCTCAGTCCATCAAGTTTGATTTCGTTTCCTTCTCTCATCTGGTTGTTTCACTTCTTTTGTCGAGCAGTGTTTAAAATGTCAACTGCCATATCTAAATGCTCACTCTCGAGTTATGTACATTATCGGTTTAAGCGCCTACTAATCGACGTAAAAGTGCAAGACTTGCAAGACAATGTACATTTGCACAGGATTATTTGAAGGAGAATGGGAAAGGATGTCTCAGTTGCCTGCTTGAAATCTTTCTGGCATTCACCTGCCCTGTTTTCAGGGATAGTGTGGAAAAAGCTAATCAGAAAAACTGAATCCCATTTCTCCCGAACACGAGTCGAATCTAGTGCGTACATCGGTAGATGCGCTTTATAAACAATGCACTAAGACGGTGCTAGGATTATGGAGGTATACAGAGAAGAGTAGAAAAAGTTCTCCACACATTACATAGGATGAACATCGACCAGTTCACGAGCAGGGTAAATGCAAATATGTAGAGACAGCAAACTATATTAGCGTGTTCAGAACCAAGTGGCCTTCACGTTGTTTATCGGTATCAGCTGTCACGTCTCTGTTGCGTTCGCAGACGACAATATGTTATCGTTCTAAGCGTTATCGAAAAAAAAGAAGGCTGTGGTCGTCGTCCAACTTGCAAACTTGCGATACTTCCCACGTGGCGTTGAAGCGGCTGCTACTAATCCAATCGTTGAGCTAGATCTGGCTCCCAGATACTGTCCGACAAGCCATATGCTCACGGACTATCAAAGAAACATGCAGCACTGCGTGCAGGCCCTTTTTGTAGAAAAAAATGAGTGTGAATTTCTAAGGGACCAAACTGCTCAGGTCATCGGTCCCTAGATTTACACACTACTTACACTAATTTATGCTAAGAACAACACACACACCCATCCGCGAGGGAGGACTCGAACCTCCGGCGGGAAGGGCCGTGCAGTCCGCGACATGGCGCTTCCATCCGCGCAGCCACTCCTCTTGGTTCCTTTCTGTAGAACCTAGTAGGAAATTTCTAGTCGTGATAGGAATATCGCGTCGTCGTAAGACAATTTAGGTAGTGGAATCAGTGGGTCTCGGAAACTGTTTTAGGAAAACTGACACGCAGCTAAAATCTTGAGACATTTATTCACCGATCTGAAGGTCCGCCGGCCGCTGTGGCCGAGCGGTTCTAGACGCTTCAGTCAGGAACAGCGCTGCTGCTACGGTCGCAGGTTCGAATCCAGCCTAGGGCATGGATGTGTGTGGTGTCCTTAGGTTACTTAGGTTTAAGTAGTTCTAACTCTAGGGGACTGATGACCTCAGATGTTAAGTCCCATAGTGCTTAGAGCCATTCGAATTATTCTGAAGTTCCAAGAAACAAGTAAGATAATTTTAAAAGCATATTAAAATCAAATCTGCCCAACATCTATTTCGACTCCTCAGAATAAAATTTTAAGGATGATAGTATAATGATTCCTCAGAACAAAATTTTAAGAATGATAGTAAAATGATCAAGCTTTGTTTGGTTTTTTGCCCTGCAATGGTAGTCATAATACCGGGGAAAGTATGCTGCAGTACAACCACGATGTAAAGGCCACCATTATCTCATAAATGTATTCGAATTAGGTTGCTAATATATTAACTTTGTAACATATTAACAAGTTACACGGCACAAGAAAGTGTAGTGCATATGATCCATTCGAATGGACTAAACAACACTAATCCGCTTTGGTATCCACCTACCTACTATTCAGCTTTTCATATGAGGATTGTAGTTAAAAAAAAACCTCCCTCCATCTCCCCCCCCCCCCCCCCTCTCTCTCTCTCTCTCTCTCTCTCTCTCTCTCTCTCTCTCTCTCTCTCTCTCTCTCTGTGTGTGTGTGTGTGTGTGTGTGTGTGTGTGTGTGTGTGTGTGTGTGTGTGTGTGTGTGTATCAATCAGGCTCACTCAGGACTGTCTCTGTCCCTATCCGTAGGAAAGGCTAGTGAAAGTCTGTGAATTAGTGGAAGAAAGATTACAGTTAAACGTCTCTCCGACACCGATGTTATTAGAGATGGGGAAATGGGGCGCCTACCCCGACTAGGCAAGTCTTTTCAAGAAATCGGCCGTGATCTTGTTGAAGGAGTGAAGGGAAAGGAGAGGGTGAAGCCTCGTCCCTACACTATCTGATCAATGTCAACAGATGCAGATTCGCTAGTATACAAGGAGACGGGGAGTATTGTGTTCTCAGTGGAGGAACAGTAACAGCGGAATGGGTTCAATGATTTCGAACGTGAACTAGTCATCGGCTGTCACCTAAGTAAGTCAGGGATATTAACCATTCTAACGTTGTCCAAGTCGAGGGCTGGTGATGTGATTGTAAAGTGGAAACCGAAGGGACAAACACAGCTAGACCAAGCCCAGGGAGATCTGTGAGGGACCGTCGAACATTGCGGAGGGTGGTTATTAAATTCGCATGACAACAGCGGAGGAAAATACTCGTGAGTTTCCAAATGATGCCAGCAGTGCATCTAGCGCAATGACCGTGCGTAGGGAGTTAAATATATTGGGGTACAACGGTCGAGCACCTCTTCATATGCCACACATTTCTCTAGTAAATGCTAAGTAACGTTCGAGGTGGTATAAAGAGAGTAGCTAATGGACAGTGAATGAGTGGAAATTAATGACTTGGAGTGATGAATCACGCCATACTTTGTGGCAATACGATGGAAGTTTATGGGTTTGGCAAATGGCAGTAGAACGTTACTTGCCATCATGTGTAGTGCCAATAGTGAAGTACAGAGGAGGTAGTGTTACAGTTTTTCGTGGTTAAGGTGTGGTCTCCTCACTCTACTTGAGAAAACGCCGAATACTGAGACATGTGAACACATTTTATAGCACTGTGTACAGTAGAGGAACAGTCCGAAGACGATGACAATGCAATGCATCCAGTCACAAAGCAGCAGCTATGAGGCAATGGTTTGTGGACAACGACGTTCCTGAAACGGACAGGCCTGTCCATAGGCCTCACCTGAACTCAGTGGAACACCTTTTGGATGAGTTAGAATGTCGAATTCGCTCCAGACCCCAGCGTCTAATATTACTATCTTCTCCGGTTTCGGATTTTGAGGAAGAACGGGATGTCATTCCTCTACAGACATTGCGACGCCTCATGAAAGTCTTTCCAGCAGATTTCAAGCCGTTATGAAGGCGAATGGTGGACATATCACATATTAATGTCCACTAATACTTTTAATCAGATAGTCTACTCCTATCGAATACCACCAAGAACAGAACGAACAGACGAACCATTGACAACTTTCTAATTGCCCTCTCCATACTAGACACTACGAGGAGTTTAACAATGCAAGCTAAGGCGCAGGTAACCAGTGTCTTTGTCAGAAACTTAATGATAATAGCTCTTCTCAAAATGATGCTAAAATATTGCAGACTGGATTATGGCTGCTAAATCTTGATACGCGATGCTACCACGATTCGAAATGAGGATTTCAGTACATCATGATACACGAGCGTAGAGGCATTTAATGTGTTTCTGCTGTAGTGCATGTTATGCTGTTTGATGCAAATCCATGGCTGGTTGGTTCTCTCCACCGACGGCTAATTACGCAGTTCCCATGAGCCATAAATGAGACATAACTGACAAATGAAAAGTAACAGGAATTAATGATTTTCTCTTTTTCACTTTCAGTAGAATTCGCCACGATAAGAAAAATGTGTAAGGATGGCAAGCATACTACAGATACACGTCCCGTCAAGGTCATCCTCGAAAGGAGACGGGCTGTTTCCCACTTGGAACAGGATGTGGTAGGAAGTCTGCTGTCGCATTTTCCGGGAATCCTTCTAAAGTGATTTAAAAAAAAAATAACTGAATGAGAATGATCAGATGAAGATTTGAACCTCACTCCTTCTGAATGCTGGGCCAATTTGTTAGCCTATACGCTATCTCAACGATGTGTATTTAGACGTTTGTAACTTTTCTCCATAACACAATTTATATAGTTTTGATGTCAGATACTATTTTCGAAATTAGCTGCACTTCCAGTGGTGTCAAGTATGCGGGAATGTACTCGGGTTTTGGTAACATTCGCTATTGTGGCACGGAGCAACACAGTTTGTTAAATTATAGTACGTAGTACACATTCCCCCCTTGGACAGTACAATTTTCTAAAAGAGCGATTTTTGTCAAGCATACGTTTCCAAATCTCTGACAGCGGTGAGAGAACCACTTAGTGGCGGGTTAATTGGAGCTTGGAAACAGATGCTTGGCATCAGAAACGGTCCGTTTAATAAATTTTACCGTGCAAGGAAGCTGTGTACTACGAGGGCATGTTGGAAAGTGATACCTCCGAATATTTTACGTGAAAACCCTTAAAGCTTTTTAAACAAAACAAACGTTATTAACATCCTACATCTTTGTTTTTCATGTCTACATAATTATTCCTCAACATAGTCGTCCTGGCGACGAACACATTTCTCCCAAAGAGAGACCACTTTGTTGATACTATCACTGTAGAATGTTTGAGTTTGTTAACGAGCCACAACCTCACCTCTGTTTGTACGGCTTCATCGCTATCAAAGTGAGGTCCTCGAAGGCCTTCTTTAAGTTTTGGAAATAGATGAAAATCGGATAGGGTCAAGTCGGTATTGTATGGAGGATGATCAATAACAATGAAACCAAGGCATCGGATTGTTGCAGATATTGTACTCTTCGTGTGAGGTCTGGCATTGCCGTCTTAAAGGAGAAGGTGCTCCATATGTGGACGAACTCTACGAATTCGTTGTTTCAGTTTTCTGAGGCTTTGCAGCACACCTATATAGTTAAGTTACACATCGCCATGTTACACGCTACAATTCGGAGCCCTCTAGCGGTAGAGGGTTGCAACTTGCGGCAGCGAAGCGGGAAAGTCGACCGAGTAATATGCGTGACACTTAATACCACAGCCGATCTTGAAAGCAGAATAAAAAGTACGGAGGCATTACTTTTCAGCGCGCCTCGTACATATTGTGCTCGTGCTGGGTTTCCGCGTTACTGCGCCTTGCAAGAGTAAATATCGACTATCGTTTATCGATAGTGTGTCTAGGCGCTGCAAGATCACAGGCTAGTTACAAGTTCTAATTAATGTGCAGAACATTTGTACTGTCGATAATTATCAGTGCGTAAAATCTTCCCAGTATGTCGTCAATGTAGCCTCTAAATGGTTTACGCAGTCACAAGACACAGTATGAAATTCCTTAATTCGTCTTTCGTCAAAAAATAAACGCCCTGTATCACAGTACCGTATGTCAGTTAATCGTTGCTTCGCCATCTGATGTGAAACGAGAGTGAAGTAGTAGACGAAGCCTCTTTATATTGTTGTTGTTGTGGTCATCAGTCCTGAGACTGGTTTGATGCAGCTCTTCATGCTATTCTATCCTGTGCAAGCTTCTTCAACTCACAGTACTTACTGCAACCTATATCCTTCTGTATCTGCTTAGTGTATTCATCTCTTGGTCTCCCTCTACGGTTTTTACCCTTCACGCTGCCCTCCAATGCTAACTTTGTGATCACTTGATGCCTCAGAACATGTCCTACGAACCGGTCCCTTCTTCTTGTCAAGTTGTGCCACAAACTCCTCTTCTCCCCAATTCTAATCAATACCTCCTCATTAGTTATGTGATCTACCCATCTAACCTTCAGCATTCTTCTGTAGCACCACATTTCGAAAGCTTCAATTCTCTTCTTGTCCAAACTATTTATCTTCCATGTTTCACTTCCATACATGGCTACACTCCATACAAATACTATCAGAAGCGACTTCCTGACACTTAAACCTATACTCGATGTTAACAAATTTCCCTTCTTCAGAAACGCTTTCCTTGCCATTGCCAGTCTACATTTTATATCCTCTCTACTTCGACCATCATCAGTTAGTTTGCTCCAGTATTCTTTATATTACAATTGTCATTTCTTAACAATGTGCTGGGAATGGTTCCATAGAAGCGTAAGACTTCCCTTTTAAATTTGGTTCCATCTAAGCAACATCTTGCTCTATTTCCTGACAGCGCTTGGTAACACTGATTTGGCCGAGCGATTCCAGGCGCTTCAGTCCGGAATCGCGCTGGTGCTACGGTCGCACGTTCGAATCCTGCCTCGGGCATGGATGTGTGTGATGTCCTTAGGTTAGTTAAGTTTAAGTAGTTCTAAGTCTAGGGGACTGATGACCTCAGATGTTAAGTCCCATAGCGCTTAGAACCATTTGCAACACTGATTACTTTTCTTCTGGGACCATTTAGTTCTTGTCGTTGGTTGGTAGTTTATCCTCTTCACCTCTGGGTGACTACTGCTACCAACACCCTCTTGAACTTCTTAATTTTTGTCATCCTTGGTCGTCCTCCACAAATTTTAACTCCGATAGGGCTCGCCATAACCATATCAACTATTCATCGAAGACACAGTTTCAGCAAAAAAGAGGCTCAGGTTGGGAAGACACAAATTGTGCCATAAATCTCGTTTCTGTCAGGTCTGATTCAGTTCTTCTCCATTTTTAAAACTTTTGTTGGGAGACTGTCTACGGCTGTTCAGTATTTTGAAGAAAGAAAGACATATTTGCGCCATTATTTATTCCCTATGTATTTCAGTTTAACAGCCATCTTCACGGGAGAAAAACACTGTACGTCCATGTATCAAAAATATATTTTCATCAAATACGACAAAATGAAATGTGAAGCATACATAACTGTCATAAGTCTGCCTGAACATAATCCAGATAAACGTGCTGTAATGTATACGTAGAGAGGACTTCACATTTAATAACTTTAGCTAAGTTTTTAATTTGAAGTTTTCACTAAGCATGAAGTTATTAAGTGTGAATTCCCACCACGTGTATATTACTCCAATTGTGCTAATGCACAGCACGTCTATATGGATTACGTTCAGATGGACTGCTGATGGTGCAAATATTTTTTTTTTTTTTTTTAAAGTAAGCTTCATTAGTCAACCGATCTACCCATTTAATCTCCAGTATTCTTCTATAGCATCACATCTCAAAAGTTTGTATTCTCCTCTTGTCTACATTGATTATTGTCCCCGTTTAAATTCCTTATAAGATTACATGCCAGACAAATACTTGCAGAAAAGGCTAAAATGTATAATCACTATTAACATTCTTCTCTTTTTCTGATGAGCATTCCTTTCTTGCCAATCTCCATTTTATACCCTTTTTATTCCTCTTCTTTCCCGGGCCCTATCCCGTATCTTCACGAATGTCGGAGAAATGCGGACGCGGAGATAGGCGGACAGCAGGGTTTGACAGAGAAGGGCGGACACCATCTGCCCTGGGTACTTCGGGCACCCATCCCTCGGGACGAGGGGATGCGTGCGTCGAGGGTGCTGTGTCCACAAATCTCGCCTTTCAAGTCGCCGTCGTGTTCGCATCTTTCACGATACCGCCAGTACACAAGGGGCCTCCAGACGTTCACCGTTTATTGACAATACTGTATAGTCAGTCCCATGATATATTGAAGCCACCATCACGTCATCAATAATTCTGTCAGTATTTCCATTTGGAAACGCGATTTCAAGAAACCAAGATGTCGAAGAACGATTAAGAGTTTGTCACTATTTTATTAACTATGACTGTCAAAAAACAATAACAAAAAATGAATACGTGAATAGTTGCGAAAAAGAACGACATAATCCACGTTAATTTGCTCACTGTAATACGGTGTCTCCCGCTGCTTACGAAAAAGTTTTGATTATGTCACGGGAACGAAAGAAAACATAATAATTAGAGAAGAAATTGCACTTGAAAAACGGTTAGTAGTTACTGATGACAAGAAGGTCATTTGATTGAGGTTTATTATTGTAGCCTAATATGTATGATAGTCATGAGGACCTACACAGCAATTATATTCGTCCTGCAATAACGTTTTTTGTAAAATAACGAAAGGTAAAGAAACTTTTTTTGTGTTTTATGATTATTATTTTGTATGAGATGAAGATCGATTCTGCTGTGGAATAATATGCAAATATAAACAAATCCGGATGAAAAACAAATACCTGTTCCGAAGTAATCAGTATATCAGTATCCTATCTCTACCCTATCCCTCAAGAGCGGTGTGACCTTCGCGCTGGCAGAAACACAAAATCCTGTGCTTGCTTTGCATTCGAGACAAGAGAAGGATATAGTGGTGTTTAAATGAAAAAGGCAAATTGTGCAAGTAATAGTCCAGGGTTTCTAGTCTATAAACAAGCAGAAAATATTGTTTGGTCTCAAAATACGCCAGAAATAGCAACATATGTAGCCATGCATGCCCATCCTGCCTCCTGCCTTCCCCCCTGCTGCCCCCCCCCCCCCCCAAACAGAACGGAATTTGTGCACCCCTTCTGTTTTTTGAACTGTTTGCGAAACGCGTAACTGAGTTGGGACATGGGTACCACCTTTGCATTCACCTGGTCGGATGTGGGAATTCGCTTAAAAATCCCATGCCAGCTGACCGGCATACCGGAAATAGTCGTTAAGGTCGGGTGGTTTCGATCCAGGACTTTCGCTGCATCCCGAATCCGGGAAGCGGCGTGCTAACGCAAGCGGCTATCCAAGCGATTATCCTCTTTTTTTTTTTACTGTCGTCAGTTATTCAGCTGCCCAAACAGGGAAAGCTCCTGTACTATTTTTATTGTCTTTCTTCACCTGATTTAATTCGACTGCATTACCCCTATTTTACTTTTGCTGAAATTCATCTTATGACCTCTTTTCTAGACATTAACCATTCGGTCAACTGATCTGATCGAATATTTTGCCGTCTGTACAAGAATTACATTGTTGCAGACCTTACAATTTCTGTATCTTCTACCTGAAATTTTATCCCTTTTCCAGATTTCTTTTTCGTTTCCTATACTATTTGCTCGGTGTACAGTTGCAATAAACTGAGGGGTGAATTACAATAATACTTCAGTCTCGTCTCAGCTACTGCCTTCTTTTTATCTCCTTAGACTCTTAGAACTGCAGTCTGACTTCTGTAAAAGTTGTAAAAATTCCTTCGTTCCCTGTACTTCACGACTGATAATTTTAGAATTTGATAGTAATTGTTTCATTACGAGAGGAAAAGTTTATTTGTTTATAAATTTTTTACCTAACTAGATTGGGGCAATGTATGCTGATTTATAAAAAAATAATAATAATAATGCAAGGTGTTGATCAAAATGTCTGCTTGTTGCACACGCAACTCGTCCTCTGCAAACACAACCCAGCGAGATTCGTATTCATATCTGTGCTGCACACAAAAATTTTATTTCTGCGTTGTTAATTTGGTTACAGTAAAAACTTAATGAAACTACGGGTGCGTGAAACATAGCGAAGTTTTTATATAAAATGGCCACCTAGTAAATTCATTGTATGGACGCGAAGAGATCTATTTTTCGTGGAAAATGTGGATGAACACATTAAGATTCTTCGAAAAAATAAAGTCAGCTTCTTTTTACCCGTCTCTGTAAACGAGGTTCCTAATGCCCGGGAGTTTGGGGCACTCGACCCGAAGGTATTCCTTTTGAGTCTTGGTGATACAAGAAATGTTCACACCAACAATCAACTGGCGAGACAGTGCACTTATATCTCCCTGTAATCTCAGACCTTTCCTTAGCGTATTTTAGGGAAAGGGTATTTGAAACTGGAGATCCATCACTCCGTTGTGGGTGTTATGCATCTTCAATAATGCGTAGTATGGGTGTTTTCCTTGAGTTAATCTACGATGACTTGGCCATCTATGATGATTATGATAGAACTGCAGGTTCATTATTGCCTAGAATGTGCGCACAAGCCATTGTGGACAATATTCTCCGCTTTTCAAATTCCACCTCCTTGCTCTGTCCTCAGACATCCTAACATAGTTTACATTTCAACCTTTTAATTTCAGACAACTTCAAGCAACGTCTGTCTCCCCATTGCTTGAAATTATATCGATTTTTCTGTGACAGAGTCTGGAGTCTGCGTATGCAGGGTTTTGAAGGACAATGAATGATGTCTTACAGTCCCCTTCGATAGAAAATCTTACCGAAAATCTGAGAGGCAGTTCAAAATTGCGTCTTCCGTTTTCTGGGTCATAGCTTGGCCATTAGGTGAAACTTGATCATAGTGATAAATTTTATGGGCGTTCTTTAGACGTACTAAAATACTAAGGCAGACAGGAATAATTTGTTAAGCGTGTATCTGCCACATGTATGATTTAAAACTGTAGTACGCAAGCACTTGTTTACGTTTGCGCCGATGTTAAAGATTAAAAGAGTGCAAGGAAGAAGAGGGGTGAAGTCACTGCCGGTAGCTTGCTTTCCTTAAATGCCACCAAAGGGGGAACTGAGTTTAATGGCCACACCCGATGGATAGGTCATAATGAACTGCGTCGTATGGCCCCACTCTATGAAACACAGAGGGATAGCTTAGGATTTAGCATCGGAGTGTGATGTACTATCGAAAACCGGGGATGAAAGTTTCTTGCACCGCTAGGATTCGATTCTGCTGCACCGCGATGTAGCACCACCTCTATGGCGTGCGTTACCAACATTATCTATGTAAGTGGGTATCCTGGGCTATACGTAAGACAGTGGTTCTAACATCGCTAGTATGAGAGCGTGAGAGGATTACGGAGAGATACGGTGGAGAGGGGAAGGACACTGAGTAGCCGGCCGAAGTGGCCGTGCGGTTAAAGGCGCTGCAGTCTGGAACCGCAAGACCGCTGCGGTCGCAGGTTCGAATCCTGCCTCGGGCATGGATGTTTGTGATGTCCTTAGGTTAGTTAGGTTTAACTAGTTCTAAGTTCTAGGGGACTAATGACCTCAGTAGTTGAGTCCCATAGTGCTCAGAGCCATTTGAACCATTTTTGACACTGAGTAGCAGGAGAAAGTACTGAAAGCGCTCGTCTCAGGCGTAACAGAATCACGGTATATCGCGGATTGAACGTCTACCGCACTTGTTGTCATGTTTTATTCCTAGTTCAGGGAACTTTCGCTACAAATAACCCCTGCATGTTTTTGAAATCACATTATTTTCAACAGAAGCAAACTACTACGTCTGCGTGAGTATGATCTCTCCCTACATTTACGTCTACAGGGTGTAACGATAACTGTCTACAACGTACCACAGTGGTGTAGAGAAAGTCCAGACAAGCAGTTTTATATAGGACACTTGTGGTCCATTAAGTCTGAAAACTGTCTCAAATCGGTCTACAAAATCCATCTTAGCTACAGCGTACGCGGTTCGCGCAAGATTTTCAGTATTCTCTTCCTTTCTTTGCATAAATTATTAAATGGCTCTGAGCACTATGGGACTCAACTGCTGAGGTCATTAGTCCCCTAGAACTTAGAACTAGTTAAACCTAACTAACCTAAGGACATCACAAACATCCATGCCCGAGGCAGGATGCGAACCTGCGACCGTAGCGGTCTTGCGGTTCCAGACTGCAGCGCTTTTAACCGCACGGCCACTTCGGCCGACTCATAAATTATTAGTCCAATAGAAAAAATGCATAGGATAATTTTTGTAGCCCACCTCAACTCCCTATCATTCAGGAATTCTAATATGTTGTTCATGGAATTCCCTCCTACCATTGTACAAAAATTTATGACTACGCGAATTACTTTCCACATTCGACCTCTTTTTGTACTCGTTGACTGGGCTATTAGGTCACCGGCCTATTCGTGCACTTACAAACTGTAAAACTGGCTTCTCTGAAAATTTTTACCTCACAGTTTTGCGACTTTTAACAGCATAAAATTAACAATTAAATCTTTTTCTTTGTCCGGCCTTCTTACGACTGAACTACTGTGCTTGTAAGTGATAGGTTTAGATCGAATTGTAAAATTAACTACTTTTTGCATAACGTTTACAAAAGTCTTTTTTCTTTTATTCCCCTTACGGCAAAGATTAAATTAATAATGTCAACGAAATAACTGACAAAGCCGGTGGCGTAACAGCCCAACCAATGAAGAACAGAAAACGTCGAATATGGGAAATAATTCTTATAGTCGAAAATTTTCGTACAGTGGTAGAACGGAGTAGTTTGAAAGTCACTTCTGTAAGTTTTTCTTGAATGACCTGAAAATCGCGGCCTCTAGCGGAAACGTATCCCATTACAAAATCAAACTACATTAAATTTCCTACAGGAAAGATCCTATTTATTTTGTGTTCTAAGTCTTACAGTTCGTGCGAAGAGAGCAAGAGAATACTGAAGACCGACTGTCGGTATACGGCGCCTGAGTTCGAATTTTTCCGATTTCTACAGTCATGGTAATTTAGTGAGATGTATGTAAAGGACGTAAGCTGTTGTCTGACTCTTCTTGACGCTTATGTTCTCCGAATTTTAGCAGCAAATCTCTCCGTGGCCCACTAATATGGAGAGCACACGGCAATTATATTTATGGTACTTGAAGTTCAGAATTCAAATATCAGTTGCCCAGAGCAAATCGATTCAGCACTCATAAAATTCTCTAGAAAATCGACTTTGAAGTTTCCCGAGAGTGTTTAATTACTTAAATCGCCGTCAATTCCTTTTTTTAGGCTCAGCATTGCTCTTTGCTAGGATGGTTGCTTGCCAAGCGGCCTGTTCTCCATTCACCGACCTATTTTTAAACAAAAGCCCATGTTCTGGGAGCATTTTCCTGAAGCATAAAGCACATATAGGTAAAAAAAAAGGATCAGTAGTGGTCAAGACTGGTAATCGCTGGATCAGTGGTTCGAGTCTCATTTCGGTAATTTTTTTGTCGATTTCGAATATCTGTCATTTAAATATACAATTCATGAAGCATATGCTAATTAACACATATAAGTTGTCATTTTTCTGAGAATGCACATCGTGTTTATAATGACAAACCACACACCAAAATCCGTTTTTCATTCTTAATTACCGAACTTCTACAAAAGATTGTTTAAATTTTTAAAAAAGCACTAAAATTTTTTCATATTTATGTATTTTACGGTTCATGTGCTCGTAGAAGGTGCACGTTTGTTTCAAAATTTGCGTTGGCCAGGAATCGAACTTAGGCCAGACACGTGGCAGGAAACTATTCTGCCCCAGAACCACACAACATGTCGATAAGGCAGGAATTAAACACGCTCGGAAAACTTCGAAGTCGTTTTTCTCGAGAAGGTTTGAGAGTTGCATTGAACTGCTCTGCAAAATATATGTCTGAATTCTGAACTTCACGTCTCCTAAATACAAAAAAATACAGAACTCCGCCTGCCGTATGACCTCCTTGTAAGCCTGTCTTGTAACAGCTGGCACCGGAGTTTGATGAGAAATTCCGGGACGTTCCCAAGTGTCTTATTCTCAGATCTCCTCTATCTCATTCATTAGTCATACCTCTACAGGTTCCAAAATGACGTCGAATATTCAAGAATTGGTCGACCTACTGTTTCGCAAGTTACTCCTTTCGTGGATCAATTACATTTCCTTAAGATTCTTCCAATGAATCTCAGTTCGCTTTCTGGTTTTCCTACAAGTGGTTTCGTATGGTCGTTTCAATTTAGGTCGCTAAGGACACACATTCCTAGATATTTTGATTCTTGTATTATTTTCACTAACAGATCGCCAATCGTGTGAGCCAGCAATAACGGATCTTTCCAACAATTTTTTCACGATACGTTACATTTGTTTACGTTGAGAGACAACTATCAAGTTTCAGACTTCTAATGGATCTTCAGATATTATGCCACAAATTTCACGAGTTGCTACGTTCCTATAAATAACGGTCACACGCACGAAGAGCTTCACGGATCTTGTGACGCTGTCCATTAGCTCACTTAAATGCATTATCTGATCAATAGTCCCCAGCCACTACCATGTAATGCAGAACTGACCACTACATGTCACGAGAGGTGGATCCACCAGTATAATAGGAGCCGGAGAGTTTTGCGTTGTCAGTAGAGAAACAGTCAGCAGAAGTCAGTGACTTCACACGTGGACTGGTCATTGGATCTCACTTGAGTAATAAGTCCACCACAAACATTTCAACCCATCTATAGTTGTTCTAGTCGATGCTGGTGGTGCGATTGTAAAGAGGAATCGCGACGGAACAAACACAGTTGGACCAAGACCAGGCAGATCTCATGTACCGAGGGACAGAGACCGTGGAACATTGCGGAGGATGCTTGAAAAAAAAATCGCATAAAATCAGCGAAAAGAATCACTCGTGAGTTCAAGAGTCTACCAGCAGTCCACCTGGTACAATGACTGTGCTTAGGAGTGAAACAGAACGGGGTGCAACGGTACAACAGCTTCTCATAAGTCACATTTCTGTAGTCAAAACTAAGTGACGCTTCTACATCTACATACATCTACATATATACTCCGCTAGCCACCAAGCGGTGTGTGGCGGAGAGCACAATTCGCGCCAAAGTCATATTCCCCCCCACCCCTTGTTCCACTCGCGGATCGCACGAGGGGGAAACGACTGTCTGAACGCCTCAGTACGAGCTCTGATTCCCCTTATCTTTGAATGGTGATTATTGCGCGAAGATCGGATTTCGGAATTTAGTGAGCAGTCCCTTCCGTTTAGCGCGTCGTCTATCTGCAAGTCTATCCCACTTCAAACTTTCTACGAGATTTGTAACGCTCTCGCGATGGCTAAATATACCAGTCACAAATCTTGCTGCTCTTCTTTGTACCTTTTCAGTCTCTTACCCAACTGGTAAGAGTGACGAACAATACTCTAAGACTGGACGAACTAACGTATTGTAAACAATTTCCTTTGTTGAAGGACTGCATCGCTTCATGATTCTACCAATATACCGCAATCTAGAGTTCGCCTTGCCCGTTACTTGTGTAATCTGATCGTTACGTTTGAGACAATTTCGGATGGTCACAACCAGATACTTGACGGATGTTACCGCTTCCGAAGACTGGGCATTTATTTTGTACATAAATTAATGGGGATTTTCGCATGGTTATACGCAGTAGGGTACACTTGCTAATATTGAGATAACTGCCAGTCATTACACCAGCCATTTATTTTCTGCAAATCCTCTTTGGTCTGTTCACAACTTTCGTGTGATACTACTTTCCTGTAGACTACAGCATCATCGGCAAACAGTCTAATGCCGCTGTCAATACCATCAACCAGATCGTTTATGTAGATCGTAAAAAGCAGCGGACCTATTACGCTGACCAGGGCACACCTGAAGTTAGGCTTGTTTCTGTTGAAGTCACCGCATACAGGACGTCATACCGCTCTCTGTCTGTTAGAAAACTTTCTATCCAACTGCATATGTCATCGGATACACCGTAATCTCGCACTTTATGGAGCAAGTGACAGTGCGGAACTGAGTTGAACGCCTTTCGAAAGTTGAGGGTGCGGTAACGTTCTCGCTTCCCACGCCCGGGTTCTCGGGTTCGATTCACGGCGGGGTCAGGGATTTTCTTTGCCTCGTGATGACTGGGTGTTGTGTGCTGTCCTTAGGTTAGTTAGGTTTAAGTAGTTCTAAGTTCTAGGGGACTGATGACCTCAGAAGTTAAGTCCCATAGTGCTCAGAGCCATTTGAACCATTTGAAAGTTGAGGAATATGGCATCAACCTGGGAGCCAGTATCTAGAGCCTGTTGTATATCATGCACAATGACGGCCAGCTGTGTCTCGCATGACCGCTGTTTCCTAAAACCGTGCCGGTTTCTGCAGATGAGCTTCTCAGAGTCTAGAAAGGTCATTATGTCTGAACACAAAATATGTTCCATGATTCCACAACAAATCGATGTCAGTGAAATTGGCCGGTAATTATTGCATCCGGTTTTCTACCCTTTTTATAGATTTCTTGGGGTTGTATAACCAGCGACAGCAGTGGACAGCGGATGACTGGAGTCGAATGATTTGGAGTGATTAATGACGCTATACCCGGTGTACATCCGTGGAAGGATTTGGGTTTGGCGAATGCCTGGAGGACATTAGCTGCCAGCATGTGTAATGCCAAGAGTGAAGTACGGAGGAGGTGGTGTTACGGTGTGCGGGTAGTTTTCGTGGTTAGGGTGTGGTCCCCTTATTTAGCTTGAGAAACCGTTAAATGTGGAAGGATATGAGCACATTTTACAGTATTGTTTATTGCGTACGGTAGAGGAACAGCCCGGAGACGATGATTGCTTATATCAGCATAACAGTGCACTCTGTCAAAGCACCATTTGTGAGGCAATGGTTTCTGGACAGTATCATTCCTGAAATGGACTGGCCTGCCCAAAGTCCTAACCTGAAACCAATTTAATGCCTTCGGGATGAGTCAGAACGACTTCGCTCCATATCCCGGAGTGCAGCATCATTACCTACTCTGGTTTCGGCTCTTGAGGAAGAATGAGGTGCCATTTCTTCACAGATATTTAGATAGCTCATTGAAAGTGCCCCCAGCATATTTCATGCCGGTATATAGGCAAAGGGAGGACACATCCCGTAGTAATGTCTACTAATAGGTGTTAAGGTACATTTGATCAGATAGTGTATTTCGTGAACTATATCAAGCCCATAACAATCCCTTGTGATAAGCCCGTAGTTACTATTAAGTCTATCAGTTTCGCCCCGTTAAGAATGACGTGTTAAGATCTAGCCGATAAGGATTGAATGGATTCATAAAAACTGTCTGATTTCCCCCTAAGCTCGTAATCTGTTCATCAGGTGCGAAGCTGTACCGAATACCTTCCGGATGTCGGGATACCGGTATGGACTCAGACACCGTTGTATACTGGCTACAAAATCTCATGGAGGGACACGCTAGCGTAAAACGAATTTCACAGTTCTGCAACAGATTGACCTAAGTGAAACAAGCCTATACGTACTATACTAGCACCTGTCCTATAACATTTCTTGAAAATTGGAATGACATGTGCCTTTCTCCAGTCTCTTGGAACGCCTCGTTGGTCCCGCGACCTACGATAAAATTTGTTGAAGGTAAGCCAGTTCTTTCATGTAATCAGTTATAGAACATCTGGAATATTTCTCGAAGGCCAGCCGCTTTTTTTCTGTTCAGCGATTGTTATTGATTTCCCATCACGTGATCACTTGTCTCAATATCCGTTATTTCTATGTTCGTGTGATAATTGAAAGGAAGAACCGTTTTACTATCTTCTGCAGTGGAATACTATCGGAAAACTGAATTCAGCATTTAGGGGTTTTCAATGATATTCTCGATATCGTTCCCATTACGGTCACTGGAACGCCGTTTAAATGATTTTAATCCGTTGATTAATTTCAAGTAATATCAAAAGTGTCTTAGGATTTTTGTCACATACATCCAGAGAACCTTTCTTTCAGATTTACTTAACTCTTCTCGTGTTTCTGTGTTTTCTCTCACTTTGGCTTCTCTCACCATTGGTTTGTCAATATGGCTTTGGTTTAATTGAAAGCTGCGATGAAGCTTTCTTTGCTTTTATAGCAAAACTTTAAAACGGGTATTGAACTACGGCAGCTAGTTGATTAAAACTTTTGAATTTTAGTCAGTAATATCACACGTTTTCATCCCTAGAGATGAATCTTAATGTTGACTGATAATCTGCAGTCATATTTGTTAAGCAGAAATATTTTACTACCTTTCTTTTAAGTCACATTTGCTATGAAGAGATATTTCGAAACAGGTGAAGATGTCTAATCTGAAAATGTATATGATGATACTTCCTGGCAGATTAAAAGTGTGTGCAGGACTAGGAGCCTAAGCACTTGCCCGCGAAAGGCAAAGATCGCAGGTTCGAATCCCGGGGGCACACTGTTTTAGTCTGCCAGTAAGTTTCAAACCAGTGCACCTCCTGCTGCAAAGTAAAAATTCAATCTGGGTTCATGATGATGATGATAACGATGATGATGATGATGAGGAGGATGAGGATGATCTTCCAGTTTATTGTGTCGCTGTATGTAACTGAGATAGAAAAGTTTCACGTGGGATTAAGTTTCTCCACCCCCGAACGCACCGACGCCAGGATGTTGACGGCCACCAAAATGTGGGAACGGTTGCTGTCTCTACAGTAATATCATTCTGTACATGAGTCCTCTTCAAGCAAGGCCCCTCCCACCGTAGGTTCGAGTCCTCCCTCGGGCATGGATGTGTGTGTTGTTCTTAGCACAAGCTAGTTTAAGTTAGTTAAAATAGTGTGTAAATCTACGGACCGATGACCTTAGCAGTTTGGTCCCTTAGGAATTCGCAAACACTTGAACATTCCTATTCAAGCTCATACGGTACTAGAGAGAATTAAAGAGAAATACATTTTTAAAAAAACCCGCTTACCCCGAAACATCACACTATGAATCCGAAAAAACTTTGGCGTTTTTCTAATTTTTTCTTCGCTCATCTCTTTCTGTGTATAGCTAGCACTGACAGCTAGTTAATAAGCTGTCTCGCTCGTTTCAGGTAAATAAACACACATTTTTCTACTTCTTGGTTGATGACAAGCGTAAGTGTTTGCAATTCCACAGTAGCACCTCGATAAGCGTAATTTTTGTTTTTCGTACTGCTGCTCATAAAGTGACTGTGCCGGGAGAGATGCAACAGATTGCACTCTATAAAAGGTTACTTTGTTCGCTAAATTAACACATCACTATGCAGCATTATTTTTAGTTTGCCATAAAGATAGTATTTTTTTTTTTTTTTTTTTTTTTTTACAGAAACAATATCGGCTCAAAACAGAAATGGTCTGATAATAGCAAGGAAGAAAAAAACTTTTATGTCAGTTTTGGATGAAATTTAGGACTGTTAGTTGATGAAGTGCACTATTACTTATATTTGTGAATGTACTTTTTTGGGTGTGTGGTAGTACTGAAGCCTTATCGTCGTCAGCGGTTTCTGCTTCTAGGATAGATGGTAAAAGGAAATTTTCTATTTATTTGGCGCTTTCAGAGGGGGGTGGGCACTCAAGTGTGTCCTTTCCACATCTGGAATCGTAAATGTAAAACGATTGAACACTGAACTGCACTAAGAATGAACGTAGCTGAACATCTCGGTGGGCGTAGGGCAGGGCAGGGCAGATTCTTGCGTTAACAGTCCATCAGTTGTTGGGGGATATTGTATCTATACCAAGGACGTGTATCGATGGTATCTGAGTGTTCAAGTTGCCGGATAACATGACGTAAGTTGTATATTAGAGTTGCAGGTCGTCCCCCATGCGGCATTGCCGTATAGGAGGGTGGGCTGTACCACCGCGTTGCATCTCCGTTGGCGTGTTGAGATCTTTACTCAGAAAGATTGGAATCAGGGCATGTAACATATTTAGTCTCATCTTTTTCTTCTCCATAACATGTGTTTTGAAGAGAAGTCCCGTAGTTTCACTAAAACCGACATAGAATAAAAAGTGTATTTTTTCAAAAAGTCTCTGTTACTGTTCGAGAACTCAGTTCAGAGGCCTTTTGAGGAGAACTACTGGGATGTTTTTCTCTCCGTGTAATGCTGTCGTTACTAAGGAATCCCGTGTAGCAGAAGAAAATACTCTGTTACTGGCCACGTGAGGCGAGAAAATCCAGCCCGAATGGCGTACTTACATAACCGACCACAGAAATAGCACAGTTCACGTACAGTCCGTGGGAAAGAAATAGGTGTCGCCCCATTGACGTGAACTTATTAGGGGAACGTTTTCACTATGGTGTTAAACTGAAACTAACACCTATTCGTGGTTGGGCGGCGGAAGTTTGTAACAGGGCATTCGCTTGGTCGGGGGCTATTTTGTGTCTCGAAGCAAAGTGGATCTCTTATTGTGAACAAACCTTGGACAACGGCTCGCTGCGTGAGATGCAGCTAAAAATAGAGGCGTTCGCAGCGCACCTCGTGGCGACGACCGCAAGCAGTGCTTCCGCGTTGCTGGCACCCGCCTGGCTAAACATCGGCCAGGCAGCGCGAATCAAAGCTAACGGCCTCTGCCGAGCAGCACGCCGCCGTACACTAGCGCGCTCTTTGCACCACTCGCACGTTTACCATAACAGTGTCTTTGAGGGAAGCCCTTGTATTTTCTTAACTAGTATCGTTTGAGGTTCTTCGAAATCTCAAAGTAAAAACTTTGAAATTTTGTTAGATGTCAGGTATTAAACGTACGCAGTGTGTTGCACAAAGTGCGTTCGCAGCAATAAAGCCTTCGGCACACGGACCGTGCATCCGAAAGATGAGCGTTGAACGTGCCGAGTTTCTGACGTCATGGCGTGGAATAGCACGCTTGGGAGTCTTCCCGAACGTGCAGAGCAGTATCTGGCATATCAGATATTCTGAGCGTGCGTCTGAGCGTTGACCAATGAGATGGCACAACGTCACCTACGTCACAAGCACGCTGTCTCCCTTCAGTACAGAGTTGTGAGGCGCCATATTGGCATTCATTTCAAGCCTATATGTATATATGCCGTTTCTGAGCACCAGCAAATTGATAATCACTGGAAACGTATTGTTCTTGGTGCAATTTGTTATAATTAAATTTCAATTAGTAACATAACTACGATTAAGGATTTCACCAAGGGTGAATATAATATGATTATGTACATGTACCATGGTGTTGGTGTAGCGTAATGTGTAGCGTCACTGTCTTCTATGGAGTTGGTACTTATGACTAGAGTTCGCGTATTGGCAATACCAAATTTTTTTTCCTAACATTCGCGTTTTTATTAGGTTCTGATACTTTATTATTAGTTTAATATAAATATATACTATAATATTTGATGTTATGTAAATATAAGTTCACCTTTTTTTGAGGGCTGACTTTGTTCTATTGGCTTAATCTACAGGACAGCTTGCGCTACTTGTATAAAGATATTTTGCTCCTTTTTCTTTTACGCTTCGTAATTCTCATGTTGCAAAGATTCTGCTACTGGGCGGGAACAGTGATCAAACCTTGGGGTTTTACTAAAAAGGGGGAGTGATGAAATAATGTATATCTCATGCGGAGAAGTATTTCAAATTTGTAATTCACTGTTTGTAGCGGAACTTTTATAAGCCTGTGTCCTTATTGATTGGACAAGGTACTTTCCTCTTCGTGGACGATGGAGGAAATGAGCGTTTTAATACAGATAACGTGGGAAATTTACGTGCGCCCGTTGAGTGAACAGTGTGATCTACGAACTAGAAACATCCCTCAACCGCCGCTGGAGTGCGTTGCGATCGCGTATACCACGTTGGGGCCCACGTACCGTATACACAAGTCGCATCGCTCTGAGCGTTCAGGAGCACGTTGAACTTGGCACGCTCAACGTTAATGTTCGACAGCACGATCCGTGTGCCGATGGCTTAACACACTGTCAACCTTGTGAAGCGGTGTAGTTGGTAAGTATAGCGCTGTATTCGAAGGGTCAATGAACTGCCTTTTTAATATGGTTACAAATGTTGCGTGTTTGAGTGCCTACTAGACACAACCTTTTATTTTAATAACAGTGTAGTGTACAGTATCGCCGTTGCTACTGACCCTCGTATCGTACAGGCTTTTGTTTGTTTGGTTAGAACAGCTCAGTGTCGGTTAGACCGTCAGTGAGAGAGCACTTCGATTTCCTGCTACTAATAAGGCGAGTACACCGTTCGCTTGTAGGGTAAACATAGTCATGTGTAGGGACTGTGGTTGTTGTGAGCGGACGCAAGGAGAATTGGCCACTCTTCGGGGGCAGGTGGAGGCTTTGTCTGTTAGGCTCATCGAGTTCGAGGCGCAGGCGTCGGCTCGTAGTGGCGTTGGGGCAACTGTGGTGAGACCTATGCCTACTTCAGTGGCCTTGGAATCGCATGGAACCCCTGATGTCGCTGCGTCTTCCGGCAGTGAGCATCTTACCGGTCAGCCATCACTCCAGGGTGAATGGGGGACAGTGGTGGGCTCGCGCGTGCCTGGCCGAAAGGCGAAGGTGGGATCTGGCCGCGTGGCAGCTGCCTTACCCCTTTCCAACAGGTACGGGGTGCTTCCTAGTGGTGATGACATCGTTTCCGAGCCACCACAGGATGCCTCGCCTGTTGGGCCAGTGGCCGATTCTCCGGCAAGGTCCCGACAGTCACAGAGGGCGGGCCTATTAGTTATAGGGAGCTCCAACGTTAGGCGGGTTATGGAGCCCCTCAGGAAAATAGCGGGTAGGTCGGGGAAGAATGCCAGTGTGCACTCGGTGTGCTTGCCGGGGGGTCTCGTCCGTAATGTGGAGGAGGCCCTTCCGGCAGCTATTGAACGCACTGGGTGTGACCGGCTGCAGATAGTAGCACATGTCGGAACGAATGACGCCTGCCGCTTGGGTTCTGAGGCCATCCTTGGTTCCTTCCGGCGGCTGGCTGATTTGGTGAAGACAACCAGCATCGCACGCGGAGTGCAAGCTGAGCTTAATATCTGCAGCATAGTGCCCAGAGTCGATCGCGGTCCTCTGGTTTGGAGCCGTGTGGAGGGTCTAAACCAGAGGCTCAGACGACTCTGCGACTATAATGGTTGCAAATTCATCGACCTCCGTTATTGGGTGGAGAACTGTAGGGCCCCCCTAGACAGGTCAGGCGTGCACTACACACCGGAAGCAGCTACTAGGGTAGCAGAGTACGTGTGGCGTGCACACGGGGGTTTTTTAGGTTAGAGGGACCCCCCCTTGGGCGAAACGATAAAATACCTGACGGCTTACCAGAGAGGACATTATCATCGTTGATAAAGAACGTCCGTCCTCAGAGACCAAAAACAGGAAAAGTCAACGTAATATTGGTAAACTGCAGGAGTATCCAGGGCAAGGTTCCTGAATTAGTATCTCTTATTGAAGGAAATAGTGCGCATATAGTATTAGGAACGGAAAGTTGGTTAAAACCGGAAGTGAACAGTAACGAAATCCTAGACACAGAATGGAATATATACCGCAAGGATAGGATAAACGCCAATGGTGGAGGAGTATTTATAGCAGTAAAGAATTCAATAATATCCAGTGAAGTTATTAGCGAATGCGAATGTGAAATAATCTGGGTTAAGTTAAGTATCAAAGGTGGGTCAGATATGATAGTCGGATGCTTCTATAGACCACCTGCATCAGCAACCGTAGTAGTTGAGCGCCTCAGAGAGAATCTGCAGAACGTCGTGAAGAAGTTTCGTGATCATACTATTGTAATAGGGGGAGACTTCAATCTACCAGGTATAGAATGGGATAGTCACACAATCAGAACTGGAGCCAGGGACAGAGACTCTTGTGACATTATCCTGACTGCCTTGTCCGAGAATTACTTCGAGCAGATAGTTAGAGAACCAACTCGTGAAGCTAACGTTTTAGACCTCATAGCAACAAATAGACCGGAACTTTTCGACTCCGTGAATGTAGAAGAGGGTATCAGTGATCATAAGTCAGTGGTTGCATCAATGACTACAAGTGTAATAAGAAATGCCAAGAAAGGAAGGAAAATATATTTGCTTAACAAGAGTGATAGGACACAAATCGCAGAATATCTGAGTGACCACCATCAAACGTTCATTTCTGAGGAAGAGGATGTGGAACAAAAATGGAAAAAATTCAGAAACATCGTCCAGTACGCCTTAGATAAGTTCGTACCGACTAAGGTCCAAAGCGAGGGGAAAGATCCACCGTGGTATAACAATCATGTACGAAAGGTACTACGGAAACAAAGAAAGCTTCATCATAGGTTTAAGAGTAGTCGAATCATAGCTGATAAGGAAAAGCTGAACGAAGCGAAAAAGAGCGTAAAGAGAGCAATAAGAGAAGCATTCAACGAATTCGAACATAAAACATTGGCAAACAATCCAAACAAGAACCCTAAAAAGTTTTGGTCATATGTAAAATCGGTAAGCGGATCTAAATCCCCTATTCAGTCACTCGTTGACCACGATGGAACCGAAACAGAGGACGACCGAAGAAAGGCAGAAATACTGAATTCAGTGTTCCGAAACTGTTTCACTGCGGAAAATCGTAACACGGTCCCTGACTTCAGCCGTCGCACGGACGCCAAAATGGAAAATATTGAAATAAACGATATCGGAATTGAAAAACAACTGCTATCACTTAGTAGCGGAAAAGCATCCGGACCAGACGAGATACCCTTAAGATTCTACAGTGATTATGCTAAAGAACTTGCCCCCTTTCTATCAGCAATTTATCGTAGATCGCTGGAAGAACGTAAAGTACCTAGCGACTGGAAGAAAGCGCAGGTCGTTCCCATTTTCAAGAAGGGTCATAAATCAGATGCGAATAATTATAGGCCTATTTCGCTTACGTCAGTCTGTTGTAGAATAATGGAACATGTTTTGTGTTCTCGTATTATGACGTTCTTAGATAATACAAATCTCCTTCATCATAACCAACATGGATTCCGCAAACAGAGATCATGTGAAACTCAGCTCGCCCTATTTGCCCAAGAAATTCACAGTGCCGTAGACACTGGCGAGCAGATTGATGCCGTATTCCTGGACTTCAGGAAGGCATTTGATACGGTTCCGCACTTACGTTTAGTGAAAAAAATACGAGCTTACGGAATATCGGACCAGGTTTGTGATTGGATTCAGGATTTCCTAGAAGAAAGAACACAACATGTCATTCTTAACGGTTCAAAATCTGCAGATGTAGAGGTAATTTCGGGAGTACCGCAGGGAAGCGTGATAGGACCTTTATTGTTTACAATATACATAAATGACTTAGTTGACAACATCGGTAGCTCCGTGAGGCTATTTGCAGATGACACGGTTGTCTACAAGAAAGTAGCAACATCAGAAGACTCGTACGTACTCCAGGAGGACCTGCAGAGGATTAATGCATGGTGCGACAGCTGGCAGCTTTCCCTAAACGTAGATAAATGTAATATAATGCGCATACATAGGGGCAGAAATCCATTCCAGTACGATTATGCCATAGGTGGTAAATCATTGGAAGCGGTAACGACCGTAAAATACTTAGGAGTTACTATCCGGAGCGATCTGAAGTGGAATGATCACATAAAACAAATAGTGGGAAAAGCAGGCGCCAGGTTGAGATTCATAGGAAGAATTCTAAGAAAATGTGACTCATCGACGAAAGAGGTGGCTTACAAAACGCTTGTTCGTCCGATTCTTGAGTATTGCTCATCAGTATGGGAACCATACCAGGTTGGATTAATAGAGGAGATAGACATGATCCAGCGAAAAGCGGCGCGATTCGTCATGGGGACATTTAGTCAGCGCGAGAGCGTTACGGAGATGCTGAACAAGCTCCAGTGGCGGACACTTCAAGAAAGGCGTTACGCAATACGGAGAGGTTTATTATCGAAATTACGAGAGAGCACATTCCGGGAAGAGATGGGCAACATATTACTACCGCCCACATATATCTCGCGTAATGATCACAACGAAAAGATCCGAGAAATTAGAGCAAATACGGAGACTTACAAGCAGTCGTTCTTCCCACGCACAATTCGTGAATGGAACAGGGAAGGGGGGATCAGATAGTGGTACAATAAGTACCCTCCGCCACACACCGTAAGGTGGCTCGCGGAGTATAGATGTAGATGTAGATGTACTATTTCCAGGCATGTACTTTGTTCAAGTGAATCAGGAAAACTAATTGAGGCTCTTTAACACAGTTGTGTGATTAGTTTCAGTAAAGTAATTCGTGCCCGGATTTATTGCGATCTCAACAATACAGTAAATATGTATTTTATTTATCGGGATTTCGGGAGTACTTTAAACATGGAATAATGACATATAGCCTCTAGCAAATATTAGCTTTTGTTCACGAACGGTATCTACTACATAGAGATTTGATGATCGAGTCTTCGAGAGAAATAATTTACTTTACAATGATGAAATGCGAAGTGAATGACTCTATAAAACAAATATTACATCTTAAAATCTTATTCCATTATTTTAATCTAAAAACAAGGAACATCATCATTACCAAAGCACCGAAAAAGCAAGACTCAAATGACGAAGTTGCCATCTGAAAACAGCTGCCGTTCCAGCCATTCGCTCGCTTCCCGCGCCCGGGTCCCCGGGTTCGATTCCCGGCGGGGTCAGGGATTATCTCTGCCTCGTGATGACTGGGTGTTGTGTGATGTCCTTACGTTAGTTAGGTTTAAGTAGTTCTAAGTTCTAGGGGACTGATGACCTCAGAAGTTAAGTCCCATAGTGCTCAGAGCCATTTCAACCATTTTAAACGTCTCCAAATGAAATTATTTACTGAATGGAAGTATACTAATCGTAGTCACCACTATAATTTTTATTACGAAGCCGCGCGGGGTAGCAGCTTGGTCCTAGGCGCCTTGTCACGCTTCGCGCGGTTGCCCCGGAAGGAGGTTCGAGTCCTCCCGCGGGCATGAGTGTGTGTATTGTCCTTAGCGCATGTTAGTTTAAGTTGGATTAAGTAGTGTGTAAGCCTAGGGACCGATGACATCAGCAGTTTGCTCCCACAGGAACTTACCACAAATTTCCAAATTTTATTACGATCTCATCATTATGCGTTTCGCGATATCCCTATAATCAGATCTGTGGTATAAACGTACAATGTAAGGCAAGAAATAAATTTTAAAAGTACATATTTCAACAACATAGGAAAGCTGACAACTATACCCATCAAAAACCATACCTAGTCCTATGTCTCCTCCTACTATATTCCATCAGGCCATCTGTGCCCAAACTGACAGAAGCTCAAAAATGGTTCAAATGGCTCTGAGCACTATGGGACTTAACATCTGTGCTCATCAGTCCCCTAGAACTTAGAACTACTTAAACCTAACTAACCTAAGGACAGCACACAACACCCAGTCATCACGAGGCAGAGAAAATCCCTGACCCCGCCGGGAATCGAACCCGGGAACCCGGGCGTGGGAAGCGAGAACGCTACCGCACGACCGGGAGCTGCGGACCTGACAGAAGCATTTACTGTTTTCTAATGCGTATTTTTAAAATTCATTTCTTGTCTTGTATTGTATGTTTATACCTGACATCTGATGATGGAGACATCTCAAAATGCGTAATGATCAGATGTCAATAAAAATTACTTTGGTGACCAAGACCAGTGAATTTCTGTTCATTGCTTAAGATGGTCGTAGATCTCCTAAGAGACTTCTTGTCAAAAGTGATGAAATTTTTTACTGTTTATTCCCCCACTGATTTCTGTTTAACTAATAGTAAATTCTATAGGATTTTACAACAGATGCCAAAGGCATAGTTAACTTTCTTGGAAGCGTATCGTCGCCTTTTTTAGATAGTAATTACGTACTTGGTTTGCTAGTGGTTTTCAGATCTGATGTGACTGCCTGTCGTTATAATTGAGGCATTTTTCGGAAAAAAGGCTCATAAGATAAAATGGTTGTTTAAGACAGGTCAGCTTAAATACTTTCTACATATTTGAATAACAACCCAATTCTAATACACAAGTATATTTGAATAGGATGTGTACTACTATTAAGTAAATCTTCTCATAATACTAGATGTTTTAACCCATGTTTTTACTGAAAATAATGTTTCCTTTAAACATTTACAGGTCCTTTTCCCATAAATCAGCGTCATTAAGTTATAATTAGCAAAAATTTCTTTCCTCAAAATACAGTAAAACATAACAGTAATATTTTTAATAATACCTACGATCAAGAAACCCCCAGAAAGATGCAAAAATAAAATAACAGAAAGTAAATTGATGACGAAACACAACAATACAAATAAATTACTACGACTTTGTCCTGCTTTCCGTACATTATGATGGGCAGTTTCTCTACTATGGTTTCCGGTTTCTGGAGGAACTTTTGTTTCTCTTCTTGTTCTTCCTGTCCTGCACAGATGTCTATTTTGGTGACTACCTTTAAGCCTATTGTGTAACCACGAAATACTTTCATCATCCATGAACGTAAATAAATCTCTGACAACCTTTTCTTTTTCTGGCTTCACTGCATTAAAGACCACTGTTGAGTGTCAGGTTTTTCAATACTCCACTACTATACTTCTGTTTCCGAAGTCATAATGATGTATATGGACCTTTGTATGTTAGTGAGCCTAGTACTGAACCATCTACTTTGTATTTCAGGACAAAATACTTCTGGATTTTAAGCACGTAAGCACTCTCTACATTATACTGACTGAGAAGTTTTCCGGAAAATACCCCAATCCATATAACGCTTCAATTGAGGACATATAACTCACACCCGGAGCTTATGCCTTTGTTATTATCTCCGTTTGGACAGAGGGAGTCTGTACAAGCGCGTCCACAGAGTAATTTTGTTTGCCGTAGTCTTTGTCCTACGCGTCTTACCGTTCCAAGAACACGGTGCCATACGCCCCTCTTCGTGCTTTGCGATCGACTTTTCTTCGACACCGAAGACATCAGAACTGAATTATCGAACAGGCCTTTAACGGCGTAAGCTGACAGAAATATATGGTGTTATTCTTGTCTCAGCTGAACAGAATACCTTAACCCGGTTACACCTTGCATTATATGGTGAAGTTGGGCAGCAAGCAACAGCTAAAGAAGCAATGGACTGCAGCTATTGGAGGCCTTGCATGACCGGGTGCTGTGCTTTTACCGTCATATCTTAAGCTTCCACCCGCTTTATAATTCCTTCTGTTTAAAGCTTAGAAGAAAGATTTAGGGACTTGTCTTCATATTGCTCTCAGTTATCCATAACAAATCTTTCGATCTGTAGCAGTGTGTGCGCAAACTTCTTGACGGATTAAAACTGTGTTATAAAGTTCTATTTATTTTTGACAGAATCACTTTTTATGACACAGTCATAGGCGGTTTCGGCTCACAGTAGTCATCTTCAGATGCAGAACACAGCAGATAAGACTGCAGTGGAATTCAGTAGGTCACAGTCGTCCAGCGCCATGCATTTTCAAACTGCATTGACCACGCTGCTTGTTTGTGTCGGAGGAGATTCAAAATTTTGAAAAAAGTAGCGCCATGCTAGTGACTTTGTGAAACTAACATTCATCTTCATCACTTTCAAAATTTGGTCAAAAAGGATTAATTTCTTTTCGACTTGAAGATGTATGGAGCTAAACTACTGTGACCTACATAATTTCGTTGTAGGTATATCTGCTGTGTTTCACATCTGAAGGAGGTCATTGTAGGACGATACCGATTATGGTTGTGCCATATAAACTGATTGTGTCAGAAATAAAGAGAATTTTATGATGAGTGAATCGTCAATCTCCTAAAACGGAGTCCGCCGCTCGTGGTCTAGTGGCTAGCATTGCTGCCTCTGGATCAAGGTGTCCCAGGTTCGATTCTCAGCCGGGTTGGAGATTTTCCCTGCTCGGGGACTGGCTGTTTGTGTTGTCATCATCATCATCATCATCCGTGACAGTGGCTCGACTGGACTGGGAAAAAATTGGACTGTGTAAAAATTGGAACTTTGTACGGGCGCTGATGTCCGCACAGTTGAGTGCCCCACAAACCAAACATCATCATCCTGAAACGGAATGTCGTTTCCTAAAACTGTGTGACTGACCAGGACTTGAAACTTTAGGCGCTGGCCGAACCATTTATCGGTGATACTCTTCCTTCTAGGAGCAATAGTCTAACGAAGCATAGAGCAGAACTTCTTTGCAGTTTCGAAAGCAGGTTGAAGGTACTGGCAGAACTGAAGCTGCAAAGTCGGGTTGTGAGATGTACGTGTATAGCACGCTTATTAGAAATCCAAGGCACCGGCTTCGAGTCCCCGTCCGTCACATTGTTTTATCTGTGACGAAGTTTCGTCTTCGCTGATGTTTCCGGTGAGTTCCTTGTATAACTTCAGGTAGTTGCCGATACGATCCTTTTAAAAAGGCTATTGACAAGTCTTTATTGCATCCGTTTCCTTCTCCAAATAAGCTACAGCTAAATACACTTGCTAAGAAAAAGAATGGAAGTAGGAAACGAAATGAAACTTCGAGGGTTGAGAAGGTATGTGATATTATTGCAAAGATTACAACATCGGCTCAAATTTACAAAGAACATGGCAGTATGAGAGCACTTTTGTGTATGACGTTTCACACCCTCTGGCCTGTATGTATGTATGTACTATTTCGGATGAAACGGATGTATCCTCTCCTGAGGTAAGCTGCCCCATAACGGATGTAAACGGTGCTTGATAGCGTGTATACCAGCCCAGTTCGGAATTGACGTCCGAGATGGCCCTGCACACTTTCTATCGGGGCCACATCTGCTGGTATTGCTACCCACAGAAGTACTTCAACATCACGCAGACACTTCATAGAGACATGTACCTTGTGTGGACGAGCATTGTCCTATTGAAAAATGGCACCACCATACTGTCTCATGAGGGCTAACGCATGAAGAGGCAGAATGTCCGTGACTTACTGTTGTGCTATCAGAGTTCCCTCAGTCACTACCAGCTTGACCGGAAGTCATCCCGATGACACTCCACACCATGACCCTAGGAATAACACCGCTGTTCTTCTCCAAAACATTAGAAGAACAGGATCTCTCACCAAATCGCCGCCATACTGACGTTGGTCATCCGAGGTATTTCAGAACAGCGATTCATCGCTGAACACAATGCAACACCATTAATCAGCAGAACTTCTTTGCAGTTTCGAAAGCAGGTTGAAGGCATGCTTCCGATCACGGCACAACTACAAACGCAGCAATTTGTGTTAATAGCAACTTACGCATCAGACGCTAACTCAGTAGTCCAGCTGCTATTCGTCAGCGACCTATGGTTTGGGATGACACAGAATGTTGCAGCGAGTCCATTACTTACTGTTAACCGTTGCAGATGTCAAAGGATTACGATGTGCCTGGAGCATAATACTGCGATCCTTGCTTGTGGTGGTCAGATGTTGTCGATCGGAACCTTGACGATGAGCAAGCCTGCCCTGATATTCCCATGCAGTCCAATTTTGGGGCCAGTATCACATACGAACGCCCTACCAATCTGGATACTTCGCGATTCGACCAGCCAACCAATTGCAGATTCACAATGAAACCCCTTACAGACGCTGTATTCAGTCAACATCTGATGCTGTGGACGCCCCTTTTATACCCTACCAAGCCTGACAACACTACACACTAATGCACGCTGGTGGACACAGAGAATTGGAAAAAAAAGGTTCAAATGGCTCTGAGCACTATGGGACATAACAGCTGAGGTCATCAGTCCGCTAGAACTTAGAACTACTTAAACCTAACTAACGTAAGGACATCACACACATCCATGCCTGAGGCAGGATTCGAACCTGCGACCGTAGCCGTCGCGCGGTGCCAGACTGAAGCGCCTAGAACCGCTCGGCCACACACAGAGAATTGCAACTCTAAATCATTTTCATACCCACCGAAAGTGTGTTCGTGTACGAAGTTGTATTGTATTGTATTATATTGTATTGTATGTTAAGCGGGGACCTAGAAACGAGAAAGAGTCTCCGTCCCCGCCACAGCCGCAGTGGTCCACCACCCCACGACGACTACTGCAGTCCACTTCACCCTTCCGCCGCCCCACACCGAACCCAGGGTTATTGTGCGGTTCGGCCCCCGGTGGACCCCCCAGGGAACGTCTCACACCAGTCGAATGTAACCCCTATGTTTGCGTGGTAGAGTAATGGTGGTGTACGCGTACGTGGAGAACTTGGTTGCGCAGCAATCGCCGACATAGTGTAGCTGAGGCGGAATAAAGGGAACCAGCCAGCATTCGGCGACGCAGATGGAAAACCGCCTGAAAACCACCCACAGACTGGCCGGTTCACCGGACATCGACACAAATCCGCCGGACGGATTCGTGCCGGGGACCAGGCGCTCCTTCCCGCCCGGAAAACCGTGCGTTAGACCGCACGGCCAACCGGGCGGGCTCGTGTACGAAGTTACTTCGACATCCAACCATGTCTTCTATGTACTTTAATTTCTTTATCAGGCAGTGTATCTATGAATTCGGACACCAACGGAATTGTAAACAGACAGGAAAGGATACAACTGTCAAATATCTGATAACATGCACCATTAGTGACAAAGTGAAACGACCCAATAAAATAAGTTTCAGGAGAGGAATATGCCCGATAAACCTATTGCATCTTAAGGAAATACAAATCACTAACAATGCCTTCGTTCAATCAATTCTTGCGGTTTCCTCGTCAGTGTGAGACATTAACCAGTTAGGAATAGTAGAGAAACTATAGACATCCAAAGAAGTGCAGCAAGTTTCTTCTTTAAACGCGGGAGCGTCAGGGAGATTCTCGTCCAAATTAAGTGGCAGACATACGAAAGGACTTCAGAGAGTAAGTTACGTAAAATGTCGTCCCACGCTAAGATCATTGCGCAACAAGGGTAGCGCATAGTCAGATCAGAGTACATGTTCTAGATTTCCTGCAGACCCAATTATGATCTGGTACAGATAAAAGGTGAATCACTGTGTGCAAATGAAATTGTGCACCTATTGAAACCGTACTCGAAAATTGAAGTAAGCGGGACAGTACGATCCTTACAGGCAAAACATCTAAATTTCAAACAGATTCACCGTGAAATGATGGCTGTATATGGACAAAATGCAATATCGCGCAAGCCGCAGTGAAATTGGGCCAACGGTTTGACGAATGCCTCCTGGACGTGGGTGGTGCTGATCGAACAGAAAGGCCATCAACATCGATTACTTATGACTGTGTCCAGACAATCTCTTCGGCAAAGCTGAAAGAATATCAGGTGGAAGCAGCTCTTCCACAGCTTTACTCGAGTGGCTCCGCGACCAAGAAGAGGATTTATGTTGTCGAGGAACTGAAAGATTGGTGGAGCGTTCCCTCGTTTTTTACAGAGACCTGGCGACTATTGAAAACTGGTGTCATCTATCTGTGTCACTCTGAAGTGTACTGCAGCGTTCTATAATAGTTACTTGGTCTGCCATAATAATGTGTAACTTACTTTTGAAGTTCCTCGTAATAAGAGAGCGGTGGAGAGTCACTTAGAGATTTACTGCTAACAATTTCGAGAACACGTGTTCCAAGAAGAGTCAAAGGGCATGTTCTCACTCTCCACCCCACCCGCTCTCCACACCCTTCGTAAATCACAGGGAATCTCTGCGCCTGTAAAAACCGGGAAATTCGGGCTCATACGGAGTGTTTCTAACGAACGTTGTTCACTGGCATCATTAGCGGATTTAACAGGAAAAGGAGGGCTTCATTAGTGTAGATGAAGATACAGATTCCAAGAACAAAATCTCTGCACTGCGAAGCACAAGAAACTTAGCTATTACATCTACATCTACATGATGACTCTACAGTTCACAATTTAGTGCTTAGCAGAGGATTCATAGAACCACTTTCAAGCTATTTCTCTACCGTTCCACTCTCGAACAGCATACGGGGAAAACTAACACGTAAATCTTCCCTTGCGAGCTGTTATTTCTTTTAATTACAATAATTGTTTCTCCCTATGTAGGTGGGTGCAAACAAAATATTTTCGCGTTTGGAGGAGAGAGTTTGTGACTGAAATTTCATGAAAAGATCTTGCCGCAACGGGAAAAAAGCCTTTGCTTTAATGACTGCCATCCCATTTCGCGTATCATATTCGTGGCACTCTCCTCTATTTCGCGATAATACACAACGAGCTGCCCTTCTTTGAACTTTTTCTGTGTCCCACGTTGGAAAAAAGACATGCCATTGGAGAAACCGTTCCATTTAGTATAACCCAGAGACTAGTTGCCAACGTTTCTCGTATCATCAATTTCTTCTGTTCTGTAAGTGAATGAGATAGATGTATAACTGATGTGACTGCAAGAAACTACGAAAAATTATCTGAGGATGGAAATACCATAAATTATTGTTATGAAATGATTACGATCTGCCGACCAACTAATAACTTCTGTTTCGTAAATATTTTGTTTAATTAGAAGACCAAAAGGAATGTATCAACTGGAAACTGAAACAGCCTCACACATTTTATTGATAACAAGTGTAAACACTCTTCCGTCAAGTACTGCGACGTTAAGAAACCGTCTCTATATTCTTCACAAACCACAAGAGCATTATCATTCATGAACTATAACAAGGGCATTGCCCACATATACAGCATCTATAAATATGTACAGAATTGTTTGAAATACTTGTATTACACAGACAAGTGGCAATTGCAATCTCGTTTGATTCAGACATCAGAGATGCGAATGATAGTCATTTCTTTGAGTTAGATATGTATCAAAACGAACTGCGTCAACTTCAGGGTGGACTATCTCTATATCCACACTAGACACATGTTTAAACGGATTTTTTAATCTAAAGTTTCCATACCGCTGCTTCCTTGAATATTTATTATTTCTCCTGAAATATCATACGTAATTTTGTCAATACTGAACATTGTATGGAACTTCGTAATTGCAGCAAATAAGTAGTTATGTGCGATGGTTCCACAACCTTTATGTAATTATTAAACATGGTAATTTCCCCTTGCGGCTGTCAAGTTTTCAATTAATAGTAATTACGAGCATTTCTCATTTAAAGGCAAATAAAGTGATTGGCAATTATGTACAATACTAGTCACTTGAAAACAGCTTTTATTTATATGGTTACATCTTGTCGTTACTAGTTTGTAGCTTTTATGATCAGCATACTGTCTGCATAGACATAAAAATGTGATAGCAGTCCAAGTGATGAACGTAAAAGAACGAAAATCGTAAACAGTAAGATTTAACTGCGTAAATAAATGCCATTTTAAAGTGAATGTGTGCTGTGCTTATTCAGCAGTCATTCAGTTTTGCTATATTTTTGTCGGCAAGCGGTATTATTTGTTGCTCTCTCCTGCTGTAAAGAAAAGAGGTTGTTCGTTAATCTTTCTTAGAATGTTCTGACCGTTGGCTACAGTGCCTGAAGAATGTTCAGGAAGTGCTGCAGTTTTAGTACCAAGTCCCAACATTGAAGAATTCTCTGCTGCCATTACTACCAGAAGGAAAATGGCATGACCTAAGAGGTGCTAGCGTGTGTCATTCTGAAGAGAGAACATCTTATAAAAATATGCTCTCTTCTCAGTGGTTCCCGAGATACAGCAGTTTGAAGTTGCCGGGAACGGAAAACATACAATCGATAGTGATTTTACAGATTGTTACTTGCTATATGTTAAAATCAATTTACATTTACAAATCATGTTAAAGAAAAGTCAGTGCATCTTGCATCTCAAATAGACAGGTTCAGCGTTACTGATCGGAGACAGTTTCTGTCCTCCTATGACGTGTTCATGAGCATTAAAAATCCTAGAAATCAATTTCCACACTGATTGCATTTTTTCTCTGTGTACTTCTGTCCTTAATCAACCCCAGCAAACAATATTCCATTTGAGCCCATAGACATATCACGGCACTGCACTGAACAGATATTTGAATGTTCTGTAGGGGCAGTTGAATTTAATGAAACTAAACTTCTAATTTTTGTTGTTTATAGGTCCCCTAACCCTGACTTCAGAGGATTTCTGCTCAAGATAGAGAAATAGGAAGTACCAGAAACTAGTTATATGCGGCGACTTCCATATCAATTTTGTATATGGTTGTGCAAGAAAAAGGATGTTGGTAGATCTCCTAAATTCATATGATCTGATGCAGACAATGTTTTTTTCCAACTAGAGTATAGGGGAACAGTAGCACAGCCATAGACAATATTTTTATTCATTCTTTATTACTAGACGGGAATTTTGTTAGTGAAAGGGTGAATGGCCTTTGTGACCATGATGCACAAGTTTTAACACTAACAGGCTTTTGTACTCAAATAAATGTCACGTATAATTACAAACTATGTAGGAAAGTTAATCCAACGGCATTAGAGAGTTTTTTTAAAACTCGTCAAGGAACAAGAGTGGCAGGATGTTTATAGTGCCGATAACATAGATGACAAATATAGTACTTTCCTTCAAACATTTATCGTGCTCTTTGAAAGTTGCTTTCCATTAGATCGTTCTACATCTACATCTACATCCATAGTCCGCAAGTCACCTGACGGTATGTGGCGGAGGGTACCTTGAGTACCTCTATCGGTTCTCCCTTCTATTCCAGTCTCGTATAGTTCGTGGAAAAGAGGACTGTCGGTATGCCTCTGTGTGGGCTCTAATCTCTCTGATTTTATCCTCATGGTCCCTTCGCGAGATATACGTAGGTGGAAGCAATATACTGCTTGACTCCTTGGTGAAGGTATGTTCTCGAAACTTCAACAAAAGTCCGTACCGAGCTACTGAGCGTCTCTCCTGCAGAGTCTTCCACTGGAGTTTATCTATCACCTCCGTAACGCTTTCGCGATTACTAAATGATCCTGTAACGAAGCGCGCTGCTCTCCGTTGGATCTTCTCTATCTCTTCTATCAACCCTATCTGGTACGGATCCCACACTGGTGAGCAGTATTCAAGCAGTGGGCGAACAAGTGTACTGTAACCTACTTCCTTTGTTTTCGGACTGCATTTCCTTATGATTCTTCCAATGAATCTCAGTCTGGTTCTGCTTTACCGACGAACAATTTTATATGATCATTCCATTTTGAATCACTCCTAATGCGTACTCCCATATAATTTATGGAATCATCTGCTTCCAGTTGCTGACCTGCTACATCGTAGTTAAACGATAAGGGATCTTTCTTTCTATGTATTCGCAGCACATTACACTTGTCTACATTGAGATTCAATTACAATTCCCTGCACCATGCGTCAATTCGCTGCAGATCCTCCTGCATTTCAGTACAATTTTCCATTGTTATATCCTCTCGATATACCACAGCATCATCCGCAAAAAGCCTCAGTGAACTTCCGATGTTATCCACAAGGTCATTTATGTATATCGTGAATAGCAACGGTCCTACGACACTGCCCTGGGGCACACCTGAAATCACTCTTACTTCGGAAGACTTCTCTCCATTGAGAATGACATGCTGCGTTCTCTTATCTAGGAACTCTTCAATCCAATTACACAATTGGTCTGATAGTCCATATGCTCTTACTTTGTTCATTAAACGACTGTGGGGAACTGATCGAACGCCTTGCGGAAGTCAAGAACACGGCATCTACCTGTGAACCCGTGTCTATGGCCCTCTGAGTCTCGTGGACCAATAACGCGAGCTGGGTTTCACATGATCGTCTTTTTCGAAACTCATGCTGATTCCTACAGAGTAGATTTCTAGTCTCCAGAAAAGTCATTATACTCGAACATAATACGTGTTCCAAAATTCTACAACTGATAGACTTTAGTGATATAGGTCTATAGTTCTGCACATCTGTTGGACGTCCCTTCTTGAAAACTGGGATGACCTGTGCCCTTTTCCAATCCTTTGGAACGCTACGCTCTTCTAGAGACCTACGAAACACTGCTGCAAGAAGGCGGGCAAGTTCCTTCGCGTACTCTGTGTAAAATCGAACTGGTATCCCATCAGGTCCTGCGGCCTTTCCTCTTTTGAGCGATTTTAATTGTTTCTCTATCCCTCTGTCGTCTGTTTCGATATCTACCATTTTGTCATCTGTGCGACAATCTAGAGATGGAGCTACAGTGCAGTCTTCCTCTGTGAAACAGAATGGGGTTTTTTTGGTCATCAGTCTACTGACTGGTTTGATGCGGCCCGCCACGAATTCCTTCCCTATGCTAACCTCTTCATCTCAGAGTAGCACTTGCAACCTACGTCCTCAATTATTTGCTTGTCGTATTCCAATCTCTGTCTTCCTCTACAGTTTTTGCCCTCTACAGCTCTCTCTAGTACCATGGAAGTCACTCCCTCATGTCTTAGCAGATGTCCTATCATCCTGTCCCTTCTCATTATCAGTGTTTTCCACATATTCCTTTCCTCTCCGATTCTGCGTAGAACCTCCTCATTCCTTACCTTATCAGTCCACCTAATTTTCAATATTCGTCTATAGCACCACATCTCAAATGCTTCGATTCTCTTCTGTTCCGGTTTTCCCACAGTCCATGTTTCACTACCATACAATGCTGTACTCCAGACGTACATCCTCAGAAATTTCTTCCTCAAATTAAGGCCGGTATTTGATATAAGTAGACTTCTCTTGGCCAGAAATGCCTTTTTTGCCATAGCGAGTCTGCTTTTGATGTCCTCCTTGCTCCGTCCGTCATTGGTTATTTTACTGCCTAGGTAGCAGAATTCCGTAACTTCATTGACTTCGTGACCCTCAATCCTGATGTTAAGTTTCTCGCTGTTCTCATTTCTACTACTTCTCATTACCTTCGTCTTTCCCCGATTTACTTTCAAACCATACTGTGTACTCATTAGACTGTTCATTCCGTTCAGCAGATCATTTAATTCTTCTTCACTTTCACTCAGGATAGCAATGTCATCAGCGAATCGTATCATTGATATCCTTTCACCTTGTATTTTAATTCCACTCCTGAACCTTTCTTTTATTTCCATCATTGCTTCCTCGATGTACAGAATGAAGAGTAGGGGCGAAAGGCTACAGCCTTGTCTTACACCCTTCTTAATACGAGCACTTCGTTCTTGATGGTCCACTCTCATTATTCCCTCCTGGTTGTTGTACATATTGTATATGACCCGTCTCTCCCTATAGCTTACCCCTACTTTTTTCAGAATCTCGAACAGCTTGCACCATTTTATATTGTCGAACGCTTTTTCTAGATCGACAAATCCTATAAAAGTGTCTTGATTTTTCTTTAGCCTTGCTTCCATTATTAGCCGTAACGTCAGAATTGCCTCTTTCGTCCCTTTACTTTTCCTAAAGCCAAACTGATCGTCACCTAGCGCATTCTCAATTTTCTTTTCCATTCTTCTGTATATTATTCTTGTGAGCAGCTTCGATGCATGAGCTGTTAAGCTGATTGTGCGATAATTCTCGCACTTGTCAACTCTTGCCGTCTTCGGAATTGTGTGGATGATGCTTTTCCGAAAGTCAGATGGTATATCGCCAGACTCATATATTCTACACACCAACGTGAATAGTCGTTTTGTTGCCACTTCCCCCAATGATTTTAGAAATTCTGATGGAATGTTATCTATCCCTTCTGCCTTCTTTGGCCGTAAGGCCTCCAAAACTCTTTTAAATTCCGATTCTAATACTGGATCCCCTCTCTCTTCTAAATCGACTCCTGTTTCTTCTTCTATCACATCAGACAAATCTTCACCCTCATAGAGGCTTTCAATGTATTCTTTCCACCTATCTGCTCTCTCCTCTGCATTTAGCAGTGGAATTCCCGTTGCACTCTTAATGTTACCATAGTTGCTTTTAATGTCACCAAAGGTTGTTTTGACTTTCCTGTCTGCTGAGTCTGTCCTTCCGACAATCATGTCTTTTTCGATGTCTTCACATTTTTCCTCAAGCCATTTCGTCTTAGCTTCCCTGCACTTCCTATTTATTTCATTCCTCAGCGACTTGTATTTCTGTATTCCTGATTTTCCCGAAACATGTTTGTACTTCCTCCTTTCATCAATCAACTGAAGTATTTCTTCTGTTACCCATGGTTTCTTCGCAGCTACCTTCTTTGTACCTATGTTTTCCTTCCCAACTTCTGTGATGGTCCTTTTTAGAGATGTCCATTGCTCTTCAACTGTACTGCCTACTGCGCTATTCCTTATTGCTGTATCTATAGCGTTAGAGAACTTCAAACGTATCTCGTCATTCCTTAGTACTTCCGTATCCCACTTCATTGCGTATTGATTCTTCCTGACTAATGTCTTTAACTCCAGCCTACTCTTAATCACTACTAGAATGGGGTACTAGCAGTAAAAGGCAGCTTACTAGTGGGATAAGGATATGATGTAGGACGAAGTGGGAATTATATCAAAATGTTAGAAGAAGTTACAATGAAGCTACAGTTTCCCATTACAAACGGTATTGTAAGGTGCTTAAAAATGTTATTAGGAGGGGAAAGAGTATGTGATGCGCAAATAGAATACCTAATTCACAATATAAAATTAAAACCATGTGGTCATTCGTGAAGCAAGTGTCTGGTCAACAGCACAAGGTCGACGATATAAAGTCAGTTCGTAGTAAGAATATTTCTGTTACTGATAAATCAGAATATGTACAGTATTTAGCAGTCATTTTCTGAGCACTGCTGGTGAGTTAAATAAAAGCTTAGTCTCTACAGGGAATCATATAACTCTCTCAACAAATGCATTTCCGAGATTGATGTCTGAAATATTCGTCTGTGATACAGAGAAGTCAATAATTAAATCGCTGAAGACTAAGGAATCTCATGGATATGATGAAGTGCGTAGCAGAACATCAAAGTACTGTGCTGCACATGTTAGCCCAGTACTTATCCATATTTGTAATTTTCCCTTTAGGAATGGTCAGTTTCCTGAACGATTAAATTACTCAGTAGTAAAGACGCTTTAGAAAAGGGAGAAGCGATAATGTAGACCATTTTAGACCTATTTCTATGTCATCAGTGTTTGCTAAAGTTATTGAAAAGGCTGTGTATGTAAGGATAATTGATCATTTTATAGCACATAATTTGCTATCAAATGTACAGTTCGGCTTTAGAAGTCGTTTAGCAACTGGAAATGCTATATTCTCTTTTCTCTGTGAGGTACTGGAGGGGTTAAACAAAAGGTTTCGAACGCTGGGCATATTTTTTTATTCAACTAAGGGGTTTGATTGTGTTGATCACAAAATATTGCTCCAGAAGTTGGGCAATTACGGAACACAGTGAGTAGCTCACAAGTGGTTCACAACTTACTTTAACAACAGACAGCACAGTGTTGAGAATGGCTGTGATGTGGGGTCTGTGTGATGTATGGTCAAATGGGGGGATCCCCCAGCGATCAGTGTTGGGGCCACTCCTGTTCCTTATTTATATAAGTGATATGCCCTCTAGAATTATGAGTAATTCTAAAATATTTCTGTGTGCTGAAGACACTAGCTTTGTAGTAAATGTTGATGTGTGCTGCATTGACTCGGTTTCAAATAATGCAGTTCATGAGATAAGTTCATGGCTTGTAGAAAATAAACTAATGCTAAATCACAGTAAGATTCAGTTTTCACAGTTTCTAATACACAATTCAACAAAACCCGACATTTTAGTTTCACAGGTTGGGCATATGATTAGTGGAACTAAACAGTTCAAATTTCTAGGTCCTCAGATAGATAGTAAACTGTCGTGGAAAGCCCACGTTCAGGATCTTGTTCAAAGACTTAATGCTCCCATTTGTATTATTCGAACGGTATCTGACGTAAGTGATGTTTCCACACGAAAACTAGTCTACTTTGCTTATTTTCATTTCTTATGTCGTATGGTATTATATGCTGAGGTAACTCTTCCCATTCTAAAAGGATATTTTTGGCTCAAACGGGCGATTCGGGCAATAAGTGATGCAAGTTCGCGAATCTCTTGTTGATCCCTTTTCACTAGTCTGGGTACTTTGGCATTGGTCTCTCACTGTATATATTCTTTACTGTCGTTTCTTGTTAACGATATGAGCTTATTCCTAAGATTTAGTAGCTTTCACTCAGTTAATTCTCGGCAGGAATCCAGCATGAATTTGTATCGGACTTCCTTAACTCTTGTGCAGAAAGGTGTGAAGTATACTGCTGCATCCATTTTCAATAAGCTACCATAAGAATTCAAAAATCTTAGCAGTAATCGACGCGCATTCACATCGAAGTAGAAGAGTTTCCTCATGGGTCATTCCTTCTATTCTGCTGAGGAGTTCCTTGGAAAATTAAGCTGATTCTTATGTTATATTGTTGTCTGCGTTTACTTGAACTTATGGCTTGACTTTTTTGCGTCCATAAATATCTGTTATTACTTTTATGATGTAATTTCATGTGTTGACACGTGCCATGATCTTGGAGATTTGCTTCACAATTTGTCCCTACTCAATTTGACGTGCAAATAAATAAAGGTGGTGAAAGGCCGTGCAACGTTGATGGTTGAGCAACAACGCGGCCCAAGAAAGGTCTGACTGAAGTAGTGTTCTACTGACTGGACTAATGTCAAGGGGTTTCCCTTAAAGTGCTCTAGCTACATATTCTGTAGGTATTACAGACATCTTTCTCCAATTGTATGTTAATTGGAGCAATGAGTTCCTCATTAACGCTGGTGCAGCACGAGTTAAACGAGATGTGACGTTGAAAATCACTGTTTACTGTAGCGTTGTAACTTTAACCCACCTATGTCTGACAGTTGAGGGTTGCGACGATGCGGGAAACAGCTGAAAGTAGAGTGAGGTATCTGTATTCAGCAGGAAGGAAGTACAAATCCTCGATGCTTCATTCTGATTAATATTTTTTTATTTTACTTCTTTTTCCTCCCAAAAACGATTGGGGCGGGTGCCGGAATGTTTACTTGGGAAAGGACACGCCCTATTGCCTTCCGTAGCGTCACACACTTCACAGCTTCCAAAGGAACGTCTGTATATAGGGTGTTTCAAAAATGACCGGTATATTTGAAACGGCAATAAAAACTAAACGAGCAGCGATAGAAATACACCGTTTGTTGCAATATGCTTGGGACAACAGTACATTTTCAGGCAGACAAACTTTCGAAGTTACAGTAGTTACAATTTTCAACAACAGATGGCGCTGCGGTCTGGGAAACTATAGTACGATATTTTCCACATATCCACCATGCGTAGCAATAATATGGCGTAGTCTCTGAATGAAATTACCCGAAATCTTTGACAACGTGTCTGGCGGAATGGCTTCACATGCAGATGAGATGTACTGCTTCAGCTGTTCAATTGTTTCTGGATTCTGGCGGTACACCTGGTCTTTCAAGTGTCCCCACAGAAAGAAGTCACAGGGGTTCATGTCTGGCGAATAGGGAGGCCAATCCACGCCGCCTCCTGTATGTTTCGGATAGCCCAAAGCAATCACACGATCATCGAAATATTCATTCAGGAAATTAAAGACGTCGGCCGTGCGATGTGGCCGGGCACCACCTTGCATAAACCACGAGGTGTTCGCAGTGTCGTCTAAGGCAGTTTGTACCGCCACAAATTCACGAAGAATGTCCAGATAGCGTGATGCAGTAATCGTTTCGGATCTGAAAAATGGGCCAATGATTCCTTTGGAAGAAATGGCGCCTCAGACCAGTACTTTTTGAGGATACAGGGACGATGGGACTGCAACATGGGGCTTTTCGGTTCCCCATATGCGCCAGTTCTGTTTATTGACGAAGCCGTCCACGTAAAAATAAGCTTCGTCAGTAAACCAATTGCTGCCCACATGCATATCGCCGTCATCAATCCTGTGCACTATATCGTTAGCGAATGTCTCTCGTGCAGCAATGGTAGCGGCGCTGAGGGGTTGCCGCGTTTGAAATTTGTATGGATAGAGGTGTAAACTCTGGCGCATGAGACGATACGTGGACGTTGGCGTCATTTGGACCGCAGCTGCAACACGGCGAACGGAAACCCGAGGCCGCTGTTGGATCACCTGCTGCACTAGCTGCGCGTTGCCCTCTGTGGTTGCCGTACGCGGTCGCCCTACCTTTCCAGCACGATCATCCGTCACGTTCCCAGTCCGTTGAAATTTTTCAAACAGATCCTTTATTGTATCGCTTTTCGGTCCTTTGGTTACATTAAACCTTCGTTGAAAACTTCGTCTTGTTGCAACAACACTGTGTTCTAGGCGGTGGAATTCCAACACCAGAAAAATCCTCTGTTCCAAGGAATAAACCATGTTGTCTACAGCACACGCTTACAGCAGAAAGACGACGTACAGAATGGCGCACCCACAGACTGTGTTGTCTTCTATATCTTTCACATCACTTGCAGCGCCATCTGTTGTTGAAAATTGTAACTACTGTAATTTCGAAAGTTTGTCCGCCTGAAAATGTACTGTTGTCCCAAGCATATTGCAACAAACGGTGTATTTCTATCGCTGCTCGTTTAGTTTTTATTGCCGTTTCAAATATACCGGTCATTTTTTAAACACCCTGTATATGCTCTTGTTAAAAGATTATAGAATCAAGAAGTCCCTGGTATAGAGCCCTGCATGAAGGGAGGAAGCAACGTACCCCGGTAAGTTGCGGAGACAGCGATACAGTTTGCAGGAATGACTAAGCAATGTTGTTTGTCGTCATAGTATCGAAGGAATCGTAGTACGACCTTATAACCAATGTGAAATGTCACCAGGTTGGATATGATGTAATCAAAAACGGGAAGAAAGTTAGCTGTCTGTCGCAGTTCAATCTGTGCTGTACTGCAGACCTTAATTTCAGCTGCATAATAGCTATCATCAGTGGTAAAAATATAAGAAATCCAAAGGACTCAGACACTAAATGGCACAAAGCGACATCCATATCACAGCTATACGGATCTGGTGTCTCCGTAGTAACGTACTGTTCAAAGTGGGTCTGTAGACAGGTATATAACTGCACATGTTATTACAAGACCTTACCATGTACATATCTTAACTCAATCTCTTGCGTACCTATACCACGAGTCACAGTGCACGTCATAGAGGATGAACAGCGCCCTGTGTACCGTTGAAATCTATCTGTAACCAGCAGTTCAAACAAATTTTGTGTTATATATACCAAAACAGACAGATAATTATAATAAAATAACAGTTTTGCATTAAATGAATTATAATGTGACGTAAACCAGATATAATGACATCCTGAATATAATTTTAAACAAAAATTGTATACAGAGCAATGTGTTTTGTTTTCTCTCTAGCAGTCCGCTTTAACTGAATCATGTAACAAATTTTAGTCATGTTTGTCCGATGTAGAATATGTCACAGTTGCTGCAAATAATTCTGTATGTTCCTGACTGATCGTATTTTTAAGCTTTGTCTATTCTGTGTATTATCTTCATCTCTAGTTTATCCTATGTGGAGAAGCTATTTTTAACATTTGTATTAAAAATGTGTGACTTATTTTTCGAGAAATACTTCCCATGTACACGGTTCTCTGCAGTAGACATAACCATTAACCTAACCATTCTTCACACAGCCGAAAAAGAGAGCTAAATGGACAAATTAGAGGAAATAGAAATCTATATTTGGCAAGAAATCCGAATAACGTTTCTACATCTACATCTACATTTATACTCCGCAAGCCACCCAACGGTGTGTGGAGTAGGGCATTTTACGTGCCACTGTCATTACCTACCTTTCCTGTTCCAGTCGCGTATGGTTCGCGGGAAGAACGACTGACGGAAAGCCTCCGTGCGCGCTCGAATCTCTCTAATTTTACATTCGTGACTTCTTCGGGAGGTATAACTAGGGGGAAGCAATATATTCGATACCTCATCCAGAAACGCACCCTCTCGAAACCTGGACAGCAAGCTACACCGCGATGCAGAGCGCCTCTCTTGCAGAGTCTGCCACTTGAGTTTGCTAAACATCTCCGTAACGCTATCGTGCTTACCAAACGCGCCGCTCTTCTTTGGATCTTCTCTATCTCCTCTGTCAACCCGACCTGGTACGGATCCCACACTGATGAGCAATACTAAAGTTAGGTCAGAAACAGTGTGAAAAGCTTGCAAGGATGATGCAGGGTAGTCTGTGCTGAGAAATAATGGTTAAGAAAAAAATTCGATACGTTGCACCGTTTCCGAGTTAATTAGCATTAAAGTTAGCCAAATACATAGAACTTAAAAATAGAAACGTATTTAAAACTTCGAAAAAATTCTTCTCGGTCAGAGATAATTCAGAAAAAAACAATCCTAAATTTTACATACCATATAAATCGATTTTCGTCAAAGATATAAATTTCATAACAAAACTTATCTGTGATATATAAATCGATATTGTAACAACCATGACAAAGCAAACGTAGATCATATTTGATATCATTTCAGATATTACAACATAAGTAAATATTAAAACACAACCAAAAATTGTACACCCACCCACACACCCACACACACACACACACACACACACACACACACACACACACACACACACACACACACACACGAGCGCGTGCGCGATCTGTCAAAACGATATATAGACTGACTGTAAAGGTACCACTTGAGCCATCGCTCAAAACCGGTAGTGGCAAATAAAACAAAACAAAATGCTCATTTCATCGAATTATGCACCTAGAAAGTGTGTATGTGTGTCATCAAAATCAATCGGTTATGTTACAGTGGATGAACATGTGAAAACCTAGAGGAAATTGCAACTCATAGTGTTAGCGGAAGGACATGAATGTGAGACGATTTCATGTGGCGTGAAGGAGACAAATGTGGAATTGAGGGCGCGGCTAGAGACCGTTGTATCGCGGTCCGCTGTCAAAACAGAGTCCGGCTGCGCCGGCCAAGGACCACGGCTTCCGTCAGCCAAGCAGGGGACGCATCAGCGTTCTGGGAACTGTCCCGCAGAAAATAGACTGCGGCCTCCAGCTGGGTGGTCTCCTGCACCTGGGACTCTTGTTCGAATCCAGACATTTCCATGAACGACACTTTTCTCTTCAGCACCCCTGCTCCTGCTCCCCCGTTCCTTGCCGTCTTTAAATCTGCTTCACCTTCTCTATCCACTCTCTTTCTTTTCCTTCCTCTCTCTGTTTATGGAGCTGACCATTGTGATGCTTTCTATGTGGCCAAATGCTAATTCATAGTACCATAAAACCGTGCAACTTACACAGACTTACACAAATATGTGCTGCGACCTTTAATTTCCACATTCATCCAATACCTTGAATCGTAAATTTTTCTATGTTTTTCGCAATAAAGCCTCGAATTTCGAGAAAAAACAGCGGAAGCAAAGTTGTAGACCTAATAATTTCACAAAGCTGCCCCAGGCCTATGGAAACATTGTGATATGAACTCTAAGCCAAAGAAAACAGAGTTAAATTCATCTGTCATAACGGTGGGCTGACCTAGTGCTTTTTATGGCACAGTTACAACTTCGTTACAAATTTGCCCAATTTTATGAGTGTTGTGTTATTCATGCACAGAAAAAATTTGTGGCAAAGTTTGCCAATTTGGTGAGTTTTATTTTTCTAACTTTCTTAAAATCCAAATAATTATAGGCCCATCCTCACTGAAACAAAATAAGAACGAAAAAAGTATACTTCATTAAACAAGGTAAATAAAACTTTTACACACTTGTTTACGCTTCTGCTCGGTTTCAACCGTATGAGAGAAAACAGGTCCGAGCACTTGTATTTAACACAATATCCTCCAAAAAAGACAGTTAGTTGAAGCTGTTAGACACTTATAAGTTCACTGATATAACAAAAAGAAGTCACGATATCTCCAATACAATAGTCTGAGCAACTGTATGTCGTATTTAGAAACAAAGTTAAAATGCGAAATAAAAGTTTGTCGTTTCTACTAAACTGTTCACAAAGGTCCCTAATTTCATTAATGAGACTTGTTTTCTACAGTTTCAGTTGTCACTTTTGTTTCTGCAAGTACGTGTGGTGTCACGAAGTTACACCAATAATCTGCCGAAATAAATTTCTTGCTTTCGAATGGCTGAATAAAATTTTTGTAAAATTTAACTCTCATACCAAATGATCTTCACACAACTTTTTTATATCAACTTACATTCATTGTGTCAGCTCTTCAAAGTTGCCAGGAGTACCAGAAAGTTTCCACGAAAGCTACAAACGCAGTTTTCTACCAGCCAACAAAATGTCTTTGTAATCAGGTCAGTGTAATGCACGTACCTGTAGCTCCCACCATTAATGGTAGTACTGTACAAGAACACACTGGGGCAGAGCTGTATGTTCGATGTTGACTACAGTATTTAAGTGTAAAAAGCGGGAGCGCGCTGTTGTCACAAAGTAGTACCTCAGTCAGAGTTGTTTCACGGTACGTATCTGGCAAAAAGACCGGCTATTTATCCGCACTCGCCTACGCACGTGCTGTGGACATTGTTCTTGTGGTATTACCTACTACTAAACTGGTACAATTTGACTTTTCATACGCTGACGGAAATGGAAACCGTTACACTATGAACTTCTTTTCCGAACGGTTCCAAAGTGACACTTCATTTTCATGAGTGTGGGATATGATGATTACTATTTCATCATTACGCAGGCATGTTTTCGGTTCAGAAAAAAAGCGTCTCTACAGATTCGAGTTGCGTTCTACCAAAACTATGGTTCGTTAGTTCTGATCCAGTGCAGAATGACGTAGTAAATGATAGGATTACCGGTAGTATTGGTTGCATTGGTAGGGAAAGAAGCAAAAGAATGTGTGAGAGGAACTATTTTTGCTTGTTCTGTGCATAATTAAAACCACACATCGTTCAGTGTTAGTCCATTGGGTATTTTATATCCCTACAACATATAAATTGCATTTTATAAGCAATAATAATTAGCAGCTCACGTAACTTCTGCGCTTTTATGTAAACAAAACAATCACTTTTGATGGAAGTACAGTTTACAAACACAAATACAACAGAACATGTTTTATATATGATCGACGAAGCATTCAAACGATGTTTGATATGTCTTTGTTTTGCATTTTTTCTTTTAAATTTTACCTTGTTTGAGGAAATTGCGATTTTTAGCGCTAGATGATAAATGTGTATTTTTTTATTCTTACTACAACATCTCTGTGTTAATATCACAAATCTACAATTTTCGACTAAAACCTGTATTAAACAATGAAAATTTCAATTTAAAAAAAATTGTTCAAATGGCTCTGAGCACTATGCTACTTAACTTCTGAGGTCATTAGCAGCCTAGAACTTAGAACTAATTAAGCATAACTAAGCTAAGGACATCACACACATCCATGCCCGAGGCAGGAGTCGAACCTGCGACCGTAGCGGTCGCACGGTTCCAGACTGTAGCGCCTAGAACCGCACAGCCACTCCGGCCGGCAAAATTTCAATTTCGATGTACATACTGTTTTTCTTTAAGTAACAGACAGGAGGATAACTATGTAGAACAAAACTGCTCCGTAAGTTACGTTGCTCTTTATATATTCAGTCACTGTTTCTAGACGGTTCACCGATTCTGTTTCTAGGGGAATCTACTAAGACGCTGATCACATACGCGAAGTGATCGAAATGAGGTAGCGCCTGATATGTATGCAACACACCTAACTCACTGGTTACGCAGTTGCTGTCTTAACTGACCAAAGTTACTAGGAAAGTTACGGTAGTCTACGCTTGCTTACGGTAGTTTTACAACTCTGCTACAGATCGTGACTGCTGAGTGTGTCTAACTTTTGCTGGAAACTCTCGAGTGGAGCTCTCAACACAGCATGTCCCGAGGATGTGAACGAGCAGCTTGTCGCCATAATTCGCAGTTTGAGAAAGGTCTACACACTGGCACGAAGGACATGGGAGCATCATACCGACTTATTTAGCAGACTGGCTGTAGTGCAGTGCCTGGTAACCAGTGATGACGAGATTGACTAAGAACAGTAGAAAGACGACACCATGGGCAGATCGTAGGATTATTCGACTGTCTCTAATAAACAGACATACAACAGCTGAACTATGGGTATAAAGGTTATAGGCAGAGTGCCACCGCGAAAGGTCGGGGACAGGTTACAGGAAGTTAGGTTGTGATCTCTAGTCAGCATGCGTCGTGTACGACCCACACCCTACCATAGGCTACAGAGACTTGCATGGTGTAGTCGGCGTCAACTCGGACATTGGACGCTGTTCAGTGGTAATCAGCGATGAGTTTCACTTCAGTTGGTGGCGATCAGACCGACACCAATGTATCCGCAGACGACCTGGTAACAGACCACGTGTAGCAACGATTCTCTAGAGCCATATTTGTCCAACATCTGGAATCATCTTGTGGGGAGCTATTGGATACGACAATTGGAATGATTTGGTAATTGTTCAAGTGAAACTGAATACCTGCCAGTATGAGGTTAAAATTGTAATCTCTGTTGTCATACCCTTCATGATCATGATACCAACCGGCATATTCTAGCAGGATAACGCTAGGTTCACGCTGCAAATGCCTTGAGGAATGTATAGATGCTGGTCCACTCTGTCTCCTGATTTGTCACCCATAGGGCATTCCTGGGATGCCATGTTAAACACATACTTTCATCCGATCCGCCAGCCAGCAAACGTCATGAACTGGCACAGGATGTGTTTCACGCATGGCAAGAAATTCCATGCCACGATGAATAAGATAGCGTATTTGCGCCCGTGGGGATCACATCTCGTACTGGTGTTAATGATGGGCATCAATTCTGAATGAAATGAACTTTCATGATTTAATACCCGTTATGTAATCGAAGTCGCCACAAATTTTGATAAATACCGACTATAGAGTCTCACACTTCCCATTTCCGTCAGTATAGGTGGTTGCTGACAGTATCTCGAGAACTATGTACATTCTATTTATTCATCTCAAAAAATATTATCGCTTTCAACAATTTGTTGAATCTATAGAAATCATGCATTTGTCTGCCAGCCGTAACTAAATTCCATGCCAACGTCAATCCGTTGCAAGTCTCAGCAGATTACCGAAAATAGCTTCTATCAGTATCAAGAATATCTTAAGTTTAATTGCAGAAAGCTGTAGCTTATCAGATCTGGTTCCACTCTGAGCATCACTCTACCGAAAGTCAAGAGCAGCTATGTGCCCTTCCAAACAAAAAAGTTGAATGCCGAAAAGACATGGTCGGATGTTAAGGTTCGTAAATGTAGAATCCATTGGGAGGTATGTGAATGATTAGAGTTGTAATTCTCTGTGACAGGTAGAACGCCCACTAAAACGCATTACGATTGTTCGTGTTGAGTGTTGTTACCAGCCATGGTGGGATATAGAAGAGGTGCGAACAGCATTTGATGCTACGTGATCACTCTGAACGACACTGAGATACCGCGTACTCATGCGAGACAGCGTAGTTAGCATCTGAGAGAGTTTCAAAGGGGCTTAAGGTGGGTCTCCAGGCCCGCCCGACTAGCCGTGCGGTCTATCGCGCTGCTTCCCGAGCGGGAAGGCGAGCCGGTCCCCGGCACGAACCTACCTGGCGGATTAGTACCGAGGTCCGGTGTGCCGGCCAGCCGGTTTTTAAGGCTGTTTTCCATCTGCCTCGGTGAATGCGGGCTGGTTCCTCTTATTCTGCCTCAGTTACACTATGTCAGCGATTGCTGCGCAAACACTGTCCCCATGTACGCGTACACCATAACTGCTCTACCACACCAACTTTTGGGGTTACACTCGTCTAGTATGCGAAACACAAAGGTCCCGAATTCGAGTCTCGGACCGGCACACAGTTTTAATTTGCTAGGAAGTTCCTTGTTTGTAATTGTAATCCCTAAGCATTTAGTTGAATTTACGGCCTTTAGATTAGACTGATTTATCGTGTAACCGAAGTTTAGCGGACTCCTTTTAGCACTCATGTGGATGACCTCACACTTTTCATTATTTAGGGTCAAATGCCAATTTTAACGCCATTCAGATATATTTTCTAAATCGTTTTGCTATTTTTTTTTTTTGTCTTCTGACGACTTTACTCGACAATGACGACAGCATTATCAGCAAACAACCTAAGACGGCTGCTCAGATTGTTTCCTAAATAGTTTATATAGATAAAGAACAGCAGAGGGCCTGTAACACTACCTTGGGAAAAGCCAGAAATCACTTCTGCTTTACTCAACGACTTTCCGCCAATTACTACGAACTGTGACCTCTCTGATAGGAAATCACGAATCCAGACACATAACTGAGACGATATTCCATAAGCATGAAATTTGACTACAAGCCGCTTGTGTGGTACAAACGAAAATATCAGGAAATGCACAATATGTTGTTGGAAGGTCGGTGATTAAAGTTATAGGCAAGTGCTGAAGGCATAAAAATTATAGAAAAAATTAGTGCATTACATTGTACATGGAGAAATAACTTGGAACCAATGTAGCCGATGTGGCTAACCCACGCCTGTGCAGTGGCACACGGCTCGGATTGTGAATCAAATTTTCGCTGCCAGTATTTGGCCTGAAAGCGGAGGAGAGTTCCTGATCACCAGTCTTTGCGTCAATGCCCTGGATTAAATTCGAAGCCTCTCTGTAGTGTCTAATGGAGTGAGGTTGATGGTGATCCGTCCGTCGGATGGGGACATTAAGCTTGGCAGCCGCCAAGACGCTATTCGAGAGGACCAGGCTACATGCAGGCGTCGAGTTTCATTCTCTCTCTTTTCTCGTCACCATCACACAACAAAGATACAATACTACACTGTACACATATGTATTATACTCACCTACACTCCACTACTACACATACGACAAAACTCACATACCCGCAATAAAAGCGGCCAATATGCGCGGAGGAAAAACACCCTTTCCGACAGGCAGCTGAACCTACCCTGTGAGATTTCCAGTCAACAACGCCATACTACATTTACATTTTTAATTAAATAGTATTAAAAATTACTAAGTGGTGAATCTCAAGCAAAGTTTGTGGAGAAACCGGATGAAAATATATGCGAGGAAAGAAAAGTCCATCCTTATTCTCACAAACACACTTCGGTAATGAAAAGCGAGGGATGAGAAGTACGAATTGTCCGAATATCCAGCTTATTCACTATATTACACAACCTTTGACTTTTTGCTGTTGCCATATCTATAGAAAGTTGTGGTTCAAAGACATTTAGGGTTGAAGAAGATATGGCAGCCGCAGGTGGCTGTTTTACGTATCGTCCTGAATACCACTTCAAGAATGGAATCTACTCATTACAAAAACTTGGACACATTTTGCTGACCTCACTCGGGAGTACATCGAGGAGCAAGTGCGTTTACTTATCTGGAAAGCACTACTTTTATTGTCAGACCGAGAAATTACATATGACTACTGTCGCAACTGCTGACCCGGTGTAGTTCTCTCTCTCTCTCTCTCTCTCTCTCTCTCTCTCTCTCTCTCTCTCTTGTACAAAAAATGCGAGCAAAACCTCTCAAATATTGTGCACCTGTGTCACAAATAAAACATGCATCATAATTACACGGCCGTTTGTAAGGCTGAGCACTGCAGCTATCTAACGTTCGGAACAGAGAAAACTACTAATGCAAGCATGAGGCTCTCAGAGATAGAGAAGCCTCATCGAAAGATACTTGTGTTCTCTATCTGCACCCATAATCTGAAGAAGTTAGCATTTGTGAAAATGTTGTATATGTAATTAGCAGCGCCCACCAGTCAAAACAGAGGGTGTAACGGGGTAAGTACAGATATTTTTACTGGGGACTGAGGTCGGTGTACTTAACATTACACCAGTATTTACGTCATTTGCAGGCCAATAATTATTGTTATTGCAAATTTTGTGTTTTTAGGTTGGTTTGTACCTCCAAGTACAAAAGGAAGCCATTACTGTTTGTTTTCCCTGGGTAGCAGGTCAGGCACTGAAGTGTGGACGTATGGGCACGAAATGATTATTTTGTTTGATCTGCATTTTTATAGCCAGCGAATCCAATATTTGGTCTGGCTGCAGATTCTTTCTAGCTACCTGTGGTGCACATGTAGTATTCCATTACGGACGCGACCTAGTTCACGCCCCCGCGAAATGGTAAGGCTGTACTGACAGGTGTAGTCCACTTAGTTGTGCAGTAACGACCGTACAGAAGACATCAGGTAGCAAACTATATGACTTGTTTCCGGGAAGACTGTTGGACACAGAGGAAAAAACTACTAACACTGTGATGTGCGTATGTCTTAAGGTACCACATACAAAAATATTTGCTCTTATATCCGTTATACCCTGCATTGGTCACACCCTTGAAGGAGCGCCTTGGATTCAAGAATAAATTTTCACTCTGCTGCGGAATGTGTGCTGATTTGAAACTTTCTGGCAGATTAAAACTGTATGCTGACCGGGACTCGAACTTGATGGGACCTTTGCCTTTCGTGAGCAGGGGATCTATAGGCTGAGCTATCCAAGTACGACTCACGACCCTTCCTCACAGCTATACTTTCGCAAGTACCCCTTATCCTACTTTCCAAACTGTATGGCAGGCGAATATCTCACTCAATAGAGCACTTCCCATCGCAGGGCAAACGCCCCAGGTTCGAGTTTCAGTAAGGGACACAATTTTAATCTACCAGCAAGTTTAAAACCAGTGCACACGCCGCTACAGAGAGAAAGTTCATTCTGGAAAGACCCCCCCCCCCCCCCCCCCCCTTAGCTACAGCTAATCCATCTGTCCACAATGGTCCTCTTCTTTTCCGGTGCGATAGTCCCGCAGGAGAACGCGCGGAAGTTTGGAAGGTAGGAGATGAGATACTGTCAGCAGCTAAGTTTTGTGGGCAGATCGTGGGTCCTGTTTGAATAGATCAGGCACTTGCCTGAGAAAGATAACGGCGCAAGGTTCGGGTCCCGGTCAGGCACACAGTTATAATCTGCCAGGTAATTTCAGAAACCTGGTCGATTCGGAACGTTGTAGGCACAAAACTGGTACCAGGCGGTTATACGACCCTCCCCAGCCGACACTAGTCCTGGCAGTGGCATGCTGTGTATGTGCCTGTCCATGGTATGGAAATAGCGCATTAAGATCCTGCCTATTTTCAAATGATCTATGGCGTCGAGTGGACCGATGGCTCAAGGACATGTTACGCTGCAGCATGTGGACTGTTTAGTTCAGACCGAAAGTGATTCTGTGATGTTCTGGGGATGATTTTCGTACCATGACTTGGGCCCATTCATTCAGCTTGACGTAAACATGAACAAGGACGTTTATTTTACCATTCTCGATGACCAAGTGCCACAATTTTCCTACATCTTCACGACGAGTATGGTGTGGACACTCCTGTCTTCCAAGAGCACAAGAGTATTGTTCACAAGCCTGCACGCATACATTCCCGATTTGACAAAAATTAAGGTGTACTATCGCAACTCTGACCCGCTAAGCCATCTGACCTTAATCCCATGGTAATAATGTCGTGTGACGAGGGCCTCCCGACGGGTAGACCGTTCGCCTGGTGCAAGTCTTTCGATTTGACGCCACTTCAACGACTTGCGCGTCGATGGGGATGAAATGATGATGATTAGGACAACACCCAGTTCGACCCCGCTGGGAATCGAACCCGGGCCCTCTGGATTGACAGTCTGTCGCGCTGACTACTCAGCTACCGGGGGCGGACAGTCCCATGGTGAAAGTCTGGGACTGTTTATAACAGTGGGTGAAAAGTATCAGTCAACGTATCCACAATTTGGCAGCTCTACGGGATCTAATCGCCAACGAGTGGCTTCAGTTGGACATGGCATACCTGAAGAAACTGGTGACCGTTTCACATCCTCGAACTGAGGCTGTTTTGAGGACTAGAGGCGGTGTTACACAATATTAGCAGGATTTCTCTTGCGGGTAACTTTTTTTTTTAGCTGGTGTGCTCAGCATCAACCAGAAAAACCTCCAAATCCGATTCTTTATAGCACAGGTGGGCAAGCGACGGCCCGCAGGCCGGTTGCGGTCAGCGATTGCTTTTAATCCGACCCGCGGAAAAATTCGCGTAACGTAGTCAGGTGCTCGCATTTTACCTACTCCACCCGGGATGTATTAGAACACTGCAACTATTGAAACTGAATGTCATTTATAATGAATTAGCTGCAACTAATTGCTTTTATCGGAGTTAATTTTTCCTTGATGACATTTCAAGATGCCTGGCATCCGACCTTCAGATGTTTACATTCATTTACGTTGTTTCTTTACTAATGGCGTTTAGAAGACACATTTTATAAAACGTCGTAAGTAAAGAAACAACGTTCACGACGAGTAAATAAATGTAAACGTCTGAAGATGTGGTGAATATAAAATGGGAATACTGTCAAAAACGCGTATTTTTAAACATAATTTGTTGGCGTGGCTTGTCGGTTAAGGGGCGCCATTCATATCGTTGCGTTATTCTATAGACAATATCACAGACGCTAACGTTTTGACTTTATGCGCTACGAGTGCTGCTGTCCCATTACGTGACGATGTGGTTCTCTGTCTTGTGTGAATCAAGCCTGCGGGTACCCAAAGGTTACCCATGCCTGCTTTAATGAATCTAACTCCCCGTGTACAACGAAGATTTCGGTCAAGCGGTAAGTGTCTAGGCCATGAAAATATTTAACAAAACTAAACAGTCCCTTTATTGATCCCTGAGAATATTAAATACATCCAGCACAAGTGAATCAGTTAACAAAGAGGGCAACATCTCATTACCAAATTTAGCATTTCGTAACAGGAAGAACTCTTCAAATTTAATTTTACAGTGATGCAGTTCCGGTCCATAGGGAACGGATTCTGAGATTGGTCTCTTGGACTGCATCACAGAGGAGTATTTCAGACACCAGTCTCGGAAAGGTATTTTCCGAGAGAGATATATATGATTCCCTGAGGAAACAAAGTTTTTATTTTACTCAACAGCAATGCTCAGAAAATTATTTTTAAAAACATACATCTGACTTATGAGTAACAGAAGCATTTTTACTACGAACTGATTTTATATCGTTACCCTTGTGCTGCTGACCAGACACTTCCTTCACGACTGACCACAGTATTTTAATTTTATCCTGTGAATTAGCTATCTTATTTGTGTTGCACATACTCTTTGCTTTCCTAATAACATTTTAAGCACCTTAAAATACTGTCTGTAATGGGCTACTATAGCTCTGTTGTGACTTTTTCTAAAATTTTGATATAATTCCCACTTTGTTCTACATGATATCCTTATCCCACTAGTCAGCCACCCAGGCTGCCGTTTACTGCTAGTACCCTGTTTATTTCTTTGCAGAAGCACCTGCAGTCCGTCAAACGAAACTGTGTCGCATGAGGAAGGAATGAACAGGAATTAAAAGCTGGTCACTGCATTGCGATGGATGGTGAGGGGAATGGGGTGGAGGGAGGGATATGTTTATCTTAATCCTGCATCATCACTCACCTTTCAGCGGCTATGGTACAAAACGGCACACGGAAGTAAAGTTCCGAGAGAGTGTGTTGTAGGGAGTCTCATGTTCAAATGAGATACTGATCTGTAGTAATGAATTTTATCCTGATGGGCCACAAATAGCTTCATCGCTAATTGCTTTATTAGGTACTATCTGGCACACATTCACATAGAAGCTATATAAAGTACCACAATTGTTTTCGTGCAGTTTCTGGCTGCGGTAGAAAACATGGCGTCAAAGTCGCGAAGACTCCGGACGTGTACCAATATATGTTGATCACACAATGGGAGCAAAGCGACTCTGTTACATCAACAGACTTTACATGTTACAAAATCTACTACACTTCACACACGTGAGCAGTGAGTTAATAAGATAAGAAAGGGACTCAAGTAGTGTAATGAACGTAATCGGATTAAAATTATGGTTAAGGCACACGTGTAGGGTGCCACACTTCACGGCGTCCTACGCCCACAACTTGGCAGCCTGATAATATTCAACGATCGAGACTGGTTGTAACACAATAAATGTGTAATAATATAGCTGAGGTGGTTTTCATTAAGCATTATCATTAACTAATGTGTATTTCATTCAGTATACTGGCATTGATTGAATCTGTCTTCTTTATCAAGGTTTTTTTTTTTGTACAGATTGTGTGAGAAGCTTTCTTAACGTTTATAAATCCTAGGTAAATTGATAATTTTTACTCAGTACTCCGTTCTACGATTTCTAGCTTTCTACAAGTTTTTACCTTTTATGTTACAAGTTTATGATCAGAAAATTTCAGTGGCTGAACAGGTGTTTCTGGACACCCGACATCTTGGTGTTTAACATTCACTGACTCCCTAAACGGTTGAATGTTATCACCTCTTTTATAAGTTCCTTGTTATATGGGATAAAATACTGTAATTCTCATTTTATTTCTCTTTACTCCTTGCAAAGGTCATTTTCTATTTGTTTTCTTCCTTAAGAACGAGTTAAGAACAATCATGTTGTTCCTTTCACCATATTGTACTGATGCACGATGTGTCATTTCTACTATCACACAGAAAATTTCCTATTGAAGACCTTTCTTTAGTTTTAGTACTACTTCAACATCTTGTAGAGACGTATTCTACTTTGTCATCAGAATTTGAAAACGTTGCTAGTAAATAGACCAGAATGATTTACATTTTTGTTTATTTTCAAAACAAGCATCACAATTCTGTTTGAGATCCCGTCAATGCCCAAAATCTTATTTACAAAAAATCCTTCATCAGAATATCTTTCAGTCTTGTTACTCTGTAGTGAAATATATGTTGTGATTTTAAATCTCTTTGCTCTTCGGGTTTTTCGTAGACGATTGATAATCCTACTAATCAGGGTGAAAACCAAAAACTTGCACCGCAGATACTGCGGTAATAGAAAGCGCTATTGATGTCAGCACATCACAGAATCGACTGGTAGTCAGGGGCTCATATTGTTGGCCAATCAACAGAGTGTAATAATTCTTAGAAAGTGTATTTTTGTGCAAGCGTACATGTTTTTTAAATGGAACCTATTGACACTAACAAATTAAAATTAGGATAAGTTATAGCGTCAGTGGTGTTTGTTTCAGGATTCAAGTGAGAGTCGTTTACAAGACGTATTTTGGAAAGTTCCCACACCGACACTTGTACAATACCTGCGGTAGCACTCACTAAAGAACAACACGAGTGCATACGCTAATTATGTGTATTCTGACCAGTATCGAGACAACCGACCATGACAGGTTGTGTTCAAAATGACCACCGGCAGCGACAATACACTTTTCCAGTCTGATATGGAGCGACTGCTGCACACATGCTAGCATTTAAGCAAAGTTGTCGGAGCAGGCTGTAGTCATACGTCGCTGCATATCATCGTGTGCAGTTGGTATGTCCTTGTTGACAGCATCTGTCAGCTTTCCCCACAGAAAAATGTCTACAGGCGTCAAACCCGGTCAACGGGCCGACCATGATAGAGCCTACAAGTCCTCTGAATTCAATCCAACGATCTGGAAATAATTCGTGAAGACATGCTGTCGCACTTCGTGCACTATGAGCTGAACAGCCATTATGTTGTTAATACAGGTTCCTCCTAGTCTGCAGAGCAACGTCTTCTAGCAATTGTGGAAGATGGTCTATTAGGAGGCTGCGATAGTTGTGCGCGTTCAGTCTTCCGTCTATGAGAAACGGGCCTATTAGCTGACGGTTCACTATCCCACAACACACTTTTAGACTCGATGGACGCTGACGTTCCGGCTGACGAAGCCGACGGATATTGTCAACAGACCTATAGTGTATGTTTCGACAATTTATCTGGCCATGATAGGTACATGCGGCTTCATCAAAAATGGCTCTGAGCACTATGGGACTCAACTGCTGAGGTCATTAGTCCGCTAGAACTTAGAACTAGTTAAACCTAACTAACCTAAGGACATCACAAACATCCATGCCCGAGGCAGGATTCGAACCTGCGACCGTAGCGGTCTTGCGGTTCCAGACTGCAGCGCCTTTAACCGCACGGCCACTTCGGCCGGCTGGCTTCATCACTAAACAAGATACATGATACACCTGTAGTATCCTGTCTTAATGCCCATGTACAGAAGTTAACACGATTCTCATAATCGTTTCCATGCAGCTCCTGATTAGGAAAGATATGATAAAGATGGAATCTATGTCGATGTAGAATGCTTAGTACACTTGCCCCACTCACGCCACGCCCTCGTGCTATTGAGCGGGAGCTAACGTGCGGATCAACTGCAACAGCAGTGAGAACATTAAGTTCCCCCTCTTCTGTAGTCACCTATTTCCTTCTGTTACGTTTTCTGTGTGTTACACTACCATTTTCACATATCTGGTTGAAGAGGTTGATAAATAATTTCCGAGATGGTTGACGTCTATTGGGATATCTTGCCACATACACCATACAAGGACGAACTGCTTTCTTCCTACACTCTTCACACACCATGAGCATGTCGGCTTTTTCTGCATTGGGAAATCCTATCGTCCACTCACGAACTATTGCAAGGTCTATCACAACTAACTGAATAGCAAGTATCATTGCACTCAAGAAACACACATACACGCTGTAAGCAAACATAACAACATTGTACCCAGTAACTACGTAGGTTGACTGGCACGAACAAGTGTTGGAGTGTAAACTTTTCAAAATACAATATCTCGTAAACGACTCACACTAGAATCCTGGAACAAACGCCACTAACATTCTAATGTACTCTACTTTTAGTCTGCTAATGTCAACAGACATTGTTCCATTAAAAAGTGCATGATTGCACAAAAAACACATTTGCATAAGTTTTATTACGATCTTTGTATTGCCTAACAATAAGAGCCCCTGACTACCTATCCATTGCACGAAAACCGCACATCAATAGCGCTTTCCATTTCCGCAACATTTTCAGTGCAAGTCTTACATGATTCACCCTGTACATCCTTTAATCTTGTTTCAGTTCTTACAGCTCCCCTAACCTATCTTCTGATACTAAAGTGATAAATGGTAGAAGAAGCTGGGTCTCTAAGGTCCACAGTACTGTTTATTCATCCAAACTTCCTGCAGCGAGATCCCCGTAAAGAGGTAGGTGGGCGTGTCCCATAACCTAAGCCATTGCTTGAGTTCCCTTAGTCCATTACTTGCAATATTCTTTCACCCGGACCAAAATACCGACGACCGATATACTCGCACTCGGCGGAAATAACAGCCGTGGTGCACCAGCCTGCCAAGGCCGAAGAGTTTAGAGAGACACGTCAACAGGGCTAATCCCTGCATGAGCTATGCTCGCAGCGGTCTTCGCGCACTCTTGATTGCTTCTGAATCTCAAAATATGACACAGCAACACCAGTACCCATTCCAGCCGACCCCTCAAGTCTCCAGACAAAGTTGTCATTTAATTTAGGTATTTTTCATTAATGACGTTAGAGATTCATTATTGCGCTGTTAAATTTTGCCATTGAGGTATTCTCTGTAAATGGACATTATGCATTCTCAAACATCTCAGGTACAGTCTGATTATCATTAAGCTTTCGTTTCTCGAAGGGTTCCCCAGGTAACGAGCGAGGGTAGGACAATGTAACATTGCGGAACCATCTGTAAGGATATGAGAAAGGGAAATAACGAATTAATCATTGAAAGAAAAATATTTTAATTTCCACATGAGAGATTATTTGTTAATTGCGTACCGTGTTTGCGTTCCAGGTTACAAATGTTTCTCAGTGTGACGATCATCTACATCCGCAACAGCCTGGTTAACATTCCATAATTGTTAGTAGCACTTTCCGAATGGTGAACCACGGAATGTTCAGCTGTTGTGAAACAGCTCGTACACAGCTTGTAGATGGCACATTGCGTCCAGAATTCTCAGCCATGGCAACAGTAACTGTGTCAACAATTTGTGGCGCAATTTGACGTCGGCCTCTTCCAGGAGCAATTCCCAAATCGTAATCTAATTCGAACTTCCAAATCGTGATCTTCAATCCCGTACGGAAAGAAAACCTCTCCGTGTTCCTTCAATGCGTCGACGGTCGCGTGAGAGCAACAGCACTATTGCTGTTGTTTTGATAAAACAGCTTTAAAATTAAAGCCGTGCTCACCTTGTCCAGACCCATGTTGACTGTCTGAAAATGTAATGCACACTGATGCTTGTGTTTCAACCCTACGTCGCCGTATCAGCACAGCCGCCTAATGGCAAGTCATGACCCTGACACTACTAACAACGCAAATCCTGCAGCACACAGTCTGAACATCATTCCTATGGAGCTGGGTACCACACAGTAAATAGTTTTCCATTTACACCGGCTCAAGCAGCGAAAGTTTAATTATAACCAACCTGTGCATGTAGCCCCGTTTCGCATTGTTTCGATAGAAATCGTGCAAATAATTTATGGAATACATAGCTAACTAACTACGAAATCAGAAGGCCACAAAAACATACACCACGGTTGTAATGACGTAGTCTCTAAATTCATTCTACATAGTCATAACTTGTCGCAAGGCGAAAGGCAATGAATGAACAAATAAATGATTATTGTAACAGTAGTTAGTTTTTCTTAATAGCTTAAGTGTTACTGAGCAGCGAATATTATAGTAGCATTTGTTACGTTCTGTGATGTAAATTAATAGTCAGCTTTGTTTCAACAGTAAATTTAACATATAACCCGACGTACAAAAGTTTAATTTGCATCGTCAAGGAACAGAGTTAATGAAGGCCCAGTATTAGTTTCATGTCTGTCAGTCAGTTATCAATTTGGCTTTAAGTGTTTTAGGAGAATACTTATTAGGGACCCATAAAATAATGATCACCACATTTTTGTAACCTTGTTTACCACCATGACAGAAACAACTCTTTTCATTAATCTGGGGCTGTATTAGTTTCTTGGGTGGAGCAAAGCAGCTCTCGATTATATAAATTCAATGAATAAGTATTTTGCAGGTCTGATAAGAAATTCCAGATTAAAATGTATTTATAATTGAAATTTCTGATATTCTTCTGCATGTTCAATTTGGCAAAAGACAACGTCAGTATCTTTATCTGGGTAGTTAATGTAAATACAAAAGCTCAGTGATTGTTCTACGTGCCCTTTGTGTTGTTTATATTGGTGAAAATTGATTAGTAACAAATGGTTCAAATGGCTCTGAGTGCTATGGGACTTAACATCTGAGGTCATCAGTCCCCTAGAACTTAGAACTACTTAAACCTAACTAACCTAACGACTTCACACACACACCCATGCCCGAGGCCGGATTCGAACCTGCGACCGTAGCGGTCGCGCGGTTCCAGACTGTAGCGCCTAGAACCGCTCGGCCACACCGGCCGGCGATTAGTAACATATTTGATGTATTAAAAGTTATTTAAAGTTTAAACGGCAGGACCTCATTTTCCACATTCTTGACTTTGAGCTGCGAAAAACTCTTCTATGTACGCAACGTCGTTATTAGGGTCTTCGAGCACTGAAGTTAAGTAACTTACCTCCCCAGTCATTTGTCACATCATAGTGGAGTGTACCTTACCACATATCTTATCTTTGTCCGAGACCAGCAACCCCCGCGCTAAATAAAAGAGAAAAACGGTGGCGTTCACTGGATACCACATTGTAGTATTTATGGTGCACAAAACCGATAACTACAATCCGGTGCTTTTCTGCGGAAAGGGTCTTGTTACTGTTTCCAATAATAAAATCACAGAAACGGAATTTTAGCGCTATTTCGGGTTCCCCACCTAAATCGGTAACAACTGAATCCTTAATAGAATCATTTTGTTGTCCGCCTGTCTGTCCATCTGTAAAGATGCGTTTTTCTCCGGAACATGTAGAGGTATCAAGTTGAAATGCATGTCAAGTACTGAGATCAAGAGTTCCTTGGAGAGCAAAAAAAAGGTTAAGCTTCTGTATCATTGTAATCAAAACGTACGGCCATTTATATCACAAATTCTGACAGTCCCAAACACACTCATCAAAATTTATGGGGTACTTCCCGTTGACCTAGACTCATGAAATTTGCCAAAAATCAAGGTTTCACGGCACAAGTAAGGCAAAAATCTGAAAATTGTTAATTTGTAATTGTATCACAAAGAAAACGTGTTTTGCCTTTTTTTGTCCGTCTATCTACTCGACCGTCTGTTAAGAGGGGTAGGATGTCAAACGGGCCGACTTGGAGCAGGAGAGGCACCACAGGACATTTTAATTTCCACTGTCTATACTTTTACAAATAAATTCATAAAAATTTGTCAGTATGACCAGGGAGAATTCAGGATTTACACTAATAGCAGCGTAAGTTCAAAAACATACAAAATATTTTTTTTACATGTGAAATTTCATCATTTTCTCACTATTGGCTGCATTTGTTGCTATAGGTACACTTTTCTACATAAGTAAGAGAGATTCTTCGATGATTTTTGTGTAACATACAAACCATACTTACAGGTGTATGAAAGTCTAGAATTTATTTAATTTAGAAAAAATGAATGAACTGTTATATTTTAAACTTCATATTTAGAAAAAACTCAAATTTTATAGTTATTTACCTCAATTTTTACCACAGTTTTAATGGATTTGGAAAATTCTAGAGTTTTGCATTAAGGAGTTTGTGTTTAATAAGCATACCAGTTTGAACGTAAGAGGATATTTATTTTGAACGTTACATGTACCTAAGTACAGAAATCTGTGTTTTGCGGAAAATGGTCCTTAAAGTTTCTGCTTGTATTTGGCATTCTTTTAGAACTCTCCAGCACCATAAGCAGGTTATTTTTCATTTTCTAAATCAGTTTTGTTCCTTTTCACATCCCTATGATGCACTCTTCTTCATTTTATCACCTCCAAAAATGATTTGTCAGCTTTCACTACACGCTCTCTGTCTATTGCATACGAAGCTTTGATGCAGTTCACTCCGCGATTGATTCCCATTTTGTCTAAAACATATTTCCTGCTTTGCACACCATCATTAAAACATGAAACTGCATCAAAACACGAATAGCATGTGCATCTCTTCCCACAAAAATGGTTTTTGGCAATCTTTCCCATAAACATTGGTTAAAGATTTCATTTGGGTTTTGGGTAGGGCCATGAAGACATTTCTTCAATCAGTTTTCACTTGCAAGGTCCCTGAATATAGATTTGATGGCAAATATAAACATTCGAACTCTACAGAGCGAAATACACTTGCGTATGACAGAAGAATGCCCTGCAAAAGGGTGTGGCACTGCATCTTGTTACACTTAAGACCAAATAACGTGCCTCATAATGTCTCATATATATATGTTTTATACACCAAACTATTCAGGAAGATGTGCGCTACAAAACAGGCATATTTTTGAAAAATTGAATTTTTTTGAATTTTTGACGTCCTAACCCCCTTAAGACTTCTTTTTCTCGAGAAGGGATAAAGGTATCAAGTTGAAATTTATGTCAAATCCTAAAGTCTACGATCCCATGGGGGTGAAAATAATTTAAACTTAAGTTATATGTTAATGCATTTAAAAGGTACGGCCATTTATGTGACATACTTTGATACTCGGAAACTTACTCTTCAAAGCCTGTTGATGAAGTATCTGTATTGGTAATTAAGTTCACACGGTACCATTACTGCGCGAGTCCTACTTGAACTTTCCCAGTTTTTAAAAATGTCATACTCATTCGCAAAACGAAATGAATGGTTCAACAGATTAAAAATTACTGTACTTGTTGTTTTCTGAAGCAGTGTTGTGTGAATTTGTAACTTCATCGAAAAACAACCTTTTAAATTGCGAGATACGTGCAGAAGGACAAAGAATAGCCGCTTCATGTCGACTAACCAGATATAGTACCCGACGTACTGTTATTACTTGGTACCAGTGGTGAATAGCGTATAATTTCTATATTGAGTAAATTGAAATCTTACGTTGTTAAGAAGAGTAGCGGCCGACACGTGTCATCATTTTACGAGATGGAGCAGTGAAACAGACGTGGTGCAAATTCATACGTGTGCTGTGGGTGGCAGGCGGCGGATGATTGCGTGTGCAGACGCGGGCGCGGTGGGGGAAAGGAGGGGCGCCAGCCGGAGATGTGATGCGCGTGGGCTATGGCAGTGGGTCAAGTTCGCACCACAAGTGTGTCACAGTCAATACCTAAGGCCGGCCCCGCCGAGCTAACCGTGTCACGGGTACTCTTGCTGTCTGCCTTCCCGCTTTACTTTAGCTCTCACTCCAGCCACCTGCGCGCTCAAAAGCGTGGCTCCTATATCGTGAAAGGGAACTGCACCAATGCCGCACTGTAAACACGTGACCGATATAGAGAACTACACGTTGGAGGAGGTATAATGTGGACGAGCATAGAGTGAACAGCTCATTTACTTTATTCACAAACGCCTGCCGTTGCGGAGCACAGAAAAATCGATGTCTTTAGACCGCTACAATGCCTCGAGGAAAGCCGTAAACGTGGCTTTTCCAGGAAACAGGACTGAATACACCAGAGCAGGGGAAAAACCGAATAAGTGCGACTACGACTCGCACTCTCACGGTTCCATACAAACTTAATTATGGATATAGATAGTTCATATACAGGTCTTGGTGAGTGAGTTTGTCAGTGTCAAACTTTGTGACATAAATGGCCGTATCTTTTGACTGCATTGACTTAAAAGTTTAAATTTTTTACACGGTCAAGGAACCGTAGCCTTCAGTATTTGACAAAAATGTCAGCTTGATACATCCACCCATTCCTGGGAAAAAGGTGTCTAACAAACGGACAAAGACGAACAACGAAGTTATCCTATTAGATTATCAATGATAAAATCCGCTACAGTTATAAAAATTATTTATTTCTGAAAGGGAAAGCACTCTCCAGTTTCAGGTCATATGTCCCATCTTCAGGTGCATATTAAAATGTACGTGCATAAAGAATGTGTAACTAAGGTTAAAATAAAGTGTGCCTGGTACATGGCATGCAAGAGAATATCTTCTTCAATACTAGGTCTTCCAGAAAACCTCCACGCCGCGGAGAACAACGGTCCTTTTAACCTATTTTAACCTTAGTAATGCATCCTTTGTGGATTCACATTTTAATAGGAACCTGAAATGGGACATATGTCCCGAAACCAGGCAGTGATTTCCTTTTTAGAAATAAATACTTTTTATAGCTATAGCTGATTTTATCGTAACAATGAATAACCCGTCAAGAGAAACGCGTATGCTATTACAGTTTCGTTGTTACCGACTGAAGTACGGTACCCTGGTGAGGAACACTAATGGGCCTTTCGGAACAGTAGACTACTTCGTCTCGAGACGAAAACTTCATGAGTTTCACTCTACCTCCGTAGATCGCAGGCTGCAAAGGAATTACAACTGTGCGTGATCCAATATGCATTTAAAGTTAAAAGATCTCACACGCACCGTTGAAGGGAAGTTGAATTCAACAATATAAGGGTACCACTAGAATACAGGGCGTTTGAAAAAGATCCATCAGATTTCAAGTGACTGTATCCTCTACGGTGAATTATGTTAGAAACTTGAGACAAATTTCGACTACCCGTTAAATTCAAAGCAGTGCTGGCGGAATCAGAAGAGGAGCTACAGGAGATGTTGAGGAGTTTTGCAAGACGGGGCGAGGAGTATGGGATGAAGATAAAGCTAAGAAAGATAAAAGTGATGAGTATAACTAAGAAGGAAGCTCCAGTAAACATATTCTTAGATTGAAAAAGAAAGAACAAGCAAAATCCTTTCTGTACCCTGGAAGTTTAATGACATGGAACGGAAGCTATGTAGAAGAAATAAGGTGCAGGATACCTATGAAAAAATAACATTTCAAAAGGTGAAGCAGTTACTAACATTTAGAAGAATTCCAACGGAGCTGAGGATAAGATCTGCTAAATTTCATGTCTGGAGTGCAGTGTTACACAGCAGTGGATGATGGACAGTTAAAAAGAAAGAAGAAAGACATTTAAAAAGTTTTGAAATGTAGGTGTGGAGAAGAAGTCTTAACGTTAAGTGAACTGACAAGCTTAGGAATGAAGAAAATAGAGAAGAAAGAGGATTGGAAGTGATCAGAAAGAGGAAAAAGTCTTGTCTGAAACAGACTGCGCAGGAATTATCTCCTGCAAAGAATTGTAGAGGAAAAGGTAGAAGATGAGAGGAAGCTGTAGGAACAGAATCAGAATAATGGACGACGTTAGAAGAGGATAAACACATGAACACGTGATGTAAAATGCTCACAACAGGACACGATGGAGAACGTACAGTTGAAACCTGTCAGAAGATAGATACGTCAACGAAGAAGAATTAGATACAAAGCATTTATTTTCAAAAGAACCATCTGTTTTTACAAGTGTGTATATTTTATATGCATGCACATAAAACCTTGGAGTGATTTTTAAAATTGCGTTTAGGATAAAAGTTTTCATTTGCCTTTCACGAGCGTTCAATGGGCCCTCCACCGCATGCAATGCCCGTAAGATGTCACAGATTCTTTCCTGAGAGAGCTGTACGGTTGCCAGCAATTCTCTCGCCTCCACCTCTCCCTCCTAACACATCCTTCTCTCTTATCTATCCCGTCTCTTTTTTCGTTCCCAGCCGTACGGGCAATAAATGAACGACGCAGTAATTATATATATTTTCCATCAACTAGTGGTCTAAGCAGTCTATGAACATAATCGAATGTAATGCATTTCTCAGAAAAAAGTACCGTTTTCTTTCATGACCTTAATTCTTGTATGAACATTAATGTCTCCATCTATTTTCTCTTTCAGAGATAGCCATTGTTTGAAGGCTCAGAGGCATGACTTCGTTCTAGCTGTGACGCTAGGACGCTTTCAGTCTCGTTTTGTAGCTTATTTTCTCGAGCCCCTAACAGACGTGTTTTGTGATGTACAACACCACAACCATACAAAAACACCCGTGATTATTTATTAAATCAAATTTTTATTTATTTCATGACACAGTACTACTTGTATTCTCGGTCTCAACCGTATAAAGCTGTCATCTTCTGGTCGATAGGCAGTAATAATTGTTCAGTTGTTTCATCTCGTCTCGAATACACTAAGCGAAACGTCAATGGGCATTAGCGAAGTATTGTGCCAGTATCCCGACAAATAAAAAAATGTGGATACTACATAAAATCTAAAACACTAGACAGTTAGTTTAGCAGCGTTCATTGGTGCCTTGTCCACACGAAACTAGTTTCCCACTGCCGTTACTGTAAGACGGGAAAGTTTTGCAGAGTCCCAGTGAAAACAATGGATGTACGAACATCGCCGAAAACTGATGAACGCCAATCATCGTTGGCTGGTGTTATTCCGCGTCCTCAACGGTGTCATCTCGTCTGAAGATGATCTTCGATTCTTCCGCATTAAACATTAGTAATCTTTTACTCTAGCTACGAGACACAGTAAGTGTAGCGAAACTCTACAATAAAGTACGAAATGCTCTTATATGGAAGTAATAAAAACATTAACTTGAAATTTCTCTACCCATAAAATGACCAGTATCTCAATCCTCCTGACGATTGCCCATTCCAGACCACGCAGGCATTTCCCTTTCCCTAAAAAAGCCTTGTGAACTGCAGTTCTTCATAATTCCTTCCATCAGTTCATCAAGCTTGAATTAAGCACTAAATTTTGAGGTTGGTAAAGTTTTGCGAAAACTAGTCTTCAATGGGAAGCGACTGCAACTGAAATTAGATTTGCTGTTCGAACGTGATATTTTTCTTCAGTGCTTGACCAGTTACTTCTTCCGACTGGGTATCCCACTCATCAACAAAACTGTACTGCTTCCTGTCGTGTACTTGCAAATTTGGCTTGAATGGGAAAAAAATTAGGTCACTCAATCACCGCCAAGCAGAATAGTGATTAAAAAAGAATTTGCCTCGTTTCATACCTTTCGGATGATGACCATAGATGGAATTACAATTTTAAATCACCGTTAGCTACGTTTTCCTGAGCTATATCTCGGTGACCTATTTTCTGGCTCCGAAGCACATAATCATTTAGCGTGACAGGCCCATAATACTTAGCAGTTTATAGCGACAAAGCTGCCTTTTGCTACTTCCATATTATGAAACATTTTTTCGCAGTGAGCGTTGGTGTTTTATGGCTGGTAGTCGCCACGAGGTGCCAGATTTGGCGGTGGCAGAGGTGAGCGGCGCGCGCATCAAGGTCTCGTCGAGGCCCCGGCCTCTGCGGCCCAATGGAAACAACCTCCAGCACCAGCTCGAAGGATCTCTGCTTCTGGACTCCAGCACATTTGCTCCAGTCACTCTGTTAACCAACACCGTGTGCCCGCTCATATTTGATATAACCGACATGTCAGAAGCGAGAGCGCGCCTACCTAATTACTGGCGGTTTTGGAACAATTCTGTGTTTTCATGAAGAAACAAGTGGCGATCACAAGGATCCGGGGTGTCCGTTAGCGAACTTCGAGTAGATTGCTATTTAAGTGTCTCGGAAAAATGGTTCAAATGGCTCTGAGCACTATGGGACTTGAAACGACCCCTTAGAAAAATTAAGAATGACAGTGCTGGTAAACGTCTTACATTATTTGATTTTCAAACAGCTGAGCAAAACTGAACGTACTCACACATTTCTCTCTTTACTTATTTTGATCAACACTAAACTGACAAACAATATTTTTATCGCAACGCAATCTGACTTTCAAAAATCCCTACAAAAGAATGGCCCTGACTAACAATAACCTATACCTTTAATGAATCATTTACCTCAAAAAAATCTTCGTTAGTCGAACTACTGCAATACAGGGAGCGCCAATACTGCCAGCTAAATAAAAGATTCTAACTACTGAAGGCACTGACTACTGATCGGCAAACTTAGCAAATGAAGGATTTTGATAGAGAACAAACAATGTATTTACCTTAATAGTGTTCAAAAGTCATAATATACGGGGTGTTACAAAAAGGTACGGCCAAACTTTCAGGAAACATTCCTCACACACAAAGAAAGAAAATATGTTATGTGGGCATGTGTCCGGAAACGCTTACTTTCCATGTTAGAGCTCATTTTATTACTTCTCTTCAAACCATATTAATCATGGAATGGAAACACACAGCAACGGAACGTATCAGCGTGACTTCAAACACTTTGTTACAGGAAATGTTCAAAATGTCCTCCGTTAGCGAGGATACATGCATCCACCCTCCGTCGCATGGAATCCCTGATGCACTGATGCAGCCCTGGAGAATGGCGTATTGTATCACAGCCGTCCACAATACGAGCACGAAGAGTCTCTACATTTGGTACCGGGGTTGCGTAGACAAGAGCTTTCAAATGCCCCCATAAATGAAAGTCAAGAGGGCTGAGGTCAGGAGAGCGTGGAGGCCATGGAATTGGTCCGCCTCTACCAATCCATCGGTCACTGAATCTGTTGTTGAGAAGCGTACGAACACTTCGACTGAAATGTGCAGGAGCTCCATCGTGCATGAGCCACATGTTGTGTCGTAATTGTAAAGGCACATGTTCTAGCAGCACAGGTAGAGTATCCCGTATGAAATCATGATAACGTGCTCCATTGAGCGTAGGTGGAAGAACATGGGGCCCAATCAAGACATCACCTACAATGCCTGTCCAAACGTTCACAGAAAATCTGAGTTGATGACGTGATTGCACAATTGCGTGCGGATTCTCGTCAGCCCACACATGTTGATCGTGAAAATTTACAATTTGATCACGTTGGAATGAAGCCTCATCCGTAAAGAGAACATTTGCACTGAAATGAGGATTGACACATTGTTGGATGAACCATTCGCAGAAGTGTACCCGTGGAGGCCAATCAGCTGCTGATAGTGCCTGCACACGCTGTACATGGTACGGAAACAACTGGTTCTCCCGTAGCACTCTCCATACAGTGACGTGGTCAACGTTACCTTGTACAGCAGCAACTTCTCTGACGCTGACATTAGGGTTATCGTCAACTGCACAAAGAATTGCCTCGACCATTGCAGGTGTCCTCGTCGTTCTAGGTCTTCCCCAGTCGCGAGTCATAGGCTGGAATGTTCCGTGCTCCCTAAGACGCCGATCAATTGCTTCGAACGTCTTCCCGTCGGGACACCTTCGTTCTGGAAATCTGTCTCGATACAAACGTACCGCGCCACGGCTATTGGCCCGTGCTAATCCATACATCAAATGGGCATCTGCCAACTCCGCATTTGTAAACATTGCACTGACTGCAAAACCACGTTCGTGATGAACACTAACCTGTTGATGCTACGTACTGATGTGTTTGATGCTAGTACTGTAGAGCAATGAGTCGCATGTCAACACGAGCACCGAAGTCAACATTACCTTTCTTCAATTGGGCCAACTGGCGGTGAATCGAGGAAGTACAGTACATACTGACGAAACTAAAATGAGCTCTAACATGGAAATTAAGCGTTTCCGGACACATGTCCACATAACATCTTTTCTTTATTTGTGTGTGAGGAATATTTCCTGAAGGTTTGGCCGTACCTTTTTGTAACACCCTGTATATGACATCCAGTCTTACAGATTTACTGTCTCTGATGGACACACGTCCAGATCATCCGCTCTCAAAACTCCGCCATCTCTCTCCCCACATCCACCATTGCTGGCGGTTCACCTCCAACTGCCCAAAAGTACAATGGTGAATATTCCAACAATGCCAACCAGCCACAGACTGCACACAGCACAGCCAGTGATTTTCATACAGAGCGCTACCTGACGTTACCCACATAAAAACCTAAACAGCCTACTTACATACTTAACATCGGAGGTCATCAGTCCACTACTCGTAGAACTTAGAACTACTTAAATCTAACTAACCTAAGGATATCACATCCATGCCCGAGGCAGGATTCGAACCTGCGACCGTAAGTGTCTCGGACTTCTGCTTTTGTCATCCCTGTAAATATATTCCATTCCAGGTTATGTGGTTAATAAACTGAATTTATTCAGAAGAAAGTGCATATTCACTTACCGAACAAAAGGCAGAGAAACACAAGGAAAGGTGCGCACTACTCTACACTTACCATTTCCAGTATGGTTCCAGTAGAATGGTTAAATGTGAATGGTAAATCCAAGATTCAGTTGAAGTTGAAAGTCTCCCTTGTGGCACCCTCCTCTTATTCTATGTAACTGTTACTTGCATTCGTTCACTACTGCAAATTTCTTCATCTACATTTACATTTTCAATGGTGAGAAATCTTCAGACGTAAAACCCCCAAGGGACTGTTACAGGTGCATTATTTTCACAATATACAGGGTGTCCCAGGAGGAATGGTCAATATTCAGGGATATGATACAAACTATCATTAGAAGAAAAAAAGTCTAGTGAACATGGGGTCTAAAACGCATACCTTAAAAGGTGTGAACACCAATTCATCTTCGACAGTGTGAAACAAATCTCTTCTATTGCAAGCTCTTGCCTTTCCGTATTTTGAGACGTGTTAGTATGAACCAAAACAAAAACAAAAAATCCAGTAAACGTAAGTTAAGTATATAATTTAAGACATGGCCGGCCACGGTGTGCCAAATTTCACGTGTGCAGCATATGCGGTCCGTGTGCGGGCCAAGGCCCGAACTGTCACTCAGCTTTGCTCGGTCTTTCTGGGAAGTTCCCGTACTGCGCGACATTTCGTTTAGCAATGAGGTGCGGCATTTTGCGGTCGGCACATCTCTCTGAGTTCGGCAGAACGGTGGTGTCAGCGCTGTTGTTAGTGGTATGAAGGACGTTCATAAGTCCAGTGGCTGTTTGCACAAAAATAGGCAGTCTAGCGATCTGTCATCACAATCCTTTAAAGTGAATAGGAATGACAGATGAGAGGGATGATAATTCTAAATTCACATAAGCGACGGGTACTACTTATTTGCTACGAAACTGCATTACAGTACCATGCAGAAAAAATTTAAATTTTTAGATGACAACGAAAGAGCAAAAAATCACAACGATTGACAGACGGGATTCATTGTTCTGTATGTCAAGAAACACTTGGTGCTAAATTTGCAGGCATGGAGCACTTGAAGAAACTGGTGGTACAAATAGTAAAATTTCTGAAGTCGCCCCCATTATTCTATTTTCAGTTGCAACAGTTTTTAATGGAAATGAGCGAAGAGTGTAGAGACTTCTTTATTACAGCAAAGTGCGTTGGTTAAGTCAAGAGGCATGCCTGGAACAATTTGTCGATTTAAATCTCGCTATTGTTGAATTTATAAAGGAAAAATGAGTGCAGGAACGAAAATTAGAACATCCGAAATAGATTGCAGACTTCGTATTTTAAGTGGACTTTACTGTACTTTGTCCACAGTAAGACACGGCAAGTTAACTTATTTCTATTGTGATGGGGACATATTAAAAAGAAAATCTTGTTGTAGAAGGGACCTGTTCTGACAAAGGCAATCCAGTCTTCCAAGCTCACTGGCTTTAAGGAAAATACTAGGTTTGAAGAATTCATTGTGACGTTGTAAGAATTACAACGATAGTTTTATGAAGGTTTTGATCACACTGTCAGTCTTACATCTATTTTCGAGTTGTTTTAGAGACCTTTTGCCATTTCAGTGAAAGCGCCCCTGTGCATGTGCAGATGTAACTGACTGACCTGCAGGGTAATTCCAGTTTTAATTACAAATCTTTATACATTAAAACTGTCCAGAACGTCTACCTTGCTTTTCTCAGGTAGATTTCCCATGTCTGCATGATGAAGTTGCGAAAGTGCGACAATATTTCGATCCACATATTTGTGTGAAAGACCTTCATCGATTATGAAACTAAATAAGTCACGATTACGTGGCTGTTTGAGTGCAACTCTCTGTGAAATTTTCTGCGTCTGTTCGCATGCCGACGGTTTGTACCAGATAAAAATTATATTTTCAGCACGCCAAAAATAATTAATTAATACAAAAAACGTGTTTTGTTTGTGATCTGTGTTGTTGAGAAATGTGAAACAGAAAACCAAGTCACATGCTGCACGACTACACTACCGTTTAAATGAGGCGCGTTCGCTGTTTTCCCCTGTTCCCCCTCCTTGCGCTCAGACAGCGCAGCGTCGCTTGGTGGTGGGGGAAATGTGAAGCGAGGCTGAGCGATTTGGCATTCGGGTCCGGGCATCGTCCGCAAGCCGAAATCTTCGTCATCCCTGCCTTAAGAGCTACGACCCCTTTTTCATCTACGCTACTGTGACAATTTTTTTCCATTGAAGAAGTGCCCATGTCTCTTAAGACTTGAGGTATGCACTTTAGAGCCCTTGTTTACTAGAAAATTTTTGCTTTTTTGGTCCATACTTCCTCCTTTCAAAATATGGAAAGCAAAGCGCTTGCAGTAAAAAGAGGTTTGTTTCACAGTATCGAAGATGAACAACTTCGAATGATCATTCCTGCCATACCCCTGAATATTGACCATCGCTCCTCGGATGCACTGTATATAAATGACATAGACAACGCTGGAAGTTCCATGAGGCTTTTGCGGATGATTCTGATGTGCACAGAGAAGTCGCGACGCTAGAAAATTGTACGAAATGCAGGAAGGGCTTCAGAGGGCCGATGCTTGACTGGAGAGGCAACTGACCTTCAGCGTAACTTACTGCATATACGTAGACAGGAAGCCCTTTTGTTATACTATCACACAATTGCAGAACAATCACTGGAAACAGTTAATTTCATGCAGTATCTATGAGTATGTGTACGGAGTGATTTAAACTGGAACGACCACATAAAACTAATCGCAGGAAAGACATATGCCAGACAGATTCATTCGGAGAATCCTCACGAAATATGATCGGTCAACAAAAGAGGTAGTTTAAAAGACCCTCGTTCGACCAGTACTTGGATACTGCTCGGCTGTATGGGATCCGTACCAGAAAGGATTGATAGAAGAAATAGAAAAGGTCCAAAAAAGAGCAGCGCTTTTCGTTACAGGTTCATCTAGTGTGCACGAAAGCGTCACGGAGATGCCCAACCATCTACAGTGGCAGATGCTGCAAGATGGCTATCTGCATCACCATGTGGTCTACTGTTAAAGTTCCGAGAGTGTACGTTCCTAGATAAACTACAGACATATTGCTTCCTCCTACATATATGTCGCGGAAAGACCATGAGGATGAAATTAGAGAGGTTCGAGCCCACTCGGAGGGTTACCGGCAATCATTCTTCCCGCGAACCATTCGCGACTGGAACAGGAAAGTGGAAAAGTGACAGTGGTACACAAAGTACCCTCAGCCACACACCGCAGAATGGGTTGCAGAGTATAGATGCAGATGTATATGTAAATGTATATCAACACTCCAAAAGCCATGTTACTGAGTGTGGTATGGAGTACTTGTGGTATCACTGTTAGTCTCCCCTTTCCTGTTCCCTTCGCGAATGGTGTTTGGGAAGGACACCGGACGATTAAGACTCTATATGAGCTCTAATGCCTACAGTTTTTCAAGTCGTGGTCATTTCGCGAGGCATATGTGGGAGCAAGTAATATGTCGAATGACACTTCTCAGAACGCATGCTCTCAGACTCTTAGCCGTAAACTTCTACTTGAAGCTCTTGTTTTAACACGTATTTTTTACCAGTTTTGTGTGAATTGCATATACAGTGACTCGTTCTATTTCCAGGTAGCTTCGGCTCAAATGATACCGAGGAACCAGAAAAAATAAATAGACGAAATATATGTCGATGACAAAGTATGAGGCAACACTTGTGCCAACGTCACTGGCCACCCTTACAAGAGACTGGAGCGACCTCGCCGCCGAATATCACCGACGCCATCCTTCGCTGTTGTATTGTACATGTCTACACAGGCTATAACGCGTTTGGACTGTCATGAACAGTCCTCCTCGTGCCGAATGCCACCGATGTTTCACAGTGAAGTACCTCGGCGATTCGATGGAGCTATCAAGATTACTTCCGATAGTCCACTGTATGAACGCCTGTCACGTTAGATAAGTAGCTGTACATTGTATTTCTGATAGGTTTTAGACTTTCTCGGTAATGCGAGATCTCTTCAAGTAAAAACATACAAGTAAAAATATAGCTAAGCGAAAGAAAGTGTTCTTGCCAAGTCAGCTAAATTAAACTGTGTAACCCTGTAATTTCCTTTATCAATTAAGCCGTTCACCAACGAATGCCTCATAAAAGTATACGACGGGTGCCTCTCCGCATTGCCGGTGTTAGCTTATCGCATGTTGTTAATAGACTATCTGATTAAAAGTATACGGACATTAAGATGGGGTGTGTCCACGCTTTGTCTTTATGACTGCTTGAACTCTGCTGGGGACACTTTCAATAATGTGTCTGCATGTCTGTGGAAGAGCCCGTTCTTCTATGAGAGCCGAAACCAGAGAGGGAAATGAGCTTGGGCGCTGAGATACAAAGCGAAATCTTTCTAACTCATCCCAAAGATGTTCTACTGGGTTCATGTCGGGACTCTGGACAGGCTAGTCTACTTCAGGAATGTTATTGTCCACAAATCATTGCTTCACAGATCCTACTTTCTGAAAGATGCATTGTCATTCCGACACTAAGTAACCGTCTTCGAACTATTCCTCTACTATCAGCGGTACACAGTGCTGTAAAATTTGTCCATGACGGTACCACACCCCAGCCACGGAAAACAATCCCATTCCGTAATCCCACCTCCTTCGTACTCCACTGTTGGAGTTACACATGATGGCAGGTAACGTTCTCCAGGCGTTACCCAAAACTAAAGCCTTCCATAGGATTTCCACAGGGTATCGTGTGATTCTCACTCCAAATCACTTGTTTCCAGGTCACTCACTGCCCAGTGGCGTCTCTCTGCCCACTGCGTGAAGCGTCGCTTAGCATTGACTACAGGAATATGTGACTGATGAGGGGCTGCTCTACCATAGTACCCCATTTTTTTTAACTCCCTATGTACAGTCATTGTTCTAGCTGGACTGACATTCGTAACTCACAAGTGTTCCCTCCGTTAATTTCATACGATCTTTTACAACCACTGCCAACGGTCTTGCCGCAGTGGTAACACCGGTTCCCGTCAGATCACCGAAATTAAGGACTGTCGGGCTGGGCTAGCACTTGGATGGGTGACCATCCGGTCTGCCGAGCGCTGTTGGCAAGCGGGGTGCACTCAGTCCTTGTGAGGCAAACTGAGGAGCTACTTGATTGAGAAGTAGCGGCTCCGGTCTCGTAAACTGACATACGGCCGGGAGTGCGGTGTGCTGATCACATGCCCCTCCACATCCGCATCCAGTGACGCCTGTGGGCTGCGGATGACACGGCGGCTAGTCGGTACCTTTGGGCCTTCATGGCCTGTGCTGGAGGAGTTTTTACAACCACTCTCCGCAATGCTCGACGTTCCCTGTCCACCACTACAGGAGATCTACCCAGTCTTGATTTAGCTTTGATTGATCCTCAGCGTTTCCACTGCACAATAACATCGTTAACAGTCGATTTGGCTAGCTTTAGAACAATTGAAATGTGCCTGATGAATTTGTTAATCAGGTGACATCCTGATATACACTGAAAAGTCCATGCTCGAAGTCACCGAGCTCTCCTGATCTACCCATTCTGCTGTTACCGTTCCTCTGCTGACAACAAACCACTTGACTTTTGGAGATCGCTTGACCTCGTTTGTTTGTGGTATTGACACTCGCAGTGCCTTGCTTACTTAATTCCTGCTTGTTCATTTGTTTTTCTCCTCGTTTTAGTACGTCAGTTCTTGTTGTCATCCATGTTTCTGTTAACTGCGGTTACTAGGTACTTCTACTCACGTAGTAGGCCTGGCCACCGTGTGATCGGACGCCAATGTAGTTGGACACCCAGACTGCCGATGAGCAGATTCTCCGACCGCTTCGCCAATTCATAGATTTGGCGAGCGGTCTGTCTGTTGATGCATTTTCTCAGCAGGGTGACGCTTGCCTGCTATTGAAGCTCGTTTGTGGGGTAGCACTTGGGCAAGTGCACAGCAAGACGCATTTCTCTGTTCTGCGCTTTCTGCAGTCGTTCCATATAGACATGGGCAGCCTTGCACCAGAGAACTGGCCCATACTCTATCATTGGCCGAATGAGCGCCAGGTATAATGTGACTCCACAGTGTCCGGGAGCGTTGAAACTGGATTTAGAAGTGGGTGAAGCGTTTGTGGACGACCCAATGCTTTACCTCTCACCTCGCGGACGTGAGGTCCCCAGGTCATATGTCTGTCTAGGGTGACGCTGAGGTAGTTCCCGGTTCGTGACGATGGGACGTGGCCTCCCACGATACGAGGCAGGACTAAATCTTCTGGAAGACTTCTTCTAGTAATAACCAGAGCTTGACTCTTGGCCGCATTCGTATTGAGCCTCCACTTGGTAGCCCAAGATACTAAGTTGTCACATGGTTCTTGCATACGACTTCTCATAATTTGCGCGCTTAAGCTACGTGGCCAATTACGTAAGGCTGGCGTGGACACCGGTACTCCCAATGCGAAAAGTTTGAATAGGAGGCCGTCATGTCACACGCCGTCAAATGCCTTGGACACGTCTAGGATTACCGCACCAAGGTGCTCTCGATGGTCCAGCACTCCCATTGCCTGCTCAGCTAACCTAAGGAGTTACTGCTGACATCCTCCGAAATCGGAACGCTCCTCTCATCTGGTAAGAGGCGCTCCTCCCTGACATGCCTGTGCGGTCGTTAGGCTGTAACCTTTCAAATATTTTTGAGTGTGCTATTTAAGACTTTCCCAACGTAGTAACTGCATCATTGGTTCGCGGGCGTCGGATAATATCGTACAGATTCCACAACATTATCCGACGCGATGCCCGTGAACCAACGAAAAATGTTTGAAAGTGTCAGCAGAACGCTTATAGGCCGACAGTGATGTGCAAGTCTCAGATCCTTGGAAATTGCAACTACCTCCACGAGTTTCCACACGGAGAGGAATCTGCCGGTCCGTAGAATGCTGTTACATATCGCAGTCAGAATCCGGACTGCTCCTGGCGGCATTTGTTTATGATAATCTTTTCTAGTTGGTCAACACCGCCTTCCTTACGTTGATTAAGGTGGGAGAGCTGGTTTTGTACTTCCTCCTCTACGATTTCATCAATGAAGTCATCCTCATCCCGATTGCCCATAAACACAGGTAATCTCTCCTCCACTAGTGTAACGTGCTTGTCAACTACGGCGTCCATAGGCGTGAAATTCTTCGCGAACGCATCCACCAAGGAATTTGCCTTGGTATCCGGCTCGCAGACAATTTCACGCCCGACTTGCAGCGGTGGAATGCCGTGTTTCGTCAGTAGAAACTGTTCTCTCACGAACCACGCACTGTTTTCGTCCAGTCTGAGGCTGGCAATTTTTTCCCCCGAGTCCCGATTTCTGTGTTGATCGACAACGACTTTTATTTCGCGCGAAGGCGATTTAGACGTCGTTTCGTCGCAGGTTTTCGTGTCAGCTGCCATTCTCTAAATAATCGGTTTTTTTTCGTAATGATTTTGAGGATGTTTGGTGGAAATTCTCTGGAGAAATCTCTCGGTTTATGCGGATGCCCCGGAATGGCTGCGTCAACAGCTTGCAATGTGAGGTGTGTGAACACTGTCAGCTTGTCATCCACTCCGGCTTCATCGGGATTTGGGATAACAGCAAGGGTGTCTGCTACACGCCCTTGAAAGTGATCCCAGTCCACATTCCATAGTTGTTGGCGGTCGTTCGCTTTGGTATGTCGGTCCAGGTCTAGATCAAAAATTACTGGAACGTGATCAGACGAGAGTGCACATCTGGTCGATGCATGCGTCTGATGTCCCGCCCCCTTTAAGATGGCTGTGTCTAAGACATCGGGGCGACCACGGGGAGGGTAGATAGTCGGGTCGTAGGGCCCAACTGCTACCTCGTCGTGCGCTTCCGTTGCTCACATTTGGTGACGACCACTAAAGTCGAATTCCACTCAGAGGGCTTTGTGTTAAAGTCATCACCAGTAAAGATTCGACTGCGTGTAGAGAGAAGCTTGTTGATTTCTCTTGGTATTAAGTTCCCTCTTACTGGGAATAATCCCAGTCTTTTTACAGTGATGGGTCCGCATCTCGTGCCATGTAGTGGTCAATTCCGATACTTCTGACCAGAGCGTGTTTATGAGGACGAAGACAAAAAATGAAAGCGAAAAAATTAAAATTGCAAGTAAACAAATCTTTCATTAGATTCAAACTATATTGTATGTTGTTGATCGTCCTTCTACTTATCTCGTTTCCCATGAGAAGGCACACTTCTCCTATACTGCCACTCAAATGAAAGATACGTTAAGGTTTACGAGATATTAAATACGGAGCACAAAGGACCCATCCCGGCATTCGCATTAAGCAATTTAGGAAAACCGCGGAAAACCTTAAGTTATATGAATGGAGACGAATTTGAGTACCTGTCCTTCCTAAAGTGAGTCCGGTATTTACTTACTACAGCGTAACATCTTTCGGTTTCTGACACTCGGCATTCATACTCATCACAGTTTCCGGTTTCTCATGCCTTGCCTCTGTGATACTCATTTTTAGTGTTTTACTTTATGCGCACGTATACCCTACAAGATACGTTTTTTTCCAGAGCGTAGGTCCATCTCAATGTAACTCAAATTACTTTCTACATACACACCCTTTTGTTTTCGTTAATTTCAATACAACTGCAATTTTTAACATCATCCTACATAATTTTACAAGTTAAACAGAACTGTTTGCTTTGTTAATAAACATGTGATTTATTTATATCTCAAGCTGAAAAGTAGCAGTAAATAAATTCTAATGTGGATATGACACACTTGGCCCTAAACGCACCTTCATTATCCCGCGTAAAGTAGATTCCTTAGCGAATAAATTCTTTCGTTTGTAGTATATCATTGTTTTGTTATGTTGGTTCACGTGCATGAAAGCTGTGTGTTGACGTGCTAATTTACATTACATGTGTTGACAGAAAAATAATACATTTTGTTTTTCTTTTAGGACCGTTTCGGACAACAAGCACCTGCTTAGAGAGCAGAAAGCTAACATTCCGTTTGATGGAAACAGGCCTCTACGCCCAACGCAGGCGTGGCCACAGTGCTCAGGTTGGTGGACTCAATATCTCAATTATTGTTGTAGCGGATTTTTATGTCCGTGTACTTGTGTGTGTGTGTGTGTGTGTGTGTGTGTGTGTGTGTGTGTGTGTGTTTCTAAAACTCGTTACTGTCTTTAAAGGTGAGACCGTGAGACAAGGAGAGGTAGCTAGTTTCTCAGCTCTAAGTGATGGCAAAGGCCTCCAACAGGTCTGCCTTCAGCAAGCGCCTAGCGTCCTCGCGCCGGGCGTCCGGTATCCTTAGACACCGACCACGTTTGCATCTGTGCAGATCCCTCACACGCTCCGATAGAGTCGTCATATATTGTGAACTTAGCTGTGACCTATAAGTGACAGCCAGATGAAAACGAGACAAACGGAAAAAGTAAATAAATTGTTTATTATTTCAAAAGTAATCACCATAACTGTTGATATACTTATCCCACTGTGAGACAAAACGGTTAATCCCTTCATGCAAAAATGTTTGCCGTTGCCTTCCGAACCTTGATTGTACCCTGCAACACTTCGTCCGATGCAAATCGGCGGCCACGAATATCTCTATTGAGGGCTCCAAAAATATGGAAATCACAAGGGGAGACATTGAGACTATGTGGAGGATGTGTAAGGGCTTCCCACTGAAACTTCTGCAGCGTAGAGGAAACAACATTGGCGACATGTGGACAGGCATCATCCTACAACAGACTAATGCCGCAGTCAACATTTCTGGGCGTTTGGACCCCATGACGCGCTTCATATTTGCTAAGTATCACTCACTCATCGTCCACACAATCCTGATCTCTCCTCATGAAATTTTCATATCTTTGGAGCCCTGAAGAAAGACATTCGTGACCGTCGATTTGCTTCGGTTACCCTTGGATACAATCGTGGTTCCGCAGACAGTCGCAAAAATTTTTCCATCAAGGCACTGATCGTCTTCTCCCACATTGGTATAAATGTATTAACAGTTATGACAATTAATTTTGAAACAATTAACAGTTTGTATAACTGCTTATGCTTCCGCGGCCAGTCAGGTGAGATAAAAGTTTTCTAACAAGGGAAACGCCCAATCGCAACCCCTCAGATTTAAGGATAAGTTGGTCCATTGGATAGCCCGTCAAAAACTGAACACAGATATAGCACGAAAACAGGGAGAAGGTGTAGTAAACTGTGGAAAAAAGAAGAAAAATGGAAACAGTGAACGGCACAAAATTTAATATGTGCAATATCGAGCACCGTGAATGACCATCGTGTCGTGGTTGTGTGGTCATGGTGCTGGACAACGACAGAGGAAGAAACTAAACTAAACTCCTCCCGAACAGGCCATGAAGACCCAACGGTACTGACCGGCCCCCGTGTCATCCTCAGCTCATAGGCGTCACTGGATGCGGATATGGAGAGGCATGTGGTCAGCACCCCGCTCTCCCGGCTCATGTCAGTTTACGAGACCGGAGCCGCTCTACTTCTCAGTCAAGTAGCTCCTCAGTTTGCCTCAGAAGGGCTGAGTGCACCCCACTTGCCAACAGCGCTCGGCAGACCGGATGGTCACCCATCCAAGTGCTAGCCCAGCCCAACAGCGCTTAACTTCGGTGATCTGACGGGAACCGGTGTTACCACTGCGGCAAGGCCGTTGGCAACGACTCAGTTCCAATTTTCTACTGTATTTTTTTTTTAGAAAAATCACAAACTTGCCGTTCGGTCATCGACGTTTCCGCTCGCTGTCTTCAAATTTGTGTATGTGTCATGGTGTAATGTCAGTTTGCAACGTGTAGCGAAGGGACCTCCAGGCGTACGTACTTCCTATTTGTTCTACACATATACCGCATGTTATTCCTCTTGCGTTCCGTTTTGGAAGTTTTGACTCTTGAATTCCGTCGCTGTAACATAAATGACACTGGTTTATTTGTTATGTTCATTTCTGACCCAAGGTGTATGTGGCATCTCGCCTGTTCTCACTGTTCATCACAGAATATCAGTTGCAAGTAAATGTGATGAATAGTGATAGCAGTCGAGATGCCGTATAGACCCCTCACAGAAATGGACATAACAAATAAACGGGCGTGAACTGTGTTACAAGGAAGGAATTCAAGAGTCAAAACTTCCAAAACGGAAAGCAAGAGGCATAGCACGTGGTATATGTGCGTATGTGCGCACACACACACACACACACACACACACACACACACACACACACACACACACACACACACACACACACACACAAATTTGAATACAGCCAACAGGCACGTCGATGACCGAACGGAAAATTCGTAATTTTGTGAAAAAAATGGGACTGAGTGAGATTTGAACGCAGATCTCCCTTCTCACAGTCCTTCACCATGACCACACAACCACGACACGACGGTCATTCGCGTTCCTGGACATTGCATATATTAAATGTGGACCGTCCATTGTTCCTATTTTTCTTCTTTCTCCCACAATTCATTACACCTCCTTCCTGTTTTCGTGCTTAATCTGTGTGTAAGTTTTGATGGACTATCCAGTGGGCCAGCTTACAACTAAATCTGAGGGGTAGTGCGATGGCGTGTTTCCCCTGTAAATATGGTACTGTAAAAAACTATACTGGACAAACCGAAGTTTCTCACACTGTTACAGTGGCCATCTTCTGGGACTACTGCTGTGTTTTAGTTGTGAAGGGTCACTTATACATGTATTATTACTGCTCACTGAGCATGACATAACGCCACAGTTTAAAAAAAAAGCCTTGTTACGATTGGTTCTTGAGGGGGAAGGAGAGGGAATTTTATGGTAATACTACGGTGGACGGAGTGGGGATCTGCTGTTGTCCTGCTTCTTGCATTGTGTGGCATGATTGGTGGTTATCAGCAAATGAGACATGGGGTCATGTGTTGCTTCGGCAGTAACTTACCGGTAGCGCTCGCTTCTCGTGTTATTGGACCCTCTAGGATGGGGCCAGTCTGAGTCCATTCTCTCTGTTCATGTTGTTAGGGTGTTTTAGTATTTCAGTGGCTTCTCTGATCTTGCGTTTTATCACACTCGTCTGCTTTCCAAGTATCCAGGTATCGTTATACTTTATTTTCTTGCCGTTGTCTTGTTAGTATTCCACAACTGCATATTTGCTGTGTTCCCGTTTGCACTTTGCAATTACCCTCCCGGCCTCACCGATGTACACTTCTCCACACTGAGATTCCACCTGGTACACACCTGCAGTGTGTAAAGCATCTACCTTTTCCTTGGAGTAGCCTAGCGCATCATGGATCTTCAGGCTACTGAGGAAGACAGGCTGGACACCAATCCTACGAAAATGTTTACGAGTCCAGTCTGTGACATTTTTCATTTATGGTAAGCACTCTTCTGGGTGCAGTTTGTCAATTTGTTGCCTCTCTCGCTTTCTGTTGCTCTTTGCAATGGCTGTTTGGGTCGACTTATGGTTGTCACCATTAGTCATCAATGTGGCTCGCAGCCTTTTGAGCTGGCGTGTTATATTTTGAGCATCGCTAGGCGCTGCGCACGGATAGCCAAAGAACGGCTAACTGAGTTCTTATGTGCTGGGTTGTGGTTGGATTGGCCGCGCAAAGAAATGGCTTTCAGCACTATGGGACTTAACTTCTGAGGTCATCAGTCCCCTAGAACTTCGAACTACTTAAACCTAACTAACCTAAGGACATCACACACATCCGTGCCCGAGGCAGGATTCGAACCTGCGACCGTAGAGGTCGCGTGGTTCCATACTGTAGCGCCTAGAACCGCTCGGCCACCCCGGCCGGCTTAGCGGTGCAAAACCTGTCCATATGTGTAGGTTTCCACCCAGTGTCCTAGTGTGCCCTCCGTTGTCCTATATACTTGCACGTCTAGGAATGGAATTGCGCCATTCTTCTCTTCCTCGAGTGCGAACTGCACCTTCCCGTGCATTTCATTCAAATATTGGTGAAACCTGTGTAGCTCCGTTTCACCATGAGGCCGTAAAGCGAACGTATCGTCCACATACACTGAGTAGGCCGCTGTGGCGAGCAGTTCTAGGCGCTTCAGTCCGGAACCGCGCTGCTGCTACGGTCGCAGGTTCGAATCCTGCCTCGGGCATGGATGTGTGTGATGTTCTTAGGTTAGTTAGGTTTAAGGAGTTCTAAGTCTAGGGGACTGATGACTTCTGATGTTAAGTACCACAGTGCTTAGAGCCATTTGAACCATTTTGAACTGATGAGCCAAAACACTATGACCATAATATATTGTTTGTCCATCTTTCGAATGAAATACGTGACTGATTCTGCTGTGCGGCCATTAACATTGAGTGTAGCTATCATCAGTAGTGGGTGGCTGTACATCCTCGTTCTATAGCCCAGTTACTCAACACAATAATGTTCATGTCAGAAACTTATACTAGCAGTCTGACACATAAACGAATAATTTAATAAGAAATGAACGAGGCTGAACCTGTTGGTTGAAACCCCGAATAATAATAATATTACTCAAGACAGATTGATTTTAACTTTATTTTTCAGAAATTCGCAATGTAACTCATTGAATAACTTCATGATCTATCGGCAGAGCACAATTGTAGAATTACTTTGTGCAGACATAGCACTTATACCCAGCAGCGTGCGCTAAATTATAAAGTACGACAGTGCAGTAAACTGTCGAAAGCGTGATCTATCTCTCAACGAGCTAAAGTCGCTCACGCGAGATCTTGTCACAAGCGAATCTGCCTCGAAAGACTGAAATCGGATTCGTGAGCTCTGCAAATTATCACACATGAAAGTAACATTCGTGGAATACAAACCGCCCATAGCTTTACTGACTCCAGATGAAACCAGGGTGAAATTCCTCACAAAAAAAAAAATCTCCAGTCGCAAGACGACAGACCAAAAAAGGCCTCAACCTGTACGCTCATTTAAAGATTCTGTCACTTAACCAATCTTCGATTTAGTGCAGGTACTTTCATCCTGACCACCATTTATAATTTTTACAAAAAATTCATATAAATACTTGTGATAAGACATGTAGAAAATCACTGCGGTCAGTTTGCGACCTTATTATAAACAATAATGCTAATAATGTCAATTATTTAACTATTAAAGCTTCAGGCATGGATTTATGTTCAATGAGCTCACGCTATTGCCGCCGCCCAAAGCTGTCGTTGGTTTCTTTCTAGCATGCTTGTAAGGAATTTTACGTATTTTCTTTGAAATAATATTAGTGACGATATTCCAAGTCACAGGTCCCTCCATCTTAGCTCATCCTGCGACCATGCTGTCGGAACACTCCTGTTTCCGCACGTGCAAACCACGACGGGCGCTGCGCCTCGCAGCTTGCTAGCCCGCTTTTCCTGCTCTCAGCTCGCTGTCCGTCTGACAGCTGGCCGCCCCAAAAAATATTCACGCCGGCCCACAGCCGACCTGTCAGATTCAGAACTCCCCGCAGCAATCGAACCAGCTGCTTGCAACGTTGAAGGCTGATCCTGAGTTACGAAACGTAAATAAATGACGTGCAGTCTAGAGGTAAATGTGAGCAAATATACTCGGAGGAAATGACGGTTATATAACTGCAAATGATAACAAACTGTCTACCAAAACAGATTCATATTTCACTTTAATTTGGAGAAAGGTCGCTTCAGTAAGTACTATTACGGTGCAGTGGAACGAAAATAGGAAAAAGGCAATGGCTGCTGACTGGTTAGCGAAAAGAGCTACGCTATATATAAACATAATCGGAAACGCATAAAAACGGTTCGTATGCCTCATATGTTGCGGGAATCTTGGCAGCCACGCTGTTGCCAGCGTACTCAACGCAAACTGTCCACCCCTGAAGCGTGAACAATATTGCAAAAATGTGTCTTCTTCTAGGGAGAAACGAATAACAAGGAAATTAAGATCGTTATCTCCATTATTATCGCCGGCCGAAGTGGCCGTGCGGTTCTAGGCGCTACAGTCTGGAACCGCGAGACCGCTACGGTCGCAGGTTCGAATCCTGCCTCGGGCATGGATTTGTGTAATGTCCTTAGGTTAGTTAGGTTTAACTAGTTCTAAGTTCTAGGGGACTAATGACCTCAGAAGTTGAGTCCCATAGTGCTCAGAGCCATTTGAACCATTTTTTCCATTATAATCATATTACAAAACAGTCATCGATGTCAACGACATAGACGAAAGTGTAGTAGTTCTGGGAATAAGTTGAAGGCGTGCCTGATGGGCAGCACACAGCTTACGATAACTGACAGTAACTGCGTTAAATTTCTACGTACCTTGGTTTTCGCTAACAAATGCTATGTCTAACTCCCGGAAGCCGACTTCGCAACGTGCACTTACTACCAAATAAATATACTGTGCAATACAACACTGGATTATTAATAACATAGGTAAGAATAATCCTAGATAATTCGATTTGTTCGTTTTCTTCTCTAGTGAATTCCAATAAGGAACGCCTGCTAACCAATAGACATCGAGAAACACTATATAGGGCTGTGTGTAGAGGGTTATACGCTGTCCAGTCACATTAATGTGACCACTGCTTATGTTCGACGTCAACGTACAAAAACAACTCACAGGTGGCAGCACTGGCAGTTGAGGGTACAATAAAGCGTATCGGGGGACCTGGAAAACAACGCAGTCTTTGTCGTAATGCGGCAACGGAGTGATTTATTTGACGACCAAAAGGGCATGATCATTGGCTTTCGGGCCAAGAGTGGAAGCATTTCCGAAACAGCTAAGTTTGTAAACTGCGTACGTGCTGCTGTACACGGTAAAATGGCGCTATCCAAAACCGAGGCTGAGGCAACTATGGCGCACCACGGGCCATGTATGACAGGGGTGAACGACGGCTGCGGAGATGTGTACGGACGAATAGACGTGCAGCTGTTGAACAACTGACCGCCCAGATGAACCAAGGGTCTACCAACAGTGCCTCCTCAACGTTCAGCAAATGTTGCTGCGTACGGGCCTTCGCAGCAGTCGCCTGGTTCATACACATATGCTGGATGCTGTTCGTTGGCGACGAAGGCTGAATTTCACTGCAGTATGGCTAGAGGTGTCATTTTCAGACGAATAACGTTTTATACTCCATTGTACAGATGCAACTGTTGTCGGAATGGTCCAGATCCGAGAGCATTCCCTGAGTGATCTCGCCGTTCTTGAAGGCAGATTGGATCAAAACAACTATGCATCTATCCTCTGGTGCCATGTCCACCGCTACATGCAGTTTGTTTTCCCTCATCGTGATGGCACCTACCACGAGAACAATACGACGTGTCACACATCTCACAGCGTACGTCCATGGTTCGAAGAGCATCAGGATGAGTTTACCGTACTCACCTGGCCACCAAACTCTCCAAATTTAAACCTAATCGAGACTCTGTCTGTTAGCGACAGCCGGCGCGGTGGTCGAGCGGTTCTAGGCCCTTCAGTCCGGAACCGCGTGACTGCTACGGTCGCAGGTTCGAATCCTGCCTCGGGCATGGATGCGTGTGATGTCTTTAGGTTAGTTAGGTTTAAGTAGTTCTAAGTTATAGGGGACTGATGACCTCAGATGTTAAGTCCCATAGTACTCAGAGCCATTTTGTTAGAGACACGGATTGTCAACCGACAAACCTAACGCAGCTGGCCACGGCACTGAAATCGGCATGGCGGCGCATCCCTGTCTGTGCCTTCCTCAACCTCACTGTCTCCCTTCCTGCACGTCTCGCAGTAGTCCACGATGGAAAATATGATTATTCAGGCTTCTAACAAGTGGTCACATTAATGTGACGATCCTGTAGAAGCGATACCTGAAATGCAGATTGGTCTGCACAGTGTATTCTGTAATATCTAAATGGTTCGAATGGCTCTGAGCACTATGGGACTTAACAGCTGTCGTCATCAGTCCCCTAGAACTTAGAACTACTTAAACCTAACTACCCTAAGGACATCACACACATCCATGCCCGAGGCAGGATTCGAACCTGCGACCGTAGCAGTCGCGCTGTAATATCTAACAAACTGAGAATGACTAATTTAAAGGCAAGGGCTCGACGTCTTCATGGCTGCAAAATACTTGCCGTGAAGACCCAGTGCGTCCCACACTTACCTTATTTGCTTAAATTTTCGTTTACAATTAGTGAAATGTTGTCTCTGCTAAAGGCAATTTAAGTTCTCCTATGTTTAAATATACTTTCACGAACAAGGTTTAAGTCAGCACATGCAAGGAGTTCGAACAACGAACAGATGACTGAAAAATAATTCCGTAAGAGAGCCAACTTATTTGAGAACTGAATTTAAGCTGTTGTAGTGTTCGGAAAGTGGATATAAAAGCTCATAATAATACACACAATTGTCCTTCAAGCGGCCACGTGTCCTTACAAAACCATGCAGTTACGAAAGACAGAAAATACTCCAGATTCATGTTACTGCCAGTAACATTATTTAATGGGCGGGAGGATTATGAGATAAGCGACTTGTACGCTCGGATGACCGAATGGAAATTATATATCTATCTCCATGTATTCTAACAAAGATGTGAGTTGAAACGAATAGCGTTGGTCATATGAAAATACGACAGTTAAGTACCTCCGGTAAATAAACCTGAAATATCGCATATCGTATAATTATACAAAGGTTACGCAAACAAGCAACAACCTCACCAGAAATCATGGAGGATGTAGTTTCAGTGGGCCAATTTAAATATCACAAGACAAGCGTCATAATTTACTAGACTACACGTTCACGGCAGCAGGCGGAAGACGGAAGTTTCTGTATACACCAAGCCACACCGGCCTAGCTAACCGAGTTATCCACATAAAGCAATACAACTGACTACCTAGATTCAGGGTTCAAGTTACTTGCAAGAGACATGCCTAGCAGCTTCTAACCACAGATAAAGCTAATTTAGCAGAGGGGAATATTGACTATAGGTTCTTTGATACACACATGTGAGCATCGACTCACGTAAGAATTCCGAACACGAAATTGGTTAATAGCAGACGGCTTTCAACACACACAAATAACTGTAACCACTCACTTCCACTTGTCTTTCTATTCTCCGTCATCACGCACCAATAAAATCGCATGTACGATCATTTAAATAAGTCTACTAATGACGGAGGAAGAAAGAAGAAAGATTAGGCTTTAACGTCCCATCGACATCGAGATCATTAGAGATGAAAATGGAGGAGCATTCCTTCAAAATACACAGTGAAAATATAAATAAAAGTGACAGATTCGAGTTATTTATGTATTGCGACTGGTTATTGTCAATCTTTTTAGCGAAGCATTTTGAAAAAAAAAAGTAGGTTAGTACGCCTGAGGCAATAACACTGAAAATCGCTCAATTAGAAAAGAAACGGATGCACGTCACGCGCTGTAAATGACGCCGTTCGACTCAAGAAAACATTTCAGTGCCAGATATGAGACACCAAAATATCTCTCGCTGGGATGCCGACAGACGTGAAGGTATCAGGATGCAGCAAGTACAGTCGACAAGAGGCAGTAGCAATAACGAGCCTTCGCAATAGAAAACGAAACTTGAGAACCGATTATTACCACCAGTGTGCCACAATAGTTTGGAAACCACTGACAAGACTAGCAGGAAATAGCGAAACAGTAAATCTTAGCATTTGTTGATAAATATTAACCTTTTGTTTTTTTGGAAATATTGTGTACGATGAGTTCGGAAAATCAGAGCAACGAGATGAGGCAGGTTGCGTCATACAGTCACTTTCTGTTGCCTCTATAGCTGCCACGGTATAGATAGAATATAGAATAAAGACTTGAGGAGGGATAACCCTGCGAGGCCCTGTCGGTGGAGGGGTGCCTGATGTGAGCGTTAGCTGTAACACTTGAGGAGTGAACTCGCGTCAGCGCGATCGTAAAACGCTAGCCATGGCGAAAATACGACGCCGTTAAAGTGGCCAGCGACCTCGCCTAACTGGGACTAACGCCGTTCTAGCGCGGTCCTGGCCACTCTCAGCTTTCTATTCCCTCGTAATGGCCCTCATCACAATTACCAACACCATCGGGCTTTGCCTTAGAAATAGACAAGCCTGAGTTTGCTTTGGCCCCAGGCTTAGCATTCCACAGAACACTCCCACCAAAGTAACTTACGCAACACGAGCAGTATTTCACGCTGTTCACTGCATCGCGCTCAACTCACTTTACTGCCTACTGTGGCTGTTGAACTGCAGTGCCTTGGAAAAGAAGGTGAAGCTCCCGGAAAACATGGTCGGATGTCAATGTAACTCCGTTCACGTTCACACCATCGGTGAGTATGTACAGGGTCACAATTATTGAACTATATGAAAAAAACGTAAATTAGTTAGAAACTGCGGCGTGCACGTACGTTATTCAACATGTAAATGTCACTACAGATATTCACATTTAGGTTATGACATGTTCGATATGCCTGCCACCATTGACGATGATGTGGCGCAGACGAATAGCGAAATTCTGCATGACCCGCTTGAACATCGACGCTGTCGATGGCCTCCAGAATGGCTGTTTTCAGCTCAGCAATGGTTTGGGGTTATTGCTGTACACCTTGTTTTTAACATAGCTTCATAACAAGGAGCCGGAGAACATGGCGACCAATCGAAGCGATTGCCAGTGGCGTCTGTGTACCCCAGAGCCAGAATGCGGTCCCGAAAGTGCTCCTCCAGGACATCAAACACCTTCCTGCTTCGATGGGGTCGGGCTCCGTCTTGCATGAACTACATCTTGTCGAATCATGTCAACCTGTATAATGGGGATGAAATCGTCTTCCAAAATCTTCACGTACCGTTCGGTAGTCACCGCACCATCAAGGAACATCGCACCGATTATTCCGTGACTGGACATTGCACACCACACAGTCACCCGTTGAGAATGAAGGGACCTCTCGATCGCGAAATGCGGATTCTCAGTCCCCCAGATGGGTCCAACTTTGCTTATTGACGAACTCATCCAAATGAAAGTAGGCTTCGTCGCTAAACCAAACCATGAGTGCGCGTACTAATTCCCCTCATGCCCCGCCCGCCAACCGTGCAGCTTTAACATCCTAACGCGAACTGTTCAGACGTTATGATGATTTTATTTCATATAGTTCAATAACCCTCACTCTGTAAATGATTGGAGTTGCCATTCGCTGTGACAGGTACGACAACCACCAGAGTAGCTTAGTGCTGTTCGTATGTAGCTTTGTCATCAGGCCCGTCCGCAGCTCGTGGTCGTGCGGTAGCGTTCTCGCTTCCCACGCCCGGGTTCCCGGGCTCGATTCCCGGCGGGGTCAGGGATTTTCTCTGGCTCGTGATGACTGGGTGTTGTGTGATGTCCTTAGGTTAGTTAGGTTTAAGTAGTTCTAAGTTCTAGGGGACTGATGACCATAGATGTTAAGTCCCATAGTGCTCAGAGCCATTTGAACCATTTTCATCAGGCCTAATAGGGTATATAACGTGAGTGAACAAAAAAATCAAATGTGTGTAAAATCTTATGGGACGTAACTGTTAAGGTCATCAGTCCCTAAGCTTACACACTACTTAACCTAAATTATCCTAAGGACAAACACACACACCCATGCCCGAGGGAGGACTCGAACCTCCGCCGGGATCAGCCGCACGGTCCATGACTGCAGCGCCTGAGACCGCTCGGCCAGGGAGTGAACGGCGTCGGATGTTAAATGGACACATCTGAGACTGCGTCATGAGCACCTGATAAAGTTTGATAGCGCCTCATTGCGAGAGTCCATTTGGCCGGCTAGTCGAATCGTGCAGTATCTAGATTTTTGGGGCATTCAGGTGTGACAGTGGCCCGATATGGGACTGCATGTGAACGTGAAGGCAGTCACACTCATCGTCAAGGTTCTGGTCAACCACGTCTATCCACCACAAGAGAAGATCGCCGTATTGTGCACCGTGCACATCATTCATTATTCCTTCACATCTGCGCCAGTCATACGAGAACAAGTAATGTGTGTCATCCTGCGTCATACATCCGATACTACTTTGTACAAGTAGTGGAAAAGGAACTTACCCTCCACGCGCAGGCTGACAGTAACATAACAACAAAAGCGGTTCCGTTGATTTTAGTACCGCGACCGGGAAGCGCTGACTACTGACGAATTGCGTCACACTGCGTTCAGCGATGAATCGTTATTCTGCAATACCCCCGGATGACCATCGTCGGCGAGTATGGCGACGACCTAGATATGGGACCAATTCTTCCAATGTTTCGGAGAGGCACAGCGGTTTTACTCGTGGTGCCGTTGTGTGGTGAGCCATCGAGTATGACTTCAGATAACAGCTGCTAGTGTTCTCACAGCACAACCGTACGTCCCGGACATCCTGCGTCCTCATTTGTTACATTTTATGCGACAGTGCCGGCCGCGGTGGCCGTGCGGTTCTAGGCGCTTCAGTCCGGAACCGCGTGACTGATACGGTCGCAGGTTCGAATCCTGCCTCGGGCATGGATGTGTGTGATGTGCTTAGGTTAGTTAGGTTTAAGTAGTTCTAAGTTCTAGGGGACTGATGACCTAAGATGTTAAGTCCCATAGTGCTCAGAGCCATTTTTATGCGACAGTATTGTGGTCCAGAATGAGATTTTCACTCTGCAGCGGAGTGGGCGCTGATATGAAACTTCCTGGCAGATTAAAACTGTGTGCCGGACCGAGACTCGAACTCGGGACCGTTGCCTTCGCGGGCAAGTGCTCTAACCGTCTGAGCTACCCAAGCACGACTCACGACCCGTCCTCACAGCTTTAATTCCGCCAGTACCTCGTCTCCTACCTTCCAAACTTCACAGAAGCTCTCCTGCATATCTGCAGCTATGAAGACGGGTCGTGAGTCGTGCTTGGGTAGCTCAGATGGTTAGAGCAGTTGCCCGCCAAGGCAAAGGTCCCGAGTTCGAGTCTCGGTCCGGCGCACAGTTTTAACTGCCAGGAAGTTTCAGTATTGTGTTTTTTTTTTCTTCAACAGGTAATATTCGTTTACACGTGGCATGTGTCTCTATGAACTGTATGCGTGATGTTGAGGTACTCCTGTAGCCAGAAAGATCGCCAGATCTGTCGCCGATAGAACATGTATCGGATCAGCTCGGGCTTCAACTCCAAGCCAGTGCCTGTATGCAGGATATCGAGACTATTTACAACAAGTGTGAGCCATGTTGCCTCTGGAGAGGATACGACGGCTTTGTGACATCTTTCCCGACCGAATCGGTGCATGCATCCACGCGAGAAGGGGTGCAACATGATGCTGATAAGTAGGCTCATACTGCCAACCTCTTCGTCAATTTAAATCTATATTGTAATCACTGAAATAACATCACATACCCTCTCAAACTGTGAAGTTTCGTGTCGTTCTCCCCTCCTTTTGAAGGTTCTTCATTTCTTTGCCGAACAGCGTAGTTATAAGACACTCTAAGACCCACTAATTCCCTCATTCAATGATTGGAATTTTCCTCAATGCCAACATAATTCCACACTTTTTGTTTGTATGTTTCCAGTTCTTGATGTAAACGTTATACTGGGCGATCCACCTAAAACTCGCAGCACCTGTACTTCGTGGACTCAGAGATATTGAAAGGAGGTTTTCGGGAAAAAACAAAGGGACACGTAACCGTGTTATATGCTCAATCGACTTGACTCTTGAATCAACTGAGAAACTGAAGGACGTTTGTGTTTTTTAAAATGGAACTACATACTTTTTTGCGGCATTAAAAAGCTCTTGAAAAGACGATTACAGTGACATAGCTGTTGTTAATGCTGATGTTGAAACTTTGGCAAAGGCATCCAAGAAGTGAGCAAAAACTGAAATGTGAGGCCGTCCGAATTGGCTATTGTGGTGTAAACAGTGCCTAGTTGAGCCCTGTTCAAGTAATTGTGAATACGTACATATATCTGAAATCGTTTTCCTAAGCTCCTATTGTGATATTAGAAATTAGCATTATTATGAGTTACAACAACCGTAGCTGACATTCTACCTTATTCCAAGAGGAATTATGTTTAATCTTAGCAGCATAGGCCGACTTACTTGCTCCAAACAACGACGGAACCTGGCATTACAGGCTAAATTGGCTGTGTTTACATCGCCATAGGCGATATCGGTCCCTAGCGTGTCAGTTTCAGCTCATTTCACCGATACTTTTTCGAAAACTTTCAACGTCAAATTAATATCTACCATTCTGCATATTATTGTATGGTCATAACCTCGTTTCGGTATCTCGATCGGGTCACGAAATGAAGGGTGTCCGCGAAGTCTCGCTATCGTTTCAAAAAATCATAATTAGGAAACTATTAGAGACTTTTAGCAAGTCTCAATTTTTTCTCTGTTATGTCAGAATTACAGTGTGTGCCCCACTCGCCACTCGTAGAACAGCAAGACGATATTCGAGCTCTGCCCAATTACAGTCAGCATTGCAGCATCAACTATTCTATGCACGATCGGTAGTAATGTCGCTGGAGTTTTGTACACGCGATCTTTGACGTAACCCCGCAAAGAGAAGTCTAATGACGTGACACCTGGCGTGTGAAGAAGCTATGCGACGGGACCATTGCGGCCCATCCACCTCTTAAGAAATGTGTAATACGGCACACCCCCTCACGTTTAAACTCCAATTTGGAGGTACATAATCATGCTGGAATATGATGGACGACTCCAAATCTTTGATCTGCGGTAGCAAGAAATATGTTCGGGCACGTTCGGGTAAACACCTTCCAGTATGGTTTTCTCTGCGAAGAAAAATGGGCCTGTTACCATATCGTGCCTTAGGCCACACCAAACAATCTTCGGGCTATAACGGATGCGATCACGTGTGTTTTGCTGGTTTTCGGAGCCCCCAAATCCTAATGTTGCTCCGATTCACATGGCCAGAAAGGTGGAACGTTGCTTCACCTGGAAACATTCACTTTTTCAGGCAGTCATTGTCAGTATCTATGGAGGCTAAATGGAACCGAACCTGTCAAAACCTGCGTAATACTGATTTTTAAATAATTTTCTTGAAAGAAAAACATCTGACTGCACTATATGTTTTCCTTTTCCTGAAAGCTGGGCAGGTGGGGGAGGTGGGTCGGGGGTGTCACGGCGTATGATGGCCGCGCCTGGCAGAGGACGATCGTTTGCCTCAACGCTTGAATCATTTGTACTTTGCAGTCTATGATTCTATGGACCGTTACATCGTTTTCTTCAATTCGCGTGCTGCACGACGAACTGAATTCTAGGGGCTGCGTTGAAATGCATCTTGCACTCTGTCGACTCGTGCTTTTGACGAGAGGGGACATCCACTTGAGGAAGTTCTTTGACACTGTCTGTCTCTTTAAAGTTTTTAGCAAGCTCGTTATGCTTGTTTTTGTCAGTGGTGCCCCCTCATTCTGACGTCAATAATTCCGTAGTACCGTTGTCACAGATTAGGATCCTACGTACTTATTGGCACATTGCGCCTTCGGCTGGTCTGTCACTATTTAGACGCACTCCAAGTCAAAGTTGTAACAGAGGACAAAGGGAAGAAACCTTCGAGGGATACTAAACGTTTTTACAATAAGCAACGATTCTCTGTCTCTAATAGTTTCCAAGTCGATTTTTAGAAACGACAGCGGGACCTTGCGTACGTCCTGTAATGGGGCTCATCAAAACGTATGTGAATGAAAGTGTGGGTTTTGACGGAAGAATAAAAGAGTAACGCAATGGTTTCGAATGTGACCCAAGAAGTCAAAGAATAAAATTGTAATTAGTAATACTAATGCACGTGTAAATACCAAATAGCAAATATAAATATAGCAAAGTTTTCATTACTAGAAACTCCTTATTTAGAGATTCTGCCGACGTTTTTAGTTGAACTTTTATTTATTTATTAGCCGCTCAGAACCTTGATCTTTTATGTACCTAAAGTAAATTTATAATACGTACACTGCATTTAAATACCTCTACATAATGGTACGCATGACGAACCCGAATTTCACCAACAAAATTTCAGAGTTTTTCAAGGATATTACAGAGTAATTGCTTTTCGTCTGGTTTCGTAACCCATTTATCTTTGTTTGTGTATTACACTTAAAATATCGCCGGCCTGTGTGGCCGTGCGGTTCTAGGCGCTTCAGTCTGGAACCGCGTGACCGCTACGGTCGCAGGTTCGAATCCTGCCTCGGGCATGGATGTGTGTGTGATGTCCTTAGGTTAGTTAGGTTTAAGTAGTTCTCTAAGTTCTAGGGGACTGATGACCACCGATGTTAAGCCCCATAGTGCTCAGAGCCATTTGAACCATTTTTTGAACTTAAAATATCTACAGAACAGTGCAAATGTCGCTGGTATGCACTATGTTTCTTGTATGGAAATGAACTTGTACCATTCACTCACGGTATTTGCTTGACAATTATAATTCCCATTTTACTCTTCGCCCTCGAACTTACGTAGAGTGCTGTTCGGTCATGCCTTGGGTTTGTTTTTCGGCAGTGTTATAGCTTTGTGTCACTATTATTGTACCTGTGCCTGGAAACACAGGAAACCCACGCTCATGATTAATTCAAGCGTAAACCAACAGCCAGAACAAAGCAAATCCTCCTGTAGCGAAAAATAAAATCTCTTGTTAATATACCATCTTGCAGACTTTTATGAATTAATTGTGGAAAAAGGAAGTAGTTAGACTTGCCTGTGCGAGTCCCCTATCACTGTGAATGAAATAATTTAGACCGCTTAACGTAAGACTATTTGTAACGACGGTTCGGCTACTGCAATCGTCAGTTATGTCATTAAGATTGAGGAACATAAAGAACGAGAGGCATTTGTTATACATTACACCAAGCTATAAAAAATGAAAAATTAGGGAGTAAACAGAGTTTTAAAAAGTTCACACACCAAAACTTAGAGCCTCCAAAACAAGGCTCGGTGTCGATATCAATAAAACCCGTACCTAATCGGAGAGTCAACTGTCAACTTGGCTCAAAATTTTTTTACAAATATTTAAGTTCTAGCCGACAAGTAGCGCTAGTGTGTGTGATGTTGCCTTTTATTTTTTTTCGTTCATACTTATAAAATGGCAGTGAGTCTTTAAATTGTGAACATTCATAGTCAAATTATATTAAATATAATACATTTATATGAGTATAGTTGTTCATTCATAAAATTAGCTGTTCAGATGGCGGCAATTAGTCCACTTGCTGTGAATATTTTGTGAATGTGGGCCATGTTGAATGCTGACTCTCCAGTGAGACATAGGTTCTATTGATACTGATACTGAATGTAGTTTCACACGCTCTAAGTTTTGGTGAGCGAATTTCTTCAAATTTTTGGAGCTTTTTAAATTTTCATCTTCTGTAGCTTCATGTAATACATAACAAAAGCCTCTCCTCCTTCGTATTCCCTTACTCCTAATTACAAATATGTTGATGGCAGTGGCCTGAACGTAGTTATAAGTGAAGGAATATATCAAGCGATCTAAACGGTTTTAGTCACAAGAAGCTAGATTTAAGCCACGATATTTAGGACACTAGAGACAGAGCTATAGCTTAGTTGAACAAAGGTAGTCAGAGGAAACTGGCGATCGGGTTTTTGAAGGAGCCATTCCGGCATTTTTTTGAAGTGATGTAAGAAAACCATAACTACAAACTGTCGCCACTCGTGGGACAAACATAAGCTCTCAATTTGTTTCAGAAAGTTATCGAAATCATGCAACGTTATACCGTCTGGAAATAGCACAACGAACACAAGTGATATGAATCGTAACCTACAATTTTCTGTGCATTTGTGTGTGTGTGTGTGTGTGTGTGTGTGTGTGTGTGTGCGCGCGCGCGTGTTCATACACTGTTTCTGGAGGCTGCTACAGCGCATGCCCAGGGACGCAAAGGAGCGAACGTATCTCGATTAGAATTTCGGTGTCAGCGGATGGAGAATGTAAGGTTATTGTTTGCAGACTGGAGAAGAGAAAGTGGCCAAGGCCTCGCTGGAGCGGCGCGGTACTGCTCAGTTGCCTCCCGTGATGACCCTGTGCTGCTAGCTATCTGCTCTGCTGACCAGCCTAAGTCTCATCTGCTCCACAGGGCGTATGTCACTACCCTACGTGGCTGGGCACTATTTAGAAATCGTTTGCTGGACTGCAGTCGCCGCTGGTTCCTAGCTTTTCATTAAGGAACACTGCTTTTATAAAACGCCACATTCGAAGTCAAATGGGAGCTCTTTAGGCTCTCAGTTGACCTCTAGATTTGCTAGTGAACTGCGTCACACCTTCCACAATGGAAAATTTTATTAGGTGGTTGCCGCGAATCAAGGAATCTCACCTTTAGTATCCAGCTTTGCTATGAACTGGAGCACAGAGAGGTCGATGTGTTGAAATTGCCACAGCTGACAGGAACATAGCAACATCGGACCAAGACCGACTACTAAATTAATTTAACCATCACATTCCTTACCATAGGGATTACTAATGCTATTCCGCTTCTAAATTTGACGGACAACTGTTTAGCCATCTGATTACGACGTCATTTCTATGACGAAAATATCCTCCGGGAATTACAGATTTTTTATCAATAGGACGCTTAATTCCATTAATGGAACAACGTTCGTTGGCTGACTGTTTTAATACGGTTCATCCATGGCATCCCGTTCCTCGTCGCCTTTAATTTGATGTTAAAATTTTAGACAGACAGTGTATAAATGGTTTTTGATTTTAAAGGGAACGCAACTACTCATTGTATTCTGATGACTGTAATAATATGTATACAGAAACAGGTAACGAGATCACTCAAAAAAATTAAATGGTTAATCTAAGAATTAATTTTAATTTAATTTAACTTAGTTCAGTAGGTTCCGATAGACCGTGTGAGTCAAAACTACGTGATTGTGGAAAGGCACTACTTCCTTCACACAAACCTAACAAAAAAATTAAAAACCAAGAAAGGAAAACAAAAATAAAAAATACAAAAAATTTCAGATTAGTACATAGTACGTTTCAATGCAAGGCTCTCCTCAAGTCCTCGGATACAACACGAATACAATGGTTTCAGTACGGCTAACTTTTAGGCAAATGCCGCTATGGTTCCTTTGAAAGGGCACGGCCGACTTCCTTCCCCATCCTTACCTAATCCGATGAGACCGATGACATCACTGTCTGGTCTCTTCCCCCAAACAACCCAACCCAACCCCCTCACGGCTAACTTTTTTTTGCATTAGCCTATTGAATCGTTGCTTTGAAGAAGTTATATTTTTATTTTGCAAAAATCGATCTCTATGGTTCTGACAGAATCTGTAGCGACGCGCCGGCCGGAGTGGCCGAGCGGTTCTAGGCTCTACAGTCTGGGACCGCGCGGCCGCTACGGTCGCAGGTTCGAATCCTGACTCGGACATGAATGTGTGTGATATTCTTAGGTTAGTTAGGTTTAAGTAGTTCTAAGTTCTGGGGGACTGATGACCTCAGATGTTAAGTCCCATAGTGCTCAGAGCCATTTTGTAGCGACGCCTCACAGACTATCAAACTGGTTAAGCATACAAAGAATTAGCGCACAACGTAAGCAGCTGCTGCAGCCCTTGCCACTATGTCCACGTGATTGATTCGTTAACTAATTTCTTCATGTGACCTCATAAAAAGTCACACGACGTTGCTTGAGTTGACCAAACTGGTGATGAAACAAGACCACAACACAAAACAGTGCTAAGCAATACAGAGGTTACGGCTGGAAGCGAGAGAGAAACAGAGTCATTGAACTTTGTTGTCAACAACGAGTTCCACGAATAAATGGAAACGTTTTGCTCGCAAGCACGTACGTATTCATTGTAAACATATCGAAAGGTAGTTGGAATAACAATTCAAACGAAATGCAGTTACGAGCCACCTCATACCATAGGTTGCTTACTCAAACCACACAGAGGATTCTCAATAATCTCTTAAATTTAGTTAACAGTCCACACAAATAGTCTACACTATAAATATCACCATACGATACTAGTTGCGAAATGTTTGCAGAGAGTACCAAGGCATCATTCATATTTCTTTTCTACATGTCTTCATTCTTTAGATTTCCTTTTCTTTTGTTTCTCTGTAGAAATTTCTTTTCTTGACTTGCTACAATTTTCGTCCCTGTCAGTATCGTACAACTTCACAGTAAGTATTCACGTAGATTCTAGAGCGTGCCGTGAGTATTGGTTTTAAAATCCTTGGTTGCGTTATCAGAAGAACAGACTTAAAAGTAAAATGGATCATACTGATTCAGTTTTTCAATGGTTTCTCTAGACAGGTGCAGGTAAAAGTTGAGCTTGTACAAGGTGTACAACTTTGCTTCCACCGTTTTCCCCCAATATTTGAGGCTTTAATGAAACAAATTGGTTACACATGTGTCATTCAAAGTATTTTCCATCGCTGGCCATTACTTTCTCCCATATCTCGGGCAGTGTACGAATCCCGTGTCGAAAAAATTGTTCAACTTTTGAAGCTATCCACGAATCGATCCAATTTGTGACTTCTTTACGAGATCGGAAGTGTTGGTCAGTCAGGTCATGCGCCATTGATCTAAACAGGAAGAAATGTCTGGAGAATACGGCGGGTGGGGTAGGACTTCCCATTTTAACGTTTCCAAGTACGTTTTGACCTCTTTTGCAACGTGGGGTCGAGCGTTGTCGTGCTGCAAAATCACTTTATCGTGCCTCTCGCTGTATTGCGGTCGTTTGTCTTTTAATGCTCTGCTCAAACGCATTAATTGCGTTCGACAAAAAGCACCTGTGATTGTTTCACTTGTCGGTAAATATCTGTATGAGCTCTACTCCTCTGGATGCCTCGTCATAGCCATTCGGGAGGAAATAATATGTTGCCAGACTTTTCTTCGAAAACACGCTTTCGAAAATTCGCATTTAACCACTCCCACTTCGCGCTGCACGACGGCTGAACATACCCGTAACTCTCTGACGCTTACTAAACGATCTCGTGACACAATGGACATATCGTTGTTCGTTTGCATCTTCTCTGGCTCTTCTATTAATGATCAATACCCGTGAATGAGTCTTGAAAGTGTTAGATTCTTCTAATGAAACTCAGCATTGCATCCACTTTTCCTATGTCACTTCCCCACCTCTACTCTTCCATTGCCCCTTATTCGCGTTTCTTCTTCTTTCCGACGTCTACTTGTACTTTACTGGGTCGCTTGCATTCTTTTAAATTCCGCAAATCAAGTGATTTGGTCTGAGGAAATTTACTTGAATCGCAAATATTTTGTTTGCCAGTTAAGTCATACACTTTATAGGATAACTGGAAACATATCTTCGAGAAAAGCAAAATAATGAACTCAGGCAGCACACATATCGAACTACATTAGCTTTAAGTAACTCTTCTAGTATCAATAAATTTTTAATATGATATCTATCCGTAGAGAATCAGATTTGATTCGACTTAAGCTACCGACGAACCATACAGGTTCAACATAATGTTGTATTGGTCTCCCACCACATTATTGTTGAAGAGGTCTACAGAACTCTAAGTCTTAAATCACCGTACCAACGTCTAATACAAAAGGAAAAGGTTGGTGTGCGTCCAATTCTAACGAACTAATTCGTACTATTGCCGGTATTTGCTTTATCATTGACACCAGTTGAAAAGTTTACCTTTAACTGTATCCTGTAATACTGTTTTCCCTGACGTTGCAAACATTTCAAGTAATATAATTATGTGATGAAGGATTTAGAATTACGCATCCATTCACTCAGCATCTCTTGCGAAATCAATCTTTTTGTACAAAAGATAAACACAGTGTGAGCTAACTCTTTTACGCTATTCTCAGATAGCAGGAAAATATAATACGTAACTGAGAAATCATAATCGTAATCGTATTTCCTATACTCAAAATCTATTGTGAATAATTTACAGAATAACGGAGCTACATTACTGCCATACAACTATGTCGTCTTGTGACATTTTACAAAAATTTAGCTTATGCTAGTATTTTTACGATTTTCGCCGGGACACATAATACATAATTTAATAAATGAAATACATCATTTACCCTTTGTCCTGTTTGTTCGGCTCCTTGCCTCTCTCTCTCTCTCTCTCTCTCTCTCTCTCTCTCTCTCTCTCTCTCTCTCTCTCCCTCTCTCTCTCTAATTGTGTGTGTTTTTTAAGTGAATGGAATCGAGAACTCATATCGAGCCTTCACTGAATATCTTATTTACGTTTTATATAGAAGAATTGTGTAAGATTTTCAATCTTGTTATACACACATTACCTTCCATACTTAGCCATTGCTTAATTAGGCAGGAGGTAGATATATACGTGACGACACTATCAGGGGTCCGTAAAATAATTCCTAGTTTTCTTCTCGGAAGGAAAAGCTTTCATCGACACTGTGAAATACAGAACATAAGGTTCTTATGTGAATATCTTCTTTGTTCCTCCTTCGTAACTGGGCAGTCTTGTCTCATATCAGTCACGTCACATCCGGTGACCCCTGTTACCCATGTCGCTCGAAAATACTTTCCATGATTGACGTTTTAGTGAACGGAATGTACATGGGTAAGATATCAGTGTTGTGTGGACTTAGAACCGAATTCATCGCCTTGGTTTTGCAAGCGATTCAACGAGTATTGATTACACATATGTCTACGGATTAATTGCCGGCCGCGGTGGCCGTGCGGTTCTGGCGCTGCAGTCCGGAACCGCGGGACTGCTACGGTCGCAGGTTCGAATCCTGCCTCGGCCATGGGTGTGTGTGATGTCCTTAGGTTAGTTAAGTTTAAGTAGTTCTAAGTTCTAGGGGACTTATGACCTAAGATGTTGAGTCCCATAGTGCTCAGAGCCATTTCTACGGATTAATTTTCGTCGGTTTATCAGATGAAGCTGCTTCTAAGCATTATGCATTATTTACTGTTCACTTTTTTCCTGTTCCTTTAGCGCGCTAAAAGATTAAATGCACCTAGAGTGGTTCGCCAACTGTCTTAATGAGTGCCTAAGTATTTGCGAAATTTTCCATTCACACTTCTGCTCTCCACAGACCGCTGCTGTTTGCAATTGCGAAGGAAAGTAGAAGTATTACTATTGTTGATGCAGTTACCGTAGTTCTCGAAAATATCTGCACGAAATGAACGTGCTTATTCTTTACACGCGTAAAAAATGACCAGAAATGCGGTACGTGAATATTTATGAATAAAATCACATGTAACTCGTAACTTTTTCGTATAAGTCTTAGTAGTTTCTTAGAACTAACTCTGAAAATTATTCTTGTTTCCAATACCGCTTCTTTAAAAAATAACAGTTGTTTCCCTACAAGGTGGAAAATACGACCAAGCCAAGGAACGTGAGCTTGAATTTTATCTCTCTGTGAATGGGCAACACATCATTCCTTCATTACAAGGTTGACTGTTCGCTATTTACATATTCAGTGCTCAGCTACTCCATCTCCGAATGTTATCACATTTTCTGGGTGAACAATGAAGTATTCCGGCGTAAACATAAGAGAATATACACGCATCAAAAAAAGTTTTGCATCACCTCTGTTCCGAGAGTTCCGGAACCTGTACAAAAAATTGGAATAGAGATCAACATAAACCTCATTTCCGCCGTTTTTATTGCTTATGAAAACCACACATTGCATGTTGTACCACCAAACAGTGAGACCTTCAGAGGTGGTGGTCCAGATTTCTGTACACACCGGTACCTCTAATACCCAGTAGCACATCCTCTTGCATTGATGCGTGCCTGTATTCTTCGTGGCATACTATCCACAAGTTCAGCAAGGCACTGTTGGTCCAGATTGTCCCACCTCAACGGTGATTCGCCGTAGATCCTGCAGAGTGGTTGGTGGGTCACGTCGTCCATAAACAACCCTTTTCAATCTATCCCAGGCATGTTCTATACGGTTCATGTCTGGAGAACATACTGGGCACTTTAATCGAGCGATGTCGTTATCCTGAAGGATGTCATTTACAAGGTGTCCACGATGGGGGCGCGAATTGTCGTCCATGAAGACGGATGTCTCGCCAATATGCTGCTGATATGGTTGCACTATCGGTCGGAGGATGACATTCATGCATCGTACAGTCGTTACGGCGCCTTCCGTGATCACCAGCAGCGTACGACGGCGCCACATAATGCCGCCCAAAGCAGCAGGGAAACTCCACTTTGCTTCACTCGCGGGACAGTGTGTCTAAGGCGTACAACCTGACCGGGTTGCATCCAAACACGTCTCCGACGATTGTCTGGTTGAAGGCATATGCGACTCTCAAAGGTGAAGAGAACGTGATGCCAATCCTGAGCAGTCCATTCGGCATGTTTTTGGGCCCATCTGTACCGCGCTGCACGGTGTCGTGGTTGCAAAGATGGACCCCGCCATGGACGTCGGCAGTGATGTGGTGCATCATGCAGCCTATTGCGCACAGTTCCAGTCGTAACACGGCGCCCTATGGCTGCACGAAAAGCAGTATTCTACATGGTGGCGTTGCTGTCAGGGTTCCTCTGGGCCATAATCCGTAGGTAGCGGTCATACAACGCAGTAGTAGCCATTGGGCGGCCTGAGCGATGCATGTCATCGACAGTTCCTGTCACTCTGTATCTCTTCCATGTCCGAACAATATCGCTTTGGTTCACTCGGAGACGTCTGGACACTTCCCTTGTTGAGAGTCCGTCCTGGCACAAAGTAATTATGCGGACGCGGTCGAACTACGGTACTGACCATGTAGGCATGGTTGAACTACAGACAACGCGAGCCGTATACCTCCTTCCTGGTGGAATGACGAACTGATCGGCTGTCGGACCCCCTCCGTCTAATAGGCGCTACTCATGCATTGTTGTTTACATATTTGGACGGGTTTACTGACATCTATGAACAGTCAAAGGGACTGGTTGTGTGATGCAGTATCCACAGTCAACGTGCATTTTCAGGAGTTCTGGAAACCGAAGTGATGCAAAACTTCTTTTGATGTGTGTAGAAGAAATTCTGTTTTCGACTTTGCCGCTGCTTTGGGAAACCTTATATAACAGAAAAAAGCTGTTTTAAAGTGCATTATTTGCGTCTATATGCATCAATCGACGGAAGCCTAAGTGCCTTCATAGCGATAACAGCTAAAAGAGAGGAACTTTATTCACCTTGTTTTCATTCAAAAGAATCACACGGAGAATGTTTTGTTGTTGAACTGAGAGTTTTGTTGTACCCTTTGCGTACGGATTCGGTTTTCTTTCCATAAAGCTATAAGTTTTTTATATCTGGAGCTCTACGTCTATTCCCATTACGTCCAATAACTTTCCAACAGGAAATCTTCTCTTGGAACATTTCTTCTTCTTTATTGTATCTGTCTTATGACAAGTTTAAACTGGAGACTGTTCATTGTGTCCTGTTCTGAGCATCTTCCTTCATCGTTTGAATGGTCGTCCTCTTCTAATGACGTCTATCACTCCAATTCTCTCCCGTCCATTTCCTCTTATTTCTCCCACTATTCCCTCTTTAATTATTTGTTGCGTATGATTCCTATGCAATATATGTCCCAGGTCAGATTTTTCCATATTCCTGATTGCTTTCAATAATCTCCTGTTTTCTTCATTACTTTTTCATTCTTAAGTCTGCCAGTCCAATTCACTTTAGCATTCTTCTTTACAGCGTCATTTCAAAACTATCTAAATATATTTCTTCTTTCTTTTTAACTGTCCGTGATTCACAGCTGTATAACACTACATTCCAGACACTACATTTAGCAGATCTTTTTCTCAGCTCCGTTGGGATTCTTCTAGATGTCAGTAACAGCTCCACATTTTCAAAAGCTCCCTTTTGCCGTAGATACCATCCGCCTTATTTCTTCTGCACAGATTCTGTTCCATGTCATTAAAGTGCTCAGATATAGAAACTGTTTGACGTGTTCTGTGCATTCCCCGTCTAAGAATGTGTTAACCAGAGCTTACTTATATTTTATTCTCATCACTTTGTCTTTCATATATTTATCTTCATTCCATTCTCCTCGACCTTCCAGCAATACTGTTCAACGTCTGCCATAGCTGCTGTTCCGATTCCGTCAGCACTGCTTGATCATCCGTACTGTGACGCGACATGCTCCTCTAGCATTTTTTGAATTTTGGACAGGTCAGTATTATCTCAGTTGCTTTTCTGAAAGCTTTCATATAATTTTATACACAGTACGTTATATGTCAAGCTAAAATTTATGAAAATGAATTACTTTATTTTCGATGTTACAATCAAAAAGTACTAGTTCTGAATGTACAGTTAAAAAAATTTATTTTTTTTAGAAACATTAGAAATTACGAATTATTGGCACACTTAAAAGTTCTATTATTAATTACGCAATACTGTACTGGTTACTACGTTTATTTTTGGATTCATTTATGAAATAATAATCTAAAGTAATAATGTAACAAAAACTTTTAGAAATTCATTTGTTAAGAAAAATTGTAAACCCTTTGGAATGTGGTTATTGCCGCAGATTGAGAGAGTCGTAAGCATAACACTGATGTGAGCGGACGTATTTTTGTATTTTGTGCGAACAATGTAATTTCGGCTTCGTTAATGTGAAAAGTCAAAAGACTGTATGAAGTACTAAAATGTGAGACAATGCATTTACATAAAAACAAAAATTCTGCAATACAAGTCTTCATATTTATTTAGATCAATCCAACCGTGAGGACCTAAAATGTGACATTTTCAGCTTCAAGAATCAGACCTCTAGACAAGAAGAACTGAAGCCAACTCTACATGAAAAGCTTAGTAAACTAGAAAGTTTATTGTAATCTTCGCTCCTCTCAGATCATCATGAAAGACTAATGTGGACAATAGATGGGATTAGGAAGGAGAGGGGAGATTACAGCACGTCTTATAGTCTTTATCCTTTCTCCACCAAATACAATGCCTCTTGCGCCCTCTATGGCCTTACATACCAGTTTTCCACATATTTTTTATAGCTTTGGTGACAGGAAGCATCCCCGCCAAACACCCCTTCCATTGCTCATCTCTTCGTGTCCTCATTCCCTACTCTGTCACTTTTCTCTTTGTGTACATCTCGTTTATTATCTTTCTATCTTTTCAGTATATACCAACACATTTTAAATTGTTGGCGGTGCACTCGAGTTTATCTTACTGAATCCCTTCCACCAGTCGATAACACAAACGCAGTTCAGTCGTTCTAAACGTGGTTTGGCACGTGTAGGACAACATAATTCTGTTTGGTAAGCATTGCATAAAATATGAGACCAGTGGAACATTTCGTATCTGAGTTAGAAAACTACTTTTTCTTTGGTGTTATTGATTTGTAGAATTTAGGTGAAAACTTTTATATTGATCGGGTAGTACGTAACTTCATTGAAAGCTGTTCTTTTGAGACTCGCTCAAAAATATCGGAAGGTATCATGCATGCACAAAGTCATTGTTGGGCGGAATTTCGAATAGGGATAATGACTGCGAAGATGACTATGACAAACTGTAGCAGAGCTAGTTCTCATGGTTCGTTTTGAGATTTTCTAGAACGTCATCCCTGAGTTGGTTCACCGTGGTTTGGAAACTCGGGTAAGACTTCTTAATGGGATCAGTCGTGTATTTGCAACAAGGGCTTTCTCTTGTAGATTTGGTATATTAGTTCACTTTATATTGCATAGTGATCACATGGTGGATCAAAATAAAGAAACTGAATCTGAAAATTTTCTCTCATTAGTTTCAAGGAATGCGATGGGAGTGACGTTACGAAGAATTTACACTCCCTCACAGTGAGTTACACATTCTTCGAAGATGATTGGTTTGGGTTCTGGAGAAATGTTGGGACATGTGAGGCAATACTGACCCTATCTTAGAACACAGGCCAAGGAAAGAGAAACCTGCTTTTATAGCAATTGTAGATTTCGATGAAGCTCATTACAGTGCTGACTGGAATAGACTCTTGGAAGTTCTGAAGGCAGTGACGATAAAATACAGGGAGCAAAAGGTAGAGTCGAAGGGCATGAAAGGGAAGCAGTACTTGAGTAGGGGTTGAGACAAGGTTGCAGCCTATCCGCAATGTTATTCAACCTGTATACTGAGCAAGCTGTGAATGAAAGGAAGGAGAAACTTGGAAAGGAAGCTAAAATTTAAGGAAAGGAAGTAAACACTTTGCTGTTTGTCGATGACATTGTAATTCTGTCAGAAACAGCAAAGGACTTGGAGGTGCAATTGAACGATATGGCCAGTATCTTAAAAGTAGGATGTAAATTTAACATTAACAAAAGAAAAACAAGGGTAATGGAATGTAACATAATTAAATCAGGAAATACTGAGGGATTTAGGTTAAGAAGTAGGGCATTAACTGAAGTAGATCAGTTTTGCTATTTGGACAGGAAAATAACTTATGCCGACCGAAGTGTAGAGGATATAAAATGTAGGTTTCTAATTTAAAGAAAAACTTTTCTCAAGAAGAGAACATAGAATATAAATTCAAGTGGTAGGAAACATTTTCTGAAGGCATTTATCTGGAGTGTAGCCTTATACGGAAGTGAAACGTGAACTATAAGCAATTCAAGAAAGAAGAGAACAGAAATTTTGGAAATGTGGCGCTATAGAAGAATGCTGAAGATTAAATGAGTAGATCGCTTAACTGATGAAGTACCAAATACAACTGCGGAGAAAAGAAATTTGTGGCATAACGTGACTAAAGGAATGGATAGGTATACAGGAAACTTTCTGAGACGTTAAGGAATCGTCAATTTAGTAATGGAAGAAAGTGTTGTTAAAAACTGCGGAGGAAGACCAAGAGACAAGCATAGTAGGCAGGTTAAATTAATGGATGAGGGTTGCAGTAATTATTAGTAAATGAAGAGACTCGCGCAGGAAATAGTAGCATAGAGAACAGCATAAAACCAACAAAAGATGATCAAGTGTAATACAGCTCTCTGTTATCACAACTCTCATGTAGTGCTGTGGCAGAATGTAGTTCCCCCGTACTTGTTGAGCGACGTTAGTATCATTTCAGAAGACGTACAGTGGATCACAGAGTACTAACGTAACTGTAAGGGCTTGTGCAGATAACTGTACGGTGCACTGGTAGTACCATTGTTTAGCGAGGAGGCGCCAGTGTACGAAACGCCGTGGGTGGTTATCTAACAAGCGACCTGCAGCATGCAAGAATAGCTCGTCCCGTTCCCGTTTGTATAACACAGGTCGCGAGTCGCCGCATAATGATGCAGCTGAAGTATACATCAGCCCGTAGCGGAAGCGATCGCTACCGGCACGCTAGATCACGCAGACTCCTCCAGCATTCATCACATTCAGCAGCCGGTATCGCTACTCACACAGAGGCACAGGGAAAAGATGGTTTCCGAATGTCATTTGCCATGTCAGCTGACAAGGCAGTCGCTGCTGAGAAAACCGAATTGTCAGAGAGAACTATTGAAAATTAACTTCACATCGTAAAAAACAGAAAAGACGTCAAACTGTAAAATTAATCTCATTCGATGTTACAAATCTATACATCAAAGAACCAGTAGCGGAAACAGTAGATGTTATATAAAAAAAGGCAACATTCTTCAGTGTAGAAAAACATCTGTCATAGCAGCCCACGTATTCATAGACCTCCTAAAGCTTACGCTCTTTCAAAATTATTCTGAATTTAATAAGAAATTTTGTGCACACGCAGATGGGGTTCCAATGGGCACTCCATAGCCGGAACGTTTGCAGAAACTCCTAAATACACGAGAAGAAATTCTTTTTGTACCAACAGCCAATTAATTGGAAAAATTGTCTATTACTTCAGATAAATAGACGATACCATACTGCTAATATATGATAACAATGCTGACATCCAAGAAATACGTCAAAAATTTAACAACTTAAATCCAAAAATAAACTACCTTATAAACTGAAATCAACAACTCTGTAAATTTCCTTGACCTGAAAATTAAGTAAAATAAACAACAAATATGCATTCGAGATATATAGAAAATCAACCACTACAGACAACATCATTAATAAAAATTCTTGTCACCCGACTGCACATAAATACGCATTTTTTAAATCAATGATCAACAAAATTGTAAGTTTTCCCCTAGACGAACATACAATACAAAAAGAAATTACAACACTACAATACGTAGCACAGAAAAATAATTTACACCCAGATATAGTGCTCAGAACGTACAACCAACAAACAAAACCTAAAATACGAATCATACATTAGTATAAAACACTGAAAAAACAACCTGCAACTAGAACAAAAATAACATATGTGCCAACAAATTGTCTGGGCAACGTAACGAATAAAATGAACGAACTTTTACGTAAGACAAATGTAAAATTAGCATCTTGCAGGACCAGTAATCTGAAAACACGAATTCGACCAGGAAAAGCCAAAAATCTCAGAATTTTCGAACTGGGGAGTCTACAAAATTTCTTGTGCAAACTGTACGAAATTCTGTATCCTACAAAAAGGAAGGAAAATCAACTTTGGATTCAAAGAATATACGAGAGCATGTGAAAGCAATAAATCAACTGTCTACCTACATATTAAAAATGGAACCCACAGAGCAAAACACATTGAAAACCAGTGTACAAATTTTACACAAAATATCTAAAGGACGTACTATGGATATTTTGGAAGAATTAGAGATGAAACTTCCTGGCAGATTAAAACTGAGCTTGGTAGAGCACTTGCCCGCGAAAGGCAAAGGTCTCGAGTTCGAGTCTCGGTCCGGCACACAGTTTTAATCTGCCAGGAAGTTTCATATCAGCGCACACTCCGCTGCAGAGTGAAAATCTCATTCTAGAATTAGAGATACACACATACGAGAAGTTTCCCGGACTTCTTACTCAATGAACACACTGACCTGTAACTCAAGTCCTACGTAGAAAATTTCATTGAGATTTTCGATCACGAGAAAATGAACATATGAAATCATAGATAACCCATGTACAAAAAATTTTAAGCAAGTAATATCTATGCAACAAAGATGAAAATTCTGTGAACATACAGCACAAATAGTTGTCAAACAATTATCACGAAAGCCGGCCGAAGTGGCCGTGCGGTTCTAGGCGTTACCGTCTGGTGTCGGGCAACCGCCACGTATATTAATCGCAAAATCTCTTAACAGTACCTAACATCCGAATTTACAGTAGTGTATCCAGAAGAAAACAGAAAGAACAGTCAAATGGAGTAAGCATTATCATTTAGACAATTCTACATGACAGTGACTCCTAATAAGATAATTGCAAGACGATAACAGATTATCTGTCAAGTCAGTTCGCGGAGACCAGAATGGCAACAAATTAGTGTCGACGTTTGGTTGCGACCTCTGTTGTTACCAAATTAGGACGAACGTCGCGACGAATGCTGCCTGACGATGGCAACGGATTATTTTTCTTCCAGGATGTATATTTGTCGACAGTTTGCAGCTCAACGTGAAATTGTCTTCCTGTGAATTTAATTTCGATTCGAGCTTAAAAACAAATTACTAAATATTTCGATGAAACGTCATGAATTTGGGTGTCAGCTAAGCACGAACCGTAGCATCACTGGCCTTAAATGACGGAAAGAGAAGTCGTATCAGTCGTGTGGGAAGCCGCTACACCACCATTAGTTGTATTTTTCAACTATAAACTCCAACAAATATTTCTGCATTGAATATTTTATAAGTAAACGATCTATATCACTAGGTTCTATTACATGTAATCGGCTTTGATCTAAACAAACCATCATTGGACATCTGAGTAACATCATTGAATAAAAACTAGTTACAAGCAATAAAAACTACCTCTTTTGATTGACTCATAATATGATATTTCATTGTAAAAATACAGCAACCAGCCACTTTTTAATGCGTTTTATTTATGCCAATATGCATTTCGGGTTTGCACCCATCTCCAGCTGGCAAATTACATGGATCTTCAGTTACTACAGTAGTACAATCTCGACAGCAGTTTGGATGCTGCAACAGGCCTGTGCAAAAGCTTTTGCACAGGCCTGTTGCAGCATCCAAACTGCTGTCGAGATTGTACTACTGTAGTAACTGAAGATCCATGTAATTTGCCAGCTGGAGATGGGTGCAAACCCGAAATGCATATTGGCATAAATAAAACGCATTAAAAAGTGGCTGGTTCCTGTATTTTTACAATGAAATATCATTATCCACGGCCACGGAGCTCAACAGTCCAAATATAATGGACAAATTGTCATAATATGATATTTGTTTAGTATCAATCTCTGTATTTTCTGCACGACATTATGCTTAAAGCCATTCAATATTCGTATTAACTACCAACTTGCATCACATGAAACGACGGATTTGTGTCCGCTATTTTATCTTCTTCGTTAACCATGTAGCTTAACCCCCAAGCGCAAGTTTATATTGTGCCGCAAACTGCAATAATTCTTGCTCCTGTTTACAACAGAGGTGTGAGGTAAGGCGAATGGTAAGCAATGTCAGTCTTTGTTATGATGAATTAAAGAAGTATTTACTTATCAGAACTAATACATTTCTTTACTTACATCTCTGCCTCAGTGTAACGAAGACAAAATTCGTTGTAGGCAGAAATATGCCTCATTATCTATTAGGGAAGGTCTCACATTAAAAAAAGGAAAAACGTTCGGTAGTCAAGTTAGTAATTGGCAGTTATAAAATGAAAGTGTCAGTTATGGTACATATTTCTCTTTATAACTACATAAGCTTGACGGCATGGTATGTATGTACTGAGTAACCATAACGCGAGCGTAACTATGCGGATTGTCACATGCTACGAAATCCCTTAGACTTTAAAGCTGCTACATCGGGTTTGCTAATCTGTTTCGCTAAGTTTGCTAGAAATTTGTTCTCCTCTACCATGTCACTTCGATAATAGCGTGCACATCGCGTTGACGGGAGATGCTACCACACTTCACAGTCATTAATTATCATCTTCATTTGCACTTTACTCAAATGTATTCAGTCACCATATCTGTCACTTCTGCAGCTGATGTAGTTTATCGGTCAACATTGTCAAAGTAAACTAAAACAAAGTACAAAGAAGTAATAGTAAGTAATAATAAAGTAAGTATAACAAATAGTAAGTAAATAGTAAGTAATAATAAAAAGTAAAAATAGTGATTCTGTTCACGGGGAGCACAAATGAGGTTGTTTGTGGTCTTCACTTCGGTTTCTGTGAGATAAAGTATCCCTGACACATCGCTCTCTGATCCATTGTTTCAGTTCATCACTTGAGACGAAACCTGCGGCGCTTATAGTTCTTTTTAATTTATATACTGTACTAAGTTCTCATAAAGTGCGCGTGAATATTGTGATTATACTTAATGTTTATTACTTCGAGATATATATATATATATATATATATATATATAATCTTGACGTGATATATTTATCTATTGTACTTATTTTTGATTCTGATGATCGTCTGTATAGGGTGATATAATCAATGTTCAGAGTAGATGGCAATTTATTATACACTACGTGATCAGAAGTATCGGGACACGTATATGAAAATGACTTACAAATTCGTCGAGCCCTCCATCGGTAATACTGCAGTAAATGTGGTGTTGGCCCACCCTTAGCCTTGATGACAGCTTCCACTCTCGCAGGCATACGTTCAATAGGTACTGGAAGGTTTCTTCGGGAATGGCAGCCCATTCTTCACGGAGTGCTGCACTGAGGAGAGCTATCGATGTCGGTCGGTGAGGCCTGGCACGAAGCCAGTGAACTAAAACATCCCAAAGGTGTTCTATAGGATTCAAGTCAGGACTCTGTGCAGGCCAGTCCATTACAGGGATGTTATTGCCGTCTAACCACTCCGCCACGGGCCGTGCTTTCTGAACAGGTGCTCGATCATGTTGAAAGATGCAACCGCCATTCCTGAATTGCTCTTCAACAGTGGGAAGCAAGAAAGTGCTTAAAACATCAATGTAGGCCTGTGCAATGATAGCGCCACCCAAAACAACAAGGGGTGCAAGCCCCCTCCATGAAAAACACTACCACACCATAACACCACCGCCTCTGAATTTTATTGTTGGCACAACACGCTGGCAAGTTATGTTCACTGGGCATTTGCCATTCCCACACCCTGCCATCGGATCGCCGCATTGTGTACCGTGATTCGTCACTCTGCCCACCGTTTTTCCACTGTTCAATCGTTCAACATTTACGCTCCTTACAGCAAGCTAGGCGTCGTTTGGCATTTACCGGCGTGATGTGGGGCTTATGAGCAGCCGCTCGACCATGAAATCCAAGTTTTCTCACCTCCTGCCTAACTAAGTATGTGCAGTGAATCCTGATGCAGTGAATCCCTGTGTGATGGTCTGGATAGATGTCTGCCTATTACACATTACGACCCTCTTCAACAGTCGGCGGCCTCTGTCAGTCAACAGACGAGGTCGGCCTGTACGGTTTTGTGCTGTAAGTGTCCCTTCACGTTTCCACTTCAGTATCGCATCGGAAACAGTTGACCTAGATATGTTTATGAGTGTGGAAATCTCGCGTACAGACGTGTGTCACAAGTGACACCCAATCACCTGACCACGTTCGAAGTCCGTGAGTTTTGCGGAGCGCCTCATTCTGCTCTCTCACGATGTCTAATGACTACTGAGGTCGCTGATATGGAGTACCTGGCAGTAGGTGGCAGTACAATGAATCTAGTATGAAAAACGTATATTTTTGGGGGTGTCCGGATACTTTTGATCACATAGTGTAATATACATCTCTATATCTATTCTCATCATGTCACCTTACGGTGTGAGATTGAAGTCATTCTCGTACCACCAACCTGATCGCTAACCTCTATAAGGAATTTTTACCCTACTTGTGAAACCAGCGCAGCGGCCTAGACAAAGAAGAGCTTAGAGTTGAATGACACGAAATGAGCGTTATTTCTGAATTCCACTCATCTCCACGTTCGCTTGTTCTGCTCGATCTGCTCTCACTGAATGCCAGGTTTCGAATACATGGCCTCACCACCTAATAAATGCCATACAACCTGTAATTGAATTAAAAATCGGAAATTTTAGAAAATAATGTTACAAATCTGTTGCAAATCACAAATTTGCAAAAAAAAATTAATAAAAATTTCAAATTCTTAGAATAAAACTATATTGATACGTCATCCCACATTCAAAGACCTTTACCAATATTCGATATCAAATTAATAGCATAAGCTCTAGCTTTCTCGGCATGTCTCTATTTCTCATATTATCTTCTATTGGAGCACTGTAGGACGACGCGCTCCACTGTTTGCTCTATTGCTCCGGGGTCGCATTCAGGGCTGTCGATGATGCCTCATCTGCATGGGGTATCCCTGGCTATGGCGTCGTCTATTTGGATTTTTTTTTTTTTAGGCCGCACCTAATCTTCCTGGGTATTTCGGAACAGGTGCTGGTATAGTGGATCTTCGTTACGATGGAACTTTTTGTTATAATTTGTTTTATTATAATTCCCTGCTGCTTCCAGAAGGGGTTGACTCTTCAACAGGCCATCAGCTTTCCACACAGGCCTGCGGGACTTTAGGCATGGAGTGTGGAGCTTTATCCAGTACAGCGTGGATTAGAAGTATGGTTGGGAGGATGGGATCATAAAGGTTGTTCCATTCGCTAATTGTGGCCTGTTGCCGTCTCGGGTCTGGCGGAGCGATGTCTGCAAGGTGTCTATGTGGATTTCAGCGTTCTAGTTACAATGCACATTGACTTATTTACATGTACATCTAGTTCGTTGATGTATCTGTTTCTGCACCATATTGGCGCTCAATACTCTGCAGCTGAATACACTAGTGATTGTGTTACGATGTGAAGGATACTTGCCTGCGCTCCGCAGGCTGTATCTACCAATTTCTTTACTATGTTATTTCTGGTCTTTAGTTTTTGTGCAATTAGCTGTAAGTTTTTATGTGTTAGGGAACATCCAAGTTTGATACCAAGGTATTGTGGACAAAATTTTTATTTATTACGAGTAGTATGTTGAAAACTGTGACAACTTCAACGATGGTGATCCTGGGACACACACTGCAAGAGAAGAAAGGCAATGAGTACATTTATACGGCGACTGCATTAGACATACGATCCCTCATAATCATAAAGATCTACAAGAGCCTTAAAGAGGTGACGTTAGAATTGTCACTAAAGCTTAACTTCGTTATTCATTTATGTGGCGACACAGTACAGTCACCTGCTATCAGATTCATATGTCGCCAAACTCAGATGTCAATTTTTAGTAGTCATCGACACCCCGCACATTGTAACCACCAGGAATTGTATTTTTACATGAATGGTGTGGCCAGATAACGAGTAAAATGTATGGGTGATAAACGCCATGCAAAATGGAAGAAACAGCAGGAGCCCTTCTGAATGGATCACCTTGGCATTTGTCTGCTGTGATTTAAGGAAACCACAAAGAACGGACGAGTGAAAGGAATCGAAATGAAAGTGGCACTAGCCTAGTGATTACAACTGAAAATTTCCGGTTCGAGAAATCCATCATGCATATTGTAGCTATCGCCTACCTGTAATTCATTCTGCCTGTCGGTACGAGTACGTCCCATTCTAGGCATTGTGAACTGCGGAAAATACCGAGGAGGAGCGGATTTAGTTCCACATTTAACGCTCACATAATATATGCCGAAGATAGAGTTGGTGAACGTCAATAAATCTGTATGGGAATTTCTACATTAAGCTAAACAGTGCATCCTGTTACCCGACATCGAAGAATTACTCGTATATTCTCAGCGAGAAGAAGACCACCCTGCATAGCAATCTACATTTTTGCTCTATCGATTTAAATCTCGTTTTCATTTTGACTTTGTGCTCATCCCTGTTAGAAGGACAAATTAAAACACTCTTAGAGCGTTTTAACTTGGAGATGCCTCAATAGCTGCGTTCACTTTTACGAAAGAGATTACTCGTGTTACGCCTTTTGCTACACACGGCATATTTCCGTAACTAAACTTACATACAATCATTACAAACCAGCTAAACAGACAACTGTGACTGAGTGATTTAATTCAAATTTCTATACAGCGTAGAAAGTTGGATGTAAAATGGTAAGACCTTTTCTATACTCCCCACTATATTTGTGTTGTGTTCTGTTTACACAAGTTTTACTTGCTCGTTTGCTTCGATTTATGTTACTACCGCTCTTACCACTCTTCCTGTCTTCTAGAATTGCAGACTCACTTCAGTACCCATAGAAGAGATATAGTAAGCTATCTTTCATATAGATAAGATTTTACACAGAAACTGGATATTCATTCTATGTCCCAGACATTTTGGTCGCGTTATTGTATGACTATCAACAAGGAATTGTAGTAATGTTCTTTTCTGAGCATCGTAAGGAACGTGGCTTCTCAAGCTGTAGCACTCGAAGCTTCGGTACTGGATTTTTCTGAGTTTTTGTCAAAATACCTAAATATTAGTATAAAATTATTGTAATATTTTATGTAAGAAAGTCTAATCCGTATTCATTCCATTTCCTGATGTTCTGACTAACATTATGTACATACTTTATGAACTGATTATATGGAAGTAAGCAACAAATTTACATGACATCTTCATTACTAATGAAATGACTTCCTATCTCTTAACAATAAAATTCTCATGAACTGTCGACATATTTTATAATGCCAGAATTACGCTTTTGACTGTTGTGTGATTATTTCTGTTTGTTCTGAAGTCTTGGAACACATTTGCAGAAGTGATACACGAATAATGAGAAACTTCTCCGTAACTTCTGTTACACGATGTCGTTGCTGCCTCTGATTTTTGGTGACACAAAGAATCCGGGCCCGAGGATTAACCCTCGGTACACTCGTATCTTGCTTTCGATACTTTGAGTCAGATGGAAGCTGCACAGAAAGAACTCAACGCAGCCCAATACCACGGCAATTATGACTTAAAGGTGAACCTTGATATGCAACTATTCAGACCGGATGAAGTTACTGTGAAGGTCGTTGATAAATTTGTAATTGTAGGAGATAAACACGAGAAGAGGCAGGACCAGTATTGATCTGTTTCAAGGAGTTTCGCTCGTCATTACTTAATACCGAAAGACGCTAATACAGACAAAATAGCATTACATTTTCTTCACATGGTGTACTTCGCATTGTTGCGCCGAGAATAAAGCAGTGCCTATGCCGGACATAAATGAGAGGATATCGCCTATAGTAATACAATCTGCATCAGCGTAAAACAAGTTCGAGAACCTTCATAGGTTGAGCGGTGGGAACAGCTGCAGATGAAGAAACATCATACAAGTAAAGGGGGAAACAAAATTTGTGCTCCAGGACTGTAGTAGCAGTCTGTGTAAAGACAATGCATTTGTGTATAAAACTTGAGATTTTTTTCCCCCTGTAGAAGACTTTAAAATGGTTCAAATGGCTCTGAGCACTATGGGACTTAACATCCATGGTCATCAGTCCCCTAGAACTTAGAACTACTTAAACCTAACTAACCTAAGGACATCACACAACACCCAGCCATCACGAGGCAGAGAAAATCCCTGACCCCGCCGGGAATCGAACCCGGGAACCCGGGCGTGGGAAGCGAGAACGCTACCGCACGACCACGAGATGCGGGCAGAAGACTTTATTTCATCAATTTTTTATCTACATCAGTACTCCACAATCCACCTGACGCTATATGGAAGAGAGTAATTCTGGAACCACGGTGCACATAATTTGCTAAATAATCGCTATGATAGACGGTTAAGCTCACAGAGCATAATTGTTTCGCAAGAGTAGAACAGTGTCCGTAAGCAAGGCAGGACAGCTCGGTAAGAAGTAAAACTTTACCAGATAAGCAGATAGCGAACAACTTTGAAACGGAAGTCTGTTGCGAACTGGAAACGCCGGCCTTGTGTTGGAGCATATGCACGAAAGCCGCTGTTCGACTCGGTCGCTGAAACTGTGTCAATGTTGATGATAAGTGCCTCAGCCTGTGCGTTCATATCTGCACAACTTGCAGCGAACTGCAAGAGGAAGGCCATCCGGCTTCACTCGCAAAAGGCAGGGACATGTTTGTCCTGTTTTTAATTATTTTCGTTGCATTGTCACGTGGTCGGTTCTTCGCTGATCGATGCTACCTGAAACGTGTTATTGTCACCGGAACCTTTTTCTCTTCCTCTAGCCTGCCTCCTTATACGGTATCACGTAGAGTAACGAGATCAGTGAGTTGTTTACTTATCATACTTTCCTTCATAGCTTTTAGCTTTCAGTTCTCATTTAATCATTAGTTGTAAGCCACTAGCCTAGTCAGGAAACTACTGGGAAGGAATCTATTGTGTCCTTGTTAAACGAAGAATCGAGACGTAGACTAGAAATGGTATACAGAAATAACAGGAAACCTCTTTCCAGTTCGGATCCCCTCGATAACGAGTTCTGTGCTTTTTTGCTTCTGTCAGCGATTCGTCATCCCTGAATGTAAAATCAGTTTTTGCATTTGTACTCTCTAAGCTCTCTAAGCCCTAGAACGATATGTAACGGAGGACACAGATTATACTAATATCGTTTCCCATCCTTTCTGTTGCTATCGTGGTTGGAGCGTGCAAAGAAAAATGGCTCTGAGCACTATGCGACTTAACTTCTGATGTCATCAGTCGCCTAGAACTTAGAACTAATTAAACCTAACTAACCTAAGGACATCACACACATCCATGCCCGAGGCAGGATTCGATCCTGCGACCGTAGCGGTCGCTCGGTTCCAGACTGTAGCACCTAGAACCGCACGGCCACTCCGGCCTGCGTGCAAAGAAAGATTGACGCTACCCTTCTGTATTAATTCGCTGTTTCCCAACTTCACCATTGTGGTCATAACTAGAGATGTTTGTTGAAGAGGAAATGTGTTTCTTGGCTAATTTTTAAACTTGAGCTTTCGGTGTTTTGAGAAGCTATACGTCATGTACAACACCTTCTTGCAGCGTTTCCGACTAGGATTTGCCAAGTATACCTGTGAGGCTTTGGATCTGGCTAGACCGAACCGTGACGAATCACGTTGATTCAAGTTCAATTTTTGCTGTCTTCCGTTAACCATCTTGGTAATGGACCCAGACCAAAGTGGAAAATTCAAGGATTCGTCGAACGAGGGATTACAGTTACACCAAAGACCGCATTTCATTAACAGAGCACTAAGAAGATACAACAGGTCTTCTGAAGAGACTGCCTACACTCCGCTTATCCGTCCTCTGCTAAAGTACTGCTGTACAGTATGGGATCCTTACCAGATAGGATTACTGATAACATAAGATCAGCTCATTTGGTATTATCGCAAAATAGGAGAGAGAATATCAAGGATATGATAAGAAATTTGCCAGCCGAGCGGTTCTAGGTGCTACAGTCTGGAGCCGCGCGACCGCTACGGTCGCAGGTTCGAATCCTGCCTCGGGCATGGATGTTTGTGATGTCCTTAAGTTAGTTGGGTTTAATTAGTTCTAAGTTCTAGGCGACTGATGACCTCAGAAGTTAAGTCCCATAGTGCTCAGAGCCATTTGAACCATAAGAAATTTGGGATGCCTATCATTAAAACAAAGGCGTTTCTTATTGTGGCGAGGTCTTTTCACGAAATTTGAGTCGTCGATTTTCTCCCATGAATGCGAAAATATTTTATTAATTCCCACCTCCGGCCGAACAGGCCTTGGAAGGCCCAACGGTACCGACCGGCCGCCGTGTCATCCGCAGCTCACAGGCGTCACTGGATGCGTATATGGATGTGCATGTGATCAGCACACCGCTCTTCCGGCCGTGTGTCAGTTTACGAGACCGGAGCCGCTACTTCTCAATCAAGTAGCCCCTCAGTTTGCCTCACAAGGGCTGAGTGCACCCCGCTTGCCAACAGCGCTCGGCAGACGGGATTGTCACTCATCCAAGTGCTAGCCCAGCCCGACAGCTCTTAACTTCAGTGATCTGGCGGGAACCGATGTTACCAGCGCGGCAAAGCCGTTGGCATAACTCCCACCTACATAGTGAGAAATAATCATCGCAATAAAATAATAAAAATTAGAGTTTACATGGACAGATTAGTTGTCCATTTTTCGTACTATTCGAGAGCGGAACGGTCGAGAAATAGTCAAAAAGTGTTCATTGAAGCTTCTGTCAGACATTTAATTATAAATTGCAGAGTAGTCATGTAGAGCCGGCCACGGTGGCCGAGCGGTTCTAGGCGCTCAGTCCGGAACCGCGCGACTGCTGCGGTCGCAGGTTCGAATCCTGCCTCGGGCATGGATGTGTGTGATGTCCTTAGGTTAGTTAGGTTTAAGTAGTTCTAAGTTCTAGGGGACTGATGACCATAGATGTTGAGTCCCATAGTGCTCCGAGCCAAAAGTCATGTAGATGTAGAACGAAGATTTCGTTAGTGCCCTCCTACGGGCGTCGATTATATTTACTAAGGATTCTTCTGATAAATCTCTGGCTTCTTCAAGGCTAGATTTATGTGGTGGTTTCGCCTGAAGTCTCTCTCCGGAGGGATACTCTAAAATACTTGATAACTGTGGCTGATTACACTGATTAATCGTCGATTGTATGATCAAACGATATCAGATATTTTCATCTACTGACGCGCATCGCATTGGTTTGCACTTCTTTTACTTATTTTTTATGAAGATATGCCAGAGACATTTCAGTAAGTCTGGTTATACTGATGATTGGTTGATAGCAACACAGCACAAACAAATCGAGATCGCTGAAGATATATTAACAAGAGACCTAAGTACAATAGGACACTATTCTCGTACGTGGGGACTTCAACAGAACCATAACAGAACTGATCCTACATGCTTTTATCTGAATAATATAATAGATAACCATGAAACGGACATACATTTCGAGGTTGATCCTCTGACCCATAGCAAACACGCGCAGTAGCTTGGAGTTATACTTGAGGGAACGCTGTCATTTAAACAGCATCTAACGAAGACTGCAGCTGTATTGAGGTCAAGAAAAAACGTTTTGTAAAAATTATGTGCTACAACATGGGATTCTGCAGCTCCGACCTTACGATTATCTGCCCTCGGCCTTGTCTACTCACTGGCAGATTACTCCTGCTCCGTCTGGGTGAACAGTAGCCACACGGAGCTGGCAGATGCACAACGAAATCGAAGAATACGGATTGTTACTGGTAGGATTAAGTTCACCCCAGTTCTGTGGTAAACTGAGAAGAAAGAGTATAATTCTGAGGAAATTTGAGAAAATCTGCGCCGGCCGAAGTGGCCGTGCGGTTAAAGGCGCTGCAGTCTGGAACCGCAAGACCGCTACGGTCGCAGGTTCGAATCCTGCCTCGGGTATGGATGTTTGTGAAGTCCTTAGGTTAGTTAGGTTTAACTAGTCCTAAGTTCTAGGGGACTAATGACCTCAGCAGTTGAGTCCCATAGTGCTCAGAGCCATTTGAACCATTTTGAGAAAATCTGCAACAACCAGCAGCGGCCATTTCATGAGGACATACCTGCTATCTGGATCGACGGAGTGCCCTCTAGACACCCCCTACTGGAACAACTAGCAAACTGGTCAACCATAACTCCAGTCTCCACGAAGCTTGGACTCAAAAATGGTATCTTAACACTCCCACACAGCTGCACAGTTTTTACAAACTATAGGAACTTGATCTACCCTATTAGTGCACTCAACCTGATCAGGACGAACCATGGGAATTGCGTTGACCTGTTATGCAGATGGAGATAGAACACCACTGCGTAATGAGCCAAGACAGACTGTCAGACATAACGTTGAACCGCGCCCTCGAAATCCGTACCCTGGAAACCGCTCGGACTTCATGGACACAACAGCAAATGTGATCAATTAAATTTTGTAAGTTGTGTACATGTTTTATTCGTTGTTCTAAAGTGATGCCTAGTTGCCATATAATTAATAGAAATTTGTTTAGGCATTGGTTATCTGCACACCACCTTGCATTTTGCAACTATTTTCTAACGACAAGATCTCCCTATACACAACTGCCTTATCTGCAACCAGCCGCAGAACTGCTAGCGAGCGAGGTGGTGCCGTGGTTAGCACCCTGGACTCGCATGCGGGAGGACGACGATTCAAACCAGCATCCGGCCATCCTGATTTAGGTTTTCCGTGATTTCCCTGAATCACTTCAGCTCAATGCCGGGATGGTTCCTTTGAAAGGGCATGGCCAACTTGCTTCCCAATCCGTCCCTAATCCGGCGGACCGATGACGTCGCTGTTTGATCCCCTCCCGTGAACCAACCAGTCAACCAACCAACCAACCAAGAACTACTGTACAAACGTTGTCTCGCAGTCCTTTGGATACACAGGGTGTAATGGATGTGTGTTCACATATTTCTATTTGTGACCGAGGACGGTGTACTGAACAACATTACGTCAGTACTGCGTCATAATAATTATAACTATTACAAATCGTACAATTTTAGGTTGGTTATTACCTCCAAGCACATGTGGCATAAGCAAGCCATTAATGCTTATTTTCCCTTGGGCAGCAGGTCAGGTGTTGAAATGTGGAACCTTGGATGCGAAACGGCTAATCTATACTGACAGGTGTAGTCCACTTAGTGGTGCACTTACAACTGTGCGTAAAACATCACATCGTAAATTACGTAACGTGTTTGATGGGAGACTGTTCGACACAGAGAAAGAAACAAAAAACACACTGATGTGTGTACATATTATGGTACCACATATAAGAATACCAGCGCTTATACATGAACAACTGTTTGTATTGTCATCATCAAACAGAAATGTTTCGGTGTAATTCCTTTCGTTGATGTCATAAAGATAAAAACTTAATTTTCTTATCCATTGTCTCATCATATCAACAGTATCAAAAACTAAAAAGAATCGTAGAGAAACTGCACTCATGTCTTACTCACAAATTTGTCCGGGCCTTAGATTTTCCATTTTCTACAATGGAGATTTCTGATATTTGATGCTTGCTTTCTACTACCTTTATTACGTGTAGAGTTCTTCCTCTTTTGCACATAGTCTCCCAAAGCTTTTATCTAATTTACTTTATCGAAAGCTTTGACACAGTCTATGAATAATAAATGTGTCTCTATACTGAACTCAGGGTAGCCGTGCAGTCTAAGGCGCCTCGCCACGGTTCGCGCTGCTCCCCACGTCGGAGGTTCGACTCCTCCCTCGGGCGTGTGTGTGTGTGTGTGTGTGTGTGTGTGTGTGTGTGTTGTCCTTAGTGTAAGTTAGATTAAGTAGTGTGTAAGCCTAGGGACCGATAACCTCAGCAATTTGATCCCACAGAACTTACCACAAATTTCCAATTTTTGTATTGAACTCGCTGTGTTTCTCGACGATTTGTCTATTAGCAAACTTATTGTCTGTGCACTATCTACCTTTCCTAAAGTCTGTTTGCTGTTCTAGCAGTCCGCAGTTCGTGGTCTAGTGGCTAGCGTTGCTGCCTCAGGGTTCGATTCCCGACCAGGTTGGGGATTTTCTTCGCTCCGCGACTGGGTGTTTGTGTTGTCCTCATCATTTCATCATCATTCATGACTGTGGCGAGATTGGACTGAGTAACGCTTGGGAATTTGTACGGGCGCTGATAACTGCGCAGTTGAGCGCCCCACAAACCAAACATCATCATCATTATCTTCTAGCAGAATATTTTCAACACAATTACTCTTGCTCTATGGTACTATTTTACAATACATTTTATACCCTTTTTTCCGGGAGGTACCTCTCTAGTTTTCACAATTACTTCTGTCTCCTTTCTTGTAAACAGTTAATGTTGTAGCTAATATCTAGTGCTTTGCAAGTATTTTATTTATGCAGCATCTGTGAATATAGTTGAGAAATCTAGATTTCAGTGTGGGAGATTTATATTTAAATAGTTCTGTGTTAATTCCATCAGTGCCCAGTGTTTTCCTATTTTTCATTTTCCCCATTGGATCTTCTAATTCCTTCATTTCTATTTGATTAATTGTGGACATGCTGGCTACGTTTGAGAAGCGTGGCTTTGTGGAATAATTATTTATTAGTGTTTTCTGCTACCAGGCATTTATTTGTTTTACGTTTAATTTAACATAACGCAACACTTTTCTGTCTATCTTCAGGCTTTACGTGTACATAAAACTGTTATCGAAAAGTAAATAGTCTTACACTAGAATAAAATAGAAAGTTTGTTTACTGTTCGCTGCTGGAGGGGCTGTTGGAGTGTTTTGAAGGAAGGAGTGTGGGGGTGTTTTGGTTGGCCAGAAACTGATATTCAGTAATTTCTTCTGTTTGTGTGGAGCTGTCTCTCGTTGCTTATTGTGACTGTGGTCACAGCCTGTGTGGGATGCAAAGGTATCTGCGTCACACACAGACTCTGGTGTCAATCATAATAAACAATGAGACATAGCTCCACATAAGCAGAAGGAATCACTGGAAATCAATTTCTGTCCAACCACTGCTTCCCTCCCTCTCTTAAAATACACCTACCACCCTTCCAGCAGCTTATAGTAAACAAAATGTTCCATGGTAATGTAGTGTAAGACGACATTTAAAGAAAGAATGTTCTGTTTACATAAACGTCAGAAGACGGGCAGAACACGTTCAAAACGCTTTGCGTTATGTTAAATTAAACATTAAAACCAATGAAAGTGACTGGTAGTACAAAATACAGATAAATAATCCTTCATTTCTATTCTATTTAATGTCGATTCCTCCTCTACTTCGTGAGCATCGCTTTCGCCCAGATTTTTATTTACATCTTTTAATCGGAAGGACGGATCCTGAACTTGGAGAAAGTTATGATGATGCTAAGCATTCCCGACTGCAAGGTATAAGTGTGTCGAGCTCGTTTGTAAGTCGGGGCGTGACTGCGGCAGCCGGCTGCGTGGAGTGGCCTTCTCAGGAAGTTCAAACGATGTGGCGAGCGCCGGGCGGCTCCCGGGCACGTCACACTCCTCCGAAATCATGTCGAGGCTACTGCTCCCGGCCGAGGTCAATTCCATCGGATGCCGATACTAACGTCGCGAAGCGCGACGTAACGGGCCACGCACAGACTCTCGCAGGCGCCGTCTTTGAAAAAGAGGGTGGTTAGCGCTCTCTGCAAGCCAGCTCAGCCCAACAAATGCCACAATTGTTCTTTTTCAGACTAAACTGTCACCCCTGTGCCCTCAAGCAAAAGATGCGTAAGGATTCGTACACACTGCCTCACAATCTCTCAGTCTCCATGTTTACTCAGACTCATAGGTAGAGATGGAAGACATGGGAGACTACAAATTGAATGACGTAGGTGCCATTATTTTAAATATTTAGCGAACAGTTAGTGGATAACGTCGAAAGTTCTACACTACTGGCCATTAAAATTGCTACACCACGAAGATGACGTCCTACAGACGCGAAATTTAACCGACAGGAAGAAGAAGCTGTGATGTGCAAATCATTAGCTTTTCAGAGCATTCACACAAGATTGGCGCCGGCGGTGACACCTACAACGTGCTGACATGAGGAACGTTTCCAACCGATTTCTCATACACAAACAGCAGTTGAACGGCGTTGCCTGGTGAAACGTTGTTTTGATGCTTCGTGTAAGGAGGAAAAATGCGTACCATCACGTTTCCGACTTTGATATAGGTCGGATTGCGGTTTATCGTATCGCCACATTGCTGCTCGCGTTGGTCGAAATCCAATGACTGTTAGCAGACTATGGAATCGGTGGGTTCAGGAGGATAATACGGAACGCTGTGCTGGACCTCAACGTCCTCGAATCACTAGCAGTCGAGATGACAGGCATCTTATCCGCATAGCTGTAACGGATGGTGCCGCCACGTCTCGATCCCTGAGTCAACAGATGGGGATGCATGCAAGACAACAACTATCTGCACGAAGAGTTCGACGACGTTTGCAGCAGCACGGACTATCAGCTCGGAGTCCATGGCTGCCGCTACCCTTGACGCTGCATCATAGACAGGAGCGCCTGCGATGGTGTACTCAACGACGAACATGGGTGCACGAATGGCAAAACTTCAGTTTTTCGGATGAATCCAGGTTCATTTCAGATATGTTACGACCCGTGGCTCTACCCTTCATTCGATCCCTGCGAAACCCTACATTTCAGCAGGATAATGCACGGCCGGATGTTGCAGGTCCTGTACGGGCCCTTTCTGGATACAGAAAATGTTCGACTGCTGCCCTAGCCGGCACGTTCTCCAGATCTCTCACCAATTGAAAACGTCTGGTCAATGGTGGCCGAGCAACTGGCTCGTCACAATACGCCAGTCACTACTCTTGATGAACTGTGGTATCGTGTTGAAGCTGCATGGGCAGCTGCACATGTACATGCCATCCAAGCTCTGTTTGACTCAATGCCCAGGCGTGTCAAGGCCGTTATTACGGCCAGAGGTGATTGTTCTGGGTACTGATTTCTCAGGATCTATGCACCCAAATTGCGTGAAAATGTAATCACATGTCAGTTCTAGTATAATATATTTGTCCAATGAATATCCGTTTATCATCTGCATTTCTTCTGGTTGTAGCAATTTTTAATGGCCAGTAGTGTATGAGACATTTTGCGGACAATGGTGCAGCCTGTAGAACGGCTGCAACGATTGAAGACCGCAGCCGATCTACAACGGTGCAAGGGCTGGTACTTGAAACCGAACGCAAATAATTATAACGTAGTGCACCCAATATGCGAAGAGATCCACTAATTTTTGAATGAAATCATGCTGCCATTTGACTGTAAATTTTTACTATTTATTTCACCATCATGATTTCGGCTGTAGAGCCATTTTTGAGGCCAATGTTGAAAACTCCATTGTAAAACTCCATTCCACTAGTAATGGAGTTTTCGCCGTTGCCTCTGAAAATGGCCCTGCACCTGAAATCGTGATATTGACATAAATCCATATATAAAAATATTCAGCCTGGTATGTTCGTGTTCGCAAAACTTGAAAATTTGTCTGTCAATTGACTTTAAGTTTTAAACAACGTTGTATGCGAAAACGCATGAGTTTTGTTTATATATATAAACTTAATAAATATGTAATAGGGAAACACTGTTACCAAAAATTTCGGAAAGTTCTTCAGCGATTTAATTCTAGTTTTTGCATAATCCTCTAATGAACATTCGGAAGGACATAAAAACGTACTAAGCAAAAGACTCTAAATGTTCTTAACCGTTTCACTTCAAATTTTAAACAATGTTCTATAAAACATTCAGACGATTATCGATGATATATTTTGAAACAATGTACAAATTTTCTCTTAAAACCGACAGCGAGAAAGAAAATGCTCTGCTGTGAAAATGTGCGGTTTGTTTCCTTTGTAGCATACAGTTTCAACAACGATAGTGGGGATTTTAAACCGTTAGGGGAATTGTTTCTCCCATATAAATTGTTTCTCATTATATGTATTTGTAATTCTGGCTTGTGTGCCTCTGGTTAGACTGCTGCTACAGAGTCTAAATTTGCAATAACAACAAACAAAGCTTAAGGCGCTCAGTCCGGAACCGCGCGACTGCTACGGTCGCAGGTTCGAATCCTGCCTCGGGCATGGATGTGTGTGATGTCCTTAGGTTAGTTAGGTTTAAGTAGTTCTAAGTTCTAGGGGACTGATGACCACAGAAGTTAAGTCCCATAGTGCTCAGAGCCATTTGAACCATTTTGAACAAACAAAGCTCATGGTCAGAGGTGGGGGGGAGAGGAAATGAACACAGAGGTGGGAGGTGATGAACAGAGAGAGGGGGAAGGAGGAGGACATGGACAGTGGGACTTATCTTTAGCACAAAAAGGCTGCCCAAATCATCACATTTCTATCACCAAAATTTCTACTCGTTCTTACCTGCTACTCTGTTCTCAGATCATTCCAATAATACTGCCCATCTAAAAAACCTCCTCTCATCTCTGAACATCACTTTATCCCATCCTGAAGTCCATGACATGTTTTTCAGCAAACTCCAGTCTAACCTGTTTATGTTTGGGAGTTAGAGCGGGTTTCTGCAGTCGTTTCTTAATTGCAAGATGTTTGCCATGTGACAAAATGTATCGTACACGTCTCGTAGTTAGTAGGTACTGTAAATCAGCAACAAGTTGAGAAGAATAACTGTTCCCTCACTGCTGTAAAGACAAGTACCCACTCACTAACACAGTGCAGATCCGACTGCATTTATACTGAGTTCATCCATCTGCCACCTAAAGCGTTGATGCCCTGTTATGCATGTAGTGTACTACTCACATAAAAGGCGATCCCATTTGACTGCATTTGTCGGTACACTCAATTTCATACTATTGCATACACATTATGCACAACTATTCCAACCAACAATGTTAATTTTCTTCCAAATACCCATGCCTCTTTACCGATTTCCACTACTGTGGAACGGATCCACTACGAAGCCATCACAAACTCGTTAGAGGACTACAAGAAGAGGGGAAGAGCTATTAGGAGGTTCATCGAAGAATAAAGCTATGTAAAGCACGATCTATTCACGAGAACAACAAGAAAGAAGTGATGTATTATAGTTTTAGAAACTATCTGTCAGCTTTTATCATAATGTTCAATAACGCTAACCACAGTATCATACACTAATGTATTTGCGTTACTGAACTTTGTTGTTGAAACTGACAACTTTCAAACACGCTACAACCATGACCTTTCATGCAGTAAAAAGTGATACCGTTAAAAATAAATAACGGATTGAAGCAACCTTCGCCAGGCTCCATACAGTGTCTTGCGGGATATTTGCATAGATGTACTAGAGAAGTGCGCTATAAAACAGTTAGTATATGTCAAGCGTTATTAATGTTATGGCACTGAGTTAATACGTTATAAACAATAACATAATTCTTTAAAACATACTGCAGTGAGTTCCACACAGCAGGTAACTGCTAGTTATCACATCCACACATCCAGTATGTTTTAAATTCTTTATATGAAAGACATTAGTCTTGCCGGAGTGGCATAATGTATGACACTTATCAACTGTTTTATAGCAACTTGCAGTGTAGTGCGGAAAATCGGCTACAGCAGAGGAACAAATCGAGATGTACATCTCAGAGTAATGTAAAAACTCAAAACGCTCGAAATGTGGCGAATATAATAATAAAAATAACATGACCGACATAAATAATTCTTTCATTTTGTACGAATTACAGGTAATAAAAAACGGTTTTACTGATAGCCTACTGGCGCCATAACTGGTGTTCACAGAAATTCTGATGAAGATGAGGTGACAAACTGTATAGCCATGACTTACTTACTTTTTATTAATTTATTTCTCAAGTAAAGACCTGCTGCTTATTGTTATATAGCAGGTCGTACATTTTGTGATTTGACATGTTGTTGTTGCCGTTGTTGTGGTGGTCTGCAGCCCAGAGACTGGTTTGGTGCGGCTCTCCATGATACTCTATCCTGTGCCATCCTCTTAATCTCCAAATAACTACACAAACCTACCTCCTTCTGAATCACCGAGCGAGGTGGCGCAGTGGTTAGCACACTGGACTCGCATTCGGAAGGACAACAGTTCAATCCCGTCTCCGGCCATCCTGATTTAGGTTTTCCGTGATTTCCCTAAATCACTCCAGGCAAATGCCGGGATGGTTCCTCTGAAAGGGCACTGCCGACTTCCTTCCCCATCCTTCCCTAATCCGATGAGACCGATGACCCCGCTGTCTGGTCTCCTTCCCCAAACCAACCAACCAACCAACCCTCCACACTTCCCTTCATCACTAAATTGGTGATCCCTTGATGCCTCAGAACATGTCCTAGCAACCGATCCTTTATCCTAGTCAATTTGACATGTTACATCATACACATTCAGTTTTATTACTCGTAAATTTTGATATAGAAAAGTACAAGTGCATATATACAATTTTCTTTAAACTTGTTACTAACTTAGATAACGATAATAATAAATATGATACATAATAGGATGTGGATGTATTTTAAATTTAAATTAAAGGTGTATGTAATTGAAGAAATAAAAGATGGGAATTTAACTTAGATATGAGTGACAGTTCTTTCCTTTATACCTTCTGTTTGTGGCTACATCTGTTACATATGTTGCCTTGACTTTGCTAATAATTAATTAATAATGTATTGATTAATTAGGTTACAGTGTGTTTCCGAGCGTAAGGCTACGTTGGAGATTGGGAAATGGTTTAATATGTCACAGTCAGCTGCATCAGGTGCGAGGGGACTCAAATATAGCTACTTTGTTAATGTGACTACATACTTAACAGAAATACCGTCTCTAACGACAGCGCTGTAGACGGGACGTTAAACCCTAATCTTCCTTCGACAGAAATATGGACACCATAAAAAACTGAAAGTAGGAGAACCAAGGCGATGGGTATGTTACGCAAGAGATAAGTTCACAGTAATGACAAAGACAAGAAAGAAAACCCGAATAGGGCGTAGAGTGAGATAATGTTATGGTAATGAAAACAACTCTTATCTTAAAACAACATAGTCAGTTTGCACTTAGGAGAATAGAATAAAGGTACAGCAAAGTAAAATATTTCGTGACTTGATGCTGCCGGATATTATGTCGATGTTTGTGATGCTAGTGGCGTCACCATTCCAGCTGGAACTTAAAACATCTCGACAAATTTCTCTGCAGCATCTCAAAGTCGAGAGCCCGCTTCTATGCGCCACTAAAATTATAGACGCTGTCCAGGTTTTTTGTTGTTTACTGACAAATTTAAATAAACTTTTATTTTATTCAACTCAAATCTTGTCCCATGTATCAACCTATTAAGAGGCCGCAGAAATCAAAATATATTGAGCACATCTCCAAGAAGCCATCATGAACCATGACTGAGCAGCAAAAAGTTGGTGCATTCCTGTAGACCAGGGGTCTCCAAACGTTTTAGTCCGCGGGCCACATTGACTCCTCCACGAAGTCATAAGGGCCAAGATCTACCTAGTGGGGTTAAAGCACCCTAGCATTCCATGATCACCGTAATGTAAGGCTAAAGGAAAAATGAAATGACAAAAATCTAAGGTTGTGGGAATTGCTAGCACTGAAACGAAGTACGATTTTTATTTAATTACATAATTTTGATTGGTGGACGTACCTGACCGAAATTCTGGCGTATTTTATTCTGGCGAATTTCACCAACAATAAAGTATGTCACTGCACATTCTTCACGAAAGCGTCCTGCAAAGTTAACGAAATCTCAAAATGATTGTTAGCAACACTATTACTGCAAGACGTAACAGAGGTAGAGTATGTCAACGCATTGTTATTTCGAGCGGCGCAAAAATAAGTTTAGTTATGTAGTCTTGTAGCGAGTAGCAGAGCCAATGTCGCGGTGTATTGGTCGCGATAGGCCTCGAAACTCAATTGTTGGCAGTATAGGTGCCACCTCAAATATCTGGCGGGCCGGACATCGGGGATGTCCGACCAGGTAACGCGGGCCGGTTTGCCGCCATCGCGGGCCTGTTTCGGCCCGCGGGCCGTTGTTTGATTACATATTTATTCATGATATTCGGAAACTTGGCCATGCAGTCAACTCGTTATGTTTATATGGGGACCTCGACAATTTTTTTAAAGTACACGTTACATATTAACCTTTATTGTTCGACTAATCTTTATGATTAAGTTTGCAAACGTCACGGATACGTTTCAACGTTGTGCTCAGAGAGCACATAGATAATAACGGCACGTTTAGAAACCACATTGTCTGAAACTGTGACCCCAGCCTTACGAGGCAGCCAGGCTGTCCCGAGACCGCAGATATCTGCTTTTAAATGAATAGTTTTAATAAAGTGTGGCATGATCACAATGAAGGGAAGCGATCCAGCCTTTGAAATTGTAGAATTTCTGTCTTTGATCGCAATGGTTTTTTTAATATTTTTTACCAAGTAAAATATAAAACATTCTTGTGATCACAGACTGCTAACAATTCTACAATTGTTACGTTTAAAACTATTGCCAGGTCTCCATATTAATTTTGTATTCTATTCGATATAATAGAAGAAATATTGCAGAGGATCAACACAGTCGTAGAATAAGTTTACCCCTCTTCCGCTCCGTAATTATAGTGTTGTGGGCAATCGGACTATTAGGATGACAATCTTAAGTAAATAGGCCGCTTTTGCTTGGCATATTTAAAGTCTCATAAAACTTCGAGGCGTCTAATGTATTAACAGTTCCTTACTCTCATTACATGATACTTAGGTAGTAAGACTAACGTTATTAAAACACTTCACTACTATTAAATAACTCAGATATATCTACAACGGATAGTCGATATCTGCAGCTGGTTTTTATCGACATCATCGCCATATGCACCCATGCTTACTGTTACTGCACTCACAGCTCTGTATCCACAATGAAATAATGCATAATTTTTCTTGGTGTTGAATCATTAACAAATACACTTCACTGCTCTGTATGCAGTTGATCTTTTATCTTGCATTACTAATCGATAGAGAAATACTTCCCGCCACGTGCATATATCTGAAATACAGTAACTTCACCGTTATTAATCTCACTTTTTTCAGAATTACATCCATTCGGCACCATGCCCAGAATCTTCATCGTGACATTTCTATAAAGTAAAGCTTTCTTCAACAAGTAGGTTAGTTTGAATATCACAGTGCTTTACTACATATGGTCCTGTTGAGAGTGGTATGCTCTGCCATGCCTTCTTCCGACCTTTGGCCCGATGTGCCCACCAAATTATAGACGGACCTACAGTTTAACGTGGACTACGAAACACAGTCCCACTTCTCATTTTTTCACACTAAAAATCATTGCCAGAGGTGAAAGAAGCAATGGCAGAAATGTTCTAGGGTCACTGAAAAATAGTACGTTCACTCTGCAGGCATATGTCTGCTCGTTCTTCCAACCTTCCCAGAAGAGACCACGCGACACTCTTGCTGGCCGAGTAGCCTTCAATTACTGGATTGTTGTGACGAGCTTGATGACGCTTTTGCTCCGAATGGTGTTAAATTACTCGAGATGCACCCAGAAAAATTAACGCTACGTCAAGAATTTATCTTGCTGGCCGACTAGCCTTCAATTACTGGATTGTTGTGACGAGCTTGATAACGCTTTTGCTCCTAATAGTGTTAAATTACTCGAGATACACCCAGAAAAATTAACGCTACGTCAAGAATTTACTCGACGCGGGGTATAAGTCTATTATATGGCATGATCCAGCAGAATGCATTGTATATAGTTTAATACGATAGCCAGGAGTAGAAACAAATATCATATCCTACTAACGTCGAGTCATTTTTGGGATGGGGGAGGTGTGACATTGCGTGCAACGCCCCTGAGCATTGAACGCGCACGTGTTTGTTTCAAAGGAATAGAGCGAAAGGCGAAAGAGGGAGAGCTGTGCTTCACTGGGCAACAAAACGTGGTAAAAAAAAAAATGTACAATTTTTCTATTACAATTGACTGCGAGAAAGAAAATGATGTGCTGTGAAAATATGCTGTTTCGGTATCTTTCTCACTGACAGTTTCAACTGGGATAGGTGGGAATATAAACCATTAGACAGTTTGTTTCTCCCATACATATTCTTTCTGCTTATACATATTATCGCAAGTAATTATACACACAACAACGTGCCGTTTTCTTTCTATCCGTCGGTTTTAAAGAAAAATGGAAACTAGTATTTAGATTAGAATACTACTACTACTACTACTACTACTACTACTACCACCGAATCGTCTGAAACTTTGTAATCCTATCCAATCACAGATTAAAACTATACGAAATACTGTCATTGAAGTTACTATCCTCACAGATCTAGCAGCTGAAGACGCGTCTCTCATGTAGCAATGATCCCAACCGATTGAAACATTCATCTTAAGGGACTTCAGTTCCCAATGAAGGTTTATTTAGAAAGAACAACAAGGATCAATGTCAGAGAGACGGTAACGGGACAGAGGGGTGGGGGCAATGAACTGGACATAGAGAGGGGGCAGGAGGAGATGGACGAAGAGAGGTGGGAGGAGGTGATGCATAGAGAGAGGGGGGGAGGAGAAGATGGACAATGTGAAGGGGGAGGGAGAGAGAAGGAGAGAACGAGTTTATGATGTATATCTAGTTGCCGTATATATTTAGCAATTTCCGGGGTCGTTAGAAAATAATAATTCTTTATTACATCATAATTCTGAAGAGCGTTATAATACGAAGCATAGTCTAAAGTTTTAAAGAATAAAGTTACATAATCAGTTTTTTGTTGTTTGCAGGTAAATGTTCGCAGTTTTGGTGCACACTGAAATCTCCATGGCACAGTTCTGTAGCATGCCGCTAGAGGAGCCAAACCGATGTGGTACAGTCCAGAAGTGGAGATGGGCTACGCCATTTTGTTTTGGCAGTTCTAGAGGAGATCAGTGTTTAATGTCCTGTCGACAACGAGGTCACTTTAGAGGAGGAGGAGATTAGTGTTTAACGTCCCGTCGACAACGAGGTCATTAGAGACGGAGCGCAAGCTCGGATTAGGGAAGGACGGGGAAGGAAATCGGCCGTGCCCTTTCAAAGGAACCATCCCGGCATTTGCCTGAAAGGATTTAGGGAAATCACGGAAAACCTAAATCAGGATGGCCGGAGACGGGATTGAACCGTCGTCCTCCTGAATGCGAGTCCAGTGTGCTCACTGCGCCACCTCGCTCGGTGAGGTCACTTTAGATGCGGCACAAGCTCGGACTAGGGAAGGGCGGAGAAGGGAAGCGGCCATGCCCTTTCGAAGAAGCTATCCCGGCATTTGCCTTAAGCGATTCAGGGAAATCACGGAAAAGCTAAATCAGGATGGCCGAACGCGGGTTTGAATCGACGTCCTCCCGAATGCGAGTCCAGGGTGCTAACCACAACGCCACCTCGTTCAGTTTTAGATCACACCCAGCGAAGGGGAAAGCGAGAAATAGGGAGAGTGGGGAGATGCAGAATTCATTGTTGATCCGAAAAAGTCTCCACCACTAGTTTCTAGTGAATATCGGAATGTGTCAAAATACACAGTCGAGGATACTTGTCAAGTTATTTATCCTATAACAGACAGAATACCTTTCATACTTTTTTATCCAGTACGTAGAGAAGTATGCCTTTCTGTTTTCTATTTTAAATTGCTGTTGAGAATGAACTTCGGAGAGACAAAGTTATCCCTAGTTATATAAACGTGTTGTGGCTCTTCATAAGAGCAAAGCTCTTAGAGCGTCACCTGTTATGAGATGGAAGGCACAGTTTCTCGCGGTGTCTGTAAACAGAACAAGTGCGGCTGTGCTCTGGAACAAGTACAAGATTCATCTCGATGAATTTAGAAGAGAGCCAAAACGTAAAACCAGGTGAGGTCATGCAGTGGTTATCACAACGGACTCGCATTCGGGAGGACGTTGATATAAACCTCCGTCCGAACATCCAGACTTCGGTTTTCCAAGTATTCCCTAGATCGATTTAAGCAATACTGGGATGGTTCCCTTCAAAAGGACGCGACAGACTTCCTTCCCTATCCTTTCTACATCTACATCTAAATTTATACTCCGCAAGCCACCCAATGGTGTGTGGCGGAGGGCACTTTACGTGCCACTGTCATTACCTCCCTTTACTGTTCCACTCGCGTATTGTTCGCGGGAAGAACGACTGCCGGAAAGCCTCCGTGCGCGCTCGAATCTCTCTAATTTTACATTTGTGATCTCCTCGGGAGGTATAAGTAGGGGAAGCAATATATTCGATACCTCATCCAGAAACACACCTTCTCGAAACCTGGCGAGCAAGCTACACCGCGATGCAGAGCGCCTCTCTGGCAGAGTCTGCCACTTGAGTTTGCTAAACATCTCCGTAACGCTATCACGCTTACCAAATAACTCTGTGACGAAACGCGCCGCTCTTCTTTGGATCTTCTCTATCTCCTCTGTCAACCCGACCTGGTACGGATCCCACACTGATGAGCAATACTCAAGTATAGGCCGAGCGAGTGTTTTGTAAGCCACCTCCTTTGTTGAAGGACTACATTTTCTAAGGACTCTCCCAATGAATCTCAACCTGGGACCCGCCTTACCAACAATTAATTTTATACGATCATTCCACTTCAAATCGTTCCGTTCTCATACTCCCACGTATTTTACAGAAGTAACTGCTACCAGTGTTTATTCCGCTATCATATAGCCATACAATGAAGGATCCTTCTTTCTATGAATTCGCAATACATTACATTTATCTATGTTAAGGGTCAGTGTCCACTCCCTGCACCAAGTGCTATCCGCTGCAGATCTTCCCGCATTTCGCTGCAATTTTCTAATACTGTAACTTCTCTGTATACTACAGCATCATCCGCGAAAAGTCGCATGGAACTTCCGACACTATCTACTAGGTCATTTATATATATTGTGAAAATCAATGGTCCCATAACACTCCCCTGTGGTACGCCAGAGGCTACTTTAACGTCTGTAGACGTCTCTCCATTGAGAGCCTGTACTCCGAATGCAATGATGTCGTTGTCGACAGGGCGTAAAACCTAGATTTTCCTTCTCTCCTAACAGGTAAAATTCCGGTTGACCGGTCACTCTGGTACCACATAGGGTGCATCAGAACGATACAGCAAACCTGACTGCAACGACAACCGCCGGCCTAGAGGGCACCCGAGACATTCCCTGCCGGGACTATTCCGCTGGTCGCAGTGCCATATTGCACCTGAGACGCTCCGTTCCCGATATCGATGTACGATCTGTTTGAGAAGCGGTTGGGGGTGAACAACCCGGTGGCAACACAGCGAGTATAAATAACGCTATAAGAGAGCGACAGCAGCGCAGCGTGCAGCTGCAGTTATGAACGCGGCGTATATCAGAATGGAAAGAGAGAGGAGCTTTCCTCGGCCGGCGCTTTCCACGAGGAGAAAGTTGATTGCTCGCGTTATGAGTGTTTCCTTTTTTTCTGTGATGCTGCGAACCGTGCAAGCCAAGAAAGTAAAAGCGGCCGACACTTTCTCTGGTCCGCCCTCGGAGAGGCCGCTTTCATCGCGGGCCCGCAGCGTTTCCACAAACCACCAGCTCCGCCAGCAAAATGCCAAGTAGCTTCCCTTATCTCGGCTTTTACCCTCCTGCCATAGTCTTCACATGCAGCGCATATCCTACTACCCCACACACACGGCGTCCCGGGAGAAATGTACAGGGACATGACAGCAATGATCATTCGAAGCAAAAAAGTCGAGTAAATGTGGTCTCTAAAATGCACAGGCCTCTTTTAAGGGGTACTGTGAAATAAATCTCTTCTAGTGCAAACTCTTTGCTTTCTAGATTTTGGGACGAGGTGTTATTAATCAAAAAAGAAAAAAATGTTCGTAAACAGGGGCACATTTCAGTGTAAACCTTAAGAGCTATGATCAGTTGTGTGTCACATTAGCAAAAATGAACAAGCGCTCATGCGTAGCTCTTAAGGTAGGCAGTTCAGAACCCATGTTTACTGCACGTTTTTTACTTGTTTTGATCCATACTACCACCTCTCAAAATATGGAAAGCAAGGTGCTTGCAGTAGAAAAGGTTTGTTTCACAGTACCGAAAATAAAGTTGTGCTCATAGCTCTTAAGGTATACATTTTAGATCCCACGTTAACTAGACTTTTTTGCTTCAAATGATCGTTCCTGTCAAACCCCTGAATACTGACCACTCCCCCTGAGACACACAGTGCACATACTGCGCCAAGTACTGCTTAATGACGCAACAGATGCAAGGAGCGTATCTGCCTATTCAATTGAAGGATACCACCTTTAGTTGCGCGGTCAAGAAACGTCAGTGTACGAGATGTGCCGATAAGCTACGTGTGTCCAGAATTTGAGAGATTCTTCGTCGTGTAGCCTCGTAAATTGCCAACTTCTGAGAGCTTTTATGAGTTAAATTCGTTAGCTACCTGTATTCCTTTTCTTTTATTCAAAGATACATACTTTACGTCAACTACCTGCATTCCCTTTTTTTATTTTTTATTTTTACTGTATATTTTCAGAGCGAAATCTCCATCTCCAGTTGCGACGGTGCCTATCTGCATTACCCATTAAGCCCTTGAGTCTCGATGATTAATGTCTCGTAGAACAACTGTAAACTCTCTAAAGGACATCATATTCGACGTTGCCTGTATAAGTTATTTATTTCGCAATTGAAATTTCGACGTTGAGCCATTTTCAAGTGGTACTGCACTGTAGATGAAATTTCTCTCTCAAATCAAGGTGATCTTTAGACGTTGGTATCGGTAAGTGCCACATCCATAGTGGTCAAAAAGTTATAAGTTGCTTACCCTGCAACGATAGCAGGATAGTAACAGAAGAAAAAAAAGTGTTCTCATACTTCGACTGAAATTTAGGTCGCCCGAAGACGTATCATTTACATATTTAGGAAATAATGTTCCGTCAGTATTGGATGCATTAAAGGGATTGGAGACATATGGGGAAGGAAACCGAAAGTGTCCATCTTAGCACAAAAAAAAAAAAAAAAAACAGTGGCTGGACGTGGATCCGAAATATGTTGACCTCAACTTCCGCTATCCAAATTCGTAGCTTTCTTGTAGTGCTTTAGAGGACCTTTATTGTTCTTCTCCTGTCTTTGCATGTGGGTGAGTCATTTGTTGGCTAAAATGGCTCTGAGCACTATGGGACTTAACATCTAGGTCCCCTAGAACTTAGAACTACTTAAATCAAACTAACCTAAGGACATCACACACATCCATGCCCGAGGCAGTATTCGAACCTGCGACCGTAGCAGTCGCGCGGTTCCGGACTGAAGCGCCTAGAACAGCTCAGCCACCGCGGCCGGCGGAGTCATATGTTACCAACAAATGAATTTTCTAGAAGTCACCTGAAAATACGCTTGTTACAGTTAATGGCACAAATTTGGCAGACCCGACCGCTGTGTCTAAAGCAATGAGGGGATACTGGAGTTAAGTATCAACGTCGACAACTATGGCACTATAAACTGAACACAAGCTTATTTGGGCAATGTAAGAGAGGACATTGGCCGTGTCCTTCATTTGAAATGATTTATAGAAACAATGATAAGAATTTCCAGCCATGAGTTTCAACCTCTCTCCTCCAGCTTTCTAATCCACTGAGCTTCATTTTTCGACTTTTGCTGGAGGGGAAGTCGGATATACGTTTCGTGAATGGGTTGGCTTTGTGAGCATTACTGAGTACGTTTCAAGAGATGATCTCTGAGAGGATTCGCACAGGGAACTGGTGGCAATATGAAGTGGAGACTCTATACTGATGAACTACTCCATTATTTTCGGAAGAGAATTTTATGTGTGGGTCCGTAACTGATACGATATTTGTGTGGAAGTAACGAGTCCATAGCCACACTTTTATTTTTTATTTATACTTGTTTCTTCGCTAATAGTTTTGGGGCCGCAACTCCGTTCTCAAGAAACAAATATCAATTCAAAGCAAAAAACAAAGATCAATAAAAAATGAAGTGTAGGTGTGGAACAACTGTTTTCAGAAAAGTACATAAATATTCAACCTCTAATAAAGGGAAATAGCTCTGAAAACTCTGAAATATAAGAAACTGAAGAGAGAAACTGCGAGTTCCCAAGAATGTCCCTGCCCCATTGCAGACAGTAAGGCCAAAGTTAGTAAGTACCATGTACTTAATCTGCAATGGCCACGAGGTTACTACACATAAAATTCAATCTCCAACTGATGCATTCGAGCTTGGTAAGTGTGACGGAGTCGGGGCGAATATACGACCGCAGTGCGCCCTTCGCCAGTGCATTGTTGCAGGAGGCTCCTGTTGCGATGTGCGTGACGCGAGCATTACGAGCAAAGCTGCGGTAACAGAGCCCCGTGTGCAGCCGGGAAAGTGCATAGGAAGTGCAACAGTGGAAAGTAGGCGCTGCGCTTTCACTGCGGCTCAGCTCCCTCCGTTACGTGTGCCGTGCGCTTTTCCTAGCCAGCTCCTGTAACAGCCTAGCATTGTTCTAAAATTCGCGGCCTCAACTATTCCTTTTGTGCTCTGGTCTTCTAGCAAACTTCGGAAACAATTCAATCATGTGATCCTAATATCGAAGTTTCAAACGCGCACTTCTTTCCTTGTCTGCCGCACTGATCTAATGCTCAATTTTAAATCGGAAGACTTCGGACAAATTGCGTTTTTAACCACATATATAGTTAAATAAACATCATTTAAAGGTTGCTTTTCTCCAAATGGAGTATTGTCACTGGGGTGCGTGGCCTGAGCGCCGTTTCCATTGGAGCGCAGTTTTGTGACACGAAAAAAATGAAGAGCAAAAAGAGAAAACTGGGAAGAGGAAAAATAAATGAGAGAGACAAAAGAAGAAATAGAACAAGAAATGGAAGAAAGAGAAGGTGTAGCAGAAGGAAAAAGATGTGATGGTGATAAAAAAAATGTGTGACTAGGGCCTCTCGTCGGGTAGACCGTTCGCCGGATGCAGGTTTTTCGATTTGACGCCACTTCGGCGACTTGCACTTCGATGGGAATGAAATGATGATTAGGAAACACAACACCCAGTCCCTGAGCGGCGAAAATCTCCGACCCCGCCGTGAATCGAACCCGGGCCCTTAGGATTGACATTCTGTCGCGCTGACCACTCAGCTACCGGGGATGGACATGGTGGTGATGATGATGATGATGAAGAGAATGCATTTGAGCGCAGTAAAATGCAGAGGGGACTGAGCTGAATGAAATGGAATTGCGAGAAGATTTGAATTCGACTGTGCTGAGCAACAGTTTTATAAGACCGAATTTTGCGTAGTACAGAGACGCTTGTTTATTGGTTTAGACTACTACATGGAGCCCCTCTCATGCTGAGTGAGCCAACGTTATGAACGTGTAAAGAGTTGGTTCAAATGGCTCTGGGCAATATGAGACTTAATATACGAGGTCATCAGTCCTCTAGACTTAGAACTACTTAAACCTAATTAACCTAAGGACATCACACACATCCATGCCCGAGGCAGGATTCGAACCTGCGACCGTAGCGGTCGCGCGGTTCCAGACTGAAGCACCTAGAACCGCTCGGCAATATCGGCCGGCGTGTAAAGAGTGTTTCTTCGTTTTTAGTTTCGTTTGTTACTGCTTTCCATTGACCGATAATGAAAGAATGAAAAAGAACCGCTTTACTGTTATAAGCAGTGCGACTTTGGACTATGTGTTGTTCCATGTTTTGAATCGTACCTTACAAAAAAAAATTACTAAAATGTGTTTCTTTTACTTCACTGTAAAGTTATACTAATCCCAATAAAAGGATAAACAGGCTAAACAGCTTTGAAAATTGAGTGACATCACAGTGGGCGAGGAGAAAGACAATTTCAAGTTTGTCCCTGGTGCCAGTTATCCTAGTTACTCCGACGTACGTGTGATAGTTTCAGCTTCTATTAAGCACGAAACGCAGGCAGCATTCACCACGTTACCACAGTTAAGCCCTTCCCTCCCTGTTACCTTGCTATATGAAGCGTACCCTTCTTCCTTCAGTATCAAAGGACACTCCACCCCGGCAGAAATCGCTAGATATTCGCACTTCCAGCGGAGGGGCCAAGGTCAAAACTCTGTGGAAGTACTAATTTAAACAATTTGAGCAAGATAATGACAGACATCGTCTATTCGAATTTTTTATAATAACGTCACATTCCTGTCTACTCCCGAAGTCCAGCCTGGATGCACATCTTTAGTACCAAGCCTTTTACCATACGTCTGTTTCTATCACTCGGGATGCTGACCTGCGAACACCCCAAATAATCTGTGTTCCCCAATTCTTTTATTTCAAGTCTTGGCTTCACTATAATGAAATTAATATTGTCTGCAAAACTTTTTTGAAGTTAATGCTTTAATTAATCAAAGTAATCTTAGAAACGAACAGTAAACTCTTATTCCCGCTACCTGTAACAATATGAAGAAGAAAGAACGGAAAACCGAACGAGTGCGTGTAGTGTTATACAAAGTGAGGAACAAAGAATACAATTGTCTTTGAACATCATCAACTTCTTCTGAAATTTAGAAGTTTGAACTTTGTTTCTGTTTATAGTGTTCCAAAAATAGATTCTTTACTCTCACGACACGCAAGTCAATGTCACTCTTAAAACGTAATATTCGGGAAATACGCTAGATGATGTCAATTTATATTGAGCTCCAATGATCAGATGTACAATACTTAGGCACAGAATCTGATATACCAATCATAACCTTTGCGCTTCAGAAAGTAAGTTCGACGCAGCACAACTCAGTGTCGATCGTGCGAGCACCCTAATATGGCAAAACACTGCCAAAATATAACATGCCGAGCTCATTTCGGTAGTGCAAGGGTCTGAAGACACAAATGGGTCTAGCATTGTAAAAATTCCTTGTTCCTAACTATTGACCAAGAGGTATCGAAATGCGTCGAACACTACAAACAATGGACTCTGAATAATTCTGTGCCTACATAGATAACAATACCACAAGATAATCTTCATACTAATAATGGCTTGTGTTGGGAATTGACGGTACAGCTGCTTTACAGTCAGGGCCGTAATCCGTAGCTCGTTTCTTCAACAGTTTTTCATATGTGCCTTGATTTTCGTGTCTGGAAACCTTGTTTATGCGTAAAGTTTGGTAGCGTAATAAAGTACGTAGAAATCAAGTAATGCGATTAGAAGCAAATGTTAATGTAATGCCGCCCCATCCCCTCCAGATTACTAACCCTCACATCCACTAATTGTAGGTCGGAGGAAAAGAGCGCATTCCATCGGCAATACGGCAAAATCTAATAAATCTCTCTGGTCTTTAGATTAACATTCTGACAGGTGACTGTAATTTTAAAATTCATTCTGTGAAAGAAAAAGCAGTAACCTGTCGCCCTTCGGTAAAGGTAGCTGGCATAATTGAAAACTGAGATGGCGCTAAAATACGTAAAGCTTTGTAGAGCACGTAGCGAGTTAGACAGGTGAAGATGTTTCCACATCCGTAGACGCTTCGATTTGCCTAATCTCGGCTTGGTGAATAAGATCCTCTACAAAATTTGTCTCGCTTAAAATACTGAAAACAACGAGTCCGCCATTGCGTTAGTAGCAAGATCTTGTGCGTCTCCGTCGTTCAAAATGGTTCAAATGGCTCTAAGCACTATGGGACTTAACATCTGAGGTCATCAGTTCCCTAGACTTAGAATTACTTAAGCCTAACTAACCTAAAGGCATCACACACATCTTTGACCGAGGCAGGATTCGAACCTGCTACCGTAGCAGCAGTGCGGTTCCGGACTGAAGCGCCTAGAACTGCTCGGTCACAGCGGCCGGCCTCGCTGTCGTCGATGCCCACTGTCTCCGGAGACCGAAAAGGCAAAGACAGAGCGATCGGTGTTCCCATCTGCAAAGGATTCCCCATTAGATGAATCTCGAAGAATAGAGAAAAACAGCCGAATAAATAAGCCAGCGATTTACGGCGGTGCGACGAGAAAGCGTAAAATGTCTTTCGAAGAACATAAAGTCTTAAGCTGAAAACATGCTGAAGAAATTATACGCTGATAAAGGAGTAGTAGTAGCAGCGATACGTCGGGATGTGGCCTTCGTCTTGTTCCGCTTATCAGTTTATGCACTGAGATGCCCTACATCTCTTATCGTAGTCTTGCGACGCGTCTTCCGTAAACAGTTTCTTGTAAGACACTTGCAGTGAGCGCACTGGGGGATGTGCTGATGGAGGGAACATTACGAAATCAGCAGAAATGTCGTCTATTATCTTCTAGCAGGCACAGCTTTCGTATCTCCTTAACGTAGCAGTATTTCAGACAAAGTAACGTTCACGAAACGTTGCTTAACGTGAGACAAAGGAAGTGAGACTGTACTGTTCTGTCAATTCTGTCAATTCTCCACTTCACGTTAGATATGTTTTGCTGGTGTTTTCGTTGGGAAATTTTCCACTTCTGTAGAAACGACTGAATTTGTGCCTGGCCTTTGAAGGAACAAATCACGGAAAGAAGGACAGACAGGCAGTTTAACATCTCCTCGACATCGAGGTGTAGGAGACAGATCACAAGACCTGGTGGTGGAACATGAGAAAATGTTTCATTACCTATCTAAAGAAACCGATCTCAAATCTGTCTAAACATTGCTTCTTAGATGATAATCAGTTTGTTTCAGACTTCTTCTTAGAGTTTTTTGTATTGTCATCATGCAGAATCAATTGCATTTCGACAAAAAATATACACAATTGCTTCAGTGTACAATCGCACTTACTGTATATTTTGTCAAATGTCTACCGGTTTCGGCACCAAGTACTATCATCAGGCCATCCTATAATCAAAAGATCACAGTGTTCGATTAAAATACTGCTTAGGAAACATTAAAAACATTAATAAAATATTTTCTATATGATAGCTAAAGTATGGTAGAAAGAGTAATCTTAAAATACAGACGGCCTCTTGTACCTGGAGCGCAGTCGTCAACATCGCTACTCGAGTTGGTGTGTCATTATACTAATGAGTAAAGGTCAATACTATGTGTTAAACGGGCACATATTGCCGCCAGATGTGACAAAGGAGCCTGCTCTGTATTGTGTTCTTTTTTTAAGAGTCACAATGTATATACATAACAAAACATCGCATAAAATGGAATTGTTGGAGAACATATAATATTACTTCAACGCGGCTATTTAATGCCAGAAGATAAATAATATGTTTTACTTTCTATGTATTTTCTACCATGTGACTTTTTAAAATTTGTACTTACAGGGCTTTCCTTCTTGGATGGAGATTTTGACTACTCCGCTCCAGAGGTCAGGAATTGCTTATATTTTAAGACTGCACTTTCTACCATACTTAACCTATCAATAGAAACATATTTGATGAATGTTTCTGTAAAACAGAAGTAATACCTGGTGTTCACTAAGGAGGTGTTATAGGCCCTCTGCTATCCCTGATCTATATAAACGATTTGGGAGACAATATGAGCAGCCCAGTAGATGGTGCCGTATTGTAAAGTCATCAGATGATGGAAACCAAATACAAAATGATTCTTACGAGATATTTGTGTGCTACGAAAAGTGACGACTAACTCTAAATAAAGAAAACTGTGAAGTCATCCACATGAGTATTAAAGGAAATCCGCCAAATTTCGGCTACATGATAAATCTCACACATCCAAAGGCTGTGAATTCAGCTAAATATTAGAGATTACACTTACGGATAACATAAATTGGAACTACCTCATAGTTAATGTCATGGGGAAAGCAAACCAAAGATTGCGATTTATTGGCAGAACACCTAGAAAATGCAACAAGCCTACTAAAGAGACTGCTTACACTACGCTTGTCCGTCCTTTTCTGAAGTACTGCTGTGCGATGTGGGATCCGCAAGAGATGGGATTGACTGAGGACGTCGAAAAAGTTCAAAGAAGGGCAGCTCATTTTGTATTATCACGAAATGAGAGAGAGAATGCCATGAATATGATACACGAATTGGGGTGGCAATCATTAAAATAAACGGGTTTTTCGTTACGGCAGGATCTTCTTATGAAATTTCCATCACCAACTCTCTTCTCAGAGAGCCGGCCGAAGTGGCCGTGCGGTTAAAGGCGCTGCAGTCTGGAACCGCAAGACCGCTACGGTCGCAGGTTCGAATCCTGCCTCGGGCATGGATGTTTGTGATGTCCTAAGGTTAGTTAGGTTTAACTGGTTCTAAGTTCTAGGGGACTAATGACCTCAGCAGTTGAGTCCCATAGTGCTCAGAGCCATTTGAACCATTTTCTCTCCTCAGAGTGTGAAAATATTTTGTTGGCACCCATCTACATAGGGAGAAATGATCATCATAATAAAATAAGAGAAATAAGAGTTCACACGGAAAATTTTAAGTGTTCGCTTTTCCCGCACGCTTTTCGAGAGTGGAACGGTAAAGAAATGATTTGAAGGTGGTTCGATGGACCTTCTGCCACGCACTGATTTGTAGAGTTCAAATGGTTCAAAAGGCTCGAAACACTATGGGACTTAACATCTGAGGACATCAGTCCCCTAGACTTAGAACTACTTAAACTGGACTAACATAAGGACATCACACACATCTATGCCTGTGGCAGGATTCGAACCTGTGATCGTAGCAGCAGCGCGGTTCCGGACTGAAGAGCCTAGAATCGCTCGGCCACAGAGGCCGGCATTTGTAGAGTAATGATATAGATGTAGAAAGAATATTTTCAATGAACAATGTGATATTTTGATAGTGGGATGCGCTGATGCTGGTACTTGGTTCCGAAATCAATAGTAATTTGACAAAATTGAAGTGCAACTGTAAATTAAAAAAAATGATTGTGTTGGTCTCTGTAACAACCAATAGTATGTAGGGAATACGCAAATGCGTTTAAATACGAATTGACAAAGAAAATAGTTTTTCAGTATAATATTCAGCAAGTCGCTTACGTCATGTTGATTCATAGCATTTTAAAAACTGTACTCGGGTGGTACTTCTCTTTAAAATAACAGAAGCCGGATGAACTGCGTTTTCCATAAATCCTTATGTTCCTACTTGTTAGATTCGCAAATCAGTTGATATATTAATTAAGAAACTTAAAAATCTGCCGACATAATCCTGTTCTGTACTTTGAAATTACATCCTTTACACTCGGTACAGCTTTTACTTTCAACTCTTATCCTCCACGAAGAACTGATTCCTTTTGCGGGGAAGAAACTGACGCTAACCACAAAGACGTGACAGTGGCAGTGCCACTATAGGGGGAAGTGTAACAAATACAAGATAGTGGCAGTCGTCTTCCTTTCTAGGATGGACAGGACCGTCATTATCAGGTGCACGAGGCTGTGGACCTTCTTTACCTTCTTTGTTTTCAGCTTTGTGGAGAAAGCCGCTTAAGCGAAAGCTGCAAGGTGAGCCGGAGAAAGTGAAGTGCAGCGGATCCACCACTCGCAGGTCGTTGAGCCCAGCCGGTTGTTAGAGGCATAGAAACGTTCTGATGGGAACTCAGTAATGATATCTAGAGTATCCTTTGTTAAAGACGTCTGCTACCGCCCACGTCAGAGCGCCTAGGCAGCGCAACTGGCACGGAACTAAACCAAATTCGCACGCAAACTAAGGCAATATTATTACGCCATATTTCCCGACCGACAGATATGTCACTAATACACTATATACACTAATACACTATATAAATTTATGCCAGCAGACTCAGCTTCCCTTTACGGAAATAAAGGTCGCTCCCTTCTTTGACTGAGCTTTCTTTGTACGTGTCATTGACATTCTAGCGTGTGTACTGTGTATACTGTAGCGAATTGTTATTACCGGCGTGTTTCCAGACTGTAGTTCGTTCTGTGTAACACTGTAGCTAGGAAACGCGTAAAGAATCGGTAAACGCAGTGATGCAGCTGACAACTGAGACGCTTAGCTTTGTCCGTTTCATCGCGGAGCAACGGACTCACGGAAGTGGCCTTACGTAACATATGCATGAACTGAAGACCTTCCCTTGCACTTCCGCCTCAGCTTATGCATCGTATTGACCCACATCGCTTGCTCAGCACCGCGCAGATACTTCTGTCGGTCAGCCTTCTTCTGTAGGCAGTTTTTTTGTCAATCGAGCTACACTGTTCGCTGTGTTTCAGCTCCGAGGAATAGCGGACCTATCGACAGAACAGAGTTTCGCGTGTGTTATTTTTCTCGCGGCACACTCGACATCACTCCGATAGTCACCTGAAAAACTTCACGCTACACATTGTCAATAAAGGAGCATCCTTCTTATCGAACAGTAAAAATTCTCATTCTGAAAGCGAATAAACCGAACCTGCTAGCTTGTTTCTCAAGATTTCCACGCATAGCTGTCGACGTTTACAAATTTTGTGTGATATGCATTGGCGATTCATTGTAAAGTCAAACATTTTCAAACAAGACGGAATAGTGGATGAGGCCCTCTTAAAATTTGCTATCCTAATTACCTAACAGCGTCTAGCAGTCAGTTCGGCTTAGATGTTATTTTCAGATATTTTTACTTACCTATTCAAACAAATTTACAGGTTTGTTTCCCACAAAACATGAAAATGTATACTAGACCCTCTAAATACAACACACTTTATTGCAGAAGCATATTCGTCATTAGAGGTGGGTTACGTGATTATTTACATTTGAAAATGTTATGTGAATTTTCTCGAAACAGCCAAATTGAACCATTTATTTAAGCCTATCTACTTCCGAGATTTAATCTCTCATTTTAAACTATGAGCACATGCTTACGACGGTGCATTTGGACATTTAAGTGCCAACGTTACAAGTCCTGGTGTGTGTGACTAGGGCGTCCCGTCGGGTAGACCGTTCGCCGGGTGCAAGTTTTTCGATTTGACGCCACTTCGGCGACTTGCGCGATGAGGATGAAGTGATGATGAGTAGGACAACACAGCCGGCCGGAGTGGCCGTGCGGTTCTAGGCGCTGCAGTCTGGAATCGAGCGACAGCTACGGTCGCAGGTTCGAATCCTGCCTCGGGCATGGATGTGTGTGATGTCCTTAGGTTAGTTAGGTTTAATTAGTTCTAAGTTCTAGGCGACTGATGACCTCAGAAGTTAAGTCGCATAGTGCTCAGAGCCATTTGAACCATTTTTTTTAGGACAACACCACAACCCAGTCCCTGAACGGAGAAAATCTCCGACCCAGCCGGGAATCGAACCCGGGCCCTTAGGATTGACATTCTGTCGCACTGACCACTCAGCTGCCGGGAGCGAACACAAGTTCCGCTAATCAATCGCCTAATCTAGGCGTCAAGTAGTCGAACATATTAAACAAAGTGCATTCGATTGCTAGGTGCCTGATTACTATTGTTCGAAGAGTCTGCTGTTTCATATCAGCCATGATCTTCATGTAAATACTGACCATTGAAAATGAAAACTGAATTTTCGTAGCGTGTTATGTCCTATATAAATATCTCAGTGGAGGCTTTTTTGGCTGTCTGGAGAACCTTTAAATAAAATTTACACACTTCGTTCTTTTCTGCAGGCTGCAACAATGTAAGTGGCATGTTCCGCCAAGACTGCAAGATGACAGTAAACAGTATAAACCCACTGACAACAAGAGCACACACTGTAGTCAGCACAGTCGCCTCTGTAGAGGAATATTCAATTGTTCCTGTATCTGTATCACGCTACTTCTTTACAACAGTGACACATATGAAGATGAAACAGGACTAATATTAATTTCTCCAAACCGTCGAACACCGAATTATTAACTGTAAATTTCAGTGCTGATCGTAATGGCGAATGAACTCCACCTTAAAAGAACTGTCACCCATCTGCGGATAACTGCATACGCAAGCGCAGAGGGACTGTAACTACAATTAATTATTGACGCTGGAGTATAGAGCCCATCGGCTATCTCAAAGAGTCACTTCTTTAAGGAAGACCTCGTCCTGTACGCTAGTGGGTTATTGGGAGTCGTTACTGATGACAGGACGATCTGGTCGCTAAGTTCACACAATTTGTGCTGTGTGTTTACCCAGTCCACGGCTGCACTAATATCGTGCTATTCTTGGAAGATACGTCTAGAATTAGCAACTTCAGTCCAGAATCAACGAAAGTTATGATTTACCTTTCTTCGCAAATGTTAGATATTTTCAAATAATTCCATGCCTGGAGCCGAGAACTTCAAATTTCTGCAGCCTTTTAGAATGTAACATAAATTACATCTTATCAGCTATTATCATTTTAGTTCAAACAGATAAATTGTGAGTTTAATTTCTTTTCTTAAGATACAGGATTCCCATTTATGTTGACCACCCAAAATACGTATTTTAATTTTGTTTCCGGGAAAAAGTTATCAAATGAATGTTGTTTAGGTAACAGGAGAGCGTTAAACAGGATGAGTGCCTTTCTTTTAATTCTGTTCGTTGCACAGACATGAAGAGCAGTACGTCTTTTTATGCGATTGCAGTCTTTCTCGGCGTATTCCACTGATGAATTCTTCTCGGGTTGTCAGCCGAGTGGTGGCGTCGTCTTGTCGCAACGTTTCAATCAGTTTCGTACCCATCATCTCCTGGAGAAGATGATGGATACGATGATGGGTACGAAACTGATTGAAACGTTGCGACAAGACGACGCCACCACTCGGCTGACAACCCGAGAAGAATTCATCAGTACGTCTTTTATTTTAATAGCATCCTATATTCTTAATTCTGGGATTCACTTCATTTCGACAAAACTTATTCAGACATGTATGGCAATGTTCCATTCACGTAAACGTGAAATGCTTAAAAAACGTAACACAAAAACTGACTTTCTCGCACTAGCATACAGTGCAATTTGCAGGGTACTCTACCACTTGCTGGAGCGATATTAAACAAATTGAAAAGGCAAGGAAAATGCATTCCGGCCATTCAGTTGAAAGTATGTGTGAGTCCAGTGCACACTAATGAAGAGAAGGTAGAAATGGTACTCATCTAAAGAGAATGCAAGTGAACAGAACAGCAATGGCAATAATGTTTTCTTAATTACAATACGGATACATGGAGTAGAGTATTGTAGTACTTTTACACGACGCATTGACAAAAAACTACATTTTAACTGTTCTTTATTGTCGATTGAATGACCCGAATACATTTTTCTTATGTTTCACTTAGTTCATTACCAGCTGCAACAAGTGGACGAGGTACTGAACCCCGGATACACGCAATGCATGCTAGGACGGGAGAGTAAAAGTCACTTCAAAAAATGGCTCTGAGCACTGTGGGACTTAACATCTGAGGTCATCAATCCCCTAGAACTTAGAACTACTTACACCTGACTAACCTAAGGACATTACACACATACATGCCCGAGGCAGCATTCGAACCTGCGACCGTAGCGGTAGCGCGGTTCCAGGCTGAAGCCCCTAGAACCGCTCGGCCACAGCAACCGGCAAAGTCACTTCTTTGTTACGTTTTTGATAATGCTAACTTTACATGAACGGTATACTGTGATACGTTTTTGAACAGATCTTGAGGAGGGCGAGTGGATTACCGAATAAAAGATATGGGGTGCTAACTAAAAAAGACATGCTGGTCTTCACATCTTCGTAACTAACCAAGCTACAACAAAGGCATTCATGCTGTTTAATAACGCTCTGGTGACTAAACAACATGTACTTGATATATTTCTTATTTTGTTTCTGGACAAAAAGTTATTTGAGGTGAGCAAGAGAAAAGGGACACTATTTGCCATGAAGATACGGTTTAGTAGTCAGCACACACGTCTAAATCTAGTACAATAACATCACGCCTAGCGCTTTATCCAACTTGGGTGAAGCGGCGCAGTAGTTAAGACGTTGGACGTGAACTCGAGAGGCGTCGGGTTCAGCTTCTAATTTCTCTCAGCCATTCTCATTTCTCTAAGCCACTTCAGGCGAATGGTTCCTTCAAGATTGCCCAAGCTGATAACTTTCTCCATCCTTCTCTACGAATCAAAGATTTCGTCTTTGATGCTCTCGACGTCGACGGCATGTAATTCTCTATCCAACCTTTCGTTAATGTTCTAAGCTACCTAGCCACCGTTCGATACATAATAGCGTATTCCTGTAGTAGTGTACCAGTGGTCAGCAAAGTTTAACCGCTATTTCCGTTACTTGATATAGAAATACTTCCATACTATAGGCAGGTGACCATTCAGATTTGGCACAACTTTGAAATATAGAAAAGTCTTGATCGCACAGTTCTTTATTAAGCGTTACGCCTTTCAAAATTTCATCGTCAGACTGAAGCTATGGAATGAAGTGTGCAGGACATTAATGACAAACATACATAAGTGTGTATCTAATTATTCCAACATACATAAATTCCAAATAGTATCGTACCTACATAAAAATCAAATTTTAGGGCAAAGCTCACGAAAGTGAGCACATAAACTCAACACAGTACAAACCCCATGTCTGACAATGCCACCGTTTATCGAATAGAACCAGTACCAAACTGAGTGTGCCGCTTGAACTGTCAAAGAGGTAAGCGACGGCCAGTAGGTGGCGCTTGTGTTGACCATAGAAAGCAAATCAAATAGTAACTTCACAAACTTCTGTACACTACGATTAAGTACGTGTCAGCATCTCGTGAACAAATTTGACAAAACATTTTTGCTACTTTTAAAGAAGAAAAACTGCATATTGGAATACTTAGATACATGTTTATGTATATTTTCTGTCATTAATTTCTTGTACACTTCATTCCACAGCTTCAGTCTGACGATTAAATTTTGAAACGCGTTACGCTTAATAAAGAACTGTGCAATCAACACTTTTCTATATTTCAAAGTTGTGCCTTAACCACTACTAACGGCAGGAATTGCGAATAAGTGCGAGAAACAGCACCTAAGCTGCTGTACATTTGCCTACCGCGTCCCAGGTTATCGTCTAGACCTGTCGCGGTTCGGCAATATGTTGTTGTTGTTGTCTTCAGTCCTGAGACTGGTTTGATGCAGCTCTCCATGCTAATCTATCCTGTACAAGCTCCTTCATCTCCCAGTACCTACTGCAACCTACATCCTTCTGAATCTGCTTAGTGTATTCATCTCTTGGTCTCCCTCTACGATTTTTACGCTCCACGCTGCCCTCCAATGCTAAATTTGTGATCCCTTGATGCCTCAGGACATATCCTACAAACCGATCCCTTCTTCTAGTCAAGTTGTGCCACAAATTTCTCTTCTCCCCAATCCTATTCAATACCTCCTCATTAGTTACATGATCTACACACCTTATCGTCAGCATTCTTCTGTAGCACCACATTTCGAAAGCTTCTATTCTCTTCTTGTCCAAACTATTTATCGTCCATGTTTCACTTCCATACATGGCTACACTCCATACAAATACTTTCAGAAACAACTTCCTGACATTTAAATCTATGCTCGATGTTAACAAATTTTTCTTCTTCAGAAACGCTTTCCTTGCCTTTGCCAGTCTACATTTTATATCCTCTCTACTTCGACCATCATCAGTTATTTTGCTCCCCAAATAGCAAAACTCCTTTACTACTTTAAGTGCCTCATTTCCTAATCTAATTCCCTCAGCATCACCCGACTTAATTCGACTACATTCCATTATCCTTGTTTTGCTTTTATTGATGTTCATCTTATATCCTCCTTTCAAGACACTGTCCATTCCATTCAACTGCTCTTCCAAGTCCTTTGCTGTCTCTGACAGAATTACAATGTCATCGGCGAACCTCAAAGTTTTTATTTCTTCTCCCTGGATTTTAATACCTACTCCAAATTTTTCTTTTGTTTCCTTTACTGCTTGCTCAATATACAGATTGAACAACATCGGGGAGAGGCTACAACCCTGTCTCACTCCCTTCCCAACCACTGCTTCCCTTTCATGTCCCTCGACTCATATAACTGCCATCTGGTGTCTGTACAAATTGTAAATAGCCTTTCGCTCCCTGTATTTTACCCCTGCCACCTTTAGAATTTGAAAGACAGTATTTCAGTCAACATTGTCAAAAGTTTTCTCTAAGTCTACAAATGCTAGGAATGTAGGTTTGCCTTTCCTTAATTTTTCTTCTAAGATAAGTCGTAAGGTCAGTATTGCCTCACGTGTTCCAACATTTCTACGGAATCCAAACTGATCTTCCCCGAGGTCGGCTTCTACCAGTTTTTCCATTAGTCTGTAAATAATTCGTGTTAGTATTTTGCAGCTGTGACTTATTAAACTGATAGTTTGGTAATTTTCACATCTGTCAACACCTGCTTTCTTTGGGATTGGAATTATTATATTCTTCTTGAAGTCTGAAGGTATTTCGCCTGTCTCGTACATCTTGCTCACGAGATGGTAGAGTTTTGTCAGGACTGGCTCTCCCAAGGCCGTCAGTAATTCTAACGGAATGTTGTCTACTTCCGGGGCCTTGTTTCGACTCAGGTCTTTCAGTGCTCTGTCAAACTCTTCACGCAGTATCGTATCTCCCATTTCCTCTTCATCTACATCCTCTTCCATTTCCAGAATATTGTCCTCAAGTACATCGCCCTTGTATAGACCCTCTATATACCCCTTCCACCTATCTGCTTTCCCCTCTTTGCTTAGAACTGGGTTTCCATCTGAGCTCTTGATATTCATTCAAGTGGCTCTCTTTCCTCCAAAGGTCTCTTTAATTTTCCTGTAGGCAGTTTCTATCTTACCCCTAGTGAGATAAGCCTCCACATTCTTACATTTGTCCTCTAGCCATGCCTGCTTAGCCATTTTGCACTTCCTGTCGATCTCATTTTTGAGACGTTTGTATTCCTTTTTGCCTGCTTCATTTACTGCATTTTTATATTTTCTCCTTTCATCAATTAAATTCAATATTTCTTCTGTTACCCAAGGATTTCTACTAGCCCTCGTCTTTTTACCTACTTGATCCTCTGCTGCCTTCAATACTTCATCCCTCAGAGCTACCCATTCTTCTTCTGCTGTATTTCTTTCCCCCATTCCTGTCAATTGTTCCCTTATGCTCTCCCTGAAACTCTGTACAACCTCTGGTTTAGTCAGTTTATCCAGGTCCCATCTCCTTAAATTCCCACCTTTTTGCAATTTCTTCAGTTTTAATCTACAGTTCATAACCAACAGATTGTGGTCAGAGTCCAAATCTGCCCCTGAAAATGTCCTACAATTTAAAACCTGGTTCCTAAATCTCTGTCTTACCATTATATAATCTATCTGATACCTTTTAGTATCTCCAGGATTCTTCCATGTATACAACCTTCTTTTATGATTCTTGAACCAAGTGTTAGCTATGATTAAGTTATGCTCTGTGCAAAATTCTACAAGGCGGCTTCCTCTCTCATTTCTTAGCCCCAATCCATATTCACCTACTATGTTTCCTTCTCTCCCTTTCCCTACTGTCGAATTCCAGTCACTCATGAGTATTAAATTTTCGTCTTCCTTCACTACCTGAATAATTTCTTTTATCTCATCATACATTTCTTTAGTTTCTTCGTCATCTCCAGAGCTAGTTGGCATATAAACTTGAACTACTGTAGTAGGCATGGGCTTCGTGTCTATCTTGGCCACTATAATACGTTCACTAAGCTTACCCGCACTCCTACTTTTTTATTCATTATTAAACCTACTCCTGCGTTACCCCTATTTGATTTTGTATTTATAACCCTGTATTCACCTGACCAGAAGTCTTGTTCCTCCTGCCACCGAACTTCACTAATTCCCACTATATCTAACTTTAACCTATCCATTTCCCTTTTTAAATTTTCTAACCTACCTGCCCGATTAAGGGATCTGACATTCCACGCTCCGATCCGTAGAATGCCAGTTTTCTTTCTCCTGATAACGACGTCCTCCTGAGTAGTCCCCGCCCGGAGATCCGAATGGGGGACTATTTTACCTCCGGAATATTTTACCCAAGAGGACGCCATCATCATTTAACCATACAGTAAAGCTGCATGCCCTCAGGAAAAATTACGGCTGTAGTTTCACCTTGCTTTCAGCCGTTCGCAGTACCAGCACAGCAAGGCAGTTTTGGTTATTGTTACAAGGCCAGATTAGTCAATCATCCAGACTGTTGCCCATGCAACTACTGAAAAGGCTGCTGCCCCTCTTCAGGAACCACACGTTTGTCTGGCCTCTCAACAGATACCCCTCCGTTGTGGTTGCACCTACGGTACGGTTATCTGTATCGTTGAGGCACGCAAGCCTCCCCACCAACGGCAAGGTCCATGGTTCATGGGGGGTCGGCAATATAGAAGCGTAAAATTTTCCATTAAAAATGAAGTAACGCCACCCTCAGTCCTATGGTTTGTTGGAACATCACAGTGCTTTACTAGGCCTGGTTTACTGAAGGTGATACTCCATTTCTTTCTTCCGAGCTGGGAACGGACTTCGCCATCTATTTACTGGGTGACCCACAGTCTAATGCGGACACTGAATCACGCTGCACTTCAATGTTTTTCACTCACGACAAATTATTGCCTCAAATGAGAAAAGCTATAAATGAGAGGAAAAAATCTTAGGACCCACCCAGAATCGAAACCCGAGTTTCCGGATTTGTATTCTTAGGCGAAACCATTGATTCACCGAGACACTTTATTAAATGGTTCAAATGGCTCTGAGCACTATGGGACTCAACTGCTGTGGTCATAAGTCCCCCTAGAACTTAGAACTACTTAAACCTAACTAACCTAAGGACATCACACACATCCATGCCCGAGGCAGGATTCGAACCTGCGACCGTAGCGGTCGTGCGGTTCCAGACTGTAGCGCCTTTAACCGCTCGGCCACTCCGGCCGGCTTTATTAAATGTCAGTGGTTTTCATTGCTAGCGACAGGTTATTCGTTGCTTTCACATGCACTCTACGAAAAGACAGACTGAAAACATTGGCAGATTTGCTGTCCTTGTCTCGTAGTTGTCCTGAGGACGGTGTAAAAGAGCAGCCCTTGGTGTAAGGTCACCCACTGGCCGCTGCTTTCACGGCTAGGCTGACAAACACCGGTACTGGCTTAGCGAACTGCGTGGCCGCTAGACACTCAATATAACTACTCAAAAAGACTACCGCATTGATACGAGATGCCTGCAAGTTTCTTTAGCTCTGCTTGCTAGATAAAGCTACAATGCTAATGGACATGACAAGAGGAAGTATCTAAGATCTGATATGTACCTTTTGGAAAATACACTGAATACCCAAACGAACTGCTACACCTGCCTAATATCGTGTAGGACCCCCGAGAGCACACAGAAGTGCCGCAACACGACGTGGCATGGACTCGACTAATGTCTCAAGTAGTGCTGGAGGGGATTGACACCATGAATCCTGCAGGGCTGTCCATAAATCCGTAAGAGTACGTGGTGGTGGAGCTCTCTTCTGAACAGCACCTTATAAGTCATCCCAGATGTGTTCAATAATGTTCATGTCTGGGAAGTTTGGTGGCCAGAAGAATTGTTTAAACTCAAAAGAGTTATCCTGGAACCACTCTGCAGCAATTGTGGACCTTTAGGGTGTCGCATTGTCCTGCTGGAATTGCCCAAGTCCGTCGGAATGCACAATGGACATGAATGGATACAGCTGATCAGACAGGATGCTTACGTACGTGTTACCTGTCAGAGTCGTATCTAGACGTATCAGGGGTCCCATATCACTCCAACTGCACTCTGACCACACCATCACAGAGCCTCCACTAGCTTGATCAGTCCCCCGCTGACATGCGGGGTCCATGGATTCATGAGGTTGTCTCCATACCCGTACACGTCCATCAGCACGATATAATTTGAACCGAAACTCGTTCGCCCAGGCAATATCTTTCATCAACAGTGCAATGTCGGTGTTGACGGGCCCAGGCGAGGCGTAAGGCTTTGTGTCGTGCAGTCATCAAGGGTACACGAGTGGGCCTTCGGCTTCGAAAGCCCACATCGATGATGTTTCGTTGAACGGTTTGCGGGCTGACACTTGTTGGTGGCCCAGCGTTGAAATCTGCAAGCAATTTGCCGAAGGGTTGCACCTCTGTCCCATTGAACGATTCTCTTCAGTCGTCGTTGGTCCCTTTCTTTTCGGATCCTTCAACCGCCGTAGCAATATCGGAAGTTTGATGTTTTACCGGATTCCTGATATTCACGGTACAGTCGTGAAATGGTCGTACGGGAAAATTCCCACTTCATCACTATCTCGGAGACGCTGTGTGCCATCGCTCGTGCGCCGACTTTAACACCACGTTCAAACCCACTTAAATCTTGATAACCTGCCATTGCAGCAGCAGTAATTGGTCTAACAACTGCGCCAGACTCTTGTTGTCTTATGTAGGAGTTGCCGGTCGCAGCGCCATATTCTGCCTGTTTACATATCTCTGTATTTGAATACGCATAACTATACCAGTTTCTTTGGCGCTTCAGTGTAAATTCACTCATTAAATGTTACGTGCTTTCGCGAAACCTCGTTTTTTTCGAGAACGAAGCACGAGATTCGTCTTTTAACGTTTTTTAAGTTTTGAAAACCGCTGAAAATCGGATGGGACCAAAACGGGACTGTATGAAGGATGATCGATGAAAGTGGACCCAAGGCGTCGGATTGTTGCCGATGTTGGAGCGCTCGTGGATGGTCTGGCATTGTCATGATGAACGAGAGAGTGCTCCATGTGTGAACGAACTCTTTGAATTTGGAACTCTGTTACAGCACGCCATTTCTCACGCACCGACGTAGTTACACCGTTATACACTACTGTCCATTAAAATTGCTACACCAAGAAGAAATGCAGATGATAAACGGGTACTCATTGGACAAAGATATATATACTAGAACTGGCATGTAATTACATTTTCACGCAATTTGGGTGCATAGATCCTGAGGAATCAGTACCCAGAACAACCACCTATTGCCGTAATAACGGCCTTGATACGCCTGGACGTTGAGTCAAACAGAGCTTGGATGGCGTGTACAGGTACAGCTGCCCATGCAGCTTCAACACAATACCACAGTTCATCAAGAGTAGTGACTGGCGTATTGTGACGAGCCAGTTGCTCGGCCACCATTGACCAGACGTTTTCAATTGGTGAGAGATCTGGAGAATGTACTGGCCAGGGCAGCAGTCGAACATTTTCTGTATCCAGAAAGGCCCGTACAGGACCTGCAACATGCGGTCGTGTACTATCCTGTTGAAATGTAGGTTTTTGCAGGGATCGATTGAAGGATAGGGCCACGGGTCATAACACATCTGAAATGTAAGGTTCACTGTTCAAAGTGCCGTCAATGCGAACAAGAGGTGACCGAGACGTGTAACCAATGGCACGCCATACCATCACGCCGGGTGATACGCCAGGATGGCGATGACGAATACACGCTTCCAATGTGCGGTCACCGCGATGTCGCCAACCACGGATACGACCATCATGATGCTGTAAACAGAACCTGGATTCATCCGAAAAACTGAAGTTTTGCCATTCGTGCAGATGGTTGTTGTCTTGCAAACTTCCCCATCTGTTGACTCAGGGATCGAGACGTGGCTGCACGATCCGTTACAGCCATGCGGATAAGGAGCCTGTCATCTCGACTGCTAGTAATACGAGGCCGTTGGGTCCAGCACGGCGTTCCATATTACCCTCCTGAACCCACCGATTCCATATTCTGCTAACAGTCATTGGATCTCGACCAAATCCAGCAGCAATGTCGCGATACGATAAACCGCAATCGCGATAGGCTACAATCTGACCTTTATCAAAGGCTGAAACGTGATGGTACGCATTTCTCCTCCTTACACGAGGCATCACAACAACATTTCACCCGGTGAACTGCTGTTTGTGTATGAGAAATCGGTTGGAAACTTTCCTCATGTCAGCACATTGTAGGTGTCGCCTCTGGCGCCAACCTTGTGTGAATTCTCTGAAAAGCTAATCATTTGCATATCACAGCATCTTCTTCCTGTCGGTTAAATTTCACGTCTGTAGCACGTCAGCTTCGTGGTGAAGCAATTTTAATGGCCAGTAGTGTATTACACGCTCCAGTTAGAGGGTTATTAGCGGCAGATGGCTGCAAATGTGCAGACATACAGAATAAAAATGTAGAATGTTAATAACGTTTGTTTTTCTTTAAAAAAACTTAAAGAGAGCTCACCTTACAAATTCGAAGGCATTTTTTTTCAGCATTCCCTCGTACTAAAACTTTATAAAGTTTGAATCCCTGTGTTACTTGTGATACATATAGTTTCTGTCTGAGCTCAGAGTCATTATTCATGTCCTGGGCTATAGCGAAAGATATAAAATGGAAAATTGTATTATCGTGGAGAATACCTGGAAGCTATGATTTTTCTGCTCCGCTCTGTAGCTGTCAGCACGATATACACACGTATTTTTCCTGCGTCCCCGTAGCGCTATCACTCTACAAAGTTCGAAGAACATTGTTCCTTCTCTTTTAAAATTATGCTAGATACTTTTTCCTGTCAACAGATGAATGTAGATGCTTCAGTTACAAAAATTTAGAGCTCAAACTGGGTAACTTACATACTTTGCAGACAGTGTGTGGCAGCGATTATTGATGAATTATAAAGAATAATTCAAGCAATTTAAATTATGTGTGTGTGTCCGGTAGATAATGTTTCATACTGATATAGCTGAATGTTTTCACTGTATTTCATTTCAAATACACTCTTGAATATTACGATTTGAGCACCAAAATATTTCTTCGGATATAGGCGGTAATTTATTTGTAGCAAATACGCCTGGTACCTCTCCGAATTATGTCTGACGATCCCGCTGCTAAGATTTAGTCTATACGCTCAACGCTGATAAAAATAATGTTACTGCGTCAGCGCTTGTTTTCCTTTAGGGTCAGTGCTCCGTGTGGGCTGATCGATCATGTAACATCCAACTGCGTTACGTCTCGTAAGGGCTTCAGGTATGGTCTACCCGGAAGTTTTGGACCGTCAACACGAAAATATATTATTTTCCCTCACTGAAGTTCCTTAGGTCAGTTCGTGAACAGTGGGCTGGAAAGTCGGAAAGAAAAACATAACTTAGTTTCGTTTGTGCATCCTCAGCCACCAACCCACTTCCTGAATTAATTGTCGGCTGGTGTGGCCGAGCGGTTCTAGGCGCTTCAGTCTGGAACCGCGCGACCGCTATGGTCGCAGGTTCGAATCCTGCCTCGGGCATGGATGTGTGTGATGTCCTTAGGTTAGTTAGGTTTAAGTAGTTCTAAGATCTAGGGGACTGATGACCTCAGATGTTAAGTCCCATTGTGCTCCGAGCTATTTGAACCATTTGAATTAATTCGCAGCTTCGTTGCGGAAGAAAGTCGAAAACAAGCCTCATCTGTGCATAGAGGCGCTAACGTGTTGAGAAACTAGACTGTAGTAACTGCAGTCAGTGAACTAGAGCCGACAGGATACCGGTTCGATTAGATGGCGGAAATTACGTAACATACAGCGCGAAAAGTAGTAGCACGAGTGTGCATTAGACACGGGGCACGGTACAGCACTGCCCTCCCACTGAGAGTGAATCATCGCTGATGGATGGCTCGTCGCCAATCCCCACCAGTTTGTTTCTTCTCTGATTTTCCCGAGAGTTGGACAGCAAAACAATTCAACACCTATGAATTAAGAGACATACTTGAAATTTTTGACATTATTTCCAGTAAGTACTGTAGCACATCTGCAAAAGTAGCACTTTAGTATCTACTTCTCCTGTCATCTTACATCTACAATTCGTTCTTTCATCTCTTTACAATGAATCTTTTATCTTGCGGAATATATTGCTTAAAACTTAGTGATAATCTTAGACTACTTCAAAAAAAAGTGTTCAAATGTGTGTGAAATCTTATGGGACTTAACTGCTAAGGTCATCAGTCCCTAAGCTTGCACACTACTTAATCTAGATTATCCTAAGGACAAACACACACATCCATGCCCGAGGGAGGACTCGAACCTCCGATGGGACCAGGTGCACATAGACTTCTTCGTTCGCAACGGATGGGAGATCCATTTTTACCTATTTTGTTCACTTTATTCATTTAAATCAAATATTTTCCATACCTCCCTAATATCTGCATTTCCTTTGTAATCTGACTCTGTGTATGCTGCTATTTTACTGGGGAATTTCAGTTCATTGGCCAGTAATCTTATTTTATGCTGGAGAGATTACGATCAATAGCACCAGGCCCATGTTGAGAGATTTTGCAAATTTTAACATTTACAGAGTCTTGAATTCTTTCTAAAACACAAAGATATTCACAAGAGCACATTGTCCGCCATAGGATCTAGAACTATAACTGACTTTCAGTACTCTACGTCGGAAATTAATCGATCAGTTTGTTCGTCGTCCATCTGTTGTGACCATCTATGCATCCAGGATCTGCGTTCTACTGACTTGCGATGCTCCTGTCCCTTCCTAAAACGGGTACCGAGGCGTTCGGTAAGGATCCAGCAAAAATTATTGCTAAGGAAACATGATCAATCAGTTCTAGATCTTGATGTATGAAAAGTGATTTCTAAATCCTTTTTTAAGCTACATGAAGTAATCTTCTGTATTTATCTTACCACTACATCTCCAATACACGGTTCTCGTGTTTCATTATTTCAAAGTGCCGTTTTCTAGTGCTCGGCGTTGGAAAGTTTTCTGAATAATTTCTTCCCGTAAGAAAAGTCTTACATGCACACTGATAACAATTTTGTGCACATCATATACAGTGCAGCTTGCTTCTCACATTCGCCATGTACTTTTTTTTTAATCAGGTATTTTCTAGTTTAGCCGGCCGGGGTGACCGAGCGATTCTAGGCGCTGCAGTCTGGAACCGCGCGATCACTACGGTCACAGGTTCGAATCCAGCCTCGGGCATGGGTGTGTGTGATGTGCTTAGGTTAGTTAGGTTTAAGTAGTGCTAAGTTCTAGGGGACTGATGATCTTAGAAGTTACGTCCAATAGTGCTCAGATCCATTTGAACCATTTTTTCTAGTTTAGATTTTATTAATATTTATCTCTAGGCGTCTGAGAAATACCCGAACTAAATTATACCTTGCCATCTCTCAGGATTTCTTGGCGTGATTAATTAATGGTGTACTTCTGGGAGTTCAGTAGAGTTTGTATTTCCATTTTCGATGACCGACCCACTCGTCTTCTTCAGGTGCTGCGAGGTATGTTATATGTGCTCGCTGCCACAACTCGAAAGTAGAGAGTACAAGCAACACCAGAAATCGCAGCCACTGAAGAAGACGACTGTGTCCGTCGCTGAAATATAGTGCGAAAATGGAAATAAAACCTCGTCTGCACACCCAGAAGTTCACCATTAAATTATAGAAGGAATCACTGTGTCAGGAAATGAATGGGAGTCAATACTCAGGAATGTAATATGCCTCTTCAGTGCCACATATTCAGTGACTAGTCCGCAGACCTAACGTTAATCATTGTTTTGAGGTGAGCTGCATCGAAGGAGATATTCGCATACAAAGATACGAAATTTTACGTAGCTGATTGTCGTGATGTTGGCTTAGTTGTCTTGTTTAGAATCATTATAACGTCTGCAAGCTGATCTGTTATCTAGAAAATTAACTGATGAAAGGGTTACGAAAAACTGGTTCAAATGGCTCTGAGCACTATGGGACAGCTGTGGTCATCAGTCCCCTAGAACTTAGAACTACTTAAACCTAACTAACCTAAGAAAAACACACACATCCATGCCCGAGGCAGGATTCGAACCTGCGACCGTAGCGGTCGCACGGTTCCAGACTGAAGCGCCTAGAACCGCTCGGCCACCGCGGCCGGCGAAAAACTGGTAACTCTCAAATTACGAAATTAAGTCAAGTATCCGAACCTCTCAACGTTTGTATTCCGAAACTTTTGACGCGTTGTAGTGACACAATTTGAGCTAAGAATTCGAACAATACGCCTGCTTTCTGCAGCCTCACAGAAAGACTTGACTATCATTCATCACAATTTGCTGCCATGTCTGTACACGATGAAGAAGAAACAGAGTTACTATACAAATCTTTGTATCTTTGTCAGATACAAATGCTGGTATTTTTATGGGCACAGTTTTTTATATAAACTTTTTACTTTTGTAAATGAAGATATTGATACCTGTTGATATTATAGGATTCCTCATGTGTCATGGATTTTATTACATTAGAGGAGGTAGGTTCCACCCGCCGTTTCCTTTACATGGACATACGTTTACAAAAGACAAAGAAAATCAGACAATGTTGACCTACTGGACTCGCATTCGGAAAGGGACGGCTGAAACCCGCGTCCGGCCATCCTGAGTTAGGCTCTCCGTGATTTCCCTAGATCACTTGCGACAAATGTCAGGATGGTTCCTTTGAAAGGCCTCTGCCTATTTTCTACCGCAGCCTTCCCTAATTCGAGGTTCTGCTCCGTCTCTAATGACCTCGTTGTTGACGGGTCGTTAAACACTAATTACCTGCTATATTCACGTAAAAAACTGAACTAAACTCCGCCCGAACACGCCGTGAAGACCCAACGGCACCGACCGGCCGCCGTGTCATCCTCAGCCCACAGGCGTCACTGGATGAGAATATGGAGGGACACGTGGTCAGCACTCCCGGCCGTACGTCAGTTTACGAGACCGGAGCCGCTACATCTCTCTCAAGTAGCTCCTTAGTTTTGACTCACCCCGCTTGCCAACAGCGCTTGGCAGACCGGATGGTCACCCATCCAAGTGCTAGCCCAGTCCGACAGCGCTTAACTTCGGTGATCTGATGGGAACCGGTGTTACCATTGCGGCAAGGCCGCTGGTTGTATTCACATAAACAACCATAATATTGTTCTATGAAAGGAAAAACAATAAGGTAAGCAACTTGCAACTCTCGGTGACTGAAAGGAAATTGGATATTGAGTCTCGCTTGCTCTAACAAAGGTGAACTCGGACAAAGAACTGATGCTACTCTCGTTGAATACGACTGCAAAGTATTTCGCGCGAATCAGTCTGATGTTCCACAAAGTACATCGCAAGTGCAGCACAAGCAAACAATCTTCTCACCATAATCCGCAACGATGTCGCTTCAAATGCCTGTTTGTTTATTTCAAGACAAAGCTCCAATACTGAAAAGATCAGCAGCAAGCAAACGAGACCTCTTAACTTGGTCCAGGGGCCATGCGGCCCTCTCTAGCCGTTTCTGCCCGCGATGCAATTATATTGCCCTACTCACGTCAAGAATATAGGTGACTTGCTTAAGGCCTGCATTGTAGTTCGCAGCCAAAGATAACCCACTCTAGCAGACGAATAAATGACTATAAATTTTTTGAGACAGGCAAGTCCTTATCCATATACGCAGGAATATATTGCATGAAATGTGTCTAGTCGACTTTCACTTTTTACGAGCAAAAATACATCCATTGCCTTCCATAAAAGCCAGAAAATATACTTTAACTAATAAGGAGGGAAGAAAATTGTGGTATAACGGCCCATCGACAGCGATTCCATTAGTGGAGGAGCACATATGCAGACTGAACAAGGCTGAGGCAGAAATTCAGCCCTCTTCCCACATGCGAATCTAGTACCCTATATACTGCGCCAACCTGCTGGGTGCCTTTGACTAGAAGCACTCTTGAAGTTGCGGCTAACGCCAGCTTCGCCTCCGTCTTTAGTCTTACGTTGTGGTACAGCCTTTACTACCTAACGCATCTATATACTCGCAGTTTAGCTGTCTTTTGGTAGTTGAAGTATTAGGAGTGGTATCTTCGGAATGACTAGAATCTATAATTAAGTCTACGCGTATAATAGATGAGAACCATCCAGAGTGTAAAAGTGCAATTCGGGTGCAAAGGTTTGTTAGCCTAAATAAGAAGATAGCTTCGTTTTCGACAATCAGTTAAGCTTCTGCAGATCGATACAACCCTCGAAAGAGTCATACACACATCAAAAGAATATTTGATGAAATAGGAGTGATGTTCTGCATGTATACTGGAAGCTTATTGTTTTCGCTTCTAGTCAATCTTTCAGTCTCTAGTACATACTGTGAACAGAGAACACGTATATCATTCGCCGATAGATGATTAGGAAAGAACAGTGCTCTTATAGACATTGTCACAAGGAAACAATTTGTCCTTTTCTTTCTCCGATGCCGTAATGAGCACGTTAATTCAGCATGGAGATGGCTAAAATCTTATGTAAGACATGAGTCATGGAGCGACTTGTGATTCCTCATGTCAAAAACTCGTTCAAGAAGAGAACACAGTAGAGGGTAGTAACATTATTTCAATACTACTGGGATCGCAGAGGGAAGGAAAGTGCTCGGTAATAAGATTTCAGTGCTTAATTTAACATAACTCGATAGTATGGGGTAGAAAGATATAATGGTTTAAGACGGTAGCAGTATTATTTATTTATAGTTTAGGTATCAATAGATCACGCAACAAGCAAACTTCCGTCGACAATCATTCAGACACTAAACATAACAGTTTGAAATGTCTATAGTTAAGTGAACTGTCATTATATGAAGCCATTTCGACAGACGTATTCACCTTGTTGTTAAGAAAAGACATTACACAAATTACTCCTATTTACCGTCCAAGTCCCAGAGGTTGCTGTTCGGTTCGAATAGAGTAGAGTCAGTTGAAATCTTCTAATCCGAACATTGTATCATCGTTGCAAGAGACGCCCGATCTCTGTATAATATGAGAAGTTAAACTTGGACCCTGTAAAATATTCTTCAATGGAGTATGACGTATTACAAAAAGTTGAGTTAATAGAAAAAGGGCATTAGCTCTGCTGATGCGGTGAGGTAGTGAAGTGCCTATGGCTCGTATTCGCTAGAAGGGGATTCTGATTATGAACAACAGAAACATGTTTTATGTAAGTTCGACGAAGTATTGAAGCGTCGATGTAAGATTTCCGTGGTCCCAGAAATGTCGGAATGGCTTCTTCAATAAAGGTTTAGCACACTGGACTCGCATTCGGGAGGACGACGGTTCAATCCCGTCTCCGGCCATCCTGATTTAGGTTTTCCGTGATTTCCCTAAATCGCTTCAGGCAAATGCCGGGATGGTTCCTTTGAAAGGGCACGGCCGATTTTCTTCCCCATCCTTCCCTCACCCGAGCTTGCGCTCCGTCTCTAATGACCTCGTTGTCGACGGGACGTTAAACACTAATCTCCTCCTCCTCCTTCAACAAAGCTACAAGCGTTACCTTCTACCAACCTTATCTTGTTGAACAAGCATGTCGTGGCGTGGAAGGTAAACCACTGTAAAAACAGTAAAAATTACCTAGTTCGTAGTATGTAACGGCCAGTCAGTCGATGAGACATTAAAGTGAAAAAAAAAGCAGCGGTCTGTCGGCAGCAGAAGAGCCTAACGGCCCTGCTCCTACGTGCTGGCAAAGTGCTGAGGCGCCGCGGCGGGCCGTGCTGTGCTCAGCAGCACAGGCACAGCCACAGCACCACCCACGCAGCTCAATGCAAACGCCGCTAAAATCACTGCTGCTTTCGCGATCTTATGCTCGTCTTCTTGAATCACGAGTACAATATATCACCTGCAGCCTTGTTTCGTCGTAAGGACTCTGCAGGATGTTTCGTAGGGAAGTACTGCTAAAAACTAAACTCCGCGATCAGGCCCTAAGACAACGCGGTGTCGATCGATTATAGTGCGGACAAAACTCAAATGTCAGTGCATCGACAAAAATTGTGAAATATCTGTGTCTGTATTGTAAGACAGTTAAAAATCACTATTAAACTGTCCAGACACATTAATGTGACCACCTGTCAAAAGCCTGAGTATGGTCCCCAAGCATAGATCATACATACGTTGATGCATTGAGAATTACAGAATGACGAGATCACCCAGGGAATGCCACAAAAATATTTCCCGAAGCATAACGCCCCGTCTTCCAGCCTGGTTCTTCTGACGATTGTTGCAGGGCCGTAGACGCCAACGACCATCTGTCCGATGTAGCACAAAACGTCATTCATCTGAAAAGGCCACCTGTGAACGTCCAGTTGTGGTACTGGCTTGCAAATTCCATCGTACGTTGCGAATGAACGGCAGTCACCGGAAGTGCGTGAACCAGGCACCTGCTGCGGAAGCCTATATGCAGCAACGTTCGCTGAAAGGTCGTTGAAGAGACACAGTTGGTAGCCCCTTGGTTCATCTGTGGAGCGGGGAAGGGGGGGGGGGCGTTGTTCAACAGTTGCACGTCTGTTCGGCTGTACACATCTCAGCAGCCGTGGTTCACCCGTGTCATCTACGGCCCGTGGTGCACCACAGATGCCTAGGCGCCGGCTTTGGATAGTGCCATTTTCCCATGGACATCACTCTTTAACCACGGCACCACGCGAACAGTTTACAAACTTCGCCTTTTCGGAAATGCTTTCGGCCTTAGCCCGCAAGCCTTGCCCATTTGGATGTCAGATGACTAGGTGGTAACATCAATGTGACTGGGCCTTGTAAAATGCAAACTTATACCGATAGCCAAAAGTAGCTAAAGCTCTAGATGACTTACGTGGTCTTAGGACATCTGTCTGCCCAGTCCTTAGTTCCAGTTTTATGGTCGCCGTTTCCGTGGAGGCGCATTTTTGAGACAGATGAAAAAAAATCAGGAAGGGCAGAAGAAACGGGGAAAAGAGAAGGGTGAAAAAGGAAGGGCAAGAAAAAGAAGGAGGAGACTGAATGGAGAGTTTTAAATCAGGCGCGGTACCAGGATTCGGTTCTGTGTTGGGAGGTGGTCGGGGGGCACCGTTTGTTACGTTACTCTTTCTCTCACCCTCCTCCCCCCCTCCCCCCCAATCTCCCGGCTCTCCGAAATATAGGCTGCCGTCGTGTTTCGTATTAGTATAAAATAGATGCCTAAGGTTTTAGTAATAAACTCAATGAAATGCATAACGTTTTAATAGAACAATAATAATAATTTGTTTACGCAGGTGCGTAATAGATCGTTGCAGCGTTATGTCCAAGAAACTATAATTCAGAAAAATATAGCATCTGAAAGACACTCTTCCGAAAATTTGAGAAGTCTGTGTATCATATAAGCGCTTTAAGAACCCTACCAGCAACAAACTACAGCATTTACAACATCATAATAAAATGGCTCTGAGCACTATGGGACTTAACTTCTGAGGTCATCAGTCCCCTAGAACTTAGAACTACTGAAACCTAACTAACCTAAGGACATCACACACATCCATGCCCGAGGCAGGATTCGAACCTGCGACCGTAGCGGTCGCGCGGTTCCAGACTGAAGCGCCTAGAACCACTCGGCCACCCCGGCCGGCTACAACATCATAATTTATACGCGATAAAATTGAAGTGTGCACGCACTTTAGCAGTTTTTCACAACGGACTACGATTATGAACACAGGTCTGCAGGCTATGGTTATACGAGAGTGTAAATGAGCGGCTTCTGCCTAGGTTCGGAAAGTCAGTTTTTCTGTCATTTTTTGTATTAGTAGAGACTCTTTCCAATCTGTCTTTCTTTATTCAGCTTCACGTATTTCCCGGCTTTACTTGTGGACTCGCGAATTGTGTCGGATTTGTTGTTGACAGCAGATGAGGCCAGCCTGGGATTGTGTGCATTTACTTGCTTGAAGTGTTCCCGGTCAGGACGAAATACCATCTTCGTGAACAGGTCTTCACTCAAGCAACTAAATAGTGTCCCGTGTGAAACGTAGCTTGTAACTCATAAACTCCTCACCATTTTCGAGACACTTTAGTTTTCGTGCTAGCTTGTTCTCCGAAAGTTAGCGTGAAATTTGGAAATTAACGTATGTACACATACGAAGGCTTCTACTAAAATGTTGTGGCGACACCCATCACTTCCACCCCCACCTTTTTAAATCTACGCCCGCTTTATCATGGGAAGGTGATGGAGATGTATGAAAGAGAATCGTGACAGATTCAGACTAGACAGTGTTTCTGTAAGAACTACCTTTCCATGATACAGGGACGCTTCATTCTTGACTTCGCCTGCTAGATGTAATTATATTTTGCCCCTGTTGATTTTTGTTTACATCTTTGCATTAATTGATACCGAAACGGTGATAAAGGACTCGTTAGTTTTTGCACGCACCGCGGCTTTGGACTGTGTGTTGTTGGCTGTTTCAAATTGTATCATATAAGAAATAGTGACTGAAATGTGTGCTTTTTATTTCATTGTGAAGTCGTGGTGATCTCGGTAAAGGAATTAATTACGGAAAGCAGCATGAGAATAAATATTAATTGAAAGGGACGGGGGGGGGGGGGGGGGCGGGGGCAAGACGGGATATGTGGGGGCCAGTGGTGGGAAGGCAAACTCGATGTCTGCCATATGGATGCCAGTTTCTATAGTTACGTCACTAGTCATTTCGAACTCTGCTGTTCTGATCCCTTTTAACAGATGTTTTCATCGTAGCGTAATTGTACCCTGACACAGGACTCTCCTCTGTCCTCAGAGTACCGTGTGCAGTGTGTGTCCTGTAAACGGTTGTGAGCAGCCCTAATGCAAACCAATGGGTGACTACAAAAGTGGATGGAAGGATGAAGCTGGAACTCTTTATCAGTATATAGTCCCTACTTGTGAACACATCTGGACCGCTGGGCTTAACTTCTTTGTCCGACGAACAGAAGACCATCTACGCTATCAAATGCTTTCGCTCCGTAAAACAGCACTTAACAAAGGCAGGCAGTGCCTATTACGACGTGTTTACGTGCTTCTTAGTTCTGCCAGTTTGTCTCTCTTTATGTGTTACATCCTTACAAAGTAGCAGACTCTTTAAGCCACTAGAATCGCGTTCAGAATAGCGGGGCTGAAGTAACAGTGCAGCCACTAATTTAAGTTGCAGATGGCTTTGTTAAATCTCTTCAAGGGGAGAATGCGATTGTGAAATTGTATTAGCGATTCTGATGTTATTTTTGTGAACAACGGGATAAAAGCAGTTTCTGTTTTACCACATTTGTTTCGTCTATGGTAACTCCTTCAACAAGTCCACATGCCCCAATGCCGAATGTCATTAAAATGAAATAAAAATAAGAAATCATTATATTACAGATATAGAATAGATTTTTGTTCAGTATTGTTTGTCATTTTTTGTCCTTTTTGTTGTCTCTACTATGTTTCACTGAGTCACGAAAGGAGAAGCTTTTGTTACTTACTCAACTAGGTAGGAACAACGCATCGGACTGCCTCTATTGCTTGGCCTTACATGATATTGCCGGAAAGTGTCACATGTCTGCGCATCATGTCTGGAGGACCATAGCAGGATGTAGGAGTCCGTATATTCTAAGTATATACCTGCTCATCGGTACTCGCCATGGCGCGTTTCCACTCACGTATGGGTATCGGGATCGCGTTCTGAGGCGTGCATAGATGTCGATTTTAACCGGTGGACCCTTCGTCTGCCTAATGTTCTGTTCTGTATTTTGGTTGATACTGTATTGAATGCTGAGCTCGTCAGTAGGAGATACCATCGATACATAGGTGACCAGTATTGTCCGCAAGGGTTCTCAAGAACTTCGCAATGAACATGACGAACTTGCTTTTGTTCTGAGGCCTAATTCATGTACACTGAGGTGACAAGAGCCACGGCATAGCGATATGCACATGTGCAGAGGGCGGTAATATCGCGTACGCAAGGTATAAAAGGGCAAGGCATTGGCGGAGCAGTCATTTGTACTCGAGTGATTCATGTGAAAACGTTTCCGGTGTGGCTATGGCCGCCGACAGGAATTAACTAACTTTGAACGCGGAATGATAGTTGTAGTTAGACTCATGGAACATTCCAGTTTAGGAAACCTTTAGGGAATTCAACATTCCGAGACCTACAGTGTCAATAATGTGCCGACAATACCAAATTCCAGGCTTTACCTCTCACTACGAACAATTCAGTGGCCAACGGTCTTCACTTAACGACCAAGCCAATCGGCGTTTGCGTAGAGTTCTCAGTGCAAACAGACGAGCAATACTGTGTGAAACAACCGCGCAAATTGATGTGGGACGTACGACGAACGTATCCGTTAGGACATTACGGCGAAATTTGGCGTTAATGGGCTATGGCAAGCCGACCGGAGTGACCGTGCTGTTCTAGGCGCTACAGTCTGCAACCGAGCGACCGCTACGGTCGCAGGTTCGAATCCTGCCTCGGGCATGGATGTGTGCGATGTCCTTAGGTTAGTTAGGTTTAAGTAGTTCTAAGTTCTAGGCGACTGATGACCTCAGAAGATAAGTCGCATAGTGCTCAGAGCCATTTGAACCATTTGGCTATGGCAACAGATGACCGGTGCGAGTGCCTTTGCTTGCAGCATGGCATCGCCTCTCCTAGGCTCGTGACCATATCGGTTGGACCTTAGCCGACAGCAAAACTGTAGCCTGGCCAGATGAGTCCATATTTCAGTCGATAAGAGCTGTTGGTAGGTTTCAAGTGTGACGCAAACCCCACGAAGTCATGGACTCAAGTTGTCAACAAGGCACTGTGCAAGCTGGTGATAGCTCCATAATGGTATGGGCTGTGTTTACATGGAAAGGACGGGGTCCTGTGGTCCAGCTGAACAGATCAGTGACTGTAAATGTGTACGTTCGACTACTTGGAGGCCATTGGCGCCGGCCGCGGTGGCCGTGCGGTTCTGGCGCTGCAGTCCGGAACCGCGGGACTGCTACGGTCGCAGGTTCGAATCCTGCCTCGGGCATGGGTGTGTGTGATGTCCTTAGGTTAGTTAGGTTTAAGTAGTTCTAAGTTCTATGGGACTTATGACCTAAGATGTTGAGTCCCATAGTGCTCAGAGCCATTTGAACCATTTTTTTTTTTTTTTTTTTTTTTTTTTTGAGGCCATTGGCAGCCAGTCATGGACTTCACGTTCTCAAACAATGATGCGCCGTGTCATCGGGCAACAACTGTTCGCGATAGGTTTGAAGAACATTCTGGACAATTCCAGCGAATAATTTGGCCACGCAGATGGCCCAACACAAATCCCGTGGAACATTTATGGGACGTAATCGAGAGGTCAGTTTGTGCACAAAATCCTGCACCAGCAACACTTTCGCAATTATGGACGGCCATGGAGGCAGCAAGGCTCAAAATTTATGCTAGGGACTTCCAACGATTTATTGAGTCCATACCACGTCGAGTTGCTTCACCATGCCAGGCAAAAGGAGGTCCGACGTGATGTTATGAGGTATCCCAAGACTTTTGTCACTTTAGTGTATGTAAATACTGGCTTTTACCGCGGCTGCGCTCGCGTAGCATTAGTTTTGTTATGATGAGTGATGGTGAATAAATAAGCTACTGTATGTGCAATAACGTCAGCTTGCGAGCGCTGCGCGCGTGCGGAGAGACGTGGTCAGGAGCGTGCATCTATGCATCGCACTATTGAAGTAACTACACATTATGCGACGTATACATTATACAAGTAATTTAATAACTTTCATCGTGGTTTATGTTCACTGATTTTCAAAGAAGTCTGCCCCACTATCCCATTCCCTACTTCACTCTCTTGGGGGTCTTTTTCTTGACACCAACATTCATCATAATCGTTTCCATGGTTTGGTCGTCAAAAGGCAACAGACAAACACACTTTCACATTTATGATATTAATGTGGAAGTATGGATTTACTTTTTTACAACTTTGTTTGGAGTGAAAATATTGTCTTCTCAGCCGAAATTCATAGAGATAACAGTTATTAAAGAATTTCGCATTATTATGGCGTGTTCGAACGACGTTTTGGCGGGAACCAACGTTTCGTCTCCACCTGCAGAGGGTATCTTCAAGTGAAATTGTACCTTCTTCGAACTTCCCATTCACACACTGGTTGCTACGGTTACTACGAGAGGCTATACACAGAGGCGATATAGACTGTTAAGCAAGAAAATAAATATAACAAGAAGGAGGAGGTAGGGAAAATGAATGACATTTGGATTCCAGTGTTGGGAGAGATGTATACTAGTAGTCCATCGGGGAGCGATAACAATAGAGGACAACAGCTATCGACAACGGCCAATAGAAGGAGTTGGCGGAAGAAAATGCTGACCTCAATTGAGTAAGGATTAGACTGACCACTTCATTTGCTATGTTTTCGAACGTACCACATGCTCTTAGGTAGTAGTTCCCTATGTATCGCTAGAAAGAACTGTCTGTTATATTAATTATTTCGTCTAATCGTACTTATGTTCTCAGTAGGAAGAAACAGCCCAGGCTGCGAAAATAGTAAGCTTTATTGATGCGTTTCGTCTTTTTGAGGCATCTTCAGAAATCGTATAGAAACTGCAACTAACGCATTAATCATAAGAAGCCGAAATTTTCGTGTGCACCTTCGGCGAAGACATGCAGCTATGCCGAAGATGCACAGCAGAATTTCGACTGCCTATGACTAACGCGTTACCCGCAGTATCTATACGATTTCTGAAGATGCCTCAAAAAGACGAAACGCGTCAATAAAGCTTATGCTATATTTGTAACCTAGACTATTTTTTGCTACTGAAAATATGTCACAGTTGCTGCATCATGGCCACAGGGTCGGAGGATTTATGTATTTATTTTCTTGTCTTTGAATCTAATCAAACATATAACATACAAGATCTCAAAATACGCTCTTGTGGGTTAGCACTCATTTCCCTTAGATAGCGTTTGGATAATGGAAACAAATTTTACCGTGTGCACTCTCCCACAGGCTAACCCCACAAGCGCGTATCTTGAGATACTGTACATTACACGTTTGATCAGATGCAAAGACAAGAACATAAATAAAATAACGAAATATAATTTATGTAACCGAAAGTGCTATCTAACAATAATACGGAAACGAAATTTTACTTAAGTTAGTAGCAAGAATCGAAGATTCACAGAAGTTACAATCCGCTCGAAAATATTCTCCACAGATGGAGACGAAACATAGGATTCATGCGAGAAATTCATTCGCCCACAGCGTTATAGCCCAAAATATTTTAATGAGTGTGACATTTTCAGCCGTGAATGTTTAAATTTTAAATCCATATTTCTACATTACATGTTTTTCTTGCCACAATGGCTGACTGAAAATTAAGAGGCAAGTTTATAGCTCTGTTACGGTCAGTATTCGGCTGTTTCCATTTAAACACTTCATTTGCTATTTATGCTTCGTCTTAAATAATTTAGAGTCAAATACTTTCAATTTGTTAGCAAGGAGTCGTTTTGACAAACTCTGTTAACACGTGAGGAGATTTATTTCCCACAAAGACCGGGTTACAGGCATGCTGAACAATTCTGAGGCAGATAAATTTCCCAGCGTCCCTGTGGGATTTGAAGTGTTTTACTTGTCAGTGCCAGCTTGATTGACTCTTGAGGAAACAGGACTACAGTCGAGAAATGCGATATAACACCGAGTTATTAGTCAGCTATCGGTCCAGTCCTCGCTCTCCGTGTAAGCGAAGGGTTTGCAGCCGCACGTCGTCGGGACTTCGGGGCTGTGACGGGAAGCGACCGCGAACCGCGTGGCGTGGGCAGCGGCAGATCGCAGACTTCGGCGCACGCGCAGTGGCAGAGATAACAACTGACCTGCGGGAGCGCGCAGGCTCTGGCGGCCAGATCAAGCCGAAGCGGCCGAGGCGCCGCGTGATAGCGCAGATAAGCAGGCGACGTGACCCGACGCATTGGACGGCGCGGAGTGGCGGCAGGAGTTTTTTCTACTCAGTTTCTCTGCCCGCCGCCGCCGACGCTGCTGTCGCCGCCGAATGAGGGCAGCCGAGGGGAACCCCCACTCCTGCGCGCGCACCGCCGAGCGGGAAAGTGAACTCCATTTCAATGCCGACTGCGGCTGTGTGCGGAGCGTAGAGCGCTGAGCGTGTGTTGTGCCGTGTCCCTCCCGTTCTTGTTCATGGATTACGTTCATGGATTACCGTCGTCGCGTCTGCCCGCAACTGGCAGGTAAGCAGTGCAATCGTCGTGCGCACTTGCGCTCCTTTTTTGAGTGTTGTTAAACTGTTTTGCCGTGCGAGTGTTGTGTGTTGTCAAAGCAGAAGACACGTGCGCCCGCGGGTTCCAATAGTGGAAGTACTCGATACGTCACTTTCAAATGTGTGTGTTGGCTGTCATCGTTTGAGAGCTATACTTAGAGACTTTTGCATTTTCTCCCCACTCTAATAGTCTTTGAACAAAATTGATTGAGCCAAAGACGACAAAAGAGTAAATCGATTCAGTGCAACAAGAAAGAAAACGTTCCGACGACATCTCCGACAGTGAGTCTTATGATTTACATAAGTGAGAATAACATTTTATATTTTGTTGTGATTTTTAAATTAAAAGAATGTGAGCCCGTACAAGAAAATTTATAGAATGGGCGCCACACGAAGTTTTTATACATTTGAACAAAAAAAAGAAGATAGTGTCACAACAATCAAACATTCACCGATAGAATCTTGGAAACTTTCACAGCACTGTTACTTATAGGACTTGTCTGGTGTGAACAGTGGTAAGGGCGACGAAGTTAGGAACTAAACTAGCGCGATCCTTGGGAAGTGAGTGGAGTGCAGCCTGGTGCATAGACGCGCGGCTAGACAAATAGCTAGCAGACCTTGATCGCCAAGGTTCTTCCAACGTTGCAATAGCCAGCCCTTGTGCAACATTGACAAACGAGACGCGACGCGCAGATGTGGATCTTGGTTTCTATATTAGACTCTGGCTTCTGCGAAAGCTGCCCAAATTCTGCATCTCCCGCCGAATTGTTTCATCGCTGTCCGGAAGTTTCCAAATGCCTAGGAACAAAGTACAGCTCTCAACCATTTCCTACACCATCGTTTTGCTTCCGTGTGCTTGAATAATGTGCAGCAGATACTGTATGCAGCTACTCGATGATCCTTTGAAGTTCCGCCTGATCAAATGCTGCAGATAAGGCAGTAGGATTGCGTCCTTTCGTGAGTAAGCGTAATAGTGATCGGTCTGACAGAGCAGTGAACTTCCCGCAGCTAATCATATGCAAGAGTCCATCAACAAATATTTTAAATCGAGCTGTGGTAGAAAACGACGTACCTCTTAACACTAACGCGTAGGAAAGTAAGAGTTATCAGATGGTTATTTCGGAAGCAGGGCCAAGCATTGCTGCTACTACATTTTATTTATTTATTAGGGAAGTAATTTACAATCTATCGGTGAAGCTCAAATACAGTAAAACTGTTGTGGACGCGACCATTGAGATGTTTGTCCACCGTTTATCCGTTGAAAGAAAGTAGATTATATTATTCAGATCATTCATATTCCAAAGATGTTACACCCCTAATTAATGAACAGTGTGGTACTGCATGCAGTCTTCGTCCAATATGAAGAATTGGAGTAGCGCAAAACGATCTCATGTCACCAAGTCGTACAGTGTGTCAAATGTGAAGTTGTATTTAAAAACGGGTGGGAAGCATATCTTCAAGGTAACAGCACGTAAAATGTGGCACCTGCGCCGGCGATGAGTCAGCAATGTAAACTCAGTGCAGTTCTCTGACCTCGCAAGGTGTATGGCACAACGGTTTTTCACGATAAGTACTTTTGACACCTCAGTGAACATAATATGGCGGTTTAAGGCGATTGCCTCTTAGAGTAATCCTATTTAACGCATTTTTATTGTTGTGTTATTGTCGTGAACGTGTAAGCAACGTAACGTGATTGATCTGCATAATTTTAATTAAATATTAATAATTTTGTAGCAGACATTTCGCACCTGATGCCTTGAATTGGTCATCATCGCTATGAGGAAATTTATACACGTTACTGCTCGCCCAGCGACAGCTGCTAAATATTTGTAACATAGCCGTACCGTTGATATCTTCCAATTTGTTGACGATACTCACAGATGCAGAGATGAATCTAGAATGGCTGATATGAGCTTAGCATTTTCTTTTAGAAAAAAGGACTGAGAATCTGATACTATTGTGTAACACTGAGTACGAATTATTTTACAAACCTTGCTACTGAATTCGATAATACTGTATACAATAAGTTTTCCATTGGAAAAATATCATTTGACTGTGCACTATCTGCCGAAACGTCAAGGATCTTACGTTACTCTGCGGAAAGGACATAGAGGCTTACTGAGGGACTGAAAGCTGACTAAACCTTATTTTCAAAACTAAATTTGGCCTTCGTAGCTTAGTAGTACAGCCAGGTTATAAGAATTTTTGTGAATTTCTCTGTTAACAATTGTAAAGACGCAAAATACGCACAGGATACACTGCACACCAAGCTCCAACCTAGAATCCAACATTTTGAAAGCATTTCATTCTAGGAGACATATACATACACGGCACATCTAAATCCACTCCCATGTCCGAGGTTTGTGTGTGTGTGTGTGTGTGTGTGTGTGTGTGTGTGTGTGTGTGTGTGTGAGAGAGAGAGAGAGAGAGAGAGAGAGAGAGAGAAATTTATGTGTAGTTTGTATTATCGCATGTGAGATTTGGTGTACATTTCTTTTGGAAAGGAAAGCACAGTTTACTTTCTGTATTTAATGTTTTAACTTCTCTGAACTGAAAATTTCCGTAGACACATATGAATAGTTGAGTGTATCTTTGAGATTTGGAGAGGTGGAGGCAGAAAGATCGTCGTTTGTTAAGCTCCTATCTACATTTGACCAGAAGCTCAGCTTTTTCTACAACCCTGTAAAAAGACATCATCTTGGTGTGATCATCTAGTTTAGAAGTACTATGTAATCTGAATCACTCTCACCTGGTAACTACATGAGTGCGGATTCAGTGGAATGCTAGTTCCCTGTTTCATTATGCGCCACCTGTTCTCCAGAGAAGGTAAGATTGGACTTAAGATCATCTCAGACTTTGCCTACACAAGTAAGAAAAATGTTGCGGAATATACGATATCTTGGCATCTTATCTTTGCCTCCGTGCGTTTGTTTGGTTGATTATTTATTGACATTTTGTCGCTTAGCTGTACAGTCAAGTGTAACGCACATATTTGCATAATGTACTAACTGAGCATAATAAATTACTGTAGTAATCAAATTGGGTTGCTGCCGGGAGAGACGGTATAAACAGTGCACGCGAACGAATCTCAGTGTGGCCGGCGTGTGCCGCAGTTCACTTTCGGAGGTGGTCACGTTCTCTCTTCGCTCCTCACACCCGAGCGCAGCATTCACTGGACGGTTGTATTCGAAAGCGTAGGCTGTAAAGTTTTCTGTGCGTGGTTTTAACCACAGATTGTTGTCTGCCAGGAAATTATTCTTATAGAGCTGTGTGGATGGGCCAGAAATGTGGAAGGCTTCCAGCCGGAAAGGAAAAATTTTGGAAATTTGTGATAAGTTCCTATGGGACCAAACTGCTAAGATCATCGGTCCCTAGGCTCACACACTACTTAACCTAACTTAAACTAACTTGCACTAAGGTCAACACACACACCCATGCCCGAGGGAGGACTCGAACCTCCGATGGGGGGAGCCGCGCGAACCGTGGAAAGGCGCCATAGACCGCGCGGCTACCCCGCGCAGCTGGAAAAGAAAAGAATGCAAGGTTTCGAAATGTGATGCTGGAGGATAATTCTGAAAATACCGTGGTATGATATAATCTCAAACGAAAGAAGTGCTGAGAAGAGTACCAGATACAAAGAGATTACTGAAAACGGTCGCTGCTAGCAGAAATAACATGTTTAACCACCTACTCCGCCATTCGCACCAGTTAACTGTTCTGGTCCACGGAACGAGGGAGGGGACAAAGACAGAGAGGATGACAGATACAGGAGGGAAGGAAGATTGGTGTTTAAAATGTTTAAATGTGTGTGAATTCCTAATGGACCAAACTGCTGAGGTCATCGGTCCCTAGACTTAGACACAAACTATCTTATGCTAAGGACAACACACACATTCATGTCTGACGGAGGACTCTAAGTTCCGGCGGGAGGGGACGCGCAATCCGTGACATGGCGCCTCGACCCGCGCGGCCGCTCCGCGCGGCAAGATTAGGGTTTAACGCTCCGTCGACATGGAGGTCATTAGAGACAGAGCAAGAGCTTTGATGTTTCAAGGATGGGGAAGCAAAGTGGCTATGCCCTTTCAAATAAATCATCCCAGAATTTACCAGGAACGATTTAGAAAAATCACGTAATTCCTAAATCTGGATGGCCGGACGCAGCTTCGAACCGTCGTCCTCCCAAATGCAAGTCCAGTATACTAACCAATCGATGAGGGGATTCATGGATGATTTTATAGCTGGCAGACGTTAGGAGAGCATCAAGAAGGTAGGAGGTATGTGTGAGTCCACCAGCTATCGGACTGAGGAGGAAAATTGCTGGATAAGTGCGAGTAGCACTCACGCTCCAAGGGTTCCGCAGAAACTTGTGTATATATTGTTCATCTATAGGTTTTGATGAGTGTGTTTGCGGGTATTAAAATATGTGACATAAATGATTGCATTGACTTAGAAGCTTAAATTTTTACAGCGCAACCGGCCGTGGTGGTCGAGCGGTTCTAGGCGCTACAGTCTGGAACCGCGCGACCGCTACTGTCGCAGGTTCGAATCCTGCCTCCGGCATGGATGTGTGTGATGTCCTTAGGTTAGTTAGGTTTAAGTAGTTCTAAGTTCTAGGGGACTGATGACCTAAGAAGTTAAGTCCCATAGTGCTCAGAGCCATTTGAACCATTTTTTTACAGCTCAAAGTAACCGTGGAATTTAGTGTTTGACAGAAATTTCAGGATTGTACCTCAGCTTGTTCCTGAGTAAAAGGGACCTTAACAAACGGACAGCAAAGTGTTTCTACGGGATTCCGTTATTCGCCAAGAATCATTGACTGTAGACGCAGCATACCTTGAAATGAAGTCCCATGCTACTTGAAAGAGCGAAGGGGAACGATGTGGGAGACCCGCACAGCCGTACTAGGCAACGTCCTAATGCTGGTGCCTTGCCGTTGCCTTCCTCCAACCGTAATGGGGATGAATGATGATAATGAAGACGACACAACACCACCCAGTCATCTCGGGGCAGGTAAAAAATCCCTGATCCCGGCGGGAATCGAACCCGGAACCACGTGCTCGGGAAGTGAGAACGCTACCGCGAGACCACGAGCACAGACCATTATACATTACAGATTGTAATTCGATGCAAAAGTGTTTATTTACCTGCAAACAGCGGCACTATGCAACATTATTATGCTGCTCCTATGCGTTTCGACTACCCGCGAAGGGCAAATTTCTGTTCCTTTATCCTTGATTTAAGGACAGCCAAAGTCAGTCTGTGTCCCGAGTTAAATGGGTGTACGTGCACTTGGCCGATAGCAGGCGGAGCCGGCGAGCACGAATCGACGTTAGTCAGCGCGAGTGTGGCAATGAGGAGTCGGTAGCATGACATATGATGCCCTTGTGAATCATTTCTTCGCGGCTGAGCGAACTACCCGACGCGGCCAGTTTTGCCCACTAGAAATTACAATAGTTCCACTTCCGCAACTCACAATCGGCCCCTTCGTTACGGGAACACATGCGACTCCACAGTCGCATGCACTGTAGCGCACTCCCTTTCTTTCATCTATAACAGGCGCGCAGCTCTTCCTCGTATTTCTAGTCCCACGCAGACCAAATGGTTCTTTGTAACATCAGTGCTGCAGCTCTTCGAATGCATTCGCTATGCCATCTGCTATTGAGTGTCTGCATTTCTACCTTTCCCCTTGTAGTTGCGTAGTAACCTGATTCCAACAGTTTCTATTTATTTGCTCAATTGTCTGCCCTTTTGACGGAAACTGACGTAATACAGAAGGCCTTGTTTTCAGTTGCAGCGTCAATCGTGTTTTATTCATGGTTAACTGCGTTAGCACATGTCTTACATGTGCCATCCTAGCAACCCTGGTTTCGACTTTCTTCGGCGTAAGACTTCGCAGCTCAAAAAATGGTTCAAATGGCTCTGAGCACGATGGGACTTAACTGCTGAGGTCATCAGTCCCCTAGAACTTAGAATTACTTAAACCTAACTAAGCTGAGGGCATCACACACACATCCATGCCCGAAGCAGGATTCGAACCTGCGATCGTAGACGTGCAGCTCATTTTGAGTTGTTAATCAAGTGAGATTTTTGTCGCATAGTCTTGTACTTTCCTACAAAAAATTTCGGCATTGTGTAAGCAAAATCACACACTTGAAATGCAAGAGAGGGGGAGCAGTTGAACATTCTGCTCGTAGAAAGAAAATATTATGCAGGGTGTCTCGTAAGAATCGTCAAGCGAGTTTTCTCTGGTGTTTCGGCAGATATTTGCTGTTTTGTTTTTGTAACGTGTAGCTGGAGTCAGGCCAAACAAATACTGTCGATCACGTCGGTTTGTTTCTCGTTACCAACAAAATGATTTTTAAAGTGGAATTTTAGTAATTTTACGTGCCTATTCGACATGCGGTCCCAAACTAGTCCGGTGCGATATTCGTTTTACCGATATGTATTAGCAGGGACAGTGAAACACGAGGAATAACGAGTACTCCAGCATCGATAGCACCGGCCTGGCTGATGCTGACCGCTGCCGCCATGCACAAACACGCTGCTCTGTCCCTGCTAGACTACTGGTTATTCTTCGTGTTTTACTGTTCATGTTAATACATATCGGTAAAGAAAATATCGCACTAGACTAACCTGGTAGCAGTCTATCGAATGGGCACGAAAAATTCCGATTTAAAAATAATTTTGTGTAAATCGGGAAATGAACCGAAGCATTCCATTCGCGCTGGGCGTCGTGTCAACGACGTATGAGCAGAATTTGTTTGGGCTGACACCAGCTACGCGTTACAAAAAAAGCACTCCGTCTGCAGGCCACAAGTGGCCCATCGGGACCATCCGACCGCCGTGTCATCCTCAGATGAGGATGCGGATAGGAGGGGCGTGTGGTCAGCACACCGCTCTCCCGGTCGTTATGAATGTTTTCTGTGACCGGAGCCGCTATTATTCGGTCGAGTAGCTCTTCAATTGGCATCACGAGGTTGAGTGCACCCCGAAAAATGGCAACAGCGCATGGCGGCCGGTATGGTCACCCATCCAAGTGCCGGCCACGCTCCACAGCGCTTAACTTCGGTGATCTGACGGGAACCGGTGTATCCACTACGGCAAGGCCGTTGCCCGTTACAAAAACAAAACTGCAAATATTTGCCGAAACACCAGAGAAAATGCCTTGACAACCCATAGGAGAGATACTCGGTATAGTAGCCCAAACCCGAGTCAACTCTTCCAAAGTTATCTACTTGACACCGACAGCTTTCTCCTTCCATGACCTTTTCTGTTATACGAATCGATCTACGAGAGCCTCAAGTCGGCTCATAATTGTATAAATACCCTGAAATAACGCTCTCTCTTTCTGTTTGAACTAAACTGCATCTAGAACGACTAAATTGTAAGAGGAGGAGTAGCTCAGTTGGACCGAAAAAGATATATGTGACCTCGGGAAAAGGATCCTTGTGGAGTGATTTTGGGAAACATGACAGATCTGAACAGGCTGGCTGGATTGGAATTAGAGCGCACTTTCTCTATAATATGAGTCCATTATCTATCATCTTGCCCCTTTACTTGATACTAGAAGAAAGATCACTTCGCAGATGTGCCCTGCACCGACTTACGTGCCATTACTCCGCAGCCTGTGCTAAGAGATCGAATCCCACTATTGAAAATTATATGAGGAAGAAATGTTGCTCACGCACCTCTTTGCTAAGCACGGTCATCATTGCTCCTCTCTGTTCTTTGACTTGAAGTGCGCTGAGGTTGAGAAAATACGCTACAACATTCGTTTCGGAATGCTCAACCTGCTGTGAGCTCGTCTTGTAAAATAGACGTGTCAGTTGCACTGCAATTTTTTTTCCAGGCGTTATCCCGCTTTTCAGGGTCAAAGGCTAGCGAATTTTTGCGCACAGTTGACTTGACATTATTTTTTGTGGCTGGAGGACATTCCGAATGTCTTGTACAGAATTTGTATATAGTTAGGGTGAATTCTGTCCTGTTTGTTTCCGTGTTCTGTTTCGGTGTCACATTTCTAAATCGCAGCTCAGCATTCCCATAAACAGAAGTGCGAAACGCCACACACACGCTGGTCAATGTACCAGACTAACGACTCTTAATCCGACACGCTAATTCGATCCGCTTGTGGATTACCTCTCAGTCTCGCAGCGCAATGTTCTACGCTTTACGTTACTCGAGGTTATCCGCAGAGAAAGTTTATTGTTCAAAACAGGCACGTCCTCCTCCGTGGCTCACTTGTAGAGGCTTGATGATCTCAACATTGATCGAAGGTACGCATGGATTCGGGTCGTGTAGCTGAATTAGTGCACTTCAGCGTCTGTATTATAACCATTAAACTCCAGCTGAAATTTAAATTAATCCTGCCTCGCATGTAAGTAATCTATGTTAAGAATTTTTATTGCTTCCTGTTTCTCTTTTTGCTACTATACAGGCTCTTCCGAGTTGTTGAATACCAACGCAATTTAGGGACTTGCACTACTGCAGCTGAGCACTACACTGCATGACTGTTATTTCTTGCAGGGAAACGAGAGCCAGTCTGTTTCATGGGAAATAACAGCGGAGCTGTGTCTAGCGCCAGATGTAGATAGTACTTTGACGTCCGGGGAGGAATGGAAGACAGCACATCGAGGACGTAGATGGCCCACCCGCAGACAGTGCAGGATGCTTCTGTAAGGAAGACCGGGGAAAAGCAAACGCCGTGTTTATTTGCGAGTGTCAGCTGACCGAATTGTAGCGGCGCGGTGCGCAGAGCGGCTCGGTTCGGTTTGTCGTAGCGCAGGCGGACTGGTTGTGAGTCAGTGGCCTTGCGGCGTAGTAGCTTGGCATTGGCCACAGGGTCGGCCGTACCTGCACTCACTTCCGACTTGGCAGGCTGTGCACTTGCCGCTGCTCGCTGCGCCCATCCTCTTCCAGTTTCCTTAAACATCTCCTGTCAGCCTCGCCAGCCCGCTCATCGCCCGAAACCTCTCAAACTCGCCCTGAGAACAACTCTACGTGAGGAAGAAGGGGGCTCGTGCACTCGTTTTCGTTCGTCTCTGTGCGCACTTCTACGTCTACCTCAAGAGCATTGCATTGTATTAGGAAGAATACTTTCTTCATACCACTCCGTGTCACTTAACATGAAATATTATTGCATTTCTCTGCGGTTATCTTTCAGCGCGGCGGATTACTAAGGGAAGGGTCCCGGGTTCGATTCCCGCTCGGGTCAGAGGTTTTCTCCTGTCGGGGACTGTGTGTTGGGTTGTCATTACGTTCGTATCGTCATAAATGACATTCCACTGTTGAGATGGATGTATTGGCACGTCCCGAAAGCCAATTAAAAAATTTGGTTTTTTGCATATGTACAGCGGGCTTAAAAATATTCCTTTTTCTTTCCATATTATAGTAAACACTACGGGTAGCTACACCAATGATAGTGACATTTATCAGCGAAAAATCTCGTGTCACTTTCCTGGGATGGGAAATGCAGTTAAAGAACTAGTTACCCTGTTGTCGAGAAATTAAAACCCGCTTATTTCGTTATTATTAAAGAAATAAATTTTTAACGATTTAAATAATACTGCATCATTTACGTTTTCTTCGTGCGTAGAACGACGCATTTCAGGACTTTATTCTCATTTTAAGAGTAAGCATATATCCTTATTACATATTATGTCTGTGTGTGTGTTGTTCTGCTTCTCTTTCCCTGAAGTCGTCATTGTTGGCTTTATTGCGCTCGTAAAATATTTATCTTCGCATTTTTGACACACTAACGTTACAGAATACTATTTCTTGTGTATCAGTTCACAGGTAATCTGCCTTCTTCGTTACGCAGAAATTCACATACATGCAAAGAAGCATCATTCACGCTGTTTAAGTGAAATCAAAACATGGTACGACAGTTTGATGACTGCATCCAAACTCTTTGGGAAGCAATAATGTCGGAATATTTTTCTACTTCGCTGATAAAATTACTGGAGTTGTTTTCATAACAGCTAGATTTAATTTCCAGTTCTTCTAATACCGGCCAAACGTAAACAACAGCTTCCACAGAATGGTGAGCATATGCATTAGGCCTTTACCCTACATCTCAGATACTTGACGTTAGATGCCCTACCACTTCCGGACCTTTCTTCCACCATGTAATTCTGACACAGCCTTGAGATAGACCCCTGATGTATTTTAACCTACAAAAATGCGTAACCGTCTTCTTACATTACCGAAAGAATACGCAGGTAAACTAATTTATCTTACTTCGTATGAGTCCGCACATTGCATACGAATACAGACTATGAAAGGCGCAACAGCTTGTTAGATGATGATGATGATGATGATAATGAAAACATCGAAGACAGTTATAGCGCTACCAAAAAGTCGGCTCTGTTCGTACTCCACAGAAAGTCTCGTGCTTTTCTTCTGTACGTCCCTACCAAGGAGTAAATCATGGAGACGTCCTGCTGCTGTTTGCTACGAAGATGGGGAAATGTCACGAAGAAAAAATCATTCATCCTCTGTTTTTAATGCCCACGAGCAGCAGAATCCCTGGTCCCCGGAGCATTTCCCCATGGGAGATATTCAAGGTCAGATGGCAGAAAGTTAGCCGCGAGCGTGTGCGACGTGTTTTGAAAAACTGTTCTCATGGTGTTTAGACACACAGGGTGTCTGAGATTAATCCTCGTCACAAAACTTTATAAGTAGCTGAATCATTCTGGAAACAATAAGCACAAGTTAAGGCTTCTTTGACTCACGCTTGAGTTCCAAGGTTCCTTTTATGTTAATTATTAGAGGTTCCTCACGTAAGTATGATTTCGTCGATTTTTACGCGCACAAGTTGTTTACTATACATGATGTCCGGGGAGGAATGGTCAATATTCAGGGATAAGACAGAAACGATTATTCGTAGCAAAGAAGTCTATAAAACATGCGTGCCTTAAGAGCTATGAGCACTTCTTCGTCTTAGATACTAAGAAACAAATCTTTTCTTCTGCAAGCTAATTGCTTTCCAAATTCTGAGAGGTGGTGGCACGAACCAATCAAGAGAAAAATATACAGTAAATATGGGTTCTAAAGTGCATACCTTAAGAGTAATAAGCATTTACTCATAGTCACTACTTTGAAAGACATTTATTCTACTGAGCAAATGCTCATGATTCTTAATTTAATTATTTTCGAGCCCATGTTTAGCACATTTTTTTGATTCGAGTGGTAGTTCCTGTCACATCCCTGAATGTTAAGCATTCCTCCTGGAACAGCCTACATAATCTGTCTTATTAATACGTAACTTTTTTATTTAAAAGTACACAATATAAAATGTAATATGAAAGCTCGCACCACTTAAATAGTGGACTGTTTTGTGAAGGTTGCTCAACCAGAGGAATAGAAACTTTTCGTGGAGTAGGGGAGTGTGTTGTATCTCCGTACAGTTTTCAAAGTTTCGCCTCTAGTCAGCCTTGTAATTGAAGTTTAGTATATTTTCTTACTGCATTTTTAAATTATTGCATTCTTTTTTATATGCTACAATCTTTTCCTGAAATTACAAAAAGTACTCCGGAAAATTAAGCTTTACCCAAATGAGAAAACGTGGTCCTGTACCTAGGACCAAATATTCAGTTGAAATTAAAAAGCGTTGAGTCGAGAAAATTTTGTTAGTACTGTATTTAATAGTCTATCTGGTACAGCATTACTCTACTACACACCAGTAATAATATGTAAGTGAAAGCAAATTGAGCGGAAGTATTATCAAAAACCAGTTACGATTTGAAATAGGATCTATTAGAATTTAACACAAATTTCCATTTTCAAGACAGGTAAAATTGTTGAGACACAAAACAACTCACTTCAATTGCAAGTATCACATGTTCCATGGTAAAAGACCTTCTTCTGTTTCAAAGTGCAAAGTAGCACTCTACCGACGAAGTATGGTGTGACTTACAGAGCGCAGCAATCAGTCGTCCTTTTTAGATTTTTAGATTTTATTATGCAAATCCAGATTTCGGCTAGTAGCTAGCCATTCTCAATGCGCTATTTTTTATTCTCGTTGCATGTAAGTCCCTGTTGTTCGGGCGTCAGTCACAGTTCTTTGAGTAGTATTCAAAGAACTGTGACTGACGCCCGAACAACAGGGACTTACATCCATTGAGAATAAAAAATAGCGCATTGAGAATGGCTAGCTACTAGCCGAAATCTGGATTTGCATAATAAAATCTAAAAAGGATGACTGATTGCTGTATTCTATAATTTATAAGTCACATACAGTCGCTGAGGGTACCCACTTCCGAATGGAAGGTAACCTGATGTGGCGTAACTGTTCACATGTTATATAAATAGTTCTAAAAATATACAGAATTTTAGCTACGGTCGCAGGTTCGAATCCTGCCTCCGGCATGGATGTGTGTGATGTCCTTAGGTTAGTTAGGTTTAAGTAGTTCTAAGTTATAGTGGACTGATGACCTCAGAAGTTAAGTCCCATAGTGCTCAGAGCCAATTACAGAATTTTACTGACCGATTGTGTAGCTGAACAGTCAATAATATATGCCAAAAAATGGTTCAAATGGCTCTGAGCACTATGGGACTTAACATCTATGTTCATCAGTCCCCTAGAACTTAGAACTACTTAAACCTAACTAACCTAAGGACAGCACACAACACCCAGTCATCACGAGGCAGAGAAAACACAATACATAGCTTTAATATATGATACGTACTGGAATGTGTAGAACTCAGAATGCTTACAATGCTGCGCGAAACACTAACGCATGTCTAACAACAAGAACAAAACCTGCAGAAAATGATGGAAACTGCTAATGGTGGTCTCTAGTGGTCATTCCTTCATACGATTCTAAAATCAGTCACAAGAACAAAAAGCACCGCGTGTTCCTAGGTACTCTATCCTCTACATCTATGTCTACATCTGCACAGATGCAAGCCACCGTATGGTGCGTGGCGAAGGGTGCCCTGTACTACCAGTAATTTCCTTTCCTGTTCCACCCACAAAATAGATCGAGGGAAAAGCGACCATCTATATGCCTCTGTACGAGCCCTAATTTCTCGTATCATATCTTCGTGATTCTTACGCGCAATATATGTTGGCGGCAGTAGAATCGTTCGGCAGTCAGCTTCAAATGCCGGTTCTCTAATTTTTCTCGATATCGTTCCTCGAAAAGAACGTCGCCTCCTCTCCAGTGACTTCCATTTGAACTACCGAAGTATCTCCGTAACATTTACATATAGTTCGAACCTATCGGTGACAAATCTAGCACTCTCCCCCACTGACTGAATTCTTGGGTGCCTCTGTACTGATGCTTTCTAATTGATGTGCAAATGTACAATATTTGCCCCAGTAACGGAAGTATGTAATGAAAGTAATCCTTGCAGAGTGACGGAAGCCAAAGTATTATAGAAATTTAATTTATCGCATGTTAAGGCAACCGTAGTCGTGTAGTCTTTACCTCTGCGCATACAATAACGGACGCGAGAGTCGCATATAGCAGCATGAAAGATTTATACGTTGTTGATGCCACTTACCGAGAGAAGTTATTGGAAAACAGCTTATATGCTATACACGTGTCGAGAGTTAGGAGGAGGGGGCGCAGCAAAGTACCTCACAGAGCGCCACCCACACTGCGGCCCCGGCAGACGCGTGGGCGCCGGATTCGTCGGCACTCTTCTATCCCTGCGCCACTTGGCGTTGCCCTGCACTGCACCGTACCAAGATTGCTGTTAGTCATTAGAGGCCGCACAGAAAGAGCCATGCGAGAGTTCTCTTAATTTTATTTATAGAAACTACAAAAACCCTAAATGAGAGGCTTCGGGTCCCGCGCCTCCTGAATACGAAACCAGTAGTTTAACTGCATCACCACCTCGCCCTGCAATTCCCTGAAGAGCATGTAACGGTCATATAGTCGATTCCCGAATCCTTTATTCACGAGTGATTCCCATAATTCCGCCAGCTGCTATTCGCTAGATAATTTTAGCCTCACGTTATTGAGTATCTGTTGCAAACAGTTGGCTACGATGCCGCACAGCATCTCATCTGTCTTAGTCCTCTAAAACTGTATTTTTCAAACAAAAAAAAAATGGCTCTGAGCACTATGGGACTTAAGTCCTGAGGTCATCAGTCCCGTAGAACTTAGAACTACTTAAACCTAACTAACCTAAGGACATCACACACATCCATGCCCGAGTCAGGATTCGAACCTGCAAACGTAGCGGTCGCGCGGTTCCAGACTGTAGCGCCTAGAACCTCTCGGCCACTCCGGCCGGCTGTATTTTTCAGTCGGATAAAAGACACCTCACAGTATTTCCCGCTGGAACCGTCTGTCTCAAATATTTGCTTTTTATCAGTGAAATTATTCCACCTCGTATCACGCATGAGGGCGTGCTAAAATGTAATGCCTCCAAATTTCATATTTGAATAATCTTAAAGTTTTTCAAATAAAACAAATTTTATTAATATTCTACATCTGATACCATCACTATAGAATGTTTGACTTTGTTGACAGAGTCACAATATCACCTCTGCTTGCATCACTTCATCACTAGTACTGAAGTCCTCGAAGGTGTTCCTAAAGTTTTGGAAACGGATGAAAATCGGATGGGGCAAAGTCGGGACTGTATGGAGGATGATCGCTGACAGTGAACCTAACACTCGTGTGTGGTCTGGTATGGTTATCCTGAAGGAGAAGGCGCTCCATGTACGGAAGAACCCTTCGAATTCGAAACTCGAATACAGCACGCTGTTTCTGATGCATCGACAATGTTGCACTACACGCCGCCATGTTATAGTCTACAATTCGGAGTCCTCTATCGGCAAAAGGCTGCTGATATGTAGAAATGAAGAATAAAAATGTAAAATGTTAACAAAGTTTGTTTTATTTGAGTATCTTTAAGAGTTTTCACAAAAAAATTTCATAAACACTACTTTTCAGCGCGTCTTCGTAATACGGCTATGTGCTTCTAATGTCCACTTGCGAGACTCAAGCGGTCAGAACGGGTGGTTGCCGATGGATATGGTCTTGACCCACAGTACCGTCAAGAGGGATTGTAAAGGCCTCGCAATTAATATCGAAAAGTTAGTTGTACGAGACAGATGCTTTTTTTAAAAAAAAGAAACTATATTCAATTCTGTACAACGAATAAAGTCCTACCAACCATTGACGTAGCACATGAGCAGGAGTCAGTAAATAGGGTAGAATGCTCTCAGTTTTTGGGTGTAGATACTGATGAAAACTTGCACTGTGAGAATCATATTACTGACCTCTCCAGACAATGAAGTTTCTATTCGTATAATTGCTAATCTTCGAATAAATCGAAGTAACCTCCTGACATATTTCGCATATTTCCACTCAATGTCTTATGGAATAATTTTCTGGGGTAACTCATCACTTAGAAACAAATTATTGATTGCACTAAAGAGAGCAGTTTGAAAATATGTGGTATTCACCCACAGACGTCATGTAGGTACCTCGTCAAGGAGATAGGCATAAATAATCTACCACAACTTGAGAACAGTGATGTTCGTACCTACAACACTAGAAAGAAAAATACCTATATTACTCATTAATGAGGCTGTCAGTGACTTAGAAAGGAGTTCAGTATGCAACAACAAAAAGCTTTGATCATTTGTCCAATACTATTAAATGTCTGACGGGTAGCAAACCAAGTTTTTAAAACTGACTTAAAATCATTTGTCCTGGTCAACTCCTATTTCCTCCTGCTCCATTGACGAATTTCTGTTTAAGAACTGATAGCCAGTAAAAAAAGAACACTTTGCTTTAAGTGTACTGTCATGAGTAGGACTGAAAAATGTGTTCGTTAATCTTAACACTAATACCTGAAAACCTACTCATTCCACATCGGTTAGATAAAAGAAGCGTTCAAATGATCTATATAACACGTGATTAACTACCGAAAACTGACAACGGCTGGGAGAGCGGTGTGCTGATCCCATCTCCCTCCATACCGCATTCAATGACGCCATTGGCGGGGGGTGACACGGCGGTCGGTCTGTAACGATGGACCTCCTAGGGCCTGTGAATGGAGTTTACTTTTAGGAGAAGAAGTGGCTCTGCTTTCGAAGGCCACCATTAAGGGACCGGAATGACCGATTACTGACCATATAATATTGTGACATTAGTGGGTACAACAATGTACTTTGCGTGGAAGTACCACATAATTTTTTTAGTTTGCTTCATTCAAGTTTTAATCGTCTTCGCGCTTATTTACAAGCTTTGCTGGACTGGTCACATCAAATGAATACTTATAGATACCATTTTGTTAGAGAGTACTGAGTGGAATCCGTGGCTCTGCTCGTTAACACGGTGCTGTTAAAATGCTGGCTTATGCATGGGAATGAAGTTTCTCGCGACGACAACTTTATGAAATATTTTTGGCATTATTGTCGAGAATAAAGACTCTAACATCTCACAATAATCTCCATTTTCCTCGTCAGGAAGTTGTCCTGGCGAGTATGGTGGAGGTTATCGTTGGAATATAGATTTTTTTTATTAATTTGATGCTGCGAGAATGCTCGGAACAAGTGACACACCGGTTTATTCTGTTTGTCTGAGCCTGTTGCAGTGCGATACCTGAAGCAGTTACTATTGAAAGATTTCAAGTATTCTGCAGGTACTTATGGCGTGCTTGTATAGTACCATTGAGAGATTAGCAGAACTGTAACACAAGTGTACCTTCTCAGGCAGTATAAGGTATTTCGTAGCAACTTACTCGTTGTTAGAAGTACATTCCATTATACAGGAACATATTTCTCGTCAGTAGTTTACACAAGAGCAACTAGAATAACGAAATTTGTCGGCAGTGGCATATTTTAACAATATTATTACACTGTTCGTACGTATTGGTACTAATGGAAGGCTGCAAAAGCATTTTTACAGTAAAATAAGAGAATATTTGGCCGTTTTCGACAGTGCGTAGAACGATGCTTAACTGCTTGGTAAAAGGTAGGAACTAAATACTGCTATAACATTTTGCACTGTGGAATTGAGGTATTTAGCGAAAGCAGCCATGATTCGAATTGGTTCTGTACTGTTAAAAAAGTAAATTCCGTAGAATTCCAGTCCATACTATCCCACGTATTGTGTAAACAGGTCCTGCTTGGGGAATTACCGCATACCTTGTTAATACCTTTTTAGGAAGACAAACACTTCTGTTATACGCAGGAAATAGTAAATAATTACGTTTGTGTTTTGCTACAGTCTGCAGAAGAATTTCCTGGTCACTTCAGTAGAGCACATTAATGTTTATGAAAAGAGAAAAGCGTGTTGAACTTCCTTCAGATTTTTGGCATTCTTTTGGCTTTTTTTGGGGCTGATCGTACATTATGTTATTATTATTATTATTATTATTATAACGAACTTATCTAAGTACAGTATTTCAGGAGTAGTGACGGTGTTGGCTAGTGTTTTTCTTATCCCAAGTGTTTTAGCCGTGGGTTAAATTTTTTGTAGGACTTCCGAAGTCCTGCCTCCTACCCCTCGCTCGCGCTCTTGAAGGGATCGGGCTCTTAATGAGAGCGTTTCTGAGCAGTCCTTGGGCGCTACATAAGCTCTCTAATGAATCTCCGAACTCTAGTATTTTGTTTTTCTTGACTCGAGCAGTTACTAAGGGGTCTTGGCATTAAGAAGTACACACAGCCTGTCTGCTCGAAATCTGTTATCAGACATTTATTACTTTATTCTGATACAAATCGTACTGCGTCGAGGTCCATAATATGATTAGTCAGAGTTGCTACAGTTGAAATTGTCGTTAATCAAAAGAAAATCCAAGTCACGGAGCGGAGGAGAGTGTGTCTGACTATCAGCATGTGAATGGACTGCGGAATGTAACGGTGGACTACGTAATTGTGATTAGAGAAGGAGCGCTTTAACCACGTTAACATTTTGCAAACGTTCGTCAGGCTTTAACCGAGCCAACATTTTCCAGAAACGTTCCCCTTGCCGAATTCGAGCTGCAGCTAGTCACAAAGACTACAACGTCAGCCCGAGCAACTTATTAAAAGCATAAGGAAAACGAGTGTAATGTATAAAAATATAAGAAGATACGGAGCCATGTACAGTTGAAGCTTCAGCAATGCGCATCTAGTACCAACGGTTGGAGCTGTAGAGAACTACACACTTGTTATAAAACTATAGAGACGAGCCTTATAGTTTCCCGTTTTGTCAACGAAGAGGCTAAGGTGGCGGACGTGTATGCCACGCTGTGCCACTTTCCTTTACAGAAAAGTGCTTTATGAGTTCCATATATTAACAGAGCGAGATGGCGGAGTCGTTAGCCAACAGAACGTACATTCATGAATACTGGTATTCGTATCACCGGCCAGACATTCTGGTTCAGTGTTCCATAGTTTCTCCAATTTGACTAAGGCGGATGCGGATATGATTTATTCTTCTTCTTTCCTTACCGACGCTTGCTCTATCCAATCCGAGCTAGTGTTCCGTCTCTAATGACCTCGTTGTTAAATCCTAATTTCCCTCCCTTAATTCCAGTCTATAACACTTGTTCTTGTATTTGTGCGATGGAAAAGCGTAAAGGAAGAAATTATCTACATGTTTAAAATACACTGCGATCTTTCTACGTAGTTTCAGCACCTGTTAATAAATGATTTGCCGTTATTTTCATCTTCAGCTGTGCTACTTAAACAAGTTACACGTTGTTTTTATTTCACGTGTCGCGTTTTATTCTCACAGCAGAATCGTTTGTTGCTTGGAGACAGTTTCTTTCGTTTGTGAAGGGTCTTTCTTAGTTTTGTATCGGTGTAGTCCGATACTCAGGTAAATGAGTCTAGGGGAGCAGATTCAGGACTCTTGCATCGCCGTTCTAGGCAAGAAGCCAACGGAGTTGCCTTTATCCCACTCATGATGAAGTTTCAAGTGTATCATCTGTGCCGTGCGGGTAACTGTATAGTGCTGAATTTGTGTTTTTATGGATGAAGGGAACGGAGAGGGTGAAACTCGGTGCCGGTACATAGCGAATAGCACGAAGGGGATCGTTGAACTTCACGTCCTCATTCAACTGTGTCACGAGTCGCTGCGGAGTGGTATGGAATTTAACCCCCCACCACCACATCTTCTCCGCTTGCCGGCCAAATACTGGCAGTGTAAATTTTCCACCACCATGATTTGACCCGGCTAACTTCCAAGTCGAGTGCTATCGCACTGGCGTGTGTTCGCGACTTTGTCTACGGGTGAGGGTTAGTTTTGTATACATGATATCTAAAAATAGTTACCGAAAATGTAGGTGCCTAGCTTTCTCAAGAATGTAAATAGAGTATTTGATGTATATTGGTTACTAATGTATTTCGTTCATGACCAGCTGCTTCATATCACGTGGATCCTGTAAAATACTGCTGTGCTTATTAGTTTCTCCCTGTTCAGAAATGATCAGAACTTCTATTAGTGAGCCGCGCACAGCTAGGAGCACACCGCTATCATATTAAGTCACTTGCTTATGCCATTCGATTCATGATTTGACATCGTTTATAAATGGCGAAGTGTGATGTGCATCACGATATGTACTGTAACACATGGACCAGTTTTATCAAGTTAATATCTGATATCGACTTGCTGTACAGATTGATACAGAAGTTTGCTACTGATCTTTGTGGCGAGTTTTCACATGGCAGACGCAATCAACGAAGTAGAATGCTGTCTTTAAATTTCCACGTCTGACGTTCAGATATGCTCTATACTGTATAGACGTAAATATAACGAAATTCACGAAACCACAAAAGACTATTCATTAGCTAAGGGCAGGGCGTTTGCCGAATTAAAAATCGAGACGTCTTGAAAAGCTCGAAGGCAGACCCAATCTTCTTTCACTGGTGCTTTTATCCCACGGTTTCGCAGGGTCGGCATGGTTGGGAACGTATTTGGCAAGGTTAATGTTAAGGGGTGGCCAGATGCCCTTCCTGCCGCCACCCCGTACCCCCCGGGACGAAATTAGTGTACCCCAGCTGTCCGCGTCTAGTGTAATTCATGGAAAAGTGCGAAATGTTCAGATGTTTGCGAGTCTTGTAACTGAGGCGGGAAGTGGGGACCAGACCGATATTCACCTAGTGGTATGTGGAAAATCGCCTAAAAATCACATCCAGGCTGATCGACACACCGGTCCTCGTCGTTAATCCGTCGGGTGGATTCGATCCCGGGCCGGCGCACCTACCCGAGTCCAGAAAGCACATTAGCGCTCTCGGCTAACCTGGAGGGGGGGGGGGGGGGGGGTCTCTAAGACAGACCCAATCCTGTTGATAAAATACGCATTTCGTGTGTTTAGCTGAAATCTCGGCCTGCAGAGTCTCGGCTCTGCATCTGGAGCTAGCTGCGGTGCGTGAAGGCAAGGTCTCCCAGGAAGTAGGAATTATCAAGGTGCGCGCATGTGGGCCACGGTCATGAGCTGTCCACCTCGGTGAAAGTGGACGGAGGTCGGCTGCCCTCCTCTCGAAATCCGTGCGCTGCTGCCTCACACAACGATCTCGCTCTCGGTGGATGGAGAGCAACGCGATAGCTATACTCTCACCCCACATCTATATTACAAAAGCTGTTTCCCCTTTACATGTGCTACTCTTTCCTTTCAGGCACCTTTGAATACATCTAAACTGAGTTCCGATGTTAACTGCTTTTATTCAAGCGACCCCGGCATTGCTTCGGGATTGCTAAATATGTATTGGAATTTGACATACATCCTTACCTCCTCCTCGCCTCTCTCTCTGTCCATCTGCTCCTTCCCCCACTCTCTGTCCATAACCTCCTCCCACTCTCTCTGTCCATCGTATCCTCCACCTCTCTCTTTCCAGCTCCTCCCTCCCCCCCCCCCCTCTCTCTCTCTATAAAAATTTGAAGTAAATCGGCCAAGTTTTCGAGGTTTCTGCTAACCTGAGCTAGTATATATTTAAAATATATAGCCTATGACCGTCCAAACGTTTACTAGAGTATCATATAAAAATGGCTCTGAGCACTATGGGACTCAACTTCTGTGGTCATCAGTCCCCTAGAACTTAGAACTACTTAAACCTAACTAACCTAAGGACATCACACACATCCATGCCCGAGGCAGGATTCGAACCTGCGACCGTAGCAATCGCACGGTTCCGGACTGCGCGCCTAGAACCGCGAGACCACCGCGGCCGGCTATCATATAAAAAATGTAAGTAAATCGGTCAAGAACTTTTCGAGATTTTCGGTAGCAATGCTTTGTCTTTGCATAGTAGTATAGATTAGAAATCTCTTACCTCTGTTATGCTGTACCGAACGGAAATCGGTTCCCGTCCTTATATGACCACCCGTTGCATACTGGGAGACTATCCTCGCAGGTCGGTATTACAAGCAATGACGCCAGTATCAAAAGATTTCATTAAATTCATCTCTGACTGCCTCGCCAGTGACAGTAAACGTAAAACTTACAGTGTCAGGGCTACAAATGCGGAGTGAGAGACTATAAGTGGACGTGGCTAGTTTGTACTCTTTACCTTGCCGGAACATTTAACAGTGTTGAGCTTGTTATACGGACAAAGTGGCACAGCTCAGTAGGCGACCTTGCACCTCTTAGCGACTTGCCCATGAACAGCGCTGGATTCCTTTTCGGCAATGCTCGAAGTCCTCAGTAGTTTGTTATGGCGTAAATATTATATGTTACCTTGGCAGTCATTACCACCTGCTGGATAGGGGCTGTTCAGGTTGCACGGTTTGCTGAAGTGGAACCGTTTACAAATGAACTGTGGGATCAGCTTTAATAAAAATAAAGAAAAAAATTAAAACATATTTTTTCAGTGTCAAGTTACAGTCACCTATAGTTACTGATAAGAACGGGGAGAAGTTACTATCGTCCAATATTACGTAATCTGACTACAGATATCAAATCAATAGCAATGGAACTGAAATTTTCACCTTCTTGTTTGAAGCAAAATTATTTAGAGTCGTGTCTTTTGTACACGACTGAATCAAGTGAGAAACAGCGAAACAACTTCTATAAATAAATTCTAAATTACAAAAATGAAGAGCAGGCTTAGCGTAGTTTTGAGACAGACATTCTAGATTGTGAACTATCGTCGACTTCAGAATGGACACAAGTTGATTTGAGAGCCTTTTCACTCGAGAAAATCCAGTTTCTTAACTGTCGCAACACCTCACTCGGTTTATACGTGGACTAATCGTGAAATTTCCAAATTTACAAAAAATAAAAGAAAAAAAAAGAAACAGGAAGTACAGTGAAAGAAGATGGCAAATCGCCGAGAAGGATTTGCAGTCGTCGACAACGTTCTAATCAGCGTCGTCTCTCAAAGCAGTCAAAAACTTAACACTTTGGATGCTGCGTATATGAGATGAAATTTTTAGCTGTTGCCTTCTAGGCACTTTGACAACAGCACGACTTGCAGACTCAGTGCTCGTTGGAAAACGTTCTCTTGGTTCGACTCCAAAGCAGGCAGGATTGTAACTTTCGCGTCTTCCACTTTTCCTTAGCCCTCCGTTTGGCTGATCTTTCAGAGTCAATGGTGCAAATCTTTCCAAAGCACAGCTCGTTCTTCCGTACCAACAACTCTCAAACGAATGTCGGTAGCATTGAATGGAACGAGCCAGGTGCATAGGGAAAAAAGGCGAATTCGTATCAGACAGGATGTTGACTCTATTTTTGCACGGGTCATCCTCGTCATCTGTTATCGTCTTGGAGCTACGCAGCTGTTTCAAACAGCCCGCGGTGTTGTCGTGGAACTGTGTGAAGTTCGTACGCACTAGTGAGCTATTCTCACTGCACAGTCGTGCCTCCTCTCGAGGTCATAGGCAGCAAACAACCTTCAGTTCACGGGTACTGCCAACGGTGGTTATATGTAGCACCGCGCTACCCGAAATCTGATATCGTTTGTAAATTTATGTATATGGAAAAAACTATCAAAATATAATGAAATGAACTAAGTTACTTATTGTCAACAACAGCATACTTTTCAGTAGAAAAGTCTCTCTCTCTCTCTCTCTCTCTCTCTCTCTCTCTCTCTCTCTCACACACACACACACACACACACACACACACACACACACACACACACACACACACAAAATGAGCTCTAAAATGGGTACCCTAAGAGGTTACAGTGAAACACATCTCTCCTCCTGAAAGTTCTTTGCTTTCCGTGTTTTGAGAGGTGGTAATATGGACCACAACAAGAAAAAAAATTCCGAATAAACATGGACTCCAACATGCATATCTCAAGAGCTATGAGTACTTGTTCATCTTCGCTACTGTGAAACACATCTCTTCTACTGAATAAGTGCTGCAAACTCTTTGCTGTTACGAACGATCTACAGGATGGAGTAAACAAATGAGAACACGTATTCTGTTACTATAAAGCAGGAAAGCATCTGATGTAATCTGTTTCCTGTTACACATGATCTGCACTTGTAAGCCATCGCTAAAGGAGGTGCTCAATATGGTGTCCATTCGCCGTATGGAATAACAGGCTTCCATTGTGCTGGTAAGTGCAAAGATAAAACTGCAGTGGAAAAGCAGTTCACAAGCGTATCAAAACACAGACTGGTTCCATAAGGCTATTGTATGTTCTGCTCTTACTCAGAACTGCGACAGCGGTTTAATGTAAGAACATTAACAGATGTTTATAACATGCTGTATCCATGGACAGTAGAAGGAGAATGTGACCTTATTTGTTTATCGCATTATGCAGGTCGTTCGTAATAGCGAAGAGCTTGCAGTAGAGCAGATGTGTTCCACAGAAGAGAAGATGAATAAGTGCTCATAGCTGTTAAGGTGTGAATTTTAGAACGCATGAGTACTGGACGAATGTTCAAATGTGTGTGAATTCCTAAGAGACCAAACTGCTAAGGTCATCGGTCCCTAGACTTACACACTACTTAAACTAACTTATGCTAAGAACAACATACACACCCACGCCCGAGGGAGGATTCGAACCTCCGGCGAGAGCGTCTGCGCAGTCCGTGACATGGCGCCTCAAACTGCGCGGCTAGTACTGGACGTTTTTGTCTTGTTTTGATCCGTACTACCACCTTGAAAAATATGGAATACCTTTTTTAATAGGCCGGCCGTTGTGGCCGAGCGGTGCTAGGCGCTTCAGTCTGGAACCGCGCGACCGCTACGGTCGCAGGTTCGAATCCTGCCTCGGGCATGGATGTCCTTAGGTTAGTTAGGTTTAAGTAGTTCTAAGTTCTAGGGGACTGATGACCTCAGATGTTAAGTCCTATAGTGCTCAGAGCCATATGAACTTTTCTTCTTTTTTTGTTTTTTAATAGATCCTTCTGGACAATGTGAATATGTGTGTGTGTGTGTGTGTGTGTGTGTGTGTGTGTGTGTGTGTGTGTGTGTGTGGTGTGTGGGTGTGTGTGTGCGTGGGTGTGGGTGTGCGTGTGCGTGGGTGTGCGCGCGCGAGCGAGAGAGGGACAGAGAGAGGGTGAATTAGAGAGACAGTAACAGAGACACACACACACACACACACACACACACACACACACACACACACACACACACACACACACAGAGAGAGAGAGAGAGAGAGAGAGAGAGAGAGAGAGAGAGAGAGAGAGAGACGACGGGACGAGAGACCTAGCAGCTACTCTTGTGGAGCTGCAAGGCAAAGGTTGACTCCCGTCAGATCGGCCCAGGAAATACTACTTGTGCACGCACTTTTTCGTCGGCGAGGCTCGTGACAGAAAATATAAAACAGTCACTTTCTTCCATTTAACTGTGTTTCATAGATTTGCAATAACAACTAACACATTATAGCACTTCAAGCGGATCCCGGCACGGTTCCTTGCAGAAAGAGCTCAAATTTCTTCCCTCCTTTTGTCCTATCAAAGCTAGTGTTTCATGTCAAATACGCTCCAGTGGATGAGACGCTTAACTCCAATCCCCTTTAACTTGAACAAAAAATACTACTCCAAGGGCGGATGTTTTTGCGAGAGGTAACAACGCTCTCTTCCATCTCAAGCTTAAGCGCTTAGGCAAACTGTGACGACAGTACCAGAAGACGCCCCCTCCTGCATTCTACCTTAGACAATGGAGAAACTAACATGTAGAGGCCTATAAGTTGTGAACAGAAATGCGTACCATAGGGCAGGAAAAAGGGGAAAGGTAACTGTTACTGCGACTGACCATGTAATCGTTGGTCACGAGTAAAGCTCTTTCTAGCTCTTAACAATATGTAAATTCTCGCAATCTTCTTGACGTCATCATGACGTGTTTGAACCAATCATATACTTACCACAGTTCACAAAGAATATCTAAGTGTGTTTCTGACATTCACTAGCTCTTTCCTACTGATCTCCCTCTTGTGGCTAAATGTGTAACGCGATAGCTTGCTATCAAGTCACCGAGACATGAATCGGATTCGGAATAACCATCGCTGATCCTGAAAACTTGTCACAGAACTGCATTCATACGAGTCACACACAGGGGTCAAAATTACGTACTTACTTCAGCTTAGATTAAAATGCCGAGGTCACAGTGGGAACGGTGTCTGACCACATAAACGGTTTCGTACACGTTGAGGCACTGAAGTCGTATTTTTGAGGATCAGTATTCCAGCTCATGCCCGACCATCCCAATGCAGCTTACCTAAGGAACTTCAAGCGTGTGTCGTTACGGTTCCTTCGTAAATGTCGCGGCTGATTTGCTTCTACTTGCGCGTGCAACTCGAGCTTGTGTTCGGTAATTAACCCTAGCAATACCAACGTATTTTCCATAACACGTACTATCAAGGGGGGGGGGGCTACATTATGCCAACAACAAAAAGGTTCAGTAACAACAAATTTCGTTATTGTTTACTTTCAGTAACAACACACTTTTAAAATACGAACTGATGCGTAAGTAGAACGATCTTAGCAATAGAACAATCTTAGCAATACCAAACCAAGGATCGATACTTCATGACCACAAAAAAAAAAATAAAAATAAAAAAAAATAAAAAAATAAAAAGCTACAAATTCCGTTAACTGTCGCTGACTTTTATTCGCAACATATTTTATGTAGATATATTGATGGGTAAAAGATTTCTGACCGTGAAAAAATGAATATGAAATTTTCTGTGAAACGTCACATCACTAGTAAGACTTAAATTGTTTGGGACTCGGAAGTTCTTTTTTCAGGCCACAGATCTACTACGGTATTAATAAATCCACTCTGGGCAAGTTCCCATCATATGCAAGCTACAACTCTAAAAGAGAGAAAGTTGATTGCCCATGAGGAAGTTTGTTTTTTTAATTACCTGCTACTTACATTCCCAAGGTACGGGAGGAATACAGAAGCCATGTTGCTACTCTTCAGTTCTGAACAAAACAATTAAAAACACGTAGACGACTTGTAGTTTTGGATCGTGTGAGAATGATGGTTTTATCGGCTCCTGGCAACATTTTATAGGTAAGGGGTTTGGATGTAGATAGGGTAGGAGGGAGGAGTAAGTAATATGAAAAAATGATGTGGAAAGAGTATTGAGAGGGGCCGAGAAACGGGACGTAGGTGGTAGAAGGTATGAAGCGTTGCAGTAATGCAAAAAATGAGCGGAAGGAGTCTTCATTAGAAATGGAAAGGGGTAAAGTAGCTTATAGTTGATAGAATGGATAGATTTCAGCAATTACTTCCTGGTCTGGGAGCTGACGGCTGGTCCCGGCGGAGGTTCGAGTCCTCCCTTGGGCATGGATGTGTGTGTTTGTCCATAGGATAATTTAGCTTAAGTAGTGTGTAAGCTTAGGGACTGATGACCTTAACAGTTAAGTCCCATAAGATTTCACACACATTTGAACTTCCTGGTCTGGGAGCTGAAAAACGGTTGAAATTACTCTGGGAAAAGTGTGGATTTGTAAAGAAGGTGACACGTGGAGCCAGGAGCGTGGCAGCATGGTAGAAATCATCTAAGGCTCGAGAAATTATCTAAATTTGATATGGGGAGAGAAGCGAGAACGTTTTATACTAAATCCAGCCAATTCAACTACATTGACAGTGTAAGAAATTATGCCAGTCAGGCTCATTTCAACGTGATTTGACACGTGAATTGGATATCTTCGCTCAGTTGTTCCCAGTTTTAGTCACATCTCTTCTATCTCTGTTCCTCTCTGATGAACACAAAAAAAACCTTACAATCCTCAGAATTAGAGAGACAGAGAGAGAAACACAGAAAGGTAGATATAAGGGGAATGTTCGGTGTTTACCGAGGCTCTTAGGCCAAGGTCGTCGAACTCGTTATTGGGCCGGTGACCAGACACATGCCAGCGGAGGCGCCCGCTGCTGGGAGAGGAGGGGCGTATGCCGGCTGCAGCTCACTGTTTGTTGGAAGGCGCGACGCAGCCGGAGTCGTAAGAAGCGGCCTCGCAGCGTTCGATTGGCTGACCTCGCGCCGGAAGGAGAGTCCAAGCGGTCACCGCCAGCCACAGCCGTAGCCGGTATTCAAATTCATCTGGCAGCCTTCGGCCGCGATTACAAGTAATAGGCCAAGGTCGCGTTTTCTCTTCGCGATTGTCGCAGCGGCAAGGCCGCCGGCCGACTCGGCAGCTGCGCTCGCGCAGACCACCAAATGCGAGAACAGTCCTCCGGGCAAACGAGTGCCTTACAGAGAATTCTATTTTCAATGAAGCGCAAGTTGCCCAGAAGCTGCGGAGACGGTGAAATCAACAGGTCACCGCGCACCTGTTACGAGGGGCGTTCGATAAGTAATGAGACACATTTTTTTCTCGGCCGTTCTCGGTTGAAAAAATTAGGAATTTGTTGTGGGGCCTCGTGTGCCGCTTTAGACCTATGTAGTTTCGATACGTAGCGGCGACATACATATCCTTCAAAATAGCGTCTGTAACAGAGGTGCGTTCCAAGCAGACAACTGTCACTGCGTTTCTTTTGGCGGAAAACCGGAGCATCGAAGACAGTGAACAAAAGCACGGTGAGTCGTTGGACGAGGCATCTTTCATCATCGCAACAAGTTCGCGCAAACCTGTTCGATCTCCAGCGTGCGAGCCGGCACACACAGTTGTGACTCCTGCAGTGTTGGATCGTGAGGACACTCTCGTTCGAGGTAATCGACTGATCACAATCAAAAACCTCGCTGCTCCAGTGGACGTTTCTGTTGGTAGCGTTGACACACTCGTCCACTCAAAGGTGTCTGTCCACTGGGTTCCTCGCCGCCTAACAGAAGACCATAAAGAGAAGTGAAGGACCGTCTGCGCGGAATTGATTGCGCGTTACGATAGTGACAATGTTTTGTCAAACATCGTCACAGGCGACGGAAACAAAACGACAATGCACGGAGTCGCGCCACACCACATATCCTCCGTCGAAAAAGTTCAAACCCGGAGTGGCCGAGCGGTTCTAGGCGCTACAGTCTGGAACCGCGCGACCGCTACGGTCCCAGGTTCGAATCCTGCCTCGGGCATGGATGTGTGCGATGTCCTTAGGTTAGTTAGGTTTAAGTAGTTCTAAGTTCTAGGGGACTGATGACCACAGCAGTTAAGTCCCATAGTCCTCAGAGACATTTTGAACCGTACCGTCAGCCGGTAAAGTCATGGCTACGGTCTACTGGGATCCTGAAGGAGTTATTCTATTTGATGGCCTCCCTCTTGGTGCAACGATCGACTCTGAATCTCAATGTGCTGCCCTCAAAAAACTGAGGAAATGACTTCAGCGTGTTCGTCGCCACAAAAATGAAAAGGAACTTCTCCTTCTTCATGACAACGCAAGGCCTCGCACGAGTCTGCGCACCCGAGAAGAGCTCACAAAACTTCATTGTTCATTGGACTGTCTTTCCTCATCCAATATACAGCCCGGATCTAGCACCTTCCGATTTCCAACTGCTTGGTCCAATGAAGGATACACTCGGCGGGAAGCAGTACGTAGATGGTGGCGAGGTTATTGATGCATCAAGATATTCGCTCCGACGTCGACCAATAGAGCGGTAACAAGCGGGTACACAGGCCCTCCCAGTAAAGTGGCTAAAGCCGTCACATTGAACGTAGATTATGTTTAAAAACATGTTCAAATGGCTCTGAGCACTATGGGACTCCACATCGGAGGTCGTCATCAGTCCCCTAGAACTTAGAACTACTTAAACCTAACTAACCTAACGACATCACATACATCCATGCCCGAGGCAGGATTCGAACCTGCGACCGTAGCAGTCACGCGGTTCCGGACTGCAGCGCCTAGAACAGCTCGGCCACCGCGGCCGGCTTAAAAACGGGGTTTTGTAGCCAAAAGAGGAGGGAATAATATGTTGTATCGGAATCCTGAATAAAGCCAACCTGCTTTTAGAAAAAAATGTTGCATTACCTATTGAACGCCCCTCTTAGATTGATCGCACGCAACAAACGTCGCCCGGTTCTCCTACACCCTACATAATGCCAATTTTCAGAGGTTAAGCTTCAATTGCTCTTGTCGCAAATGCAGATAACAAACCCTAAGCACCACCGGAGTCTTGGCGTTGGTTTCACACTTGGTACCTGCCCAGATAGCCGAGCGCGTTAAAGCGTCGCTTCTGAGACACAGGGAGGCGAGCCTATCCCAGATCGAATTCGCCCAGGGGATTGATGACTAGGACTAGCGAGCCAGCCAGCCTGGATGTGCGATTTAGGCTGTTTCTCACATCCCGCTAGGTAAATACCGTTCTGATACCCACATTGATCCTTAGAGGCACGCTAAGCAATTATTTACAACTCATTCTCACACTTGCGTAATTTATTCTAGACAGAGACACATGGTGTCCTGAGTGGCGGGAATATGTCCTGAAGGGGGGGGGGGGGGAATGAAAGACTGTTTACCAATATACAGTATTATCTTTAGTCTCTTTAAAACCGTAATCATCATCCTCATCGCCATCGCAGTTGGCGTCACTGTTACTTATTTATCTTACAGCTCATACAGCTTATCACTTCGATCACTAGTTTAGGAAAGAGGGGAATGCGCCAGTCGCATATGGAAGGAGGGAAGATTAGATTTTAATGTCCCGTCGACAGCGCGGTCATTAGAGACGGAGCACAAATTCGGGCATTTTCCTGGGACGAAATAGGGAAATCACGGAAAACGTAAACCTGGATGGCGGGACTGGAATTTTAACCGTGGTCCTGCCGAATGCACCACCTCGCTCTGTCTGTTGCAGGTGGAAACCCGGCAGCCGACCGAGAATAGGTATCTCGTACTGCATCTCAGACCGTTTCTTACATCAGTTGGGTAAACTCTAGGGTTCTTCAACACCTCTACTTCAAAAACACAATTTAAAACGAACCTGCGAGGTGTGTTATGGCCATGGGTATAAGTTAACGGTCATTCCGTGCTCTATCCTAGTGCCCACTCGGCGCTGCGCAAGGCCCTATTCCAGCCTCATCCGCTTAGGAGCAGGACCTGTACTAGCCCATATGTTATAGTACGACAGGCACGTTTCATGGATACCGAATGTCAACTTAGTTCAGTGACGTAATAATATTCTGGCATGTGGCGTTGCACGAGTACAAACAGAAAGTGAACAGAACACTGCCAAAATATTTTTAGTGTAGGTTGTGGTGACAGGCTGATCTGTAACGCGGCTCTAAGTATAGGTTAGACTGAAAGGTGACAATCTGGTTGTGAGTTGCCGAAGTAGTGTCGAAGGCTACAGTTAACCTGATCATTCTGAATCTTTCGTACTCACTCATACTCCGGTCTGGCACCAACATGAAATCAAGGTAGCATACTGTCACTTGCTTTCGTGTCTCCTCTTCTCTTAACAGTCCTTTGTCTACTGAGGTTGACATAATACTGGCATCGCCATCTGTCTGCTTTCGTATCCACTGTCTCATGTTGGGATTTTCATTCAGTAGTGCCACTGGCAAAACCATCAGTCATTGTCCAAATGAGCCTGATATCTATCTCTAGTGACTTGAGTGTCACCTGTATGTACAATCTCAGCAACATAAAATTTTACTGTCTAGCAATTTCCTTGAGTGTTAATAGCAAAATAGGATAGCCCGTCAAAGCTGATGCTGGGAGCCCTAGTTGATTGTTACTTATACAGTATTGTTAAAGAGATTTTAAAACTCTGTGAATGATACAGATATTGTCCGATTTTTCTAGTCTCAGAAGGAAAGATGGCAGATTGGAGTTTATGTCCCATTGACGAACAGGTAATTTGAGACACAGCACACGCGGGAATGGGGGAAAGAAATCGACTATGGCAGTTGTTTTAAACGATTCAGGGAAACCACGACGAACTTAAATATGGTTTGCGGACGCCACCTCTTTTAGCTCTAGTCGTAGGTCAAGGTTTGATTGCACTTATCCACATCCCTTTATTAAAATTCTCACCAATTTACTACTTGGATTCAGTTAAATGTTTTTCTAAGAAATGAATTGAGGTAACAGTGTTTACGGGTTCCACTATCGACATGAGGGACAGATTGGATACACACGGTGATTTACACTGCAGTGTAATGGTGAGTGCGGGAAAGGGGAAAAGATTTTAATCTTGCTCCAAAGACCATGCCTAACCTGCCCCCCCCCCCACCCCCGTACCCCTCCTCACTTCCCTACACCCAGACCACTGTCTCGTTAGCCTCCCTTCAAGGTGGGAAAAGGGCTACGGATAAGAGAAAGTGCATTTTACTGCGTCTCGTACCCTGTGTCCAGTAAATTCAGTCGACGAGATGCTATTAACTTTAGAAAGGAAAGTTCTACTTTCATCGTCGGCGGTTGGAAACCGATAACATAATAACCACGTTCTCCCAACGCTCACTCTTCCTGGGAAAGGACAAATAAAGTGTGTCTCGTACGTAAACGTACATTCCGTGCACTGGCCCTGGCGGGCCGTCGGTACCGACCGACTACTTTGTTATCTTCTGCCAATGGCGTCTTTGGATGCGATCTGAAAGAGCGGGGGTCAACACACCGCTCTCTAGCAGTTATGTTTCCGTGATCTGGAGCGGCTACCACTCGTCAAGTAGTTCCCCAGTTGCCATCTCGAGGCTGAACACACTCCTTACGAGTCCTCTCACCAAGGAAGGATCCCTGGCAGTACCGGGAATCGAACGCGGGTCCTCCGCATGGCAGTCATCTGCGCTGACTACTCAGTTACAGAAGTGGACGTATCTCTGTTGACGGAGGATTTGTGTTTTCAAAACATAACGCGCCGAATGAGGATGTCTCACATCAAATGGCTGCTTTGGGTATGGATGAGGGCTTTGAATGTGGCAATACTGTGTGTGTCTTACGTAGGTAAAGATCAAATTTTACAAAAGCGAACAAATCTGTAATAGGTGCGTACCGACGGAAAACATTACGGTGTAATGTGTAGAATACTTAGCATTCAGTCGTCGCATTTCGAAACAGGCCGTTTGGATGAAAATCCAAATCACAAATTAGAAGAAAATTAAATAGAAAATTCTTCGAGAATGGAAACCTCAGAAGAAGGTTCAAATGGTTCAAATGGCTCGGAGCACTATGCGACTTAACTTCTGAGGTCATCAGTCGCCCAGAACTTAGAACTAATTAAACCTAACTAACCTAAGGACATCACACACATCCATGCCCGAGGCAGGATTCGAACCTGCGACCGTAGCGGTCGCTCGGCTCCAGATGTAGCGCCTAGAACCGCACGGCCACTCCGGCCGGTTCAGAAGAAGGAGCTGTGCTATGTTGGGTATATATTTACGTACAGTGTTATCATAAGTAGAGCTATCTTACGGTATTTCCATTTCTAACGAATGAATCTGTTGTCTTTGCTCGTAATTGCTGCATGCACTTCTATACCTCCTGACAGTGTAGATCGTTTGTAGGTGTCGCACTGAAAGAGCTAGGTCGATCCTGATTGAAGGTAACAATTGTGACGAATGATGGCACCGCAGTAGCCATGCACAGCTGTTTCACTAGGTGGACGTAGAATATCACAGTGAAGCATCATTTTTTGAACGAAAATCGTTTCAATCGTTTCTGCTCCGCGCTTCGATACCGTACATTGCTTTTTTCTTGAGCGCAGCCAAAGTCTCAATGTAACTGCTACATCATTCAGACGAAATTATTAACGGAATATTACAAACCAAATTTATTCTGAGCAGTCAGATATCGGAAATGCTCTCAACCGAAGCAAACTGGCTATTACAGACCCCAGTATTTAATTGCTAAATAGCGCTCATGTCTAAGATTCTGCACACACGGACTCCAAGCCTGCCCCGACAACAGGTCAGAGCAACAGTATTCGGTGCTAATTTATCACTACCGTAGTTTCCGTAGCGTATCTGGTAGCAACTTGCTATGAAAGACGAACGTCAGAGATCGCCTGCACTCTGGAGCCCACAACCTTGCGGTTATTTTCCGTAGCATCCTTTCAGAGATCCCCAACAAACGAGAAGATACAGCACTTAATAACTAGATTCTTATTCTGGAGGAACCGATTTCATTTCTCTATCCGGCACTCCACTGTTTCGCTGTGTCATTATTAGTTAAGGCGCCTGCTCTTCATAGCACTTTACGTCTACAGACACTACAAGAAATTATCTCAAGTTACGCCTGTGCGGTAATACTGTTGATAGGAACTGGTTTCAACTTATGCAATACCGCTTATCTTCGCTGTTGTGTTTCTAATGCCCACAAACGCGATGCTGATTCTGAGGCGTCTTGCATGCAAACTTTTTGTTGCGCTTCCTGTGTATCGGCTAAAATATCAGTTACAGACTGTACTTCCTTTTTAGTGAGTACCAGTAAACTTTAATCTCTGATTCCTTAAAAAATCGAACTCCCGTGTACAAAACAGCTTCAAACATCTGATTACTTTACAAATGACTTAATGTGTTAAACATTTCATGCTAAGCATATACACGAGAAAAAGTTTAGAAAATGTTAGAAATTACGTCTAATGTTAGTTGAAATTCGGTACGTGCTCTCATTATTAAACACTGGAAGAGTATAGTAGTTGTAATTTGCACTCCGTTTTGAGCAAAAGCTAGTTTTCCACGCATCTCAGTGTGCTATTAATAAATTCTTTGCTGTTAACTTGTAAGTATTGGGAATGACTACGAAAATAATTAAAATGGTTATACGACATCTGAGAACGCTGCGCGGACTCATTTAGTTCACATGCCATGCGGATAGCAGTAGGGTGGAACGACCACATAAAAACAGTGCCATTTAGAGCAGATAGTCCTGTAGAAGAGCAAAGTACGTTTCTGTATGCTCTCAGTTAGCAGAAAACCTATCTTATTAGTGCTCAGTTCCTCTGCTGGTAGCACGGGGTGCTTCTTCTGACCTTTTTTGTACACATCTGGAATGGTTACAAAGTTAACTAGTAATCGAACTGTCTGATTCCACGAAATGCAAATCTCGACGAGTATTTTCGATAAGAAATTTTAGAACGAATTGTAAGCAGCAGATGAAAACTTAAACAGCAAAAAGCAAGCTGAAATAGGCGGCACGGTGACAGAAGGCCATTTGCCTAATCAGTTTTCTGACTTTTGAATGTATCCCATTGCTCTTGCTCATAACGTTATAGAAACGATGAATGATGGCACATTGCCTTCAGTCTCTTTCTGATTCCCTCCGTGCAAGATTATGATGAAAAATGTGCAACGTTACTCTTCGTAAATCTCTGTGGACGACACATTTTTAATTATGCTTCACATTGATTGCACAGGGTAACAAAATTTAACCAAATGTACCTTTATCGTAAACTTTTATTGTTTATATTAGTCTTTTCCATGCTAATGAAGAATATAAAGCTATTTTTCTCTAATTGTAGGTATAATTTCAAAATATTCACTTGTAATGGCGCTAGACTAACGTAACTACTGTGTTCAACGAACAACAATAATATATTAAAAATGGTTCAAATGGCTCTGAGCACTATGGGACTTAACATCTATGGCCATCAGTCCCCTAGAACTGAGAACTACTTAAACCTAACTAACCCAAGGACATCACACAACACCCAGTCATCACGAATATATTAAAAAGCTAATAGTTATGAGCATAGCTGTTCTCATGATATACAACAAACATTCCAAAAGGGATGTTCGTGACTTTGGTGGGAATTTAAATGAAAAACGAACATCACAACGGCTTCTTAGTTTGTGCGGTGCTCTTTTAGTTTCACGTGCTGAATCCAAACATAGTCCCTATCTTAGCTGTATCCCACCATCTTTGGTATTCTTTTTTCCCCTCCACAGACCGAATGTCTGTATTTAAACTTTCACCACGTCATTCGATCACATCTCGACAATACTGTCTAAATAAATCAATAGGTGAATATAAGTAGCGCATTTGAATTGACATTTTGCATCAATCTTTAAGTCCTGCGTAATTCTCACTTTACTTCTTTTCTTGCCTATAAACCAACGCATCAGCATTCTAAATGACTCCCATGCATTACATTCTTCTGGATTCATTGCTTCCTCCTGTTCTTTTGATTGTAACATGAGCCGAATTTGGGGCGCGGTAAATATTCCACCTTTCACTTTTGTATCAGATATCTGGAGAAACACTTATCTTACAAAGTGAAGAGCTGCAGAAGCTCTGGCCAAGCCTTTAATGAGCTGTTTAATTAGTCCCACTTTAATACGCAGAGGGATAACAAAATTTTTCCCCAGCTACAAGAGGCTGTGCCTGGAATTAACTCTTCCCTCACAGGCCATTCTTTCCTAATTGGGATGTTGCGCTGCTGTCCCGAAGGCAGAGCAAGCATGAGTATTTTGTCATGTCCTAGAAGAAATCCATTTATCTTAAAATCTCCATACAATAATTTAGAAAACAGTGAAATAATTCTGCACTTGAATGTTATCTAATGCTAACATACGGTACTAACAAAAAAAAAAGGAGCTAAAATTACCAACCAACATGGAATTGGTTGATGTCTAGTGATTATTTATCGAAGTATATGGATGCATGATTTTCTACTCTAGGTTTTCTAAAAACAATGATATCTTAAGTATTTACAAAGAAAATTTTACTTGAGCAAAACTATGGTTATTTACGTGTTCAGCAGCTCAGTTTTAATCAGAAAGTGTTGTTAAGTTTACATAAACAATTTCTTGTTACATAGTGTTATAGGCTATAGCTACAGCTGTAGACACAGAAATAACACCCATCCCAGCATGAATTTTAAAATTTTCCCGTCGAATTGAATGTTCAAACAAATTTCGTGCTTGCAGCCGGTCGTTGTTTAATTCACCTCACGATATTTCGACTGGACACCTGCCAGTCATCTTCACATCGATGGATCACCTGAAGATGACTGGCACGTGCCCAGTCAAAATATTGTGGGATGAATTAAACGACGACCGGCGGCAAGCCTGAAATTTGATTAAACACCCATCCCAGCATTCGCCCCAATTGATTTAGGTAGACCGCGGGAAACTCAGATCAGGGCGTCCGAACAGGAATTCGAATGGCGCTTCTCCAGTGCTAAACCACAGCACTATCTCGCTTGGTGTTCCGACACAGAGATGCGTTTCTAACAAACGTCTCGAAATTCTATGTTTCTAATGCACACTGGAAATCGCCATTTCTTTTCAGATTGAGTTAAGATCGAAAAATAAGCACATTAGAGGAATAAATAACGGACTTCTGAAGGATCAGATCACAGATTTAGCCTTCACTGCAACTAAGGGGGAGAGCAATCCTGTAATGATACAGCTTTTCTTGGCTGTATATGTACTGGAGGACTGTTTACTCGGTGAGTTACGAGCTTCTATCCGTGATCGTGAGTAAAATATACTGTCGTTTCTTGATAAATAGAGAAATACCCAGCAGGTGCAAAAATCTGGGTTTGAGACGCAGTCTGGTACAGTTTAAATATTTTATAAAGTTTCATTTTACCACAACCTCTCCTTCAGAGTTCGAAATTTCATTCTGTAAATCATCCACATATACAAAACTATTTGTATGATTTGTCTACCATAGCTAGTGTGTAAATGGTGAATAGGCAAACCGAATCGTCGTGGTGAAACTTTGGGTCGAAGTACAGTCTTAGAAGCATAAATTTTGAAGCTTTCTGCATCATAAGGAGTCTACGATTGTTTTTTTTTTTTCCAGAAAACAGTGCCGCACAAACTATGTGCGACTGTTGCAAATTTGACCTTGCTGTTGCGTAAAGACTGTTACGTATGCAAGACGCTTGCAGATTTCTTATAAATGCGAAGTTATGTCACCAGCAAATACGATTAGTTAATACTATTTGCTTTGCGGATTACTGGGCGCGTCCACAGGTTGCCAGTGAGAAGCCAGAAGTAGCCGATGCACAGCAGCCAACCCGTGCACTACTATTTAGCTTTGTTCTGAAATGAACATAAGTTGGTGTTTTCCTTCCGCCACCACGTCAGTCAGTAAAACTTTCGTCACTTCGTGAGTAACCGGGAGGGTCGAAAGTTTCCTCTGATTAGGGAAGCTGTGGTTTTTCAGACTTTCAGAGGGAACGTGGACGTGTTAACTTCTGACTGACTTTGTACAAGCTCTGATCTTGCTGGCAATTGGGGTATTGTTTATGAAAATACGTTTCATTTGTAAATTATAAATACACAAATCGCCAATTACAAACATCTGATTTAGCACTCCCGAGGACCGCACCTAATATCATATCACAACAACTGCAGCTGTTTTAGATGTAAACATCTTGCTATGAGCTGATTCATACCATACTTGCCGTATGCCTTCAGTGACGGAACAAGCATTTTTCAAAGTTGCGCAATAAACTTGCATGAGAAAATTATTCTTGAACTACAGGATTTTTTTTACCGCGACGTTAACTTCATCGAATATAATATAAACCTACGTAGTGCTGGTACTCTCCTACAAAGTACAAGTGTAGAGAACTAAATAATGTGGATGAATACTTAATAAGGAATGATTAATGCAGGTGTTCAGAATCGGTAAATAGGGAAGCATCTTGGTACAGCTTCTCGATATATCAATATTATCATGGCAGAGCTGATAATATTATGCGCAGAGCTGACTTGATCCATCGAACTTAAATTGCATATGCAATGATATGTATAGGCTGTTTAGTGTTTCTTCTCTGAACTCTGTTGCATTTGACTATTTTTGTATTAGAGATGTGCAGAAAACATAGTAACATTTCCGGCACAACATGCCGAGAACATAAGAAGCGTTGTGTAGTCGAAGTTGGACGCTAGGACGACTAACTCACGGTTCAAATTTCCTTAAATGATTAGCTGAGACGGAAAGTAGAGCAAGGGCAATTTTTTGATGTTATGTGACGCCACATGGCTCTGGTTTTTCAGTAACATGCAATCCAAAGATCAAGATCCAATTTCCAGTAGCTTGTAATTTTCTTTCAGGCGGTCAGGGTAACCTTCAACTATGATAGAACTTGGCACGTATGGAGAACGCCTCTAGATTATATGTAAAGTGTTAGTTCGTCACGTAACTATCTCTTAGAGTCGGTTGACAGTTACACGACCTAGTCCAGTATAGTCCGTCAAATGTGATCCGCCTCTTAGCAGTTGTTTTTGTGTTTGTTCTTAGAGGGAAGTGACATAACTACATAGAAAGTAGCTGTTGTAATCTCTGTGTTTAATTTTCTTCTTTCAGCATGTGTTCATTCCATGTACTGGACAGATATCGCGCTGTGTTATGTAGCCAAGGTCGGGGATTCAAGAGGAACTTGCACATTCCGTTTCTCGATAGTACTGAAAGCGGGTCTTCTATGAAAAAACTTCTGGGAAGTTCTCGGGCCTGACAAAACACGTTGAACCACTTGCTGACTTGTCAGATGAAGATTAGAATGCTTCTGATAAATTTCATAACTGAAATACTTTCCATTACATTTGTGTTGGGATGTGGCATACGACTATATTTATGTGGGAGCCAACAAACAATTTTGAACAAGAACTTTAAAACACTCAATAATTTCTGAAATCGTGTACTAGTCACTGAGAGTATTTCATTTTAGAAACAGAGATAATGAATTAACTCTATTTTCTTAGTTCAGAATTGGTTACAGTGGCTACTATAACAATTTATAGTTGTTGCTTTTATATTTGTGAATGCCGTACCGAGAGCCACCATCTAGGACTTTCGCTCAGCTATCCTGAAAAACATTTTTCTGAACATTGACTAATGCAAATTTTGTGCAGACTCTAATCTTGCATATAGATGAGCATCATTATTCAGGATTAAATGTAATTTCGTTGATTGTGTGAGCGATTCAGCATCGTTTGCCATGCGTTTCCTCTATCGCTAGTACCTTCCTCGGAAACATAAGGATGCAAAACTCTGTGTAATGATATAATTTATGGAAATGAGACGTGAAAGTATTGTGTGCCAGTGTTATGATGGGTCTGTCCCAACACACTCCGCCTGAAGCTGGCAGCGTACACAGACAACAGTGAATACCGTGATACATCTTGATACGTCTGCTGTTCCGATTTTGTAGCACGCCCATTGGCCAAATGAGCACATGTTACATCACAAAGTGTAGTAGCGGCGTGTGTTTTGCATTCCAGAGCGTGTTGTTAACGAGAATTCTTTCTGCTTGCAGACGGGTGCCGTGCAGCTAAACTTGTGCAGGTAAGCTTCCGTCGTAGTCTGGCGTTGTCGACTGAGCCAGCTGTCTCCAGCAGGTGGGGTTACCTTTGTTTGCAGTCGTGACCCTTCTACCCGCTTTTTTATACGAAAGCTTTGCTGTAATACGTAGTTACTTTTTTCTGCTTTTCCTTGCCATTTTGTATTTCTTACCCGCGAGGCCTGCATTTTTTTCCAGTCTTTGAATAAAAAATGAGGATAATACGACCTCTACAATCTTCTGTAAAGTAGTTGGAGAACCCGTACGTTAGAAATTAAGTTTTGAAAAAGTATCTGTTCCTCAAATCGTTCGCAGTGTGGTGCATTTTGCTGGATGAACTGGTGGCAGATAATTGTAGCGTTTCTGTCGTCATATGAAAGTGGAAATCGGTTCATTCAGTTTCGCTGGAGTCTTTCGACAGGAGCGCGATACATGCTACGTGCCGGCGTCGCTGCGCAGGAAGCGTTACACAATGGGAGTCCGGAACGCGCTCGCACGTGCGTGCTACTCGCGACGGACGCGAGGAAACAGTCCAAGAACGACGCAACAGGAGATACTAACAATGATGACACTCTGGGGGAAACAAATGTGTAATAAGACTCGTGCAGTCTAAACAGCGACAAGTAACATATTTCGCCGTGCCAAAGAGCTTGACGGTTCAATTCATTCCGACACTGCAGAAATCAGCACTGCTACTGCCGCATCCGACGCAAATCGCTTTGGGATAAGACGAATGTGGATATGTGACGAAAGGCCAAATCTTGCATATTCGTAGGACAGTGCTCTGTTTAGAGTATGAAACGTTCGTTTCTTCCGTGCCTCGGAGCTTCCATGGCGTCGTGCGAAATCACACTCGCGGTCGCTGCCAGAATCGACGCCTACTGATCTGCAGATTTAATTTGAAGCGGTAACTGACGGGATCAGATTAATTCTCTGTTCTGTTAAACTATCAAATCATCCAAAATAAGGGCCGCTGGTCTTCGACCCGCAAGACAGGGTTAAACATCTCACTGCTCCAGTGTCTATAATAGAAAGCCCTTAGCTAATCTAATTACTCTCACGGAAGAAGGCTTGGGTATCGATGTTGCGTGTGGAAAGCGAGCGATATATATCGAATACCTCACTGATCAGGCGGCGAATTTGGATGTTGTTTTTTTGCGTTGCCGAGGGAATATCATACAACTCTGCAAACAGTAGTGGATGAAAGTCTTGATATCTAGCGAAAGTTTACTTTCGTGAGGGAAGTTAATTTCTCGAATATGTACAATGGAAAGGTAGTTGGAGTTTTGGTGGAAATAGAGCTTGTTGCTAAATGCGGAACAAAAAAAGAAAGTGCGTTTTATGTCACGGCCAGTCATGCGCTAAACCGTACAAGAAAACCTATTATATCGAGTTCCCCTTCGAGCTGTATTGCACAAAATATAAGAAAAAGACGTCAATAAGAAGGAATACTAGGCCTGACACGTCTAAATTGAGCACTGAAAAGAGCTGTTACCGTTTCCTGCTGAGTGAGAAGCTATACACTAGAAGGCACTTCTTCTGAAACTGTCAAGAGTGTGTGTGACTATTACGGGGTCTGTTGCGAAGCGTGATATGTCATTGTCACAAACGAAAGTGTAACCATCGATGATCAGAACTGAATCGTAGAAATTGACGAGTCGCACCTCACGACTCGTAAGCAAATGACGTCCCCTGAAAAGCGAAATCGAACATATTTGTGTCTTTGGGGGCACAGACAGAGAATTGAAGAAGCACTTCGTCGTTCGTATTTACTATCGGGGAAAGGCAAATTTCGTGCCCCCGATAAGGCATTTTATTTTACCTTATACGAGAGCCATAACAGATGATTGGGAGTCGTATCGTAATTTGCGAAAAGCAAGTATCGACCAAGATTTCGTGAACCACACTATCGAGTTCGTTCACGAGCTGTACACGAACCAGAAGTACAGAGTGAGCTGTAGCTATCAAATAGGTTTATTACATCGTACAAACACGATTTGCAAGTTCTCGTATTCCTCTGGCAATGTTGTCCCACAACAATTCCGGCTTCGTAACTTCTGATTCAGACGTTTCCGGATCAAAATGGTTCAAATGGATCTGAGCACTATGGGACTTAACATCTGTGGTCATCAGTCCCCTAGAACTTAGAACTACTTAAACCTAACTAACCTAAGGACATCACACACATCCATGCCCGAGGCAGGATTCGAACCTGCGACCGTAGCAGTCGCGCGGTTCCGGACTGAGCGCCTTAACCGCGAGACCACCGCGGCCGGCGTTTCCGGATCACGGTTCCCTAACTTAGTTTAACGAGCTAGGTGGGTCAGTGCTAAGACGCTTGAGGGCGGTTGTTCTAAACCCAGCCCGGCCATCCGCCATTAGTTTTTCCGCATTTTCTGTAAATCCTTTAAGTCTAATGACGATACTGTTTCTCTTTCCGTCCCAAATCCGACCTTATGCTTCGTCTCTCATTACCATGTCGTTTACGGGAGCTTAATCCCTAATATTCCTTTCTTAGCTCAAATTCATCATTTGTTCTTCTCTTTCATCCCTGAATTAAAAAAGGAAAATCCTGTATGGATGGTATTTTTAGTATAAAACGACAGGTAGAGAAACGGAAATAATGTACGTTAAAGAAGCACTTAGCATTTGTAGATAATGAAAAAGCTTTTCACAAAGTCAAAAGATACCTACTGGGCAGATTATGAAAAAAACACGCTTCGCAACGCATCCAATTAACTCTGTAAAAGCTCTTTACTAAGAGACGAAAATTATAATCGAAAATGCAATGATGTGGTCTGTCTCCACCTTCATTCAACGTCTCCGTAGATGACCTAGTCAGGGCTTGGAAACAAAATATCACCTATGGCGTAAATATCAATAGAGAGAAATGTTTTAGTGGTGTACTGTACGCAGATGATCAAATAGCAATCCAGGAATATTAAAACAATCATCAAGAAGCCCTTTTACATCTTAATTTGTTGGCTTCTAACTATAACAGAAACGTCTCCACTCATAAAACGAAGTTAATGGCATTTAGAGGAAAATCACCTATAAAATCTAAAATTACAATACATAATGTAATACTGGAACGGGTATCCTGCTTTTAGTATCTCGACTGTGATATAAGAAGAAATTTCGACAGTGAAGTTCATAGCAAGATCCTAAAATTTAACGCAGTATCTGGAACAGTCAGAAATACGCTAAAAAAGCCAGAGAAGAGACACAGATGAATTTTTACAAAGCCAAGGCAGTTCCTACTATGCTCTATGGACGTGGAACCTGGCTTCCCACGCAAAAGGATAGGAGCAAGATCCAGGCAGCTGAAATGAAATTTCTCTGTAGTGTTAAAGGGTGTCCTAGAGAAGATCGCTTCAGAAACGACGACATTAAAAATGAATTAGAAACTAATTCAATGCACAAGGAAATAGATGCAGATGGTGGGAACATGTAGGTAGAATGCATTCCAAAACGAATTCTTGACTACAAACCTAGAGGGACAAGACAGAGTGGAAGACCACGGACCTTGTTGACCGGAACAGATGAAAACATGTAATCCATGAAACGAGCAGAAGCACTGTGTAATATATTTCAGCAGATACTTGGATGGCGAGACAAGGAGGAGGATTTTATTAGCTTTCCTGTGTTGTGGGCTCTCCGCGAAGGTACACGTAACACGCTTCTGGCACCTTAGTTGTTTGACAGAGCTGACGACGGACCGCAAAGGAATTCGAGAAGCTGCAACACCAGCGGTGTAGCCATTAACATGACAATTCCAGCATGCACTGGTATAGCTCGTATGTCAATTGCAACCGTTTGCGTGCCATGCAGTGATGGTACACAAATACTGCGTTCACCGACAGTATATAACTCAGTGATGGGGACCCGACAGTTATCGCCTACACACAACGTCATAAGACCGTACGCCTAGCGAGATTATAATTTAATATCTATAAGATTTTTCTGCTTAAAATAAGATAATGACTGTTCTACAATAGAATATTTTGTAGAATAAAGCTTGCATATAAATCTGGAATCTTTATTAAGTGCCAAGAATTTAAAGACAACGGTTAGGAATTTTACTCGCTTCACTCCAGAAGAGCCTTATTATAAAATTTGGATATATCTGGTTGTGTCCAATACATTACTTAGAGGCTAAAGTACCTGAGATGATTACCTCTTGGTATGTTGAGTACTTTCGAACGAAATTTTTAACACCAAACTTCTGCGAACAATGTATCTGAAGATATATCCAGTATTGATCCGTGAATTTTAACGCGGATGGGGACAGTGAATGTTTGTTTGTTCTCAGTGGTTCCAATCCTTAAATTAGGAGTCTTATTGCATGGCAACAGTCTTCTCGAGGAACCAATGTGCCATGGATTGACTGTTACGGCGACCGTTAAAACAAAAATCGGCACGGCTACAAAACTGCCCCTACAGTTTATTGAGTGAATAAGTAGGAATTTAAAGCTACGAATGTTTTCCGGTGAATGGGTAAATTATAATTCCAAATTATAAATACTATGAAAATAAAAATCCGTTTGTCAAAATCAAAGAGTTAAGATCTGAATCTGTCCTAACTTTACTTGAAAACATGTCCAGCAGGAATGTCTGAAGAAGTAACTATTACCAACAGTTACAAAACTACGCTATCTGGAATTAAATGACACGAAAAATACGTCTCACATGGAAGCTTCGCCTGCGAATTGTAGAAGAAATGAGTAATCTGCGTGCCGAACGGATGGATCAGTTGAGCGACATCGCCGCTGACACCTACAGACATCGATACAGACGACATATTTGTAAGAAGTATTGCTACCGTTGTCATACATCCTTCCTGCCTTTACAGGCAGTTGTGCTGTACCACTTCACCAGACTGTAACCGAAACATATAATATTTTAAACACGAAATAAGTTAGGGGCTGAATTTTATGCGCACCTTGAAATAGTGACATATAGCCTGCTCCATAGTAACAGAACTAAATTGTCATAGCCTCACATCCCCGGTAGAGTATACGGTTCTGAGGATAAATTCGAAGCTTGAAGTCGACTGTCGACGATTCGAAGTGCAGAGAAAGTCTGTAGCTTTCTCTACAGCCCATAGGACGATCAGCAGCGCTTCAATTACGTAAAATAAGTGAAATCTCTGGAAAGCAAGTGCGGAGCTATTTACTGTCTCGTGAGAAAGTTATCTGGCTGAGCGCTCACACCGAGATGCTACCTGTTTTCCAGTCTAGGTCAACAATTACGTGAAGAGGGAAACACCCTTCGAATTCCACTGTCGAGTCATGAAATGAAACCATCATGTGTGGAACTCGGTTGCACGTGCCTCAAAAAGCTGACTCCTCACGATGCCTACAGCAACAACGCCTTATTATGTTCAATCCGTGTTTTTCTAAGTTTCAGATATACACACTACATTTTCTGCCACACACCTTTAGATCCTTAATTGACAAGGAAAAATCCTCAGCGACCAGAAATTAAAAAGAATACACACACAGCTTACAACCTCTATTTGCTTTTAATTTTAGAATGGAGTTCCTGTATGCCACAGTCACTGTACTGTAAGACATATAGAATTAATTGATGTTGTAAATAACGTTAAAGAAAGACATAGTTTCCACTAGGTTGTTGTTTTAAATTAATGCAAGAAGACTTCAAAAAATAAGTTACACATCATTGTAACATATTAACTGATTCTTCCGTCGCTTCTTGTTGAACAACATAATTATAAATGGAAAACAAAAGTATGATGATGGTCTTGTAAGCCGAAAGCCGGTTAACTCAATAAATTAATCCTGTAGAACATAAAAAAATATTGTGTTTTCCACTTATAATTATTACAAAAGCCCAAGTAACGTTTATTGAATTCTGCACTGCATTTCAAAGTGACACAGATCTGTAGCACTATGTTTGAACATAGTCACGAAGCCTCTAAACAACAATCTGAAAGTTCTACCAATCTTTCGACTATTCGACAGTAGAAATGCACTGATTGGTCACGGAGCCACTCGAAAATCGCTTTGTGACCGTCCTCATGGTCGGAAAATGTCTTTGCCCCCAGATGTTCTTCGTCGATTGCTTGGACATCGCTATCTGTTGCTGATGTCGATGGCATTCCTTCCCGGTCAGCACGACCCACGTGTGTATGGCCTCGGCCAAATTGTTGGGATCATTTCACTATAACTGGACGTGGCATTGTATTTGATCCATATAACGCCAGAAATGCACGGTGAGTGCGTGTGAAATCTAGATCTTTTGGCCTCAAGAATCGTACTGTCCCGCGTCCTTCAACTCTGGAGTACGTTTCCAGTTGCCGTGCTATTTCACTCGCACACTGTGATGCTTCTATTATCCATCCTGCAGCAGATCTGTAACCGCAGGAAACGCGGAATGTGTATTCTTGTTGCGAAATGGTGTATACGTATAACTTGCTTTTTGAAGTACCGTCGTACTTTATTTAGCACTAATTGCTGATTTAGAGGGTGAGCTCGGTCTCAGGTGCACCTCAAGCACCCAGTAGAAGTCAGATAAATCAGGCAGTTGAAAATATCACTCGTAGTGTGGGTCATACGCAGTTCAATCCGGTGCTTTACGCGGCTGCATCAGTACTCCTTGAGTTGTCCTTTGTTAGATGGCGTAGTATGCATTATGTAGTAATATCTGTCGTTTGTCTTACCGTCCTCAGTAGCATGTAATAATATGTTAATAATTGTCACAGTAGATCCCTCTATGTGCAAATGAACAGAACAGTTTTATGATGCCATATGCGTTTCGCCATTTTTTTCGAAAGGCATCATTAGTGACCAGAAATGTGTACATTTTAATGTGTGTACTATCTTTTTATATACTACACGCTGTACTTTCAGGTTAGAAACAGTTCTGACACTTTCAAGCTTACCATAATGTAATAAATCTAAAGTTTTTAATTACAAGGTATTTTGCTGCTGCTGTACATGAATGCCCACTTTGCTGGTTATAAATCAGAAAGTGGCAAAACTGTTCCTGACCTGAAAATACAGTATTAGCAGTTTGCTGCTGAACGCAAAATGGTTCAAATGGCTCTGAGCACTACGCGACTTAACTTCTGAGGTCATCAGTCGCCTAGAACTTATAACTAATTAAACCTAACTGACCTAAGGACATCACACACATCCATGCCCGAGGCAGGATTCGAACATGCGACCGCAGCGGTCACGCGGTTCCAGCCTGAAGCGCCTAGAACCGCACGGCCACAACGGCCGGCGCTGCTGAACGCAGTTACGTCGATTAAATATCTAGGCGAAATGTTGCAAAGTGACATGAAATGGAATGAGCATCAGTGGTCAGTTGTTGAGAACGTGAATGGTCGACTTTGGTTTATTGGGAGAATTGTATGAATGTGTAGCTAATCTGTAAAGGAAACAGCGTACAGAACATTCGTGCGATCCATTCTTGAGTACTGCTGGAGTGTTTGGGATCCCCACCAGGTCGTACTGAAGGAAAACATCGAAGCAAACCAGAGACGTGTTGATAGTATTTTGGTGAACTATTTAATCTCAAAAGATAACCTGTGAAGCTAGGTAGACGTTCTTTTCATGAAACGCTGTTGTGATAGTTTAAAGAACCAGCATTTGCGGCAGACTGCAGGACGATCCTACTGCCACCAAAATACACCTTGCATATGGACTGCGAGGAAAAAATAAGAGAAATCAGGGATCATATGGATGCAAATTAACAATCATTCCTCCTTTGCTCCATTTGCGAACGGCACAGGACGGGAAATGACTAACAGATGTACAGGCCATGCACCCTGTGCTGACTTGCAGAATATATACCCAGTCAGTCTTTAAAGTTTCGAGACTAGATCAATAAAAAGCAGAGAAAAGCAAGATGCTTCGGGTGTTCTACATATTCTCCCTCCACTTTAGTACAACACGCAGAGCGTTCATGCAACCATGTGTGGAATGCTGTTCAACTCGTGCGTCACATTGGCTTCGATATCGGTTATGTCGTCAAAGCGTTGAACATTCATCAGAATTTTTGCATTTCGTCGTTTTGTGGTAGGTTTATACTGATAACACAAACTCTCATCTGTACAGATTTTTTCTAGAAAACAGTTGTCCACCTTTTGCATTTAAATCAAGTAGCGATAGGCATCGTCGTTTTTGTTTGGAAGTCAGGGTGTGCGGAATAAACTTTGGACACACTTTCCTGTTCTTCAGAACATTCTGGTGAACGTCTTGAACATTTTTGTGTTATTATTTGCTTTCGGGACGTGCCCGTTCAGCCATTTCAATACTGGATTTCCAGTTATGGCGATACAAACGTAAGGACAACACAACACACAATCACCGAGCGAAGAAAAATCTTTGACGCGGCTGGGAATCGAACTCTTCGCTTAGCAATCCGCTGTGCTGATCGCGCAGCTACCGTGGCGAACAATTTGTATACCTGGTATGGACAACACTGCCTACTCAGAACTGATTGATCAAATGCGCATCTGTTGTTTACAGTTATTAATTCAAACTGAACCTTAGTTAGCGCACTGATGTCGCTTGTACACCAGCATAAAATAAACCTTGGAACTTTTTGGACGGACTGTGCATGCATAAAGATTTAGATTACGAGAGGATTTTGATGATAGGAACAACGGGCCAGGGCGTACAGTAATTGCAGCCTGGATACGTGGGTACTAGTTTCCGCGAAACGCCGCTTCAGCGCTTGCGTCGTTCGCGGAACGTCCTGTAGTGTAGACGACCTACCTTGCAGTATGACACTGGATGCCGACGAAGAAAGATTATTAGTGAAACGTCCAGGTATTTCGGTAAAGAAATAAAGGGGTTGTGACAGCTCGAAGTTGGGGGCGAGAAGGGAGCAGCAGCCGTGTCATTGTCCGCACGGCCGCCGTGGGCGGACTGATGCCGCGATACGACGCGGAAGTGACGTCAGCAGATGTTCGCGTAAATGTTTAGAGTTTGCTGGTAGGCGGCGCTTCCGGGTCGCCGGCAGATGGCCTGTGTGCGCTCAAATGGCCGCCCTGCCGTTTCGGTTCGAACAGCTCGCACCTCGCGTGCCATTGCGTGACTCCCAACTCTTTATATTCAATTAACTCTTCTGTGCGGGATGGCGCGCATAACCGAATACTGAACTTCCGACTGCTGAACTGTTTTTAGATCGGAGGCAAGGTCTGGAGTTAAAAGAGTTGTTTACCAGACATCGGTGAACTCTGTCCCCTGTTACCGAGGTACATAAGCTGTTTCTGGTATCTATCAGCGTCCGTCCAAAAAGTTCCGAGACCGATTTTATTCCTGGCGTATAAGCAACGTCAGCGCTGTAACTACGGTAGAAGACTGAACCAACAGTCGTAAACAAAAGATGGGCATTCTACCGGGCAGGCAGTGTTAAGTTGTGGACGTGCAGCTGCTGTGTGTCACCGTCGTTATGTCACAAATCGCAACGGAGCTACATCTCTAAATCAAATATTCGGGACATTCTCTAGAATGTTTTGAAGAGAAAAGTGTGTGCAAAGTATGTCCAGCAGACCCAGACTCCCAGACAAAAACAAATACGTGTGGACGCCTGCTGTGACTTGATTGAAATGACAAATGCCGTCATTTCATTTCTGGAAAAAGTCGTCATGAGAGACTTACTGATATCAATATGAACTTACCACAAAACGAACAATTGCAAAATTCGCACCAAGGTTCAATGCGTTGACGATTTAACCGATATTGAAGCCAATGTGACGCACGAGTTGAGCGCTATGTCCTGGTTGTATGAACGTTCTGTGCGTTGTACTCAAGTTGGGTGGTACTATGTAGAACACCTGAAGCATCTTGTGTTTTCTCTAATTTTTATTAATCCAGTCTCGAAATTTTTTGAACTGACGGCGTATGTTCCACGACAGTCTTATTCTTTATCTGGTGGAGTTCGCGTTACTTTCTGGATCCATTGATGGGTATCCTTCTTCTGGATTCTGCGTTATTTTATTTCTGTAACCATATGCCATTTCTGTTGCGACTTTAATCTGAAATTTAAGGGAAGGTCACTTACTACTGCATCTGTTGGCGACTCGCGTGGATTTTATCGTTTGTGTTTTAGCCGATAGGTGTTGTCCGAAAGGGAAACGCTTGGATGGACGTGGGAAATGGGCTAGAGCCCGACTTCAAGCTTGTCTGTGTGCCACGCCAAATGTTATTCTGACGCGCGGATTCAATCTGGATCTAGCTCACCGTGCTATCCGACACGCTAGCGTTACCTTGTACAATCACGTAAATGTTTTGTTCTGGTAGCGTGCTAGAGAACTACCCAGATATATCATCAGAAATTGCCTTACCTCATTATGTAACATAATACGACATCCTTACCGTCACTGAATTCTATTTTAAATGTACTGCTTTAGAGGAATATCTATTCACGTATATATTCCAATCCTGTAACATATTTTAAATTGACAACTGGCGTATAAAAGTACCGTTTTGCTACATTCATCAAACTTCATTAAAATAGATGACAGTAAAGCATGTTTTAATTGATATAAAAAATGTCAGATTTGTGAAGTCAGGACCAGTTCCCTCCTCGTCCTTATCGTAAGCACACTGTTTCTAATGACAGACGTTGATTGGTGTGAAAATCATTAAACAGACAAAATTAACTCGAGAGTTAACATTTCGACATCTCATCAGCCTCACGCCAACTTCTACCGAAAATCTCCCTCAACGTTCACCCACATGATCCAGGTAAAGCAGCTGCCTATTAATCGCGTTCGATAGCTCTGTTCGTCAACAAATTTCGGATGCCGTAAGAAATTCGTTCGGAGTTACTTCTTAGACTCGTTACGTTCGCTGTAATACAGTGCGAAATTACCGATTTCTTCCCAACTGCTTCTGAGTGATGTGCGCCAATGAACCGTCGCCCTCAGCTCAGTCACTAACATCTTAACCTCCTAGACGTGTCGTATTAGCTTCTTCTCCCTTCCATGTGTGAACATCAGAGTGCCTGCAGTCCGCTAATAACTTTCTCGAGCTTTCCTTAAGGAGCGATGTCCTTAACGGTAATCAGCCACTGTTGCCACGCCTTCTCCGTGGCAGATTTCACAGTGCCCTAATCCATCTTCTTCATCATTACAGAGCGTGGCAGTGAACTGATTAGAACAATGGACCCGTATTCGAGAGGAGCAGCGTTCAAATCTCTGTTCAGCCATTTTGAAATACGTTCTCCTTAATTTCTCCAAAATGACTTCAAGCTAATGCCAGAGTGGTCTTTACGGCCATGCCCGCTCTGCATCTGGGATAGTAATATGTCTCTGATGACGTCGACGACACGTTGAATTCCAAACCTTCTTTCCTGCTTTCGTATCCGATATAAAATCAACAGCCAGAAGAAATTAAGAACAGTCACATTGAAATTAGTATACTGCAGCTGTAAACCCGAAGGTGGACTTTGCAAACACAAAAACATCTATGTCATTTGGGAGCAGTTCGCAACACAGTTTGGTTGATGTTGCGAGAGCACGGGCTACCAATAAAATTCGAGCTGTCCCTATATTTCTGGAAAGTAATCAAATATTAATGGCAGGGTTAGGACTTCTCCCATTTCTTTATGTGAATATTATGAGGTGGACTACAAAAGCTGGCTGGAGTGGCCGACCGGTTCTAGGCGCTTCAGTCTGGAACCGCGCGACCGCTACTGTCGCAGGTTCGAATCCTGCCTCGGATATGGATGTGTGTGATGTCCTTAGGTTAGGTTAGGTTTAAGTAGTTCTAAGTTCTAGGGGAGCCATTTGAACTACAAGTCTTACCTCGTCCATTATATTTACAAATCGTATAAATCATTTGTTTGTCAAAAGCATTACTTGTATCATTAACAGGGCACAACGCTCCTTTACACGTTTGGGAAGTCTTGTTCCTAACGCTACTCCTCTGTAAGATACTTCTGCCAACGAAGAATTTAGTTAGCGCTGGAGAACTCCCAGCATGGGCACCGAATTCGGAATCTGTGTCTCGGTAACTACGATCACTAACGACTACGGCACACAGGTGGTTCTTCGCCTGCTAGCCGAGTCTTGCAGATAGTAATGTAACTGCTACGTCTTCTTCGTAATTCGTGCCACCGAACGACAGTCTGTTGCTTTTTTGGTTACATCAATTTTCCTGGAAACTCAGTGAAGCTCCGAGAGTCAGCATTACCACTTTTTTCGTGTGCTTTACTCGAAGTTTGTCAATAGTTCAGCAAATTCTCTAATAGTGTCGGCATTGCAAGGATGGTCGCACGAAATCGAACTTGCAGCGAGAGATTGGTATTTGGCACACGAAGGCTAGCAATGCCTCAGGAAGGCCTTCCAGCAGCCAAGTCGGGGACGGGCGCGCGTCTCGCGCCAGAGGACTGCCTCAAGGTTCCTCGTCTTCTCCATGGCTCCTTCCGCAGTTGTCACTGCTTAGAAAAGCGGCACACGCGTAGGAAAAATATTATCAAAATCTGATATTCTGCATCTCAAGAACATCGTGTGACTTCAGTGACGCTGCGGATATGGAGAGGAAATGTAAAAAATCACTATTCTGGTAGGTTTTGTGTATAGTGCAGTGCTTAACTGAATAATTCCTTTATCGTGTGGAGTTCCTTACTTATGGACGAGGTACTGCACTAACTATTTGGCCATAATTTCATTTACTAAATGTTGCTACGTCGCCGCATGTCAGCATTAGAAAATAGTTTTCGCTCATAGGAAAATGGCGTATTTACGTATCTATTTCGTTCTGTTGCGAAAAAATAACCTAGCGAAAGGGAATACTAAAACTAAATCAACATATTGTAGTGATGTGACATCGTCGTCTATTAGTCATTAGCGACTAATGAATTTCGCGTATCCCAGGTGTGACAGAAACAGAGTTGCACTGCTGGTCGTGGAAACTGTAACACCATGAAAACCGCGTGCGACAAACGTCAAACTGGCATGAATTGTACTACATATTTAGAGAAGCAAATTATTAGCATTCCAAGACAACCGCAATAAGTAGGTCGGACGAACCCTACTTACATTTTGTGTATAATGAAAGACTAAGCGCTGGTCCCGGTGGCCGTGCGGTTCTAGGCGCGTCAGTCCGGAGCCACGCTGCTGCTATGGCCGCAGGTTCGGATCCTGCCTCGGGCATGGGTGTGTATGATGTCCTTAGGTTAGTTAGGTTTAACTAGTTCTAGGCTCTATGGGACTGAAAGACTAAGCGCTGGCCCCGGTGACCGTGCGGTTCTAGGCGCGTCAGTCCGGAGCCGCGCTGCTGCTATGGCCGCAGGTTCGGATCCTGCCTCGGGCATGGGTGTGTATGATGTCCTTAGGTTAGTTAGATTTAAGTAGTTCTAAGTTCTAGGGGACTGATGACCACAGCAGTTGAGTCCCATAGTGCTCAGAGCCAGCCAAAGACTAAGCAGAGCTATTCTTATTAAGAAATCGCATTTAAATGTTATTTGTCTGTGGGAAGATTCTGTTACACCCGTTGCAAGAAGGAGCAACCTCTATTATCACGTGTCTGAATTCGACAGCGTCGTGATTCTGGCCTATCCAGAGTGTAATTTGTTGTTCTCCAATAATGCTGCTCGGGTTGGTCGGAGTCCCACGACCGTTTTGCGAATGTGGAATCGATAGGTTCAAGAGCGCCGTACCCAACGCCACGCAGGACATCAACGGCCGCACGCGTCTAGCGCCCGAGGGGACAGGCGTATTGCTCGCTCGGCCATGCAGAACCATACAGCCACGTCACGTACCTAGGGTCAGGAAATGGACTTCTTTGCAGAAAGACAAGTTCCAACACGGACAGTGCGACGCCTGGAGAACCAAGGACTGTCAACATTGAGGTCATTGTTACGGCTTCCCTTGACAAGGCAGAAGAGAGGGGCGTGCTGCCAGTGATGTGCAGGAGTGGCACCACGCCGCCTGTTTCTGAGTACACCACCACGATGGACGTATCTGTGAGGGGAGATTCCGGGGAGAACGAAGGTTGCCAGGTTGCATTCCACATCGTTATACAGCCGCAGCAGACGTTACAATGGTATTGGATGCCATTGGGTACACAACACGATCACCTCGGGTTCGCATAGCTTAGACAGCAGCCGTTATATTTCTAACCTGTCCTATCTTCAGGGTCTCCCCGACAATATATATGGTAAATTCACATTAATGTGACCATACTATGTTCGACGTCAACGTGCAATAACAACTCACAGACGGCAGGTGGCAGCACTAGCAGTGGAGGTTATATAAAGCGTGTCGATGGGGTTCGGAAAACAGTGCAGTCGTTGTCGTAATGCGGAAACGGAGCGATTTATCTGACGTCCAAAGGAGCATGATCGTTGTCTTTTGGGTCAAGGGTGGAAGCATTCCCGAAACAGATAGGTTTGTAAGCTATTCACGTGGCGCAGTGGTAAAGTATACCGTGCATGGCAAAATAGCACTGCCCAAAAGCAGCGCCAAAGCAACTGTGGTACACCATAGGCCATTGATGACAAGGGTGAACGATGGCTGCGGAGAATTGGACAAAAGAATAGACATGTAACTGTTGAGCAACTGGCCGCCCAGATGAAACAAGGGGCTACCAACAGCGTCTCCTCAGCGTCCGTTCAGCGAATGTTGCTGCGTATGGGCCTCTACAGCAGGCACCTGGTTCGTACACCCGTGCTGACTACTGGTTGGAGCCGGCCGAATTGACCGAGCGGTTCTAGGTCGCTTCAGTCCGGAACCGCGCTGCTGCTACGGTCGCAGGTTCGAATCCTGCCGCGGGCATGGATGTGTGTGATGTGCTTAGGTTAGTTAGGTTTAAGTAGTTTCTAAGTCTAGGGGACTGATGACCTCAGATGTTAAGTCCCATAGTGCTTAGAGCCATTTGAACCATTTGAATTTTTGACTGCTGGTCATTCGCGACGAAGGGTGTAATTTGCACACCCTTACTGCAAATGGACCTCCACTCAGTGGCAACGGGTGGTCTTTTCAGATGAATCACGCTTTATGCTCCATCGGACAGATGGCCGTTGGCGCGTACAGTGTGAAACGTCTGAAAGAATACACTTTACAAACAGGAGGGAACGTTATGGTCTGGGGAATGCGTTCGTGGCATTCACAGGGTGATCTCGTCATTCTGGAAGGAAAAATGGATCAAAAGAAATGAGCATCTATCCTTGTGGACCATGTCCTCCCCTACTGGCAGTTTGTTTTTCCACGCCATGTCGGCATCTACCAGCAGGACAATGCAACTTGTCACAAAGCTCGTGGTGTACGTGCGTGGTTCGAAGAACACCAGGATGAGTTTATCATACTCCACTGGACACCAAGTTCCCCTCGATATAAACCCAATCGAGAATCTGTGGGACCATCTCGATCGGTCTGTTCGTGCCATGGAGTCGTCATGGCTCCACATCCCCGGCGGTTCCTTCCAGAACCTCATTGACTCTGTTGCTGCACGTCCACGCTGCAGAAGGTGGCTATTGTGACCACATTAATGGGGCTGGACAGTGTATTTCAACAAGATAACGCCGGCCGCGGTGGTCTTGCGGTTCTAGGCGCTCAGTCCGGAACCGCGCGACTGCTGCGGTCGCAGGTTCGAATCCTGCCTCGGGCATGGATGTGTGTGATGTCCTTAGGTTAGTTAGGTTTAAGTAGTTCTAAGTTCTAGGGGACTGATGACCTCAGATGTTAAGTCCCATAGTGCTCAGAACCATTTGAACCATTTTTTGGGGTTGCCGAGAGACCGGCATGGTAGCGCATTTGAGCCACTAGCATTGATGAACTCTAGCATAGAGCTTAAGCAGCGTGGAATATCGTACCCGTATTTGCCATCGACACTCAGCTCCACTGGATGTCCAACCCATCTAGAGCCGTGTGTTCAAAATGTTCAAATGTGTGTGAAATCTTATGGGACTTAAGTGCTAAGGTCATGAGTCTCTAAGCTTACACACTACTTAACCTAAATTATCCAAAGGACAAACACACACACCCATGCCCGAGGGAGGACTCGAACCTCCGCCGGGACCAGCCGCACATCCCATGACTGCAGCGCCCAAGACCGCTCGGCTAATCCCTAGCGGCAGAGCCGTCGTTGCTTGCAGGTGTAGCAGCTGTGTGCTATATTCCGCACCCTGTATACCTCCAAACCACGTACAAATTTAATCATATATCCTACATAATATACTGAGTACGCATAATATAAAAGATTTCGTTATTTGCTATCCTTCCTTGTGTTGCACTTCTAACATCTAACAGTGACCCTGCAGTTAACATTAGTTGAAATTCTTGTGAAGTTGCACGTGAAAGATTTTAGCAATCGAATGGCCACGATGACAGCTGATTCCCTGTTGTCAGTCTAATGTACGGAGCTCGCAAGTGAGGAAGCGAGTAGGTGACACAAGGACGTAAGCACCGTGAGAAGGTATTGGCAGGAGGAAGTGGACTCGTACGCGAGCGAGCCCGCCACGTCAGGGGGACACGGGCTCCGCGGTGCCGCATATTTCATTCATGACTGAAGGCGGACGGCGGACAGCGCGCTGCGAATGTCGGTTCAAGGCCGTCGCTCGCAGAACCTGCGCTGCGGCCGGCGTCTATCTTGCTTTTTACGCCTGTTATGTAGGCGCTACCCCGCTACTATGAACATCTTCGCTACATCCGGCTCCCTTGCTGGTTCGAGTCTTCCGCAATTTCTTTTAAACCGATTCGGACGGATGTCTGCGTTTCAGAGACTACAATTTCTCCGCACCTGAGCGGAACTCCTCAACGTCAGACGACCTTGCTGCCCACAGTGTGTACTACTACAAAACGATGATGCCAGTTCTTTTCATTCTGCTACTATCGCAAGCATTGTGCCGGTTACGAGGGCCCGCGAATCTAAAGCAATATCAGGTTGGTAGTACGACCTTTTCGCACTAAACATTGAAAAACGTCATAGCTTCCAGAAACTGTTATGAGTGCAAACAAATCAAGACGGGCATCTAAAGATTGGTAGATTTCTATGCTAACAAACGAACAGGTAGCAGCTAGGACATAAGAATGGCCACGCGTTTATACGCAGTAACTGTTTATGTTACAAAGCTGAAACGAACCTCCTTCTGCATTGCAGTTCAGGCGCGTTAACGATTGGTGCAGTGAGCATACGACGTGTTGCAATAAGGATATTAATGTTTATCGTTTTACAAATGGTTCAAATGGCTCTGAGCACTGTGGGACTTAACTTCTGAGGTTCAAATGGTTCAAATGGCTCTGAGCACTATGGGACTCAACTGCTGTGGTCATAAGTCCCCTAGAACTTAGAACTACTTAAACCTAACTAACCTAAGGACATCACATACATCCATGCTCGAGGCAGGATTCGAACCTGTGACCGTAGCGGTCGTGCGGTTCCAGACTGTAGCGCCTGTAACCGCTCGGCCACTCCGGCCGGCCTAACTTCTGAGGTCATCAGTCCCCTAGAACTTAGAACTACTTAAAGCTAACTAACCTAAGGACATCACACACATGCATGCCCGGAGCAGGGTTCGAACCTGCGACCGTATCGATCGCGCGGTTCCGGACTGTAGCGCCTAGAACCGCTCGGCCACTCCGGCCGGCATCGTTCCACAAGAACTGTTATTTTCGTGAGTATCCTCTAAGTTACGTCCTGTGTTTCTTTAAATTGTATAAGGTGGAGATGTTCCACGTTAACGATTGTAGAATATGCGATCTACCTAAAGTTTTTTGGCAAATATTTCGGACACGAGTGAATACCCAGATCGAAAGATACTCGACTTCGGTGGGTATGTACTGGTACTAACAAGGTAAACCTGTCAGCTCGCTGTCTCTTTTCTACATCCAGGTTTTAAGGTTCTTTCTTTATCCTGTGGTTGCAAAATAAATTAAATTGTAGACTTGCGTAATACATTTGTTTGTGTATCACTTGCAAACCAAAAGCGTGCTAACACAACATCGGCTGAACATTCAATATAGCTAAAAACAATGCTGCCAACATAAAAATCTGTGTCACAGGAACACAATGACAGCTACATACGTAATGTGTTTGGCACTCATCGTCAAACTGTATTTGCCCACCGTCTCCCCCCCCCCTTTTTCCTGTGTAATGTGTTTCATAATATAAAAGGGAATTCCTCGCAATGTGCCAGCTCTATATGCATGAAAATTATATTTATAAGATGTTTATTAAACCAGATTGACGCGTGCGTAGTAGTGCTAGGAACATAAAACAATGAAATTTACCATAGACTTACCCTAATACAAAAAATAAATGGAATTCTATCGACGTCGATATCAAACGACTGCATTTGATCTAAGGAATACGAATATGGTATCAGTTTCGTCGAGAGCAGTAATCCATGTTTCTGTATTTTTTTAAATTTATTCAATTGAAGCGTGGTCCTATATGGTAAAATTGATGTTAAAATCGGGGTATTGCGACCTCCTTCTTCAACTGAGATACCTCAAGAATTCTAAAGGCTGTTTCTAAAAAATATCTAAAACCAATTTCTGCGGTGCTTACATATCAGGTTTGGTGAGAATAGCTCGTTGAAACTATTTCCCACAAAATCCATTATCTCACTGAGAATAAAAGGTTCTGACTACAAATAAATATTAGCTCCTTTTGGCATAATTTTTAAGAAGGAAGCAAAAAGCAAAAATATAACCATATGATAGCAACTGACAAAGTAAATACGTTTAAAATGACTTATATGGAAAGAAACAGGTAATTTAAATGTTGTAGTCGAAAGTTTATGTTGCTTTTCATTAGAACTCTCTTAATATATGAAAATTTAGATTAGTGAATCCAAGAGCTCTTAGTCATGGCAATCGATCAGATATAGACAGACTCCTTCATATCGATCTTTAAATGTTGAGAAACTTAGCTTCGTGTGAATCATATTACAAACACCAGATGAATATCTTTCTTACTGGATGGTGCTCCATGTCATATGCCGTTCACTCAGCAAGTAGGTTCAGTGTGCTTCACCTCCTGGTCTCTGAAGCAAGGATATGGCGCACCATATCTGATCCAACGACTGGAACTGAATTGTAAAACACATATCGAACGCTAATATATATATATATATATATATATATATATATATATATATATATATATATGTGTGTGTGTGTAAAACATGGCGCAGTTTTCCGAAGTCAAGACGGATTCCTTTTCCTTATGTGAACAATGGCCCATTCCTCCGTTAGCCTCTCTACACCTCCGATGTAACACACATTGTGTAATGCAAACATGTCAGACGTTTACCTGCGGGATAGGCAATGCGTCGTTACATGAAATTATTGATAATATTTGAATAACTCTTTTTTTTTTTTTTTAAATCACTAACTCAAAAATCGCAACAACTGGCGACCAATCGCGTAGGCATGCCAAAGGAAGGTATACGTAGGTCACAGCAGTTGCCCCTTCGATTTATTTCCGATTCTGTTTTGTGGTAGCTTTTGTTGATAAAACATTTACCGGGTGACCTCACCGCTCGTCGGATGGCCCATTACGCGTGTTGTCACGGTAAACAACGGCTAAACGTGCGACGCGTGTTGTGACGATATTTGTTTCAGAATTTACGCAACAACGATTCGCGTAATGGTGGTGCGTTGTTCTGACGAAATGAGACGCTGTGTAAACGATTGCGGCTGTAAAGCGCTGCTGCCGAAACGCGAAACCTAACACTGCCTGCCGTTCTTTTTTAACCTTACGGTAAGCACACGCTGCTTCCAAAACATGACTTTTTGTCATCGTCATTTTATTTGCTGTATTTGCTGACTCTGGTCGGGATCTGATTCACACAGCGACCACAGACAATATAATAGAACAGAAACACGATTCCGTGGACATATGCTCTTCTCTAGCTGTCTGACAATGTATCACTAGCTTCTTATTCAATGCACACGAACGAAATGTGAAAAAATTGGATAGTCTGGGTTCCCTAACCGAAAGGGCAACACGAATTATCTGAATCGTCAATATACGGTGCAACACTAATGGACTGTCGTTACATTTTGACAAGAATCAATCGATACAGTTCCGTATTACCAATACAACTCCTCAAGCTATAAAAATTGTTTACCAAAACAATAAAACCAAGAAGTAGTGTTAAATTTTAGGGGCTGAAGGTATGTCACAACTTTAATTGAAAAAAAAAAACACTCTTTGTAACTAATGAAGCGCCCCAGATCAGCTATAGTTGCAGTTCACAATAGTATTATTACAGGTGATTTAAAAATGGAGATAGTTTATTCTGCGTATTTCCTTTCTTTAACGTATTATGGATGTCCCAGGAGGACATCATAGCTCTCAGGGTATGGATTTTATTTCCCACGTTTACTAGACATTTTTGCTTCGAATGGTCGTTCCTACAATATCTTTGAATAATGACCATTCCTCATGGGACCCAAAAAACCCTCTCCACACACACATGAATACGAGTAATCTAATATAAATGTATTCCCTAAACGATGCGTATGTCGGGAGCAGTATACTGTTCGAAGTCAGTGTTGGAGAAAGGCAAACCGAACATTCGGAGATATTTTCTCAAATTGTATACCGGTGCGGCATCTTCATTGTAGAGGCAGCCATCTGCGCCATTAAGCATCTGACTAAAATTCCATACGAATCGCGCTCCGCTCCTCTGTGTAGCATCTAACTTGGCAAGTGTTGTTCAAGCAGCGAGGGGGCTGAATGGTTAAGACACTGATTGCTCGTTCGGGTGGAACGGGGTTCAAATCCCCGGTTGCCATTAAGGAGTTAGTTATGCATGGTTTGCTTAAACTAGTTAAGGCACTGCTATTAAAAAGACATGACCGTATGCGTTTTCAGTGCTTTCCAGTTCTGTACAACTACACTACCGGAGTTCAAAAAATGGTTCAAATGGCTCTGATCATTATGGGACTTAACTTCTGAGGTCATCAGTCCCCTAGAACTTAAAACTACTTAAACCTAACTAACCTAAGGACATCACACACATCCATGCCCGAGGCAGGATTCGAACCTGCGACCGGAGCGGTCGCGCGGTTCCAGACTGTAGCGCCTAGAACCGCTCGGCCACCCCGGCCGGCGCTACCGAAGTTCGTACAGTAATTACTACGATGACGACACTATTCTCGCATTCGGGCAGGGCTGTGCTCAAAACCATGTTCAAGCAAGGTTAGAGCTTAATGACTCGCCTACGTTAAGTTAATTATAGATTGAGTACTATCTCTGATTGGACGATGATGATGATAAGAAAAGAAACTGATAGTGGCCTTGGAGGTATTGGTCCAGCGTGGACCTGAAATGTTTTAGGAAAAACACTAAAAGAAAAATCTGTATGGCCAGACGTTGATTGGACCAGATTACTGTCGAGTAGGTCTACATGGTCTTAGTTATTGTTTTACTTGTCTCAGTGGCATAGTTTGTCGGCCAGAAGCCTCGCCGCATCAGAATACAGACGACAGGAGAAAGTGCGCGTGATTCATTCTGCTTCGCCATCACGAGAGTGCTACGGAAATGCTTAATGGCTCTGATGGGTGTCACTGTGACAAAGACGTAGTGGTTTATTTGAAAAAATTCCGTACAATTTCTCCAAACCCTCTACTGTTAGTGTATGCCGAGCTACTGCTTTCCCGTAGTCTCGCATCTGGGGAATGTTTTTGTGGCATTCCCAGGGTGATCTCATGGACCATTCCCACCCCTACAGGCATTTTGTTTTTCCACAGCACGGTGGCATCTACCAGCAGGATAATGCAACGTGTCACACAGCTCGCAGTGTACGTGCGTCTTTCGAAGAGCACCAGGATGAGTTTACCGTACTTCCCTGGCCACAAATCTTCTTGTATTAAAACCCAATCGAGAATCTGTGGGATCATCTCGATCTGGCTGTTCGCGCTATGGATCGTCAACTGGAGTCTGTATGGCTCCACATCCCTGCTGGTACATTTCAGAAGATCATTAACTCTCTTTCTGGTTATTCATGCTTTTGACAGGTGATCACATTAATGTGACTGGACCGTGTTTAACGAAACACACTGTATCGGCGTTAGTCCGCTGTCTTTTGGTAAACGACCGCCTCATTCGTGCCCTCGTCGCTTCCTAGGTTAGAACCATAGATAACCTGAGGGAGAGCATCTGTTGGAAACTCCGATTTACTCTACTGTCAAAGGTATCCGCTAGTTATACGCCAGTGAAATGACAGTTCCTTTGTTTGCTCTGTCCTGGCTCCGGTCTTTCTTCAGTCTCTACGGTAGTATCGTACGTTGCCACTACTCGGGTTTCCGACCCGCACTCCGGTTAGCCTGCTCTATTGTCGCAGTATTCGTCTAAATTGATTTAGATCTCTGGCCAAAAAGTCAGGCGGATGTGGTCAGCAGTGTGATATTCATGAGGGTCGTCACTCGCGTTCTGGGGTAGCTATCAGGGGCACAGAAGGCGGCGGTACAGACGCGTCACCGCTGCCAGTTTCTCCATCAGCGCCTCCACTGTGTAATTAACAGAGAGATCTCGCGCACCTGGATCCAAGGACGGCTGTAAGCGGCGAATTTTGGGTTAAGAACTCATTAAAGGAGAGGGTTAAGGTTAGTGGGACGCGCTATTCCGCAATTCCCAGGCGAGTCGCTTTATCGCGTTGTGTCAGCTCGCCTCGCCCTTTCTCGGTCGTGTTGTTTGATCAGCAGCGAGCACGAAAACAGGCGCGCACAGGCTACCAGTCCCCGAATGTGGTCCGTACCTACACAAAGCGAATGCAGAGGACCGGGGATACAAGAAAGAGAAAAGAATAAGGCAAAGAATCGTGAACCAATGCGTTGGCGCTCACTTAGTATCTGCTGGGTATTCATGTATATACATGTTGCTTTTAATTGAGAGGCAGGATATATGCTAAAAAACGAACATCAACGTCTGTGCCTAGAATTAATACCTTTTATTCAGTATCAAAATACAGAAAAATCAGAGCGAGATATTTGAGGAAAAATAAGAGCAACATAAAAAGGGGCTTCTATACAATTATCTACGGTATTTATCTTTAGGAAATCGCGCTGTTATCGATGTCATATTCACCCGAGACGCTAGTATGCATTCAATATTATTTCTTCTGAAGTTGACTGTTTGCAGGGAGGTGCGAATTCATAACGCAGTCTATCAGGTTTAGAAGAAATTGTGTGACATGGGTCATGGCGTCTGGATGTGAACAAATGAAGTTCGAAATGGCTAAATTTAAATAAAACAAATAACGCAGTAACGATGACTAACAGCTGTTTTTATTACAATAAAATATGAAACTCATTTTTGGCCGAGCGGCTCTAGGCGCTACAGTCTGGAACCGCGCGACCGCTACAGTCACAGGTTCGAATCCTGCTTCGGGTATGGATGTGTGTGATGTCCTTAGGTTAGTTAGGTTTAAGTAGTTCTAAGTTCTAGGGGACTGATGACCTTAGAAGTTAAGTCCCATAGTGCTCAGAGCCATTTGAACCATTTTTTTGAAACGCATTTACAAATAGCCACGGTATCTTATTTATCGACAAGACAGCATGAATCAGAGCAAGTTATTTCATTTCATGAAAGATGTTGTGGGGGAAAAATAAGAACCGATGTTCTTCCTGTGACAGTAAAGGATTTTTTCGTCAGTGCTTATAAACAGACCAACGAATATAACATTAATCGGATACTAGACTCCTGCATTCCACACCTTTGGCCGATTTCAAGGATATTTATAGGTGCTATGCAACTTGATGTGCGCCATTCGTACTCCAACTCGTCAGTTCCACATTCGTCCTTGGATCATTAACACATTTCTGTCCAGCAAAAGGGCCGTTTGGTTTTTATTGTTAGCGTTCATAATTTGACAGAACTGTCGCATGGTACACATTTGTGGTTTCTTCAGCGAAGAAAGGGATAATGTACTAAGATGTAATAATAAAACTCGACAAAAGCTGCATGTAGTAACTCCCCTTCCCTTTCTGTCACTTAAAAAATAAAAGTCAGTTACAATCTTCCGTTCAGGGAACAATAACTGAGTCACTGTGAACAACGAAACGCAAACCATTTCTGACTCAGGATTTTAATTTGACAATTCGTCAGTATTAAATCACAACTGGTCATCTGTAATCAGGAAAATTAAACCGTTATGTGTCAGGGTTTTTTCCTTTATTGCTGATGTTATGAATATCATAGACGTATTTATAATCTTCTCGTGAACTTGTAGTACGTATACCCTACTCATGTTCCAATTACCTGCTTAGCGATGACATTCAATGAATGCAATGTACAATCAGCTCCAGTAGCACTATGGCTAGTAAAGCAGTGTGGAGTTCAAACCAATCTACGGGTTGATGACAGTATTATTTATTTATTTATTTATTTATTACTGTACAGATCTATAAACTGAATATTTTTCTAACACATCCGCGATCAAGAGAAGTATTGTTAACTTGAAGAAAGTTGTCCAAATCAGTCAAGTTATCGGGCTCTTGCGTAGGATAAACCATTTTTACAAATGACTTCAGAGTTACAACGAAAAGTTGTGTGCTTGGAACTGCAGATACCAAGGTTTCGTGTTCGATCCCTAGTCAGGATTTTTCTGTCTGTAACCACCTCGTTAGCCTATGGATATGTTTGTTAACGTGAAAAATGACGAGCTGCATCGTGATTCAGAGTCCTCATTGAACAGTAGGTCTCTCTATAAGTTGCTGGATAAGTCAGTTCAAAAGACCGAAGGCAAGGGTATTCAAACTAACCTGCGGTCCAATAACAGCGTAACCTCGTTGTTTAATCTGAGAACAAGATTAAAAATTCTTGTAGCGTTCCCTAGTTTTACATGATCGATATGCAAGAGTCATGTCGGTTTGTTTTTGCTCCACAGGCATCAGGTGTGTCTGCGCGCGCGCGCGCGCGCGTGTATGTGTGTGTATGTGATAATAATCGTGAAATAACTCATGATTTTATGGGTATCAGGAATATGATGTTTCCATCCATTTATCAGCCAGAATATTGTATTATTTTCCTCTCGTGATATGGCAAAACCCCTCTAGTTTTTTGGTTTTGATTGTGTTCTCTAAATTCTTGTCCTTACTGATTCACGTAGAACGTCGTCGTTGGTAAATGCTTGTGTCCAAGATATTTTTAACACTCGTCGATACAGCCTCATTTCAAATGCCTCAGTCATCTTCATTTTTGCTTTGTTAAGCGTCCACGTCGTTTCGATATAAGAGTACTGGGATTAGACGATATTTAGTCATTCGGACTCTTGGTTGCAAGTTTAAATAACGATTTAAAAAAAAAAAAAGCAACACCATCAAAATAGAGCAGTTCTAACTTGTTCAATTCTGTTGTTGATTTCCAGGGTCTGAGCGACTTCATCATTAATCCAAGTGCCGAGATATTTATAATGTGAGACTCTTTCAATGGGTGCGGTATTAATAGTAATACCTGATGAGATCTTCGGGATTTTGCTAATAATCATGTGATTTTGCTAAAATTCATTTTGAGGCTAAAGTCGTTGCTGACTCTATTGATTTCTTCAGATAGAGTCTTTAGCTACAGTGCATTTTCCACCAGTAGTAGTGTGTCGTCAACATAGCTTCTATTATTAAACTATTTCCAACAACTTTTATAACTATTTCTATGTTTGATATAGCTTGCCTGAAGGTTTTCTCCAAATAACACTTAAATAGGGCCAGCCGGAGTGGCCGTGCGGTTCTAGGCGCTACAGTCTGGAGCCGAGCGACCGCTACGGTTGCAGGTTCGAATCCTCGGGCATGGGTGTGTGTGATGTCCTTAGGTTTAATTAGTTCTAAGTTCTAGGCGACTGATGACCTCAGAAGTTAAGTTGCATAGTGCTCAGAGCCATTTGAACCATTTTGAACTTAAATAGGAGTGGGAACAGAACAGAGCTTGTCTTATTCCTCGCATTGTCTTATTATTTTCTAATATTTCTCCGTCGCCACTGGTACTAGCGATTTGTTGCCAGTATAAGTTTTTAATTATTCTAATATTCTGGCACCGGAAAAGTTGTGGGAAAAACCATTACTATAGCCAACCTCTGAAGAGACACGGCAACTTAAGAAGAAGAAGAAGAAGAAGAAGAAGAAGAAGAAGGCGTAAGCTAGCCAGGAAGCATAGCAATAGACAGGCACCAGAGTGTCGCAATAGATGCAGTCAGACGCGTCGTAAGGAAGTGTTCCGGTGCGCGTGGCACATTCCCGTGCGACGCCGTTAATTAGTTAATCCGAGGAAATGGAAGGCCGAGTGGCGGCGGGCAGAGCGTGCGCCGGGCTTTCGGATGGGCCCTGCAGCCGCCGACCGCGTGAAAGTCGAGCCGAGTGAAAGTCCTGCAGAGAAAGTGGGCCGCAACTTTCACGCTCACTCCTGACGTACTGTACGTTACCCGGCCGGTCCCGCTGTACCACCGCATCCCTGCACTCACCACCTCAGTGCTCCGTTCTCAAACAATACAAATGCTGGTCTGTTGTCACAGGAACGAGCTCACATACCTGACGGTAGCTAGGTCGTTGCAGGAAAATCTCCAGTGTAGTTACTACAAAGTACGAGGTGCATTCAAGTTCTAAGGCCTCCGATTTTTTTTCTAATTAACTACTCATCCGAAATCGATGAAACTGGCATTACTTCTCGACGTAATCGCCCTGCAGACGTACACATTTTTCACAACGCTGACGCCATGATTCCATGGCAGCGGCGAAGGCTTCTTTAGGAGTCTGTTTTGACCACTGGAAAATCGCTGAGGCAATAGCAGCACGGCTGGTGAATGTGCGGCAACGGAGAGTGTCTTTCATCGTTGGAAAAAGCCAAAAGTCACTAGGAGCCAGGTCAGGTGAGTAGGGAGCATGAGGAATCACTTCAAAGTTGTTATCGCGAAGAAACTGTTGCGTAACGTTAGCTCGATGTGCAGGTGCGTTGTCTTGGTGAAACAGCACACGCGCAGCCCTTCTCGGACGTTTTTGTTGCAGTGCAGGAAGGACTTCGTTCTTCAAAACATTTTCGTAGGATGCACCTGTTACCGTAGTGCCCTTTGGAACGCAATGGGTAAGGATTACGCCCTCGCTGTCCCAGAACATGGACACCATTTTTTCAGCACTGGCGGTTACCCGAAATTTTTTTGGTGGCGGTGAATCTGTGTGCTTCCATTGAGCTGACTGGCGCTTTGTTTCTGGATTGAAAAATGACATCCACGTCTCATCCATTGTCACAACCGACGAAAAGAAAGTCCCATTCATGCTGTCGTTGCGCGTCAACATTGATTGGCAACATGCCACACGGGCAGCCATGTGGTCGTCTGTCAGCATTCGTGGCACCCACCTGGATGACACGTTTCGCATTTTCAGGTCGTCATGCAGGATTGTGTGCACAGAACCCACAGAAATGCCAACTCTGGAGGCGATCTGTTCAACAGTCATTCGGCGATCCCCCAAAACAATTCTCTCCACTTTCTCGATCATGTCGTCAAACCGGCTTGTGTGAGCCCGAGGTTGTTTCGGTTTGTTGTCACACGATGTTCTGCCTTCATTAAACTGTCGCACCCACGAACGCACTTTCGACACATCCATAACTCCATCACCACATGTCTCCTTCAATTGTCGATGAATTTCAATTGGTTTCACAACACGCAAATTCAGAAAACGAATGATTGCATGCTGTTCAAGTAAGGAAAACGCCGCCATTTTAAGTATTTAAAACAGTTCTCATTCTCGCCGCTGGCGGTAAAATTCCATCTGCCGTACGGTGCTGCCATCTCTGGGACGTATTGACAATGAACGCGGCCTCATTTTAAAACAATGCGGATGTTTCTATCTCTTTCCAGTCCGGAGAAAAAAAATCGGAGGCCTTAGAACTTGAATGCACCTCGTAAGGAGGGAAATCTTCAGACGTAAAAGTAACTTCTGCCATACCCAAGTGTCTGTTGTGGGACCATTACTTTTCACAATACAGGGTGTTAAAAGGAAGTATTCCATATTTCGAGAGATGGTAGTATCGACCAAAACAGGACAAAAATGTCCCGTAAATGTGAACTCTAAAATGCATACCTTAAGAGGTATGATCACTTGCTTATCTTCACTGCTGTCAAAAACATCAATTCTACTGCAAGCTCTTTGCTATTACGAACAACCTACAGCATGCAGTTAACAAATGAATAAACAAATAAGAACTCATTATCCGGTTACTGCGAAACATCAATGCTTGCTAATACATACGACTTGCACTTGTGAGTTAGGAGGTATTCTATGTAGAGTCCGTTCATATTAAGCCATGCATTTGTCTGACATCTTAGGGTGCAAAAATGGTTCAAATGGCTCTGAGCACTATGCGACTTAACTTCTGAGGTCATCAGTCGCCTAGAACTTAGAACTAATTAAACCTAACTAACCTAAGCACATCACACACATCCATGCCCGAGGCAGGATTCGATGCTGCGACCGTAGCGGTCGCTCGGTTCCAGACTGTAGCGCCTAGAACCGCACGGCCACTCCGGCCGGCCGACGTCTTAGGGAGTCACGCACTCTCTGGAAAACTCCAGGCTGGTCACCGCGTTCTGGATATTTGCAGCGTACCGGACACGGTCTCGACGGTAGCTTCTATTTTGCAGGCCGTGATAACAGATCACATCTGTCTCTGCCCATGTGGAATAATAGGCCTGCGTAGTGCTGGTATATGAAAAGATAAAACTACAATGTAAAGGCACTTCATAAACTTATCAAATTACAAACTGGTTCCATCAGAAACAATATTCGCTTTGCACTTACCCAGAACTGGGAATAAGGTTTGCAATAACAACTCTAAGGTGTGTTCACTGCATTCTGTGTCCGTGGACAATAACAGAGGAATGTGTCCACATTTGTATACTGCATTCTGCAGATCTTTCGCAATAGCAAAAGTGGTTCAAATGGCTCTAAGCACTGTGGGACTTAACATCTGAGGTCATCAGTCCCGTAGACTTATAACGACTTAAACCTAACCAACCTAAGGACATCACACACATCCATGCCCGAGGCAGGATTCGAACCTGCTACCGTAGCGGCCGGATCAATACGAATAAAATAAACTTCATTTACCGGTTGTAAGAACGACACTTTTTCTTTTATGTTACTATAGGAGGTATAATTCAAGGCTTCTAGTGTTCAAAAAGGCGTTGGCTCAGTTCTGTTTGTGCTAACCATTACAAACAGAGTTTATCTCCTAATCGTCTTCGAACTACAGTTCATTTCTAGCAAATTTTTTATCTGAAGCGTGAGTATGTTATGGGTGTTGAGATTAAGGCAACAACTAACGAAAACAGAAGAATTATGAGCTTGATAAAGCTTGCGCAAAACGAATTGTTCGCTGCAGGGGCAAGATTGGCGCTATAGGCATAGGAATGAGGGACCTAGTATACAGATCAAAGTGAAGATGAGTGATCAGTGCGAGAATTACGACGAACAGAAGAAAAGTATAGAATACTTTTAGGTTAGAGCAAGCAATTTCATTATGGCAAGATGTACTGCAATCTTTGGTCGCTCTAGACGGCTAACAAGACTTCGGAAGTAATGAGGATGCTAAATGCGTCTCTTTATTAACCTAAGCTAGCATATCAGAGTTCGCTTTTCGTAAGTAAGTGCTATGGCTTGGTACGAAAGCAAATGGTCAAAAACAGAAACGCTAACACAAGGATTCCTCAACCACAGTAATAGATAGAACAACTAACAAAGTAAAAAAAAAAAAAAAAGAGATAATATATGTTACTTTGCCATTCTTAGTACTTGGTTGACAGTTTTCTAGTTAATATAGGCACATCGTACAATCCGTTTTTGTAAATTATTTTCCAGTCATCTGTGCTCGCGCGCGCGCGCGCACACACACACACACACACACACACACACACACACACACATACACACACACACACACACGAGCGCTTATTGTAAGAGGCTTTTATACATCTTACAAACATCGACTGCATAACATGGTCAAATATGAAATTTGCAGTTAATTACACAGTCGACACCAAGCTGCTGGTTGGCGTAATGCCGTAAATGAACACCTTCATAAAAGAAAATTTGTTATATCAGCAACTGTTCTGAAGTCAGAGGAACAGATGCTAGAACTCGTTTCGCACGTAAACCCTGTGATGCAGACCAGCGGTTAGCACAATTGAATTCCTGATTGTTACGCGTCGACAAGTTAGCTGATTGCTTAGTCGGCTGATACAGAAGTCCAGCGTGAATTTCTGCCCGTCTGCAGCACCAGCATTCCACGCAAGCGAGTTTCGGATACTCCACAGTATTTTCAGTCCACAGCAGGCTGTCTATAAAACCGGTTTCCTTTACATCTCTGAGATCTTATGATTGTATCGTCTGTGGAAGATACCTTAGGTTGTTACACATATACGAATTTCCTTACGTTGTCTGCAGAATTCGGATAAGTGATAAATTAGAAGCATTGGTAAATTGCTTCTCTCGTTCTTTTATTTCTCATGTTGAATCCAGAAAAGTTTCCTTTTTTGTTGAATAAGCTTACCATTTTTTTCATCGTTCTCCTCTTTTAATCGCTTGAGATAGTATTTGAACCTTGCACATTTTCTCTATTTGTATTTTGTAGCCCAGCTGAGACGTATCCACGCTAGTAGTGTGGAAAGTGGATAAAGCGAGGTTATTTATTATCTCCTGGAAGGAACTTCAAATGGTTCAAATGGCTCTGGCCACTATGGGACTTAACATCTGTGGTCATCACTCCCCTAGAACTTAGAACTACTTAAACCTAACTAACCTAAGGACAGCACACACATCCATGCCCGAGGCAGGATTCGAACCTGCGACCGTAGCGGTCACGCGGTTGCAGACTGAAGCGCCAGAACCGCACGGCCACATCGGCCGGCCTGGAAGGAACTATACTGTCATAATACTATACCAATAAACTAGTCTCCGGTTCTCATATTCTGCTGTCTGTGTTATACTATCCGCTTGTTTGAAATGATGTGCGATGATGACGAGAATCTCTTTCAGATATGTAAGTATAAATAATCTCTCTCGTACAGCAAATTACTATACTTCATATCTTTAGAACTGTATTTTGAAATTGGTTAAATACTTGCGGCGTAGCCTAGTCCGTTAACTTTTCTTATAACGGAACGAAGTCAACTATCAGAATGGCAGTCAAATGAAAACGAAATAGGTAGCGAGAAAGGAAACAAACTATCTATTATTTCAAAAATAACCGCCATAACTGTTAATACATTTATCCCACAGTGAGGCAAGACGGTCAGTGCCTTCATGGAAGAACATTTCCGGTTATCTGAGGAATCGTGATTGTACCCAGGCCTGCACCTCTTCGCCCGAAGCAAACTGACAGTCAGGAATGTCTTTCATCAGGCTCCAAAAATATGGGAATCGCATGGGGAGAGATCGTGACTGTAAGGAGGAAGTGTAAGGGCTTTCCAGCGAAACTTCTGCAGCGTATTCTAAACAACCTCAACAACACGTGGACCCACTCGTACTATAATGCAGCCAAATAAAGTTAGTTCCTCACCGCTAGTAGAATGACTACCATCTTAAACTATCGCTAATGGAAAAATCACCAATTTAGTATTGGAAGGCAGCGTGGAGGGTAAAAATCGTAGGGGGAGACCAAGAGATGAATACACTAAGCAGATTCAGAAGGATGTGGGTTGCAGTAAGTACTGGGAGATGAAAAAGCTTGCACAGGATAGAGTAGCATGGAGAGCTGCATCAAACCAGTCTCAGGACTGAAGACCACAACAACAACAACAACAATGGAAAAATACAAGCATTCTTTACCTTATACCGAATTCCTGGCTCCGCATTAGGTACAACTAGCACTTCTTTAAGGTAGCACCTTGCTGAAGACTGCAGTTCTTTAATAACAGAGCCAGCGCTCAGTTTCGTCTGCTTCCCATGTCGATAATCGTATTTGAAATCGGTCTATTTCTTGCTAGGAGAGATGATGGTAGTCATTGGTCTCTCATAAATAGATATACGTGTTTTATGGCAAGCAGACACATTTTGGCTGCCACCTGTTTCAAGTGGTGTGTGAAAACAACAAAAGTAATATAGACAGACACAGAGTTGGAGTCACATTACCCGAAACATGAGCCACCATAATAATAACGTAGTAATCGGCGAGAAAAACGCAATAACTACTCCATGATTTAGCGAACAAGATGGCACAGTGGGTAATTTACGCTGGATTCGCATTTAGGAGGAGCGGGATTCAGATTCCTGCCATGCTGTTTTCCGTGGTTTCCCTAAATTGCTTTAGGCGAGTGCAGACACGATTCCTTCAAAAAAGAAACTGCCGATTTGTTTTCACATCCTTGTTCAATTTGAATATGCGTTCCGTCTATAACAACTTCGTCGATGAGTTGTTGAACCCTAATCTTCCGTCCTTCCTTGCTGGTTGATTCAGACAATCATTTTCCGCAGGTTTAAAACCACATTTCGTGTGCCAGTATGGAAGCACGAGATCATTTCTTTCTCTTCTGTGCTGTAAGGTATTTCCACAAATCTTTGATATTCCCTGGCATATCCACGACGCCTCGATACCGACGCAGATGCGGAAGCAACTAAAAACATGTCTTAGTGGCAATCGCTGATACTTGTTTTCAATGTTGTTGCTAGTACATGTTATCAATAATGGTAGCCAGCACCGCTGTTCCTCGTGAGTCGTGGGTTAACATAATCCTCAATACAGCTTCTGTAAGTCCTGCAACTACCGCAAAAAATATTACTGATTACAGCCTTTCGCACCAAGTGGCTGATTTCTCATTTTGTTCAAGATATGACATCAGTCTACTGCTGCAAGAAAACTCCAGTGATAACATGTAGTGAAAAAGACACCATATTATGCTTAAATGGATCCCCGAATTGCTCTTCAATATCGGGAAGCAAGAAGGTGGTTAAAACATCAATGTAGGCCTGTGCCGTGATAGTGCCACGCAAAACAACAAGGAGTGCAAGCCTCCCGCCCCCCCCCCCCCCCCCATCCATGAAAAACACGACCACACCATAACACCACCGCCTCCGAATGTTACTGTTGACACTGCACACCCTGGCAGATGACGCTCAATGGGCATTCGCCATACCCGCACCCTGCCATCGGATCGCCACATTGTGTACAGTGATTCGTCCGTCACTCCACACAACGTTTTTCCACTGCTCAATGTCCAACATTTACGCCCCTTATACCAAGCGAGGCATCGTTTGGCACTGACTGGCGCGATGTGTGACTTATGAGCGGCCAAGTTTTCTCACTTCCCGCCTAACTGTCATAGTACTTGCAGTGGATCCTGATGCAATTTGGAATTCCTGTGTGGTGGTCTGGATAGAAGTCTGCCTATTACACATTACGACCCTCTTCAACTGTCGGCGGTCTCTTTCAGTCAACAGACGAAGTCGGCCTTTACGCTTTTGTGCTGTACGTGTCCCTTCACGTTTCCACCACTATCACATCGTAAATAGTGGACCTAGGGATGTTTAGGAGTGTGAAAATCTCGCGTACAGACGTATGACGCAAGTGACACCCAATCACCTGATCACATCCGAAGACCGTGAGTTCCGCGGAGGGCCCCATTCTGCTCTCTCACGATGTCTAATGACTACTGAGGTCGCTTATATGGAGTACCTGGCAGTAGGTGACAGCACATGCTCCTAATATGAAAAACATATGTTTCTGGGGGTGACCGGAAACTTTTGATCACATAGTATACCTTCTTTCTGAAATTAGTACGTGTACATTTTACTAAATTAAAGTCCTCCGTCTCGTTTTTAGGTCAGTATGTGGAGGCTAATCTCAGGAGCTACTGCAGGGATTTTGATACATTTTTTACTAATACACTGAAAAGCCAAAGAAACTAGTACGTCTGCCTAATATCGTGTAGGGTCCCCGCAAGCACTTGAAGTGCCGCAACACGACGTGGCATGCACTCGACTAATATCTGAAGTAGTGCTGGAGGAAACTGACACCATGAATCCTGCAGGGCTGTCCATAAATCCGTAAGAGTACGGGAGGGTGGAGATCTCTTCTGAAGCGAACGTTGCAAGGCGTCCAGGATATGCTCAATATTGTTCATGTCTGGGGAGTTTGGCGGCCGGCGGAAGTGTTTAAACCCAGAAGAGAGTTCCTGGAGCTACTCTGTAGCAGTTCTGGACACGTGGGGTGTCACATTGTTCTGCTGAAATTCCCCAAATCCGTCGGAAAGCACAATGGATACGAATGGATGCAGGTGATCAGACAGGATGCTTACATACGTGTCACCTGTCAGAGTCGTAAACGTAACAGGGGTCCCATATCACTCCAGCTGCACACGTCCCACACCATTACAGAGTCTCCACTAGCTTGAACAGTCCCTTGCTGATACGCAGGGTCCATGGATTCATGACGTTGTCTCCATACCCATACACATCCATCCGGTGGATACAATTTCAAACGAGACTCGTCATACGAGGTAACACGTTTCCAGTCAACAGTGCAATGTAGGCGTTGATGGGCCCGGGCGAGGCGTAAGGCTTTGTGTCGTACAGTCATCAAGGGTACATGAGTGGACTTTCGGCTTCGAAAGCCCATATCGATGATGTTTCGTTGAATGTTTCGCATACTGACTCTTGTTGATGGCCCAGCATTGAGTTCTACAGCAATTTGCGGAAGGGTTGCACTTCTGTCACGTTGATTGATTCTCTTCAGTCACCGTTGGTCCCGTTCTTGCAGGATCGTTTTCCGGCCGCAACGATGTTGGAGATTTGATGTTTTACCAGATTCCTGATATTCACGGTAAACTAGTGAAATTGTCATACGGGAAAATCCCCACTTCATCCCTACCTCGGAGACGCTGTGTTCCATCGCTCGTGCGCCGACTATAACACCACGTTCAAAGTCACTTAAGTCTTGATAACCTGCCATTGTAGCGGCAGTAACCGATCTAACAACTGCGCCACACACCTGTTGTCTTATACAGGCTTTGCCGACCGCAGCGCCGTATTCATGTTGTTTACATATCCCTGTATTGAATACGCATGCCTATACCGGTTCCTTTGGCGCTTCAGTGTATTAGGGCTACGCGTGACAAGTCGTCTGGCCGTAAAAATTTAGATCTCTGCGTTGCGAATCTGGGCCAGGTCGCTAGTTGACTTCTGTTCTGACGACTTTCGTTTGAACCTTCCGAATTCCAAGTCTCTCCATCAGCTCCGAACGTCTCTCCAAGCATGATAGCACTTTCTACAGTACACTGGTTTTTTCTTCAGCTAAATTTTTGACTGTCTGTTTTCACTAAATCCTTTTCCTACTTTAGTGAGTAGCCGGAATGGCTGCACTACAGAAATCCAGCAGCGGAAATAATTCAGTTGACATGTTATTGCCTTGAACTGGAGGTAACAACATTGAGACGAAGTGGCTCAGTTTTAAGGCACTCCGCCCGCTTTCTGAAGGAGTGAGTTTAAGATCCAGTTCCACGATATCCGTCTTTCCCTAAAACATTTACAGTGGATTCCAGAACGGTTCCTTCAACCACATCACGACCTGTATCCACCACCACCTTTGCCCAAATCAGCTATATGTTCGGCTCTAATGGACTCGTTTTTGACATGATGTTAAATCCTCTTTTTTCCCTTTCCTCCAACCTTATTGCCTTACCCTTTCTCAGACTGGCGAATCGCTACGTTAATCTATCTTTTCTGATGAACTGTTATGGTTACTTCTCAAACTGATCACATGATTTCAGTGAATGATTTATTCCCGTCAGTAAAGTAAATAAGTAAAACTTTGTGGCTCATAGCTTAGAACAAGGCTTTGGACTCGGCACAGTTTTGGCAACTCGTGCGTCTATATCACTGCTTATTTAGCCAAGCATTTCCCCAGTTGCCCACTAAATGCTGATTATAAATCTTTAGAGATTTCCCCCAAGAAAACCCAATGGGACAGACATCGGAGGAAAAGTACCTCCTCATCGACACTTAGCAACAGAGATGCTTTGTGGCGACATCAGATGATTCTCATATCTCTGTAAGGCTGTCCATACTCCGGGAGGGGTCATCTCGGGTCATTCTTCCTCGTTCATTCTTTGGTCGTGGTTATCGTCTTGGATGACAGCTACAGCACAAAGGTAGCTGAAAAAAAAACCGCCCTCACGTTTCCACTTGAAATGCTTCTTCGAGTGTCATCTTTGTGTTTTCACCTAAAGCCATTGAACCAAGGACAGCATATTAAACCAAATGCAAAATAATTTGTAGAAGGTATTTGTATGGTGCGAAAAGTGGCGTAGTGTAGGCAGCTTCTTTAGTAGACTTGGTGTATCATACACGTGTTCTGCATGTAAAACGCACCCTTTTATTTCGCCTTCTGCACAGTATTTTCTATGTGGTCGTTCCAATTTAAGTTAATAGTAATTGTAATCCCTAGGTATTTAGTTCAATTGACAGCCTTTAGAAATGTGTGATTAATCGTGTAACCGGAATTTAACACTTTCCTTTTAGTACTCATGCGAATGACTTCACGCTTTCCATTATTTAGAAGTAATTGAAAGCGTTAAGTCATCGGCATGAGTACTACAAGGGATGTGTTAAATTCCGGTTACACGATTAATCACACATTTCTAAATGCTGTTAATTGAACTAAATACCTAGGGATTACATTTACTATAAACTTAAACTGGAACGATCACATAGAAAATACTGTGCGAAGGGCGAAATAAAAGGGTGCGTTTTACAGGCAGAACACGTGTAAGATGCACCAAGTCTACTAAAGAAGCTGCCTACACAACACAAGTTCGCCTTCTTCTGGAGCATTGCTGCGCAGTATGTGATCTTTTGTCAGATAGGATTGACGGAGGACATGGAAAATCTTTAAAGAATGACAGCTCGTTTTGTATTATCGCGAATTTGGGAGAGAGTGTCGCGGATATGACACGCGAATTAGGGTGGCAGTCATTAAAACAAAGGCGTTTTTCGTTGCGGTGAGATCTTTGCACGAAATTTCAATCACCAACTTTCTTTCCTGAAAGGGAAAGCCGGCCGGAGTGGCCGTGCGGTTCTAGGAGCTAAAGTCTGGAGCCGCGTGACTGCTACGGTCGCAGGTTCGAATCCTGCCTCGGGCATGGATGTGTGTGACGTCCTTAGGTTAGTTAGATTTAAGTAGTTCTAAGTTCTAGGGGACTGATGACCACAGCAGTTAAGTCCCATAGTGCTCAGAGCCATTTGAACCATTTTGAAAGGGAAAATATTTTGCTCTCGCCCACTTATACAGTGAGGTGACGAAAGTCATGGGATACCTCCTAATATCGTGTCGGACTTGGTTTTGCCCGGCGTAGTGCAGCATTCGACGTGGCATGGACTCAACAAATCGTTGGAAGTCCCCTGCAGAAGTATAAAGCAATGTTGCCTGTATAGCAAACCATAATTGCGAAAGCGTTGCCGGTGCAGGATTTTGTGCACGAATTGACCTCTGGATAATGTCCCATAAATGTCCGATGGGATTCGTGTCGGGTGATCCGGGTGGCCAAACCAACTGTCAAGAATGTTCTTCAAACCAATTGCGAAAAGAGTGGGTGCCATAGCACACTGTCATCCATAAGAATTCCATCGTTGTTTGGGAACATGACTTCCATCAATGGCTGCAAGTGGTCTCGAACCCTACCGTCAGTTCTTACCAACGGAAATCGGGACTCATATGACCAGGCCTCGGTATTCCAGTCCTACAGGCTCCAACCGACAAGGTCACGATCCCAGGAGAGGCAATGCAGGCGATGTCTTGCTGGTAGCAAAAGCACTCGCGTCGGTCTTCTGCTGCCGTAGCCCATTAACGCCACAATTCGCCGCACTGTCCTAACGGATACGTGCGTCGTGCGTCTCACATTGATTTCTGCGGTAATTTCACGCAGTGTTGCGTGTCTGTTAGCACTGACAACTGCACGCAAACGCCGCACCTCGCGGCTCATGAAGCGAAGGTCGTCGGCCACTGTCCGTGCTGAGAAGTAATATCTGAAATTTGGTATTTCGGCACAGTCTTGACACTGTTTATCTCGGAATATTGAATTTCCTATCGATGTCTGAAATGGAATGTCCCATGCGTCTAGCTCCAATTACCATTCCGCGTTCAACGTCTGTTAATTCCCGTCGTGCAGCCATAATCAAGTCGGAAACATTTATACATGAATCATGTTGTTGTTGTGTTATGGTCTTCAGTCCTGAGACTGGTTTGATACAGCTCTCCATGCTACTGTATCCTGTGCAAGCTTCATCTCCCAGTACGTACTGCAGCCTACATCCTTCTGAATCTGCTTAGTGTATTCATCTCTTGGTCTCTCTCTACGATTTTTACCCTCCACGCTGCCCTCCAGTACTAAATTGGTGATCCCTTGGTGCCTCAGAACATGTCCTACCAACCGATCCCTTCTTCTAGTCAAGTTGTGCCACAAACTCCTCTTCTCCCCAATTCTATTCAATACCTCCTCATTAGTTATGTGATCTACCCATCTAATCTTCAGCGTTTTTCTGTATCACCACATTTCGAAAGCTTCTATTCTCTTCTTGTCTTAACTATTTATCGTCCATGTTTCACTTCCATACATGGGTACACTCAATACAAATACTTTCAGAAACGACTTCCTGACACCGAAATCAATACTCGATGTTAACAAATTACTCTTCTTCAGAAACGCTTTCCTTGCCATTGCCAGTCTACATTTTATATCCTCTCTACTTCGACCATCATCAGTTATTTTGCTCCCCAAATATCAAAACTTCTTTACTACTTTACGTGTCTCATTTCCTAATCTAATTTCCTCAACATCACCCGACTTAATTCGACTACATTCCGTTATCCTCGTTTTGCTTTTGTTGATGTTCATCTTATATCCTCCTTTCAAGACGCTGTCCATTCCGTTCAACTGCTCTTCCAAGTCCTTTGCTGTCTCTGACAGAATTACAATGTCATCGGCGAAACTCAAGGTTTTTATTTCTTCTCCATGGATTTTAATACTTATTCCGAACTTTTCTTTTGTTTCCTTTACTGCTTGCTCAATATACAGATTGAATACATGAATCATCTGAGTACAAATGAGAGTTCCGCGAATTTACTGTCCTCTTATACCTTGTGTACGCGATACTACTGCCATTTGTATATGAACATATCGCTGTCGCATGACTTTTGTGACCTCAGTGTATAGGGAGAAATGATGGTCGTATAAAATGAATCCGATCTCGCATGAAAGATTTAAGTGTTCATTTTTGTTCCCGCGCGATGTTCGTGAGTGAAACATCTAACAAATCCACCACTTGCAAAGTAGATTAGAAATCAGATGAATAATGTTGCTCACGTAGCATATGTTCGCTTTATCGGGCAACAACAAATCTATTGACTGTGGATGGTATCGTCAGAATCGAAATAATGAGGTCACTGTAAAGAAGTCATTAATTTGGCACTAGTCTTGAATGGATTCCCACGTAGATTTCGTCGAAGTCGTTATGGCTCATCTTGTTGATTCTAGGGTGATTCCACTTTGGCTGCTAGAAGGTCCGGATTTGTATTTTAGCAATATTTGAAGACCTAACAAATGCGTTTTTCAGGAAATTCTTAATGATCAAACAATCCCAGATCAGAATAATGGCATGGTAGAAATAATTTTTAACTTTGTATTCACGATCCACATTTTAATAAACTTCTTGTAAATTCACATATACTTCTTCTTAGTTGTCCCATCATCAGGAAAACAGTTTTGTATCAATCTTCAAATATTTAATTTCCACTTTAACCAAACACAAGACTTGACTGTTCTTTTACAAAGCGAAATAATAACATAACTTCTGCAAAGTGAAACTAAGACTGCTCTGTGCGCATTTACGCCCAAAACGATTACACGTAAGTCAAAGATTATGACAGTCTCACGGAAATGAATACACACAAGAACCATATCACTGTAATATATCGATACATCGGAGTACCTATACATTAATAAAACCAAATGTGAATATTGTCACAAAAATATGTCTCTTACTTCGCAGAAAAGCTGTTCGATATTACTGGTATCGAGAACTGGGGTTGTAGTGCCGTAATGGTCACGTAAATAAAGAACCATTACAAACAGTAGAGAACTAGTCTGAAGGTGGATGGACGAACCCTCTGACAGGCACTTCGGTGTGAATTGCAGAGTTGTCATATAGATGTCGAAGGCGACTACTTTGTGAAAGAGGATGCGAGCGTTGGGTATCTGAGGCAAAAATGGGATTCATTTCACGTATTGTAGTAGAGTCGAACTATTCGCAGATACAGCTTAATATTGGACTGTAGCGTGCGCCGGTCGTCTTAGGTGCAGTTGCACGCGATGGCGCCGTATTGCATAAAAGCTGGAGAGAAACGCCTCGTAGGGAGCGGATTTGGCGCGGAGTCTGCGAGTGCAAAGCGAGCGGCCGTAGGCGCGCGGCTGTGCGCACGCCGGAGAAGTAACGGTAGCGGGCTCGGGCGCGGGCAGCGCAGCGCGGGCTGTGGAGATGTCCGCGGGTCAAAGACCGGGGCCGGCCCGGGGTGAACGTCCGCGCGCCGCGCCGCCAGCGAGCAGCACAGCCGAGCCGCGCCGCCAGCCTGCACCGCCTAGCGCCCAGCGCCCACCCCTCACACCTATTTGCATTTATACACTCACTAAACACTCATCTGCGTCCCGACTACAATTTTTATCATCAACCGCGGAGCGCCCCGACGCCTCGCAACAACATTGTCGGGTAGGTACGCTAGGAATTTGGATAAAACCTTACGACTAGCCGTCCTCACTCTGACCTCCACGAGTGTATTGGAACGCCTGTCACGAGCGACCACGGGAAGTTTTGGGAGTAGCTGATTTGTATCTACATCTACATATATACTCCGCTAGCCACCAAGCGCTGTGTGCTGGAGGACACTATTCGCACCAAAGTCATATCTCCCCCCCCCCCCCCCCCCCCTTCTGTTCCACTTGCGGATCGCGCGAGTGAAAAACGAGTGTCTGAACACCTCAGTACGAGCTCTAATTTCCCTTATCTTTGAATGGTGATCATTGTGCGATTTGAGAGTTCGTGCTAATAATATATGTTCTACATTGTAATGGTACTTGAATTACGTAACCATTACGGCACCTCAACTCAACCTCTCGATACAAGCAATATTCTACTGTGTTTCTGTTAAGTAGTTAACATATTTCTGAGACAACATTCAGATTTGATTTCATTTTTGATACATCGATATGTTTATATTGCGATGATATTATTCTTGTGTGTATTCTTTCTTTTGTCACTATGATCTTTGACGTACTTGTAACTCTGATTTTTGGGCGCGTAAGCGATTATTAGTTACAGTTAGAGTTAGAGAGTCGGACCTTGAGAAAGTCAAGTCTTGGACGTCATGATGAACAGACGCATATTGTAGTCAGCTTATAAAATGTGAACTTTAACAGTGAGGAAGATATTTTCAAGTATGTTTTGTATTGTGAAGTGATGTTTTGTGTGTTACGTGATACTGAAACAAAAGCAATAAAAAGGAAGTGTAACTTAAATTCGGAGTGCTGATCATTTTTTTTACATCGCCATTGTGCTAACTTTCAAAGGTTTAATCTTCAAGAATGGTTTGTGAAACACATCTATTAAACTTTTGAATATATCAGAATAAAACCTAGGCCTCTTTGCATCCGAGCTTGGAATCATCACCACCTAGATTTTCGACGATTGAGCCATGATTTTACGAGACCAGCGTGGGAAACATGAAAAGATGAGTGCCTAGTTTATTCATTATTACATGAAATGACTTTATTAGCTGTGCTCTAATGACACCTGCCACATAATAACTTTGTTGTTGCCCGAAAATGCAGTATATAGGAGCGTGAGCAACACCAGAATCATTATTAAATTTTGACCTTTTTTGTGGTAGAGTTGTTAGAACATCCTCGGCGGAGATCGGATTTTGGAATTTAGTAAGCAGCCCCTTCCGTTTAGCGCGTCGTCTACCTGCAAGTGTGTCCCACTTCAAACTTTCTGTGAGATTTGTAACGCTCTCGCGATGGCTAAATGTACCAGTCACGAATTTTGCCGCTCTTCTTTGGTCCTTCTCAATCTCTTGAATCAGACCCAACTGGTAAGTATCCCATACAGACGAACAATACTCTAAGACTGGACGAACTAAAGTATTGTAAGCAATTTCCTTTGTTGAAGGACTGCATCGCTTCAGGATTCTACCAATAAACTGAAATCAGAGTTCTCCATACCCGTTACTTGTGTAATCTGATCGTACCATTTGAGATTATTTCGAATAGTCACACTTCGATACTTGATGGATATCACCGCTTCCAAAGACTGGACATTTATTTTGTACTCGTACATTAATAGGGATTTTCGCTTTGTTATACGCAGTAGGTTACACTAACTAATTTTGAGAGATAACTGCCAGCCAGTGACGTAACGATGTTTTCGTTTCGATTGTGGGAGAGATAGCAAGTACCTAACTTAACAATCACCTTAACATACCGGATGCTAGTGTACGCTCAGTTTGAATTTTCGGAGGAAAAAACTTCGTTTTCTAGGGGAAAATACACAAAAACATGTGTTAACCAGATTGAATTTTCTCGTGTTGGGAAATCAGAATGAGCGATCTGTTTTACTTGGCAAAAACGTTCTAAAGCCAAGATCGCATAAATATTTCTTTATTTATAACAACTGGTTTCGACAGCCTTTGTTATTAGCTTCAGACCTACAAAATTTTTTGTTAGAAAACGTGTTTGAGTTGTGACCTCACACCAAGTTGTCATCTTAGTGAATAGAGTTTAGCACATTATACAACGGTTTGTCATAAATAAAACATTAAAAATCGAAAAGCGTCCAGATATGTGACGCTCACAGGTGGCTGTTATGTCATAAAAATCACAGTACACAATCAAATGCACTGCATAACATCTGTGTACGTTAGCTGGACATGTTCTAATAATTGAAGATCCACCTTAGACGGCGTATAAGGTGCAACTGTCGCACCTTATACACCATCTAAGGTGGATTTTCGTCTGTTACTGTGAAACAGCAGAGCTTCTGATGTACCAAAGTGCATGAAATACCTTGCGAACATAAACATCGGGCTACGTAACAGATTAGTCTGTTATCACAACCATTATTTCGCATTCACGTCCATTTTTTCCCTAGTTCACATTTATCGTGCCCTCATTTCCTTACAGAATTCTGTAGGTAGTTCGTAATAGCAAATAGCTTGCAGTCTATGCTTCACAGAGGCGAAAAGAACACATGTTTGTTGCTCTTAAAGTATGCATTTTGGGGCAAACGTTTACTAGACATTTTTGTCTATTTTTTGGTCCATACGACCACCTCTCAAAATACACAGTCCAGTCACGTTGATATGACCATCGCTTATGTTCGACATTAAGGTGGTCGGCAGGTGGCACCACTAGCAGTGGAGGATATATAAATACATCTCATCTGACATCCAAAAGGACATGATCATTTCCTCCTTCGGGCCAACTGTGGAAGCATTTCAGAAATAGCTGGGTTTGTAATTTATTGGCATGGCAATGTCGCGCTACCCACAACCGATGCCGAGGCAGCTGTGTGCACGTCGGGCCATAGATAATAGGGACGATTTGGATTGTTTGGGGGAGGGGACCAGACAGCGAGGTCATCGGTCTCATTGGATTAGGGAAGGACTGGGAAGGAAGTCGGCCGTGCCCTTTCAAAGAAAATTCCCGGTATTTGCCTGCAGCGATTTAGGGAAATCACGGAAAACCTAAATCAGGATCGCCGGACGCGGGATTGAACCGTCGCCCTCCCGAATGCGAGTCCAGTGTGCTAGCCACTGCGCCACCTCGCTCAGTAATAATATGGATGAACGACACCTGGTGAGATGTATATAAGCGAATAGATCTGCAACTATTGAGCAACTGACCGCCAGGGTGAACCAAGGAGCTACCAACAGTGCCTCCTCAACGACCGTTCAGCGAACGTTGCTGCGTATAGGCTTACGCTGCAGGCGTCTGATTCGTGCGCTCATACTAACTGTTGTTCATCGGCGACGAAGGCTGTAATTTGCACAGCGGTGCTGGAACTGGACGTCCAACGAGTGGCAACAGGTGGCTTTTCCAGATGAATCACGTTTCATGCTCCATTGGACAGATGGCCGTTGGCGTGCACGGCGAGAAATGACTGAAAGCAAACACAGTGCAACAGTCGTCGGATGTTATGGGGGATGTTTTTGTGGCATTCGCTGGTTCATCGCAACGTTCTGGAAAGCACAGTGGAACAACACAATTATGAATCTATCCTCGGCGACCATGTCCACCCCAACATGCAATTTGTTTCACGTCGGGGCGATGGCATCTACCATCAGGACAATGCAATTTGTCATACACGTCAAAGAGCACCAGGAAGAGTCTACCGTACTCCCAGGCCCCCAAACACTCCCCAGATTTAAACCCAATTGAGAATCTGTAGGGCCACCTCGATTGGGTTGTACGCTCCATGGGTACTCAACCGAGAAATCTAGGCATTGGAGTCGGCATGGCTCCACATCCTTGTCGGTACCTTCCACAACGTTAATGACTCTCTTACTGCACGTCCGCGCTGCAAAAAGTGGTTGGTTATTCAGGCTTTCGACAGGTGGTCACATTAATGTGACTGGACAGTGTAAGTTAGTCACTCTCGGGAGTGTGACATTGTATGTGGTGCTGATAATGGCTTCACTTCGGTGCGGAAGACTGTCCACAAGTTTTGTCACGTATGTCATATACGCTGATCAGCCATAACATTATGACCATCTACCTAATAGCCTGTATGTCCACCTTTGGCACGGATAATAGCGGCGACTCGCTGATAGGTCGTTGGAATGAGTTGGATCCACATCTAGAAATACAAGTCACCTGCTTCCCGTAAATTACTGGGAGGCTGGCGATGAGCTCTGCCACCACATTGAATCACATCCCAGATGTGTTCGGTCAGTTCAGATCTGTCGAGTAGGGGGTCAGCAGATCAACTGGAACTCGCATTATCTTTTTGAAAAATGTCACTGCCATCCGGAAACATGATCGTCATTAAGGGGTGTACGTAGTATGCAACCAGTGTACGATGCTACTTGGCCTTCAAGGTGCCTATTACAACCTCCACTGTACCCATGGGTGCCCACGTGAATGTTCGCCAGAACATAATGGATCCGCCGCCGGCTTGTCTCCGTCCTGCAGTACAGGTGTCAAGGACCTGTTCCCCTGGAAGACGACGGATTGGCGCCCTCCCGTGGGCATAACGAAAAAGATATCGAGATTCATCAGGCCATGCAACGCTCTACCACTGTGCCAACGTCCAGTGCCGATGGTGACGTTCCCATTTCAGTCGTAGTTGCCGATGTTGCATTGGCACATGCGTGGGTCATGGGTCATCAGTGCACTGTGCGTTCAGACAAGCTTGTACTCCACTGGGAGCCAAACCGCACAATAACCCTGGGTTGACCGAGCGAGGTGGCGCAGTGGTTAGACACTGGACTCTCATTCGGGAGGACGACGGTTCAATCCCGCGTCCGACCATCCTGATTTAGGTTTTCCGTGATTTCCCTAAATCACTCCAGGCAAATGCCGCGATGGTTCCTCTGAAAGGGCACGGCCGACTTCCTTCCCCATCCTTCCCTAATCCGATGAGACCGATGACCACGCTGTCTGGTCTCCTTCCCCAAAACAACCAACCAACCAACCAACCCTGGGTTGGGTGTGGGGTGGCGGTGGGGTGGGTGGCTTGTTGTGGGGCTGTGAACCACTGAGGGCTATGGCGGGACGAAGCCTATCCGTCGTTCCTTGGTTCCCGGTTCAATACACAATACATACACCAGATATCATTATTGTTGAGCCTTTGTGGTGTACTTTGGAGAGAACGGTGCGTGATCACTATCCACCCCCACCATCGTTACCTGAACATGCTACTACTTTTCAGGAACAGTGGTATAAGGCTCCCTTAAAAACCATACAGTACGAGACGACTGGAAGCTGTTTTGAATGCTAACGGTTTTCCTGCACCGCATTAGGCTTGGTAATGTGTTGTGTTTTTGGTATTGCTATATCTTTGTCCACCACTGTATGTGACTTTTGTGTTTTGCTCTCTGCGTCCCATTAAGAAAATTCTCATAGATTTAGAGAATCTGGAAACATATTTGTGTAAACGTGAATTATATGTGTGTGTTAAATCTTATGTGACTTAACTGCCAAGGTCATCAGTCCCTAAGCTTACACACTGCTTAACCTAAATTATCCAAAGGATAATCCTGCCCGAGGCAGGATTCGAACCTGCGACCGTAGCAGTCGCGCGGTTTGACTGAAGCGCCTAAAACCGCTCGGCCAACCCGGCCGGCCAAGCTTTTTCCTTACCAAACCCAGTAACATTTTCAGCAGAACGGATCGACATATATGCATATTCCCGATATTCTATAAGACGTGGTGTGTTGTTTGACGTTTTACTCTCTTTCTAGTCTTTGTAAAGAAAAAGCGGAACTATCTTTCATGAGATCATTTACAAAGAATGTGTGTGTTTTCGAAATATTGTTTACATCCTGCTACTAGACACGGTTTTGCTACTAGCACTTACAGAACTGCCAAATTTGTAATTTTTTTGGTCAAATTTCTTATCGTGACCGACAGTGAATAGTGTTTTTTCGCCAAACTGGTTTCAGTAGAATTTTTCATGTCGCTTTTCGGAACGTACACAGGAAAGGATAAACGACGCATAGCCTCTCCAAGACTTTGTATTTACCGTTAGGTTGCTACAAATTTAGTGTTGTAACGAGAGTAAATATTATTTTGCTCGTTTTCATGCACCTTTCCCTTACTCATCACACGTTCCAAAAACAAAAAAAAAAAAGTGTTAAGTATCACCATCCCTGCTGGGTACCTTCAATCCATATTTTACCCAACATAGAGGGCTTTTTACGTGACGTGCTAGTATAGTTTACACAGTCAGGACGGTGGTTCAAATCCCATTCAGTCACTCAGATTTATTATATGGCTTGTTTTCCCCAAATCGCTTAGGATAAATGCTGGGGTGGTACTTTTGAAAAGGATACGGCCAGTATTTTTCCCCGTCATTCCCAAATTCGAGCTTCTACTCCATCTCTGATGAACTCGTCATCGACGGAACGTTAAGCCGTAATCTCCCTGACTTCTTTCATATAGTTAAAAGTGCAATGCACTGGCTTGCTAAACAGCTACAATGGTTTTTAGTTTTCTCGGTCAATAATGTTCCACTATATATTGTGTCAGCTGTATTTACATCTATACTCCGCAAGCTGTTTTACGGTGTGAGGAGGAGGGTACTTTGGGTTCCACTGTCACTTCTCCCTTATCCTGTTCCAGTCGCAAGTGGTTCGCGGGAAGACACGATTGCTGGTAAACCTGTACGTGAGTTGCAATCCCGTTAATATTACCGTCATGGTCTTTCTGCGAGACATGCGTAGGAGGAAGCAGTATATTGGCCGATTCTTCTAGGGACGAATGGTCTCGGAACTTTAATATTAAACCATACCGTGACGCAGAACGGCTCTCTTGGAGTGTTTGTTACTGGAATTGGCTGAGCATCTGTGTGACGCTTTCGTGCTTACTGTATGAACCTGTAACAAAACGCGCTGCTCTTCGATTTTCTCTATTACCTGTATCAAACCTATCTGGTACAGATCCCAGATTGAATATACGAGGGCAGTTCAATAAGTAATGCAACACATTTTTTTTCTCGGCCAATTTTGGTTGAAAAAACCGGAAATTTCTTGTGGAATATTTTCAAACATTCCCGCTTCGTCTCGTATAGTTTCATTGACTTCCGACAGGTGGCAGCGCTATACGGAGCTGTTAAAATGGCGTCTGTAACGGATGTGCGTTGCAAACAACGGGCAGTGATCGAGTTTCTTTTGGCGGAAAACCAGGGCATCTCAGATATTCATAGGCGCTTGCAGAATGTCTACGGTGATCTGGCAGTGGACAAAAGCACGGTGAGTCGTTGGGCAAAGCGTGTGTCATCATCGCCGCAAGGTCAAGCAAGACTATCTGATCTCCCGCGAGCGGGCCGGCCGTGCACAGCTGTGACTCCTGCAATAGCGGAGCGTGCGAACACACTCGTTCGAGATGATCGACGGATCACCATCAAACAACTCAGTGCTCAACTTGACATCTCTGTTGGTAGTGCTGTCACAATTGTTCACCAGTTGGGATATTCAAAGGTTTGTTCCCGCTGGGTCCCTCGTTGTCTAACCGAACACCATAAAGAGCAAAGGAGAACCATCTGTGCGGAATTGCTTGCTCGTCATGTGGCTGAGGGTGACAATTTCTTGTCAAAGATTGTTACAGGCGATGAAACATGGGTTCATTACTTCGAACCTGAAACAAAACGGCAATCAATGCAGTGGCGCCACACCCACTCCCCTACCAAGAAAAAGTTTAAAGCCATACCCTCAGCCGGTAAAGTCATGGTTACAGTCTTCTGGGACGCTGAAGGGGTTATTCTGTTCGATGTCCTTCCTCATGGTCAAACGATCAACTCTGAAGTGTATTGTGCTACTCTTCAGAAATTGAAGAAACGACTTCAGCGTGTTAGTAGGCACAAAAATCTGAACGAACTTCTCCTTCTTCATGACAACGCAAGACCTCACACAAGTCTTCGCACCCGAGAGGAGCTCACAAAACTTCAGTGGACTGTTCTTCCTCATGCACCCTACAGCCCCGATCTCGCACCGTCGGATTTCCATATGTTTGGCCCAATGAAGGACGCAATCCGTGGGAGGCCCTACGCGAATGATGAAGTTATTGATGCAGTACGACGTTGGCTCCGACATCGACCAGTGGAATGGTACCGTGCAGGCATACAGGCCCTCATTTCAAGGTGGCGTAAGGCCGTAGCATTGAATGGAGATTACGTTGAAAAATAGTGTTGTGTAGCTAAAAGATTGGGGAATAACCTGGTGTATTTCAATGCTGAATAAAACAACCCCTGTTTCAGAAAAAAAATGTGTTGCATTACTTATAGAACTGCCCTCGTATTTAAGTACTGATCGAACGAAGGTTTTGTAAGTTATCTCCTTTGTGGGTGAAATAAAATGATAGTATGGCATTGATGGCCGGGAGTCCCCACCTGGGGAAGTTCGGCCACCGGATTGTAAATCTTTTCCGTTGACGCCACATTGGGTGACTTGTGTGTCGATGAAGATGAAATGACGATGAGGACAACACAACACCCAGTCCCTGAGCGGAGAAAGTCCCCGACACGGCCGGTAATCGAACCTGGGCCCGCTACACGGCAGTCAGAAGCGATGACCACTCAGCTAAGAGGGTTGACTTTGTTCTGACTTACATTTTCTAAGGATTTTTCCAATGAATCTAGGTCTGTCATCTGCCTTACCTGCGATTAGTTTCATGATGTCGTTCCACTTTAACTCGCCCCGTAAGCCTACTCCTAGATATTTCTTGAATGTTACTGCTTCCGGTGATTGTTCTCAATACTGTAATCATACAGTAATAGACCCTTCTACCTCATAGTGGACCTATTTAGTACATTCGTTTATGTTGAAGGATTAATCCTCTGCAATGTTGATCGTGTGCAGGTCTTCCTACATTTCGCTGATATTTTCTAACGTTGCAAGCTTTTCTGTATACGGTTGCATCATCCTCGAAAAGCCTCATGGAATTTCCGACTTAATCCACTATGTCATTTGTATATATCGTCAAAAGTAATGATCCTCTAACACTTCCTTTGGATGCGCCAGAAGTTACTTTCACATTTCAAGATTTATCTCCATTGAGAATGGCATGCTGCGTTCTGTTTGCTAGACACCTTTCAATCTAATCACACAGATAGTCTGTTATTCCTTAAGCTCGTTTTTTTTTTTTTTAACATTCACTTGTATAGGCAGCGGACCTTCCTTACATTAGTCGATCACAGATAAGTTTCTGGCCGGCCGCGGTGGCCGTGCGGTTCTAGGCGCTCCAGTCCGGAGCCGCGCTGCTGCTACGGTCGCAGGTTTGAATCCTGCTTCGGGCATGGGTGTGTGTGGTGTCCTTAGGTTAGTTAGGTTTAAGTAGTTCTACGTTCTAGGGGACTGATGGTCACAGCAGTTGAGTCCCATAGTGCTCAGAGCCATTTGAACCATTTTTTAAGTTTCTATCAAAAGTAGTTATTCACTTGTTTTCCACGAGAGATGCTGGAGACAACTTCGCAATATGTAAATCGACATGTGCGATGGGAGAATGAAATGTGTGTGAAATACGTAGTTGTGTTTCTTGGGGTTAGGTAGTGAAGTACGGAAAAAGTCGAAAGCGGCATCGCCATACATGTATATGTTAATCACAAGGCTCCGTAGTAGAAAGAAAAAAAGAAAAAAAAGGACAGGCATTGTGCTAAATTATCGCCAGATTATTTCCTAACATCGTGCACATACACGTTGGTAACGACGTGGAGACCAACACCTGAACACTTACCGCATGCATTCTGCGCGACTGCTGACTCACCGCAGTTGCTGCTACGCTCTCCGCCTCATTACCGTATGCCACACTGCAATCTACTAACGTCATCGCTCTTTGTCATACTGTAGTCACAGGAACAATAATTGCTATGACGTATTCGCGAGCACTCGTGTATTCGGAGGCTCTGGGACGACGACTCTGCGGTATTGTAACTGAAAAATTGAATGGTGGTGAATAATGAAACCCAATCAACTAAATTTATCGTGGCCATTGTAAACGCTATTGACCGCTGAGGAAGTGGCTTAAGTGAGGAATTCCTTAAGTCATCAGAACATTTTCCACGCTCTTCTCATTTCTACATTTCATTAGGAGTAATAGCGACTCTGCTACAAAAGTGGGGGAGTGTCACACTGAAATCCAAATGTCGAGGGCTCTTTCCTCAGTTGGCTCTGGGTTGTTTTTTTCTATCGCTTATAATGATGACGATATGTTAATGTGAAAAATACCGACTTACACTGTGGTTCGAAGATCACGTGGAGCGTAGTAGGTCTCACTAAAACTAGCTAGTTACGTCAGTTCAGTGGTTGGCGGAAGGTAACGGAATTACACCTGTAATAGGACCAATTCTCGAAGTCAAGATGATAAATAAACACTCTGTCTGTCATTCATTTCTGTTACGTAATAACTTTGACTGTAGATGTGATAAAAAGACTGCCGCGCGGGGTAGCCGCGTGGTCTTAGGCGCCTTGCCACGGTTCGTGCGGCTCCCCCGTCGGAAGTTCGACTCCTCCCTCGGGCATGGGTGTGTGTGTGTGTGTGTGTGTGTGTGTGTGTGTGTGTGTTTGTGTGTGTGTGTGTTGTCCTTAGCGTAAATTAGTTTAAGTTAGATCAAGTAGCGTGTAAGCCTAGGGACCAGTGACCTCAGCAGTTTGGTCCCATAGGAACGTACCACCAAATTTGTAATAAAAAGACTGTAAGACAGTTGCGTGATGTCTTGTTTGTTAATTCGTTATATGTGACATTTTGGCGAAACCGATGACGCGATGGAGTGGAAGTGACGTAGCAAAAGGAAAAACGACGTCCGCTTGTTCCACGTCATCGAATAGAGGTAAGAGCGGAGACAGCATATAACACTGCAGCCTGCAGACACATAACATCGGCACTGCAGTTAAGTAGTGTGCTTTATTATTTGGGGAAATGCATATTAAATAAGCTCTGCAAGTATTGTGAAGTTCGTATATTGTCAGAGCTCACACTACTGTTGCTATAGTAGTATAGTGGAAAATCAATAACAGTAGTAGCGACGGTTTAAGGTTATAAGATTTTGAACCGCAAGCAACGTCATCTATCGTTAGTTTACACTACTGCAACTTTTAACTGTTTCCACGTAATGGTAATCTCCGGCAGCGCGAACTATTGACAGTTCTTAGTACTACGTTGGTTGGTTCGTTGATTTGGGGTAAGGGACCAAACAGCGCGGTCATGGGTCCCATCGGATTAGGAGAGGACGGGAAAGGAAGTCGGCCGTGACCTTCCAAAGGAACCATCCCAGCATTTGCCTGAGACGATTTAGGTAAAACAGGGAAAACCTGAATCAGGTTGGCCGAATGCGGGTTTGAACCGTTGTGCGAATGCGAATACATTCTACTAACCACTGCGCCACCTCTCTCGGTAGCACTACGTCCTTTGATTATTAAGCGCCCCGTACACAATCAAATAATTTGTCAATATTTACTAGATTTGTCAAGTATTTGACCGTGTTCGTTGTTGTTTGACGTGTTTGTCAAACAAAGAGCGTGTTTGACTTGTTTGAAAGAAATTTTGATTTACAGTATATTGACAAGATGGGGGACATCGTTGTTTCGATGTTGCGCCGCACATGTTTAGCGAAAAAGAGTTGTATTATAGTTTATCTTACTGTATCATCAGTTTCTACGACTGTGGAAGCTGCGATCAGGGATACAAACAGAACAGCACTGACAGCTACCATAATAGTAGAGGTATTGCGTCTTTCTCAGCCAATTATTATGCAAAAAATGGTTCAAATGGCTCTGAGCACTATGGGACTTAACATCTGAGGTCATCAGTCCCCTAGAACTTAGAACTACTTAAACCTAACTAACCTAAGGACATCACGCACATCCATGCCCGAGGCAGGATTCGAACCTGCTACCGCAGCGGTCGCGCGGTTCCAGACTGTAGCGCCTAGAAACGCTCGGCCACTCCGGCCGGCAATTATTATGCAGGAAGAGGTTACGAATAAAATCAATGTTCTGCGCACAACGTACGAGCTCCAATGCAATAAAATGATAATAAAAAAATTTGTCGAAGCTTTTCTTCCATGGGCAATGTATACTGGGTGGTCAGAAACAGTCTGAAAAGCTTGTAAGAGTGTTGCGGGATTGGCTGTGCTGAGAAATAAAAATGTGAAGAAAAAAAACCGATACATTGCGGCGTTTCCGAACTAATTAGTATTGGAGTTAGCCAATCAGGCCGTTGCGCGTACAAATTCATGCGGTCCGCCAGATACAGCTAATGTCAGTTGTTCTCATAGAGTACATGATAGCACAGGAGACTGCTCTGCCTTTGGCTCGCGCTCGATCCTTACTACCAAATTCAAATGGTTCAAATGGCTCTGAGCACTATGGGACTTAACATCGGAGGTTATCAGTCCCCTATAACTTAGAACAACTTAAACCTAACTAACCTAAGGACATCAAACACATCCATGCCCGAGGCAGGATTCGAACCTGCGACCGCAGCGGTCGCGCGGTTCCAGACTGCAGCGCCTAGAAACGCTCGGCCACTCCGGCCGGCTGCAATAGAAGAGATTTGTTTCACAGTATCAAAGGTGAAGAGGAGATCGTAGCTCTGAAGGTATGTATTTTAGAGCCCATGTTCTTTGCTTCAAATGATCGTTCCCGTCATATCACTGAATATTGATGTTTCCTCCTGGGACACCCTGCGTAGGTTACAGTAAAGCTGCAGTCGCCATTTCCTGGTGGCATCTGTGTCTTCCGTATCTCGATAGGATGTAATGTTGTTGCCTTCATTTGTTATGAAAGCGGTGCTGATATTCAAGATAAAAGCGGGTTAAAAGCTGTGAGCTGTCTGGGGAAGTCAACCTTGCATTACTGAGCAACTGTTTCACGAGGTATCCAGTCTAGCTTACCAAATTCGCAACCAGAATAACATTAATTATAATCTTTTAAGGGTCATACGACAACCGGTTATATATATATATATATATATATATATATATATATATATATATATATATATAAAGATAATTTAAATAAAAAGAAATAAATCAGTTTATATTTGGAAATTTATTTTAACATTGATCATTGAAATTCAGCATATTAAACTTGATTGATAACTAAACTGGTGCCTTATTTAGTATTGTGAAAATGTGAGTTTGTAATCTTACGGAACACATCAAATATGGAGCCAAGATTGGGGGACTGCATACAACACTGCATTCATATAATAACACACGAAGAATGTTGAAACATATGCAAGAGGAAATTAACTACAACCAACCGATTCAACTTTCACCCAAAGAAGTTACGTTCGTAGCGCAATCCTGTCCGTCATGAAATTACCACACACTGATATACTAAATTCATAGTAACTCTCTGTGAAATATTCCCGAAAAGAATAGCTGAGGGCTACTTTGATGCTTACACCACATGCTTCACGTGGTCAACTTGGTTTACACAAAGAGTGTAACTCCACAATAATTTTGATAATTAAAATAAATTACCTCGAAACGCAATTTACAAAAGAAAAACCTCGAACTGGTTACTATCGTCTTACTATTAACCTGGTGGGACAAACAATTGTATAAGCACGTGGTACTGGTCTCACAAAGTACACCCCACGTGGGTTGAACATAAAGAAAGGTTGCTATATTGAAAAATATTGTCAAGACGAGACGTTATAATCTCACGCAAATTCGCATTTAAGATTGATGATCTTAGGTAGAGTTACTGATCAACACGTGGTTCCACTTTACTCACAAAGTAGTGACAAAGCAACTACTCGAAGATATTCTGAACTTCACACTCGAAATACACTGCGTTGCAATTTAAGATAACATTAGACATTTTAGAGCTAAACCTGAAATAAAGGTGATTAAATTTTCAGTTAGGCTGAACTTAAGAAATCCATTGTCCTACGGACTTAGCAGAGACGCGCTTAGCCGGAGATCTTACCACTTCAGACGCTCGCCGCGGACAGACTGCTCTGGGCTCCTACTGGGCGTGCTTCACAAATACAAACGGAAGTGACCAGAGAGGCAGCTTCCTATACCAACATGACAAGGGACGGACAGGACCATACTAAGAACAGAAACCTCTTTGCTTCTAGAAAGCGTAGCTACCTGTTCCGACGTTGGTCCTACTGTTCTCTAGCAAACAGGCTTGTCTGCTACCATCAAGCATGCAACTATAAATACATTTGCTCATTCATCCTCTCACACAGACAGGAAGGGGGATGACAGTATCTTATCATATACAGTATATAAAAGAAAGCAGATGTAGGTTCCGTGTGAGACTGTGTGACATGAATTACAGATAAACTGTATTTTAACGTGTAGTAGTGTGACAGATCGTTCTTGTTTATGTGTAAAAGTAACACGTTCCACTGCTCAGTCTCCTCCCAGATAGAAACACCACAGTAAATTTAGAAGAGGAATTTATGCCGTAAATGACAACATATTTAAGAAATTAACATGAAAGGAATCCAACAGAGACCTTTCAAGAACTCCTGTGATTTGTTCTCACATAAATTCCATTTTCACATTTTGGTCCTAAGATTTTTCTTGTTTTCCATTTATTTTTTTTTTTAATTTGGTCTCTGCCACCGATTAACATGTTTTCAGATATGTGAAGAGCTCTTGTGTCAACAGCTGTTATTTTTTATTTATTCCAGGTGATTTTGTACACTCTTTGTAGCTTTTTGTTAGCTTCCCGATTCAGCCCCGTCATTTCAATACTTACTCCTAGATACTAGAGTTTGTCTACTTGCGACATATTGCCGAATTCGTTGGTTAAAGGTAGACCGTTCGATCTTCATCTGGTCACTTATTTGTAGTGCGTCCTTTCGTGTGAAATTTGGAGCCCAGCTTTTGTCACTATTTCATGGGGTACTTCTACAGATTGGATTGTTTCTGGTCTGCTATTGGAGGAGACTGCTATGTCCTTAGGTAAAAATTAATAAATAAAGTAACGAAGTTGAAGAAAAAGAGGCGGTAGAGAGTTTGTTCCCGGGCAATAAGGACATCGTTGAAAGTCTATGTCCGTTTGTCCCCACAATGAACGGCAAGTGGAAAGAAGGTACTTTATAGTAAAATAGGACGGAATTGAAGTATTGGCAGGGCACAGCACGCAGCCACATTGCGGCAGGTAGGGACATCGACAGTGCGGTTAACAGAGAGAGTATGAATGGCACGCGCTGTAAACACGCGGCGCCTTTGTGGCTACAGCCACGGCTCTGGGGCAACGTCCGCGCGCGGCTTTTGTCCTCCGGGCCGCACACATATTCGCCGCCCACCGCCCGCCGCCTATCGACCACGGCACACGCGCCGCTTTGCCGCCTTCTCGTCTCCAGAGTCGCTCCCAATACTTCCGCACATCCCTCCCCCATTCCCCCACCCCCATTCGGCATCTTGTCCACATCTTCTCCCACCCCTGCCCCACAGTACACAACGCAGCGCGTGGCCGCTCCTCGACCGCTTTCTCCTTCCGTTTCAGCAAGGACGCTACTCTGCCAGCCCCGCAACATCTCTCGCTGGCTATTGTGGCCAATTGAGGGTTGCGTCTCGTAATATCTTGCACCGATATTTACGTAATTTTCGGCTATCTCTACCTTCAGGAGAGAGCTGTTACTGATCTTAGAGATATTTCCGTGCTTTATTTACCTTGTGCTTTCGCTACTTCGATATTCACGATCATTTGGCTGGTGATTGGCTTTATTATCTTCCAACTGAGTATTTTTGGAGAAATGTGGGTACTTTTTTCGGGTGTAGAAAGCAAACATATTTTAAGTACTAGCTATTGGAATGAAAATTAGACCTAGAAATACCGGGTGATCAAAAAGTCAGTATAAATTTGAAAACTTAATAAACCACGGAATATGTAGATAGAGAGGTAAAAATTGACACACATGCTTGGAATGACATGGGGTTGTATTAGAACAAAAAAAAAAAAAAAAACTAAGTTCACCAAATGTCCGACAGATGCCTGTCATTTTGTGATGATCGTGTGCTCAGCCGCCACTTTCGTCATGCTTGGCCTCCCAGGTCTCCAGACCTCAGTCCGTGCGATTATTGGCTTTGGGGTTACCTGAAGTCGCAAGGGTATCGTGATCGACCGACATCTCTAGGGATGCTGAAAGACAACATCCGATGCCAATGCCTCACCATAACTCCGGACATGCATTACAATGCTGTTCACAACATTATTCCTCGACTACAGCTATTGTTGAGGAATGATGGTGGACATATTGAGCATTTCCTGTAAAGAACATCATTTTTGCTTTGTCTTTCTTTGTTATAATAATTATTGCTATTCTGATCAGATGAAGCGCCATCTGTCGGACATTTTTTGAAATATTGTATTCTTTTGGTTCTAATAAAACCCCATGACATTCCAAGCATGTGCGTCAATTTGTACCTCTCAATCTACATTATTCCATAATTTATTCGTACGGTTCTAGTCGCTTCAGTCTGGAACCGCGTGACCGCTACGGTCGCGGGTTCGAATCCTGCCTCGGGCATGGATGTGTGTGATGTCCTTCGGTTAGTTAGGTTTAAGTAGTTCTAAGTTCTAGGGGACTGATGACCTCAGATGTTAAGTCCCATAGTGCTCAGAGTCATTTGAACCATTTGAACCGTAATTTATTCAGTTTTCAAATTTATACTGACTTTTTGATCACCCGGTATTATACAGGGTGAAACAGAACTCCACCGATAAACTTTCAGAGGTGGTAATATGGATCAGAACAAGAAAAAAAAAAAAGTTTAGTAAACGTTGACTTCAAGATACATACCTTAGGAGCTATAAGTACTTCTTCTCCTCTAGTGAAAGCTCTTTGCTTTCCGTATTTTGAGAGGTGGTAGTACTGACAGAAACAAGAAAAACACTTAATAAACATGGCCTGTAACATGAACATCATACTAGCAATGAGTACTCGGTCATCTTCGCTACTGTGAAATTCATCTCTTCTATTGAACGAGCCGGCCGCGGTGGCCGAGCGGTTCTAGGCGTTTCAGTCCAGAACCGCGCGACTGCTACGGTCGCAGGTTCGAATCCTGCCTCTGGCATGGATGTGTGTGATGTCCTTCGGTTAGTTAGGTTTAAGTAGGTCTAAGTTCTAGGGGACTGGTGACCTCAGATGTTGATTCCCACAGTGCTCACAGCCATTCTTCTATTGGACTCGTAAGGTATGCACTTTAGAGCCCACGTTTACTGGAAACTTTTTTCTTGTTCCGGTCCATACTGCTGGATCTGAAAGTTTGTCGGAGGAGCTTTGGTTCACCCCGTATGTTTATTCTGAATATTACCATGTTTTCTAGAACTACAGGTTGTGCAGGACCTTCTTCACATTGTTATACACCGTCCGGATGGTTGATTGGTTGATTTGGGGGAGGGGACCATACAGCGAGGTCATCGGTCCCATCGGTTTAGGGAGGGAAGGGGAAGGAACTCGGTCGTGTCCTTTCAAAGGAACCATCCCGGCATTTGCCTGAAGTGATTTACGGAAGTCACGGAAAACTCAAATCAGGATGGCTGGACGCCGGTTTGAACCGTCGTCCTGCCTCTCGGTTACAGCGCCCGTCAAAAAGTTCCGAGATTGGTTTTATTTCTGCAATATAAGTGACGTCAGCGTAGTAACTACGGTGGCAGTTTGAGCGAACAACTGTAAACAACAGGTGTCCTGTCAGTGGTGAGTAGGCAGTGTTAAGTAGTGGACGTGCGGCCGTGGTGTGTCAACGTTGTTGTGTCAGAAACTGCAACGGTGCAACACCTCTACAACAAATATCAATACATTCTCCAGAATCTTTCGAAGAAGAGAAAAATGCGTGGAAAGTTTGTCCCACATGCCTTGACTCCCGAACAGAAACAACGACCCGTAGATGGCTGCCGCGACTTGACTGAAATGCAAAATCCGGGCAGTTTTTTTCTGGAAAAAGTCATCACTGTTGACGAAACGTGGTGTTATCAGTACCCACTTACCATAAACGAGCAAGTGCAGAAATTCACCTGGGAAGTCAATGGTTTGCGACATAACGGACATTCAAGCCAATGTGACGTGCAGGTTGAATAACATCTCAATAAAGGAATTTTCTGACAGTTCACGCGGACGCTATGTGCGTTGTACTCAACTGGGGGAAGACTATGCAAAACATCTGATACATTAAAACCACTACCTTAGCTTTCCTCTATTTTTTTAATAATACAGCCTCGAAACTTTTTGGTTTGACGGGCGTATATCTTGCCACCCGCATCGAAATGATGTTACTGTGAGGTTGGTTGGCGAGGTAACAAATAATGACGTTTGCAGATGAAATGATTTGTTAACTCGACAGTTAACTTCACAATAACACTATTTCGTTGGATGTGGGAAGATATGTAATAATGTCAAGATTATCCTATAGAGCTTAAAATCTTTAAGGATAGGATAATAACCATAGTGGACATATAATCTTTCTAGGCCTAATTTTCCTTCCAGTAACTGTTACTTAAAATATCTCTGCATTTTAAGAGACCTGAATGAAATACCCAATTAATATAGCACAATTAGGGCGAAACATGACTGCAATAGTTATTTTCATAATAGGCAGACCTGACTTACAATAATAACTAAACTTGCAACCACGGCTGCTGTTAGAGCTTCAAAAACGAACTATGTACAGTACCATAAGACTGATCCGATTTCACAAAACCATGCTTCCAAATGAATGCAGACGGAAACTTGGTACACGTATAGGACTAAAAAATTATTTATTTTCTAGAGGACCATCCGATTTTACAAGGTTTTATCTTTTTCAAGCATGCACGTACAATAGTGAGACAAGTTTTACAATTACCTGTAGGATCGAAGTTTCCATTTACCTTGCACAAATGGTCGATGTCTACAACAAATGTACAAACTCGTCCCATGCTTTTGCTGGCATGTATGGAGGAATTCCATTCACTGGTTTTGCTATGCGGCATCACAGTTCACTCAGAAATATTGGAGGGGGAGACACATAGACGGACTCGTTCACGGACACCCACAAAAACATCACGTATCTGGGGATCAGGGGATCTTGGCTGCCCAATGCGGGAATGCGAGATCCGTACGTTGTGGAAGGTGCAGTGCCGTAGGTTCGACGAATGTCACGCCGCCGGCCGAAGTGGCCGTGCGGTTAAAGGCGCTGCGGTCTGGAACCGCAAGACCGCTACGGTCGCAGGTTCGAATGCTGCCTCGGGCATGGATGTTTGTGATGTCCTTAGGTTAGTAAGGTTTAACTAGTTCTAAGTTCTAGGGGACTAATGACCTCAGCAGTTGAGTCCCATAGTGCTCAGAGCCATTTGAACCAATGTCACGCCGTACAGTTGTAGCTGATTTGCAGTTCTTGAAGCACAGAACGCCCTTTTTCTTTTTTTGAACCGGCAACTTACAGCTGGCGTCTTGCTAAATTTCTAGTTTCGATAAATAAGTTGGAATTAAAAAAAATGGTTTAAATGGCTCTGAGCGCTATGGGACTCAACTTCTGAGGTCATCAGTCCCCTAGAACTTAGAACTACTTAAACCTAACTAACCAAAGGACATTACACACATCCATGCCCGAGGCAGGATTCGAACCTGCGACCGTAGCGGTCGCGCGGTTCCAGATTGTAGCGCCTAGAACCGCTCGGCCACCCCGGCCGGCAGTTGGAATTCAACGTAGCTTTCTATACTCATTCATGTTGAGCGTATGGTACTGTAAAAACGCCTGAATTTTCATGAAACGCCCTATATAACTGGAGAACGGCCGCGACCGTCAAGCTCCAACCAAGAAAGGAAGACCAAAATTATTGATTAGAACCTGTTTCTTGTTATTCGTTTGTAACAGAAATTTTATAGAATGTACAGTAAGCCATGAAAAGCATGAGCATTTACGCTCCGATATGACTTCCATTTACATATCAGTATACTGTATAGTGTGCAGCTTTCAGTATGTGTTACGTGCTAGTAACAATACCACGCAAATGGCTCAGTCACCTAGGATGAGATTATCCTATTATTTTTTTTTCAGTTATAGCTTCCTCTGTTGTAGGAATACAGTTCACTGGATAGACAAAAATGTTATGGAGAATGGCATCTCATACTTCACGAATAGCGGTAAGAAGGGAAATATCGCTGGTTGTCTTTGTGGCTGGGTGCGAAGTCAGCGCTTCAAATGGTTCAAATGGCTCTGAGCAGTATGGCACTTAACTTCTGAGGTCATCAGTCCCCTAGAACGTAGAACTACTTAAACTTAACTAACCGAAGGACATCACACACATCCATGCCCGAGGCAGGATTCGAACCTGCGACCGTAGCGGTCACGCGATTCCAGACCGAAGCGCCTAGAACCGGCGGCTAAGTCAGCGCTTCGAAACGCCTCGCATATGTAATGGCCTTATGACATTCCATATTTCTTTTCCAGGGTTAGTCCCTTAGAAAAACTGGATTCGCCGCTCCTCCATGCCTTCGTGCGCGTAAAGCATGGAGCAGAGCACCACGGAGATGCTCAGCCAACTCTAGTGGCAGACAATGCAAGAGAGGCGTTCTGCTCACGGTGTACTTTACTGCTAAAGTTCCGAGAGCGTATGTTCGTAAAGGGATTCGCACCGCCGTCCCTCCCCATTTGAGACGATTGTCTTACATTGCGCCACCTCACTCGGTCATCCAAATACCCATCAAGTTTGCAACCGACAAAAACGCTGTTGCACTAATATTCTCCGAACCAGACGTTGAAGTTCTTTCTACGTATGGAATTATGTCTTGGCAAATAAACGTCGTAACGTCTTCCTTGCTGTGCCCCTTCTTTCGCCCATGCAAGCGCCGTCAATAGCTAACAACTTCATAAGAGTTTGAAGGGTGCGTAAACGGGTACACGTTCTTTCTTCCTAGAGGTCCTTCTCTGGTTCCCAGTAAGAACTAGATGAAAACATTTCCTGGGAATTATTATTTCAATGTTACTTCCACCCGACTAGGCAGTAGCTGAAAAATAGAGCAAAGTGAATCCCAACGGGAGCTAGTAAACAGTCTTTATTGTTGTCTGCTCTTCATTTCAGCAGAAGTGGGTACAGTCTCACGTGCGTGAGTCGAGGATGTGTTTCAAACTCAGTATATGTGCCCTATGTTGTTCTTACCTAAATTCAATATTGCTGTTGAGTGAAATACTAAATCCTGACACATTAATATATCATTTCCTTACTTCCACAACAGCATAACAAAAGAATTTATAACCTAATGATAGTGAGAGACAAACATGATGTGAAAACGCGACCATTTTGAAATATTTATTTTTTAAACCTTCCCTATACGTAAAACAAGCTAAATGCTTTTGACAAGTTTCGTCTCTAATGACTCCGACGTCGACAGGATACCCTTGCTTCCTCCCTGCCTCCCTCCCTTGACATGTTAGACGAATTTTTCAGAGTTAACTGGGCATAAAAGAAAGCGTTGTTTGGTTAGAATACACTGAGCCGGTGCACGGCCTGCAACCTTGGAGTGATGGAAGTGAAGAGAGCTGTTCAGGAAGTGTCTCCCTCGTCTGACTAATTAATTTAAGACGCGACTTCCCGCCAGGTCTGTGTGCATATTTCAACACCGTCTGAATGCCCTGTAATACTACCAGGTTATTACCAAATCAGTGATAGCAACCTAACTAACCTAAGGACATCACACACATTCATGCCCGAGGCAGGATTCGAACCTGCGACCATAGCAGCAACGCGGTTCCGGACTGAAGCGCCTAGAACCGCTAGGTCACAGCGGCTGGCTGGTGTATGAGGAAAGGAGCCTGTGATCACTAGAGGCATTTTGTTTCTTTATTTTACTTTTACATTTACATTTTCGTTTGTCCTATAGTCAAAGACCTCCACTAAACTATGAGCCATGTTCTAAAATAGTGCGGCTGGTCCCGGCGGAGGTTCGAGTCCTCCCTCGGGCGTGTGTGTGTGTGTGTGTGTGTGTGTGTGTGTGTGTGTGTGTGTGTGTGTGTGTACTTAGGATAATTTAGGTTAAGTAGTGTGTAAGCTTAGGGACTTATGTCCTTAGCAGTAAAGTCCCATAAGATTTCACAGACATTTGAACATTTGAACATTTTTCTAAAATAGTGTTTTGTTTTTCTCTACTAGATAGTGCAGCAGGTTATTAGCTCAAATGGTTCAAATGGCTCTGAACACTATGGGACTTAACATCTGAGGTCATCAGTCCCCTAGAACTTAGAACTACTTAAACATAACTAACCTAAGGACAGCACACACATCCATCTCCGAGGCAGGATTCGAACCTGCGATCGTAGCGGTCGCGTGGTTCCAGACTGAAGTGCCTAGAACCGCACGGCCACACCGGCCGGCCTGCAGCTTATTCCAAGGCCGTAACACAAGACGTACATGTCGTAATAATCCATATCACTCCAATTCATGATGGAAGTTTAAACCTGCGAAACACGTTGTGGTAATAAATAAACAATACTGTTAAAACTCATCTCTGTTTCATTCGGTTTACCGATGGTATTCTAATTCCGTCAGAGATAGCAAAGGACTTGAAAGATGAGTTGAACAGTTGAACCGAAAAATAGTTCAAATGGCTCTGAGCACTATGCGACTTAACTTCTGAGGTCATCAGTCGCCTAGAACTTAGACCTAGCCGGCCGAAGTGGCCGTGCGGTTAAAGGCGCTGCAGTCTGGAACCGCAAGACCGCTACGGTCGCAGGTTCGAATCCTGCCTCGGGCATGGATGTTTGTGATGTCCTTAGGTTAGTTAGGTTTAACTAGTTCTAAGTCCTAGGGGACTAATGACCTCAGCAGTTGAGTCCCATAGTGCTCAGAGCCATTTGAGCCAACTTAGAACAAATTAAACCTAACTAACCCAAGGACATCACACACATCCATGCCCGAGGCAGGATTCGAACCTGCAATCGTAGCGGTCGCGTGGTTCCAGACTGAAGCGCCTAGAACCGCTCGGCCACACCGGCCGGCTTGAACCGAATAGATACTGCCTTGAAAACAGGTTATAAAATGAACAAAAGTAAAAGAAGGGTAATGGACAGCAGGCAAATTAAATCAAGCGATTCTGAGGGAATTAGATTAAGAAATTATACACTAAAAGTAGTGGACGTATTTTCCTATCTGGACAGCAATGCAACTGAGAGTATACAAAATGCGAACTGGCAATAGGAACAAAAATATTTATGAAAAAGTAACTTCGAATATAAATTTAAGTACAAGGAAATCGTTTCTGAAGGTATTTGTCTCGAGAGTAGCCCTGTGCGGAAGTGAAGCGCGGACGATTAGCAGTTCAGGCGAGAAGAGAACAGAAGCTTTCGTAATGTGGTGCTGCAGAAGAACACTGAGGTTTAGGTGGGCAGATCGGATAACTAAAGAACACATATTGATTTGAAATGAGAAGAAAATGAATTTATCATAGAAACTGACTAAAAGAAGGGGTCGATTGAAAGGATATATTCTTAAGCATCAACTTGTCGTCAAATCTGATAATAGGAAAGGGAGACCAAAGCTCGACTACTGTAAGCTGGTTTAAATGGATGTATATTTCAGCAGTTAGGCACAGATGTAGAGATTTCCACAGGAAGAATAGCGTGGGAAGCTGCATGAAATTAGTATTCGGATTGAAGACGACAACAACAACAACAACAACTGATAGTGAGGTTGCATTTACACCTAAAGACAGATATAGATGTTCACAGAGCGCCGGAGAGTGAGCTGAAATGCCCCACCCAAAAAAAAGTGTAATTGCTCTGTTACTAAAATGTGTGTCTAACTTTGCTTTGAGTTGCTATCGCTAGGATGTCGGCGTAGCTAAACTTTACAGAATCAGTGACGAGTTTGTCGCAAGTGTACCCGTTACAGAAAATTAGAACTGAAACCGAGTCCTGAAGGAGACCGTTCTTTATCGTGTAGGATTTACTTCTAGTTTCTCCTACGTTAACTTTAAAAGAATTGTTGTTAAATATATTTTACGTTATTGCTGCGGTCTCTGAGCTTGTAACGGTTGATTTAGCTTATATGTTAATCCATCCAGCCATACAGTGCCTTACATTGCTGTGAGGTCAGTAAATATCACTGAGGTTTTCTTAGTGTTATGGAAGCCCACGTCCAAAACAATGTTAGGGCGAGAAATCGCACGCAATAGTTTCGAACTGCACGAAATCTTTCTTGGAGTAGGGGGTTATGACATCATTACTGGATATGTAGAAGTCTTTCCAGCATCTTGTAACAGTTGCTTAGTATCGTGACTGGAAGATAGTTCGCTGGGTCGTCTTTAGATTTTCCTGGTTTGAGAAAAGAAGTACACTACTGGCCATTAAAATTGCTACACCAAGAAGAAATGCAGATGATAAACGGGTATTCATTGGACAAATATATTATACTAGAACTGACATGTGATTACATTTTCACGCAATTTGGTGCATAGATCCTGAGAAATCAGTACCCGAACAACCACCTCTGGCCGTAATAACGGCCTTGATACGCCTAAGCATTGAGGCAAACAGAGCTTGGATGGCGTGTACAGGTACAGCCGCCCATGCAGCTTCAACACGATATCACAGTTCATCAAGAGTAGTGACTGGCGTATTGTGACGAGCCAGTTAGTCGGCCACCATTGACCAGACGTTTTCAATTAGTGAGAGATCTGGAGAATGTGTTGGCCAGGGCAGCAGTCGAACATTTTCTGTATCCAGAAAGGCCCGTACAGCTCCTGCAACATTGGGTCGTGAATTATCCTGCTGAAATGTAGGGTTTCGCAGGGATCGAATGAAGGGTAGAGCCACGGGTCGTAACACATCTGAAATGTAACGTCCACTGTTCAAAGTGCCGTCAGTGCAAACAAGAGGTGACGAGACGTGTAACCAATGGCACCCCATACTATCACGCCCGGTGATACGCCAGTATGGCGATGACGAATACACGCTTCCAATGTGCGTTCACCGCGATGTCGCCAAACATGGATGCGACCATCATGATGCTGTAAACAGAACCTGGATTCATCCGAAAAAATGACGTTTTGCCATTCGTGCACCCAGGTTCGTCGCTGAGTACACCATCGCAGCCGCTCCTGTCTGTGATGCAGCGTCAAGGGTAACCGCAGCGCCGGCCGGCGTGACCGATCGGTTCTAGGCGCTACAGTCTGGAACCGCGCGACCGCTACGGTTGCAGGTTCGAATCCTGCCTCGGGCATGGATGTGTGTTAGTTAGGTTTAAGTAGTTCTAAGTTCTAGGGGACTGATGACCTCAGAAGTTAAGTCCCATAGTGCTCAGAGTCATTTGAACCATTTTTTGGTAACCGCAGCCATGGTCTCCGAGCTAATAGTCCATGCTGCTGCAAACGTCGTCGAACTGTTCGTGCAGATGGTAGTTGTCTTGCAAACGTCCCCATCTGTTGACTCGTGGGGATCGAGATGTGGCTGCACGATCCGTTACAGCCATGCGGATAAGATGCCTGCCATCTCGACTGTAGTGATACGAGGCCGTTGGGATCCAGCACGGCGTTCCGTATTACCCTCCTGAACCCACCGATTCCGTATTCTGCTAACAGTCACTGAATCTCGACCAACGCGAGCAGCAATGTCGCGATACAATAAACCGTAATCGCGATAGGCTACAATCCGACCTTTATCAAAGTCAGAAACGTGATGGTACGCATTTCTCCTCCTTACACGAGGTATCACAACAACGTTTCACCAGGCAACGCCGGTCAACTGCTGTTTGTGTATGAGAAATCGGTTGGAAACTTTCCTCATGTCAGCACGGTGTTGGTGTCGCCCCCGCCGCCAACCTTGTGTGAATGCTCTGAAAAGCTAATCATTTGCATACCACAGCATCTTCTTCCTGTCGGTTAAATTTCGCATCTGTAGCACGTCATCTTCGTGGTGTAGCAATTTTAATCGCCAGTAGTGTAGTTTTTCCAGTTCGAAATTTCTGAGGGATTTTTTGCGCTGTCCAGTATTTCATTGTAAAACTGTAATAGCGATTGTCATTCTTTCCTTCCTAGTTGTTTAATGAACTCTGGAAATATACCATCCAGTCCGGTAGCTTTCCTATTTTTGAGGGATTTAATTATTACAAGTTCGTCCTCTGTGAAGGATAGGGAGAGATTAGGGTCTTCAATTTCTTGTCTCTTGTGCGTGAGTTATTCCTGTAACTAAAGATGTGAACCATAAGTCTTAAAATAGCGAGCGATAACACCCCTGCAGCGACACTATTGTTAATGAAGAATGCAGCTGAGTATCTCCTCTGGTATTGCATTGTTTATGTTTTCATAATGTTGGGATGCCAGTATTCCTCATCAGGCTACTACTTTTTTGGGTACGCAACAAATGCTCATTTTATTTAGGGTTCGGTGTACCTTCCAGACTGCGTCGTCATTTGTGTAAGACGCTGGCGCCGAGCACGGCTGCCGCGCGGGGCCGGGCGGAGCAGAGACGGCTGTGTATCACGCGAGGTCACTGACACCCAGTGTCACGCCTGTTATCAAGCCTCATCGCGCCCGCCCCTTATCGGCCCTACGCTCCCACATCAAACCGCAGTGTCCCATCGCTGCGCTGCCTTTTAGGATTAAATTACTTTTCGGTTCCTTTCTTTGGAGTATAAGAAACGCCACATGCCGAGAGAGTGGCCGAGGGCCGTGTAGCGAGCGGAACCTGTTACGACGCCGTGAGCTCGTAAAAGCCACCAGCCACTCATCGAAACATTTTCTTTCAGCGTCACTATCGCTGCCGCCTAAGCAGTACTTTACGCCTCCTTCGAGCCACATAGTTGTGGACCGGGTCATCCGAAAGTAACAGAAAAAGTGAATAGTCACTCAATCAAGTAGGCAAGGGCTCTACCAACTGAGCTACCCAAGCACGACTCACTCTGGAAGCATCCCCAAGGCTGTGGCAAAGCCATGTCTCCGCAATATCCTTTCTTTCAGGAGTGCTAGTTCTGCAAGGTTCGCAGGAGAGCTTCTGTAAAGTTTGGAACCTAGGAGAGAGGTACTGGTAGAAGTAAAGCTGTGAGGACAGGGTGTGAGTCGTGCTTGGATAGCTCAGTTCGTAGAGCACTTGCCCGCGAAAGGCAAAGGTCCCGAGTTCGAGTCTCGGTCCGGCACACAGTTTTAATCTGCCAGGAAATTTCATATCAGCGCACACTCCGCTGCCGAGTGAAAATCTCATTCCAGTCAATCAAGTAGTATTTCTTGGGAGATACGTGCCCAAAGCTGAGACTTTCTTATATCGTAAATATCTATTGGCGGAATAGGTACTTTTTCTGAGAAAACTGATGTTTGGGGCTATAAGCTGAACACTTACAAGTAAAAAAAAGGGGGACACAGAAATAGGATTTTATAAAGAACTCACAGTGCCTTTGCTGCCACATAATTGTGAGAATTGTTTAGAAATGGAAAGGAAAAGAGAACTATTACAACAGTGGAAGTAAAATTACTAAGATCGCCTGCTGGATTTACCCTTAGACATGCAATAAGAAACGGAAACATCATACGGGAATTAAAGCTATTTAATATAAATTAAAAGATAGAAGAACGAAACAGCAGGTGGTACAAACTCCTCTTACGTATGGAAGACGATAATGATGATAATGAAATGATGACGATGATGGTGATGATTACTTCTCCACTAACAGATAGCGTTTCAGTGTCGTCATTAGCTCTTATAATACCGTATACAATGATCATTTAGACTTACGATGAGACAACAGTGCTTCTCGTCCGTTCACACAACATTCAACAGGCGCTCCACACGATTTTCCCATTTACAACCGCTAAAGAATCTGATTAAATATCGAAATCAGCTGCAGGATTCTGACACCAATATCTGCAGGGAACTTTCCTCGTCATATGTTTTTTTCATCATTAAAAACTAGGATATTACTGTGTACGCTGGATCACGCTCTGGGGAACAATTTGTCATATATGGACGTGCCATATATTTTGTTACTTTTGAGTGACCTCTACTAGGTACCTAAACGGTGTGCAGCAATTGAAAGTCTTCGCCACATATTTGATTGGAAGCCTTCTCACTTTCCGATATACTTTGCCCGCTCTCCATCGTTTATTTGATGAGGTTTCATTATAAAATGAGCATTTTGAAATGATCGGAACAAAAAGAACGCAGCTGTAAGGAGAACTATTTATACAGCGAAGCCACCAGCGGGTGAAAATCTCCTACCGCGTACGCCTTCCATAACGAAGCTTACTAAGTTGTTAAAAATCAACTAAAGCGGGACATTCATGCCGCCGTTGAAGGCATAGTGGAGAAGCCAGCACACTGTTACGATAAAATTGTGACTTTCCACAATGCGAAGGTCGTGAAAGAATTATGAGAAAGCGTCTAAGTACGGCAGGCGATAGCGGGGCATTGTTAAGCGAAGGTCGCGGAGAGAACCCCAACTGTGCCTGAAGGAAACATTAAAGCGTCAAGCAAAGACGATAGCCACAGCAATTGTAATGCAAAGTACCCCATGAAAGTAAATAATTATATAACTGTACCTTGTTATGCACTAAGCCGTGAGTGAAACGGGGAAAACGTTTGGTATTTATGCTCTAGTTCTGAACATCAGTGGAGTGTGTAACTGTATGGTCGACACGGCAACGATTTGAATCCTTTAACCACTGCATTTCGAACGCTGTCACCACAAGGTGTGATTATGATACGTACTGTACTACTACTGCGGCGGCTGCTTGTCTAAGCATGGTGCTGTGTATCTATGTATGACACGTGCCAGTATATACTGTACTCCCGACCAGGAACAAGGGGCCGCCGAGGTTATGTTCCACATCCCACTGGCGGATCGCCATCAACGTCACTCCGCGAGACATTGCACAGACCTTTGTAATTCACGCAGGATATTGGCGCGAAGTTTGGTGATCAGAAAAATGACGTCACCACCTCTCGTCCCCTCGCTGGCCAAATACTAGAGGTAAAAATTTCTTCCGCAACCAATGTTACAGTACAGTATTAGTGGTGTTCCGTCTGACGCAGTCACGTCGATTAAATATCTAGGCATAATGTTGCAGGGCTATATGAAATGGAACGAGCACGTAAAGTCGGTATCGTAGTAGGGAAGGCGAAACATCGACTTGGATTTATTTGAAAAATTCTAGGAAAGTGTAGATCATCTATAAGGCAAACCGCGTATGGAACACAAACGCGACCCATTCTTTAATGTTGCTCGAGTGCTTGGGATCGCCATCTGATCGATTAAAGGAAGACGTCGAAGCAATTCGGCGACGTGCTGCTTAGATTTGTTACCGGTAGTTTCAATCAACCCGCAAATATTACGGAGATGCTTCGAGAATTCAAATGGGAATTTCTGGCGACAAGACGATGTTCTCTTCGCGAGTGTATAAAAACATTGCTGTAAACTTTTGCGCCCCTAGTATCGGCATCGATGTTAACGTTGGCGTCAACGTATCCCGCACGATGTCTGAGAATTATGCATGATATTATCGTATCATCTAAGCACACAGGCTATACAACAAAAAGCCGTGTGCCGTGCCAGGTACGTCACTGAAGTAGTTGTTGTTGTTGTTGTCTTCAGTCCTGAGACTGGTTTGATGCAGCTCTCCATGCTACTCTATCCTGTGCAAGCTTCTTCATCTCCCAGTACCTACTGCAACCTACATCCTTCTGAATCTGCTTAGTGTATTCATCTCTTGGTCTCCCTCTACGATTTTTACCCTCCACGCTGCCCTCCAATGCTAAATTTGTGATCCCTTGATGCCTCAAAACATGTCCTACCAACCGATCCCTTCCTCTAGTCAAGTTGTGCCACAAACTTCTCTTCTCCCCAATCCTATTCAATACCTCCTCATTAGTTACGTGATCTACCCACCTTATCTTCAGCATTCTTCTGTAGCACCACATTTCGAAATCTTCTATTCTCTTCTTGTCCAAACTGGTTATCGTCCATGTTTCACTTCCATACATGGCTACACTCCATACAAATACTTTCAGAAACGATTTCCTGACACTTAAATCTATACTCGATGTTAACAAATTTCTCTTCTTCAGAAACGATTTCCTTGCCATTGCCAGTCTACATTTTATATCCTCTCTACTTCGACCATCATCAGTTATTTTACTCCCTAAATAGCAAAACTCCTTTACTACTTTAAGTGCCTCATTTCCTAATCTAATCCCCTCAGCATCACCCGATTTAATTTGACTACATTCCATTATCCTCGTTTTGCTTTTGTTGATGTTCATCTTATATCCTCCTTTCAAGACACTGTCCATTCCGTTCAACTGCTCTTCCAAGTCCTTTGCTGTCTCTTACAGAATTACAATGTCACTGAAGTATCGAAAGTTTATTAGCACGGTTTAAAATAGCATCGAGCTCACTGGAGACGGAACATAAGCACAGTCGGAATGATGTTGTCGTTGTTAGGCCTTCATTTCGAAGACTCGTTTGATATAACTTTCTACGCTAGTCTATCCCGTGTAGACTCTTCTTCTCTGCACAACTACTGCATCCTTCATCCATCTGAAGCTGCCAAATGCGCTCAAACCTCGATCTTCCTCTATAATTCTTACCCCCCACACATGCCTCCATTACGAAATTTACAGTTCTCTGATTCTTCAGAATGTGTCCTATCAACTGCCCCTTTTTTTAGTCACATTATGCTATAAATTTATTTTTCCCCCAATTCGATTCAGTACATCTTCGTTAGTTCTCCAATCTAGTCATCTAACCTTCAGCATCACATTTCAGTAGCTCGTATTCTGTTCTTGTCTGAACTGTTTCACTTCCGTAAGAGGCTACTCTCCAGACTTATACCTTCAGGAAAAAAATCCTAACATTTAAATTTATATTCAATGTTAACACATTTCTCTTTTTTCAGAAATGCTTTTCTTACTGTTGCCAGTCACCATTTCATATCCTCTCTACTTTAGATATCGTCAGTTACTTTGCTGCACAAATAGAGATACTCATTTAATGCGTCATTTACTAATCTAATTCCCTGGGCATGCTCTGATTTACTTTGAATACATTCCATAACCCCTGTTTTACTTTTGTTGATGTTCACTGGTTTTCAAGACACTATCCATTCCCTTCAATTTCTCTAGAAAACGCTTTGCCGTCTCTGACGGAATTACATTGTGATTGGCAAACCTCAAAGTTTTAATTTCTTCTCTCTTAACTTTAATTCCCTTGCCAAATTTCTCCTCGGTTTCCTTTACAGCTTGCTGAACGTAGTGATGAAATAATATGGGGGATGTTTCCAGAATGAAGTTTTCACTGTGCAGTGGAGTGTGCGTTGATATGAAGCTTTCTGGTGATTAGAACTGTGGACTGAATTTTCTCATTTTCAGAAGACAGAAGGAGCGATCTGTTTTACTTGGGAAAAATATTCTACATCCAAGATAACATATTTTTTTTCGTTTAAAACAATGAATTTCGACAGACACTGCTGTATCTTCAGGTTTTTAAAAATCTTTTTGTTATGGAATGTTTTAATTCCAATTTAAGATGAACACTTTGCATAACAAAAACACTTTTAAAACAGTGTGCCGGACCGACTCTGGAACTCGGGACCTTTGATTTGCGCGAACAAGTGAGGTACTAGCGGAAGTAAAGCTGTGATCACCGGTCGTCACTCCTGGCTGGTTAGTTTAGTTGTTAGAGCGATTGCCGCGAAATGTAAGGTCCCGAGTTCCAGTCTCTGTCCACCACACAGTTTTAATCTGCCTGAAAGTTTCAACATGGCGAATATTCTACAATGCTGTTTCGCTCCTTTATCAACTACTGCCACCCTTTCATGTCCTTCGACTTTCATAACTGCAGTCTGGTTTCTGTACGAGGTATAGAAATTTCGCTCCCTGCATTTCAAACCTGCAACCTTCAGATTTCAAACTCTTATCCAGTCAAACTTTATCTACCAGAAAATCGTTTGACATGACTGTAATCTGGTCCTTTGGCGGGATAACTCCCCTTATCTATTACAGAATTTATCAAAAGGACCCCCTGCTAACAGATTGAAATTATTTGACTCACAAGGGGAGGCCACGACGTTTGGAACGCGGATTTACTGCAAACTTCGCGCACTCGTAGTACTCAATGAGGATAACAAAATCAAAATGTGTAAGCAGTAGCGCGTACTTCTCAAGCGTTATTGAGAAAATCGCAAGATAATTTCGGTCGTCAAATATAACATGTCCGTGGCCATTTTCACCAGGAAGCGGCGGCAGCCGAGTGGTTAGCGTTCAAGCCCTGTAATCACTGGGATCGATGGATCGAGTCCCGCTCGTCAGTTTTTTTTAATTTCTAACACAGTAATTTTCTTTACTATTTACATTACAATTGATATAATGGGAAAAATACGTGTAATCGGATGAATTTTTATTCAATTTACAATTTTATTTGGCAGTATACAAATTTTTATTATCACAAATAATATAATATTTATGACTATCGACTAATTAACGACCAAACGCATAAAGTGATACTGAAAATGTATGCTTGTCCGTGATCTGAGAAATCCCTTATACCTGGAAGGAGCCCTAAATGACTTGTTACCTCCAAGTTTTGACCGACACAGACTGCTTTCGAAAGATGTACAATTAATCGTCGCTTTCGACATTACGAGTACTAGTTGCAAGATGGTATTTTTCGTGAAAACATGGAAACATAAACGGCACCAGCTGAATAAATGCTATGTTTCCGCATACGTAAGGTCTTTTGAGGTTTTCCGTGGAAAAACACGTCTTTAACATGTTCAACAACCTCTCTTTCAGACGATAATTTGGAAACAAACCGTGCATAACGCAGCATTTTCTTAAATATCGGCGCCGATAATTGATCATGCAGTTTCGACTGTATTTTAATAGTGTCTTCACGAGAAGCAATTTCTTGTTCTCTTTTGATTAAATACGAACGGTTTTGAAGACACGAACAAGCATACATTTTCAGTATCACTTTATGCGTTTGGTCGTTTACTAGTCGATAGTTATGAATATTATATTATTTATGATGACAAAAATTTGTAGGCTGCCAAATAGCACTGTAAATTTAATAAAAGTTCATCCGATTACACGTACTTTTACCATTATATCAATTGTAATATAAATTGTAAAGAAAATTATTGTGTTAGAAAAAAAAAACTGACGAACGGGACTCGATTCATCGATCCAGTGATTACGGGGCTTGAATGCTAATCACTCGGCTGCCACCGCTTCATGGTAAAAATGGCCACGCACAGGTATATATTTGACGACCGAAATTATCTTGCGATTTTCTCAATAACACTTGAGAAGTACACGCTACTGCTTACACATTTTGTGGTCCTCATGGAGTACTACGAGTGTACGAAGTTCGCAGTAAATCCGCGTTCCAAACGTCCCTTGTCAGTACTCTTAACACGAAGCGTAAACGGTAAATGAAGGTCATCAACGTAGAGATTGACTAACGTCGGGGTTAACCTACAACTCTGTCTCACTCTCTTCTCATTTAACTAAAGTAGGATGTAGAAAGAAATCGGCTTGGCCTTGTTGAAGGAACCTCAGGAATTCTTTGTAGTAATTTACGAAACCCATGAAAAACAGTAATCCGGTATGGCCGGTCGAGGATGTGATCCCTGCTCTTCCCGAATAAGAGTCCAGAGTGTTAATCAGCGCCGTAGCTTGCTCGCTCCGAACCGGTGGGAGCCGGTGGTCAGCCAAGTGGGCGCCTCTCTCAAAGCGGTTGTGAGCTGGCCGCCGCGCGGCCAAAGACGTCACCGTCTCCTCTGCGTGGCTGCCATACTTGTCTGCTCCTGCTGCTAGAGAACGTACTGCCATTTCCGATTTAGAGCGCCCAAACATTAATCAAGCCCGATCCGCACATAACAGAAAGCAAATGGCCGTTGTGGTAGACGTCATAAGTGCAAGCAACAACACTAAATGTATAATATCTTGATGTCGGAATATAAGAATAAATGTCGCGACGTCTGAAGCTTTCAGTTGAAAACCCTGCCTGCACGTTGGCAGGAAATTCAAGGTTCAACAGATCAAAGGTATTTGTGAAACGCACCTTTAAGATTTTGACTGCCCACCATCAAAAGAATCAGATCTGCCCATTAGTTAGGTTTATCTACACTGAAAAAATATCGATCTCCTACTGTTCTGGTGGATGACATCAGACCTTATTGACAGGAAAGGTGGTTTCTGTGTAGGTATTACCAAACTATGTTCATGTCAGAGCGTTAATTTTCCGTTTTTACGTCCGTTACCAACGGGGCACGTAATTCTACGCTGCTGTCCACTTCATTTTGAAACACGTAATTGTCATACACAAAATGAGGGGTGACAATTTGCTCACATTCTGAACGAGTTGGTTTTAAGTTCCTGTTCTACTCAGTGTTTTTCAGTACTACATCTGTGCTTTTGTCGACGCCACGGTAGAATCCATTTTTCATTCCTGTCAAATTTAACTCCATTTCAGTATCACATTAAATCATAAAGAATACAAATTGTAAAAAAGTCGAATGAGTCGTACAGTTTTTGTTAACATTTCCATTCAAATTTTCGTTGCCTCCATAATGCGTTAACTTGCACGCAGAGGGACAGGGATATGAGGTACACCCAAATCAAATCCACACACCACATTAACGACTGTTGATCGTACACACAGTCGTTACGCGATTACCGAACTAATTCCCATCGCCGCCTCTGATACACGATACATAAACAGTTACAATATGAAAACACACAGATCAGATTTACACCCTTCGCATCTATAAGGTGTACATCGTACGCGATCTGGAATGTCAAAGTGACATTGCAGTATTGGGAAGAGCTCACGGCTATAGAAAATACGTTTCAGATCCACTATGAGTAAATACTAATTAATACTGAACTTCGCGAATGTAATTCCACGCCAGAAGAAAAGAGAAAGAAAGAAGGGACCTCAACCTTGTGACCTAACTAAACTTTATTTACTACATATCCACTGTGTGTGGGCTCTTTTTACTTTATTTGTGTCACTATTTATTTATTTATTTACTTATCGTATGGCATTACTACAAATCTCATTAATGAACATAAACTAAGAATAACATGACATCTCATTGAATCGGGTGTACTCATTGAATCGGGTGTACTGCCGGTGGTCTGCGTTTTTCTAAAACAATATTTCGACGCCGTACCTCGGCGTCTTCATCAGGTGCTTCCTGTGACTGCATAAAATGCAAAAAAATATCTAGGCTACAAATATAGTTAACTGAACTATCAGTCGTATTCAGGAAGTCTTCAAATTGTCTCGTGCAGGCTCTAAGTGAACATGTATGCGCCAAATGCTGGATTATCTGCCCCTCTGCTCCACAGTCACACTTTGGAGTAGCGTTTAGTTCCCATTTACTCAGTGAGTGCGCACATCTACCAAGGGTGGTTCTGACTGGCTTTAGAATCATCCAGGATTTTCTTGGGAGGTCAAAGCCAGTCGGTTTTTTCAGAGAAACATCGAAATTTCATGAGATCCGCAGTCACAGTGTCTTCTCAGACTTTATTCCATTATTGCACAATATCTAAGTTGTTATTTTCTAAACGTATAGCGTCCACCAATGATGGTTTTATGGTTTTCTAGAATGGAGTTTAGTATATACACTTATAAGGAAACTACTGAGAGCGTTCTACATTTTCGTGGTTTGAGTGCTGGATTGACTTGAACAAAAAATATCCATGATAAAGTTTTGTCCAGCATTACGCGGTTTCTTCAGCAACTTGCCAGTGTCCTGATGACGTTATTTTTGCGGAGAGTGGCCTGTTAGAGCTAGACAACAGAGTGGGCACTGTTTTTCTTCCGAGTTGCTCGGCCCAGCGTAGTCGCTGACCTGGACGGATCGATAATTTATAGCTGCTGAGTACGGTCACGCAACTGTTTGCGTGATTTGTGAAAGACTTGGTACTTCTAACTGTGCTGTTGTGGGGATATGACTGCAAAGCAGCCGCACACAGGTCATCCACGCTCTTAACAAGGTGTAGAACAATAGCAAGGAAACAGAAAACGCAGTGTGGCCTGTAGGTCATTTGAGGTCGCGAAAAAATCGCAAAGCATTTTAGCGGTTGCCCGAACGAGAGGTGTGTGTGGTAACAAAGTAACAAGAAATGTTAAAAACCGTCGAAAATAATCAAATGATAGAAGCCAGAAGAGCCTTGCAAGTGCAATTAGAAGGAGAAAGTACTAATGAGAATAGAGCTTCGTTTTTAAAGCCACTAGCGTACCACTGATAGTGTATTATGGTAACAGAGATGTTGGTTATCGAACTTCCGTTGTAATCTTCGGATAACATCTAAAATAAATAGATGGATTTAGACGAGACATTAGTGAGACGAGGGTATAAACGTAATAGTATGAAGACAAATACCCTTTCAGGTGTAGTTTTGGCCACATACCACATATGTAATAGTATAAAGACAAATACCCTTTCAGGTGTAGTTTTGGCCACATACCACATATGTTTATGAAGATGACAGTGCTTTTGTCTCCGAACAACGATGCTAGCCAACCAAACATTCTAAAGATCAAAAAGGTAAACTAGGTACGAAACTGTACTGATACGGGAGAGGGGGGGGGGGCACTTAAAAATCCCTGTTAGATCATCCTAATTAAGATTTTCAGTACTTTCCCATAATCATTTTTTGTAGACGCCTGTATATTTTCTTCAACATGTCCGTGTTCGAACCATTTCCCTGATCATGTCCGGCCAATGCTTGCGATATAATATTATGTCCGAAAAAAAACTCTGTTTTTGGATGTCGTAGGCAGATGAAATGATGAACATCAAGGAGGTAAAGCCGAGATTGGGTTCTGCAGAGTGTTTAACAACGGTCAGGCTTCGTCCAATTACTGCAAAAGTTGTCTAAGTTGTCTTGAAATTCGTGTGTATTGCTCAGTATACAATGTAATTCGGTTTCTACGCAGATGTTTCTTACTTTGCCATTATTTTGAAAACTTATGCCTGGTGAACCTGAAAGCTACCGACAAAATTTCGGAGATTATTCAGGGATATTTTCTGATTATTTTGGTATAAGAGACGCGTGGGCTCCAGTGACTCATATTGTGCGATACTACGGTAGGTAACTAAATATCACGATTAACACCGCATCTATAGTGAGGTCGTGATAGACAGAACAGTAGCTCATATTACAAAGGACTCTGGGAAGAGACAGCTCTAGCCTTAGGGCAACCTGGAGTGCACGTATTTAAAGTGTTTAGCGAGACCATAGAGAAGCTGGATCACAGTGTCGGAAGGGGGATTCTAACAAGTCTCCTCCCGAATGCGTGTACGCCACAGTGCCACCTTGCTCAGTTAGAAAAACGAGTAAACTTGTTAGACCATATCAAATCAATGGGGTGCTACTACTGGAGATATTATTGACCTGTGTCTTCCGAGTACTGAATATTTCTCAGACATTTTGAGGTATTTCTTCTGATAGTAATCTCAGAGAGATGGTCATTTGCAGCATTTTGTAACCTTAAAAACCATTTAGAACCACCTAATTGTCATAAATACCTCTATCATTTGCCTTAAATGATAAACTCATCCGTATGAAAATGAGAGCAATTTTGGAGAGTTTCACTGACAGAATTCAGCTGAGTAACAACTTTCCCTTGCTCCTGTGTTTCGAATAGTTTTTTACTCTTTATCTTGTAGTGAACCGACTTTGCAAGATGATGATGTATAAGAAACTCTTCGACACGTCGGAAGGAAGACTAGGGTTTAACGTCCCGTGGAAAACGAAGTGCCGGCCGCGGTGGTCTAGCGGTTCTAGGCGCTCAGTCCGGAACCGTGCGACTGCTACGGTCGCAGGTTCGAATCCTGCCTCGGGCATGGATGTGTGTGATGTCCTTAGGTTAGTTAGGTTTAAGTAGTTCTAAGTTCTAGGGGACTTATGACCACAGATGTTGAGTCCCGTAGTGCTCAGAGCCATTTTTTTGAAAACGAAGTCATGAGGTACGTGCCACAGCTTAAGATTAGGAAAGATGGGGAAGAATATCGGCCGTACCCTTTCAAAGGAACCATTCTGGTATTCGCCTTAAGTGATTTAGGCAAAACTCGGAAAACCTACATCTGGATAGCTGGACAGGGATTTGAACCACCACCCTCCGGAATACAGGTCCATTGTCTTACCAGTGCTCCACATCTCTCGGTCGTCGTTGAAACGGGACAAAGCTGTCAGATGTCTGATAACGTGTAATAAGATTTCGTCAGCTAAGGGCTTCGTTACCCACCTCCTTAACATGGATCTTAATTTGTTTCCGCTTTTTTTTAAAGTCTCGTTCACTAAGAAAGTTATTTCGTTTACTATTCATGCATATGCAAAGGGACACCACGAATAGCCGGCCGCTGTGACCGAGCGGTTCTAGACGCTTCAGTCCGCAAACGCGCTGCTGCTCCGATCGCAGGTTCGAATCCTGCCTCGGGCATGGATGTGTGTGATGTCCTTAGGTTAAGCCGGCTGTGGTGGCCACGCGGCTCTAGGCGCTTCAGTCTGGAACCGCGCGACCGGTACGGTCACAGGTTCGAATCCTGCCTCGGGCATGGATGTGTGTGATATTCTTAGCTTAGTTAGGTTTAAGTAGTTCTAAGTTCTAGGGGACTGATGACCTCAGATGTTAAGGCCCATAGTGCTCAGAGCCATTTGAACCATTTGAAAAGATCAAGCTCCTCCCGCGAGGAACTTGCTAATGTGAAACACATTGGCCGGCCGAAGTGGCCGTGCGGTTAAAGGCGCTGCAGTCTGGAACCGCTACGGTCGCAGGTTCGAATCCTGCCTCGGGCATGGATGTTTGTGATGTCCTTAGGTTAGTTAGGTTTAACTAGTTCTAAGTTCTAGGGGACTAATGACCTCAGCAGTTGAGTCCCATAGTGCTCAGAGCCATTTGAACCATTTTTTTTGAAACACATTGTTCTCCAGAAATGTGGGTTTAGAATGCGCTTTGTTCAGTATCGATACCAGAAATAACTAACCTTCACTACGCAGTAAGAGACTGCAACACGTGATGCGAAATCGGCAGAGCATCTAACAGGATCTCCAGTAAGCTGTTGTTGGAGCACACAGAAGGGCGCCGCAGTGTACCATGAAGCTCATCGAGTCTCGATGTTAAGGAAGCAAAGAATGCAGTATGTGACGAGGAGTAGAGTGCGGAGAAAGAAGTGTGTGAAGAAAATGATAAGTAAAGTATCGTATGGTATTGTATTGTATGTTAACCAGGGACCTAGAAACGAGGGAGAGTCTCCGTCCCCGCCACAGCCGCAGTGGTCCACAACCCCACTACGACTTCTGCAGTCCACTTGACCCCTCCGCCGCCCCACACCGAACCCAGGGTTATTGTGCGGTTCGGCCCCCGGTGGACCCCCCAGGGAACGTCTCACACCAGAAGAATGTAACCCCTATGTTTGCGTGGTAGAGTAATGGTTGTGTACGTGTACGTGGAGAACTTGTTCGCGCAGCAATCGCCGACATAGTGTAGCTGAGGCGGAATAAGGGGAACCAGTCCACATTCGCCAAGGCAGATGGAAAACCGCCTAAAAACCATCCACAGACTTGCCGGTTCACGGCCAACCGCGCGCGCATCCAAATCGTATGGTATGGTTAGCTGGGAGATCACAAGGGGCAGGTTCAGCCGCCGAATTTGAAAGGAGTTTCTTCCTCCGCGCACATTGGCCACTTTCCTTGCGGATATGTGAGAGTTGCGTCTTGTTTGTTTTTACCCGACAACGATACTATTGCACATGGTCTCCAGTGGCCATTATCGGAAACATCCAGTGACGTTACAGTAAACAACTACAGTGATGATTAAGGAAAATAGTTCATATTGTGAATGATGTCAAGATAGTTGCGCGTGATTCTGCCTGTTCTGGTGAAAATGACGATAAAAATTGACGTTAAGCCGAGCAAAGCGCCTTCACGCTCAGATGCAGTAATGTTGTGGTCGACTAATAGATGAGTCTGACCGATGTGTCGGTAGTGTAGTAGTATGTTTGTGTTGTATGATGATGGTGATAAGGAAGAGGGGCGAAACCCGTGCTCTCACGTAGCGCTCTCCTCTCGATAGCACGGAGGGGGAGAGGGGGGAGGGGGCGAGATAAACGTCCCCATCCGACTGACGGATCACCATCAACAGTGTGTCACATGCCTTCACTTCATGAGATACTGCGGAGGGGTATGAAATTTAATGCAAGACATTGGCACAAAGTCTAGTGATCAGAAACTTCACGCCACCACCTCTCCTCCCCTTGCCGGCCAAATACTAGCACTGGTAATTTCATCTACCACCGGGATTCGAACTGGCTTACCTCAGAGCCGAGCGCCACAGCACAAGTGTGCATTAACAACCTCGCCTACAAAGACGGGTCAAAAAAGCAATGATTCCAGTTTACGAAACGCTGTCGCAAGAAACGGTGAGCATCAGTCAAAAATCACCCGACAGCAGACAACTTGCGAACAAACACACCGTAGTCACTTAAAACTACTTGATATTTTTTAAAGAGGCTCTAAGACTTGACATATAGGTAAAAGTAAGTCAGTTTCTCATTTAATTCTAGGTGTATTAGTCACTAACCTGGCACCATTTTACTTATTAGAACAGAGACGAACTGTTCCCATAGGGGTAGTGAAGACTCTAGTGGCTAAGAGGCTAGGTGAAACATGAGGAACAGTTTAGCGGAGCATTACCATACTGATAGATTACATCACAGGTTAGTTGTAGGCAGAGTCCTAGACGCGAAATTTATAGGGACTTCAGAAAGTAAGTTACACATGTCGTCTTACGCTATGACAATTGCATAAGAAGAGTGGCGCATTGTCAGAAGAGTGTAGTCCGCCTTCATAGCTGAGTGGTCAGCGCCGCAGAATGCCATGCGAGAAACTCGTGTTCGATTCCCCGCCGGGTCGGAGATTTTCTCCGCTTAGGGACTGGTTGTTGTGGTGTGTACATCATCATATCATCTTCACCGACACGCAAGTCACCGGCGTGGCGTCAACCTGACGGGAAGCCGTAGGCCCACGACATTTATAGAAGAGGGTACATGTTCCAGGTCTCCAGCAGGCACAATTATGTTGCGTTACGGATAACAGGGGCATCACTGTGCAGGAGTGAAATTGTGTGGCAGTGGGAAAATACTTGAGAGTCTAAGTACTCGTGACAGAACAGTTCTTGAGGGCAAAACGTCTAACGTAAGCTGCACACAGGCTCACCGTGAAATACTGCCGTTATATGGACCAAATGCAATGTCGCGTCCATCCGTAGTGAAAATGTGCCAAGAATTTCACCAAGGCCAAGAGACGCGGGTGATGTTGGTCGGGAAGGAAGGCCGCCAACATCGAACACAGACGACATTTTCCAAGCAGTCGAGGACGATCACCTGGGGGATAAGAGATTTTCCAGCGATGAAGACGTTCACACAGCGGTCCTCAAACAGCTCCGTACCAAGCAGAGGATTTCTATCGTCATACAACTGAACGATTGGTAGAAGGTTCCGACCGTAGTTTACAGACACTAGGTCAATATGTTGAAAAATATTGTCGTGTATCTGCGTCACATTGAAGTGTAGTGTAGCAGTCAGTAAAACTGCCTTATCGCGCTATAATAATGTGTAACTTACTTTTTGAAGTTCCCTTGTACATTCCAAGGCACCATCCTATCAGGGTGTCCCTGAATTCGCTCCATGTCTATTGTCATACCTACTTGGTAAGGATTCCAAAAACTGTGTACGCAGCTCGTGGTCTCGTGGAGCCGTCACAGTGGCTCAGCGTGTTCGGTCAGGGGACTGACCACCTTCTATAGAAAAAAAAAAAAAAAAAAAAAACTAAGTATGTCCTCACTGACAGAATTTGAAATATGTCGTGCGGCATCTATAAAGAACCCCTGACGACATAAAGACGAAGAAACAGATCGAAAAAAAGAAGACAAAAAAGAAGTGGTTAGCTTCGCCGCCTCTAGCTCGCGGGGCCCCGGGTTCGATTCCCGACCGGGTCGAAGATTTTTCTGCGCACGGGCACTGGGTACTTTTGTTGTTCTATTCATTTCATATCACGTCTTCTTCGTCGAGACTCGCGTCGCTGAAGTGGTGTCAAATAGAAAGACTTGCAACAGGCGTCCAACAACCCCGGCCAGTAATGCCATATGGTTGCTTCGTTTCCAAATACTGCAAAAATACTGCAGAACTGGAGGTACAAGTGCTTTGTATGCAATGTTCTTTACGGCTGCATCGCATTTTCCCTGAATTTTCCCAACAAATGTACGTCTTCCATTCCCATTTCCTAATGCTAATTTTACGCGAACGTCCCATTTCATATCGCTTCTTAGTTTTAGGCCTAAATACTTATACGTTACATTGTGCTCAAGATGTTCACCAATAATCTCGTAACCAGATACTATCGGGTTCTTTCTCTTTGTCATATACTTTATCTTACAGTTATCAACATTTCTTGCCTCTTGTAAACAAGAACGAAAAAATCTGTCATTAACACGTAGAGCAAAAAGAACAAAATTTTCATTGTAGAAGTTTTCAGCCTTCTCTGTAACCATTCCTTCTACATCTGCATCTATATCTACATCATTACTCTGCAACTCACATTTAAGTGCTTGGCAGGGGGTTCATCGAACCACAATCATACTATCTCTCTACCATTCCACTCCCGAACAGCGCGCGGGAAAAACGAACACCTAAACCTTTCTGTTCGAGCTCTGATTTCTCTTATTTTATTTTGATGATCATTCCTACCTATGTAGGTTGGGCTCAACAAAATATTTTCGTATTCGGAAGAGAAAGCTGGTGACTGAAATTTCGTAAATAGATCTCGCCGCGACGAAAAACGTCTTTGCTTTAATGACTTCCATCCCAACTCGCGTATCATATCTGCCACACTCTCTCCCCTATTACGTGATAATACAAAATCGAGCTGCCCTTTTTTTTTTTACACCCTTTCGATGTCCTCCGTCAATCCCACCTGGTAAGGATCTCACACCACGCAGCAATATTCTAAGAGAGGACGAACAAGTGTAGTGTAAGCTGTCTCTTTAGTGGACTTGTTGCATCTTCTAAGTGTCCTGCCAATTAAACGCAACCTTTGGCTCGCCTTCCCCACAATATTATCTATGTGGTCTTTCCAACTGAAGTTGTTCGTAATTTAAAAAAAAAATGGTTCAAATGGCTCTCAGCACTATGGGACTTAACATCTATGGTCATCAGTCCCCTAGAACTTTGAACTACTTAAACCTAACTAACCTAAGGACAGCACACAACACCCAGTCATCACGAGGCAAAGAAAATCCCAGACCCCGCCGGGAATCGAACCCGGGAACCCGGGCGTGGGAAGCGAGAACGCTACCGCACGACCACGAGCTGCGAACCGTAATTTTAACACCCAGGTACGTAGTTGAATTGACAGCCTTGAGAATTGTACTATTTGTCAAGTAATCGAATTCCAACGAATTTCTTTTGGAACTCATGTGGATCACCTCACACTTTTCGTTATTTAGCGTCAACTGCCACCTGCCACACCATACAGCAATCTTTTCTAAATCGCTTTGCAACTGATACTGGTCTTCGGATGACCTTACTAGACCGTAAATTGCAGCATCATCTGCGAACAACCTAAGAGAACTGCTCAGATTGTCACCCAGGTCGTTTATATAGATCAGGAACAGCAGAGGTCCCAGGACGCTTCCCTGGGGAAAACCTGATATCACTTCAGTTTTACTCGATGATTTGCCGTCTATTACTACGAACTGCGACCTTCCTGACAGGAAATCACGAATCCAGTCGCACAACTGAGACGATACCCCTTAGGCCCGCAGCTTGATTAGAAGTCGCTTGTGAGCAACGGTGTCAAAAGCTTTCCGGAAATCTAGAAATACGGAATCAACTTGAGATCCCCTGTCGATAGCGGCCATTACTTCGTGCGAATAAAGAGCTAGCTGCGTTGCACAAGAACGACACCTATCGCCATACAGCAGCAACAGAGTCTCATAATGCAACTTTTTCTCACTGAAGGTTTGACATCTGGCCTTGAGTGCAAGCACAGAAAATTGCATCTCTTGCAGCTATAGGTGCTCATTCTGTAGCATCCTAACTAATTTCAGACAAGAGCTTATTGGTGATTGTAACCACATGTTGTAAAATCGTCCTGTAAATTTTGATACAAGTGGGTGGTTCGTGAAGGAGCTGGCTTTATGGAGACGGGGAATCGGCAGAAAACAAACGACGGTGCGCAGGTTTTTCGCACGAGGTTGTGGGGCGGCACTTAACACCAAATTGCGGCAGACTGCCGTCATACGAGGCGCGCGTGCTTCACAGCCGGCAATTAGAGGCGGCAGTCGCTGCAGTGCAAGAAGCGCCCGGCCGGCCGTCGCTCAGTGGTATAGCTGTGGGCCTGGAGCAGACGTACCGGCGATGTCGCCGGGAGGAATCACATCAATTCCTTAGAGTTTTCTGCCATTAACGTGGAAGAGCTGCGTGCTTCGTCACGGAGTTGTTTAACACGTTCGGGCCGGCGTGTACGACTGGTGGCTCACGCTCGAATCTACTAATTATGCTACCAGCAATACACTATCGTATGACCTATTACACAACGGCAGGTTCGAATCCTGCCTCGGGCATGGATGTGTGTGATGTCCTTAGGTTAGCTAGGTTTAAGTAGTTCTAAGTTCTAGGGGACTGATGACCTTAGAAGTTGAGTCCCATAGTGCTCAGAGCCATTTGAACCATTTTTTGAACGCAACAGCACAGTCGTTGAGGAAACACTGTTCGTAGCACCTTGCGTAATCTGAATGGTCAGCTGCTCGATAGTTGCAAATGTGTTCGCCCATTCACGTCTCCGCACCCATTGTTTACCGGTCTCATATATGGCCCATGGTGCACCACAACTGCCTAAGTGTAGGTTTTGGATAGCGCCACTTTTCCATGCACGGTAAGACACACGAACAGTATACAAACTTAACCTTTTCGGAAATGCTTCCACCGTTGGCCCAAAAACCAATAATCATGCCATTTTGGACGTCAGATAAATCGCTCCGTTCCCTTATTACAACAGCTGTACTATATTCCGCGTCCCCCCCGACACGCGGCTGTACTATATTCCGCGTCCCCCCCGACACGCTTCACTCTTTAATACTAGTGTTGCCATTAATGTGAATGAACCGCGTATATCCAGTGTTTTTATTTACCACAGCAGTAAGAAGACTCCAGACGACAGTTGACACTGAGCACTTCTTTTACTGTGATGTAACAATGTGACAGATGACAACGGGACAGACGGCCGGAGTGGCCGTGCGGTTCTAGGCGCTACAGTCTGAAGCCGAGCGACCGCTACGGTCGCAGGTTCGAATCCTGCCTCGGGCATGGATTTGTGTCATGTCCTTAGGTTAGTTAAGTTTAATTAGTTCTAAGTTCTAGGAGACTGATGACCTCAGAAGTTAAGTCGCATAGTGCTCAGAGCCATTGTACCATTGACAATGGGACATTTCGAATGCGCTCGCCAATGCGTTCATTTTTACAATTTTTTGCGCTACAGAGAACAAGCGTCCCCAAAACCAGATGTGTATCCCCTGCAGCCTTCACTTGTAAGTTATAATCTATCTTCTCCGCGAGTAGTGATGCCCTCACTCGTAGTATCTAAAGCAGAAAAGTCGCTAAGCATCAACCGAAACAACGGGCTGTAAATATATTTTTCTGGTTGTTCGTTCTGACAAGAAAAACTGCCATCTAAATCTATAAAGAAGCGGATATCAGTTTTCCGCAGGTGCATTTCGAACCAATCTCTCACAACAATACTTTTTACATGTTTTAGAGATTAATTTAGTATACAGCTGAAGGGAAACTGCGCTTACAGAACCGTTTAAGAAGCTGAAGGTTATTGTGTGGCATAGTTTGTATTTCATTCGAGGTAGTCACGAAATGAGTGTCTATACTGCTGTAGTCCCATATGTGACCTTAGAAGCGATCGTGATAGTACAGTAGGAATACGTGCGCTTGTGATTCGTAGAGAATCCGGAGTGCGTGAGCTTCATATAAACTGCGTAGGCATGCCACTGCTGTGGCGGCCAGTGAAGCGGTTTCTGCTTTCCGAGGGAAAACTGCTGGTGTCTTTAATACGGCACTTCTTGATTATCATTGAACCATATTGTTCCTGTTATCGCCGTCGTCTAGTTATTCTCATTGTCTTAGTGTCATCACAATATACACGCTCTTGTTTTATAGTTACGAGCAAATTTCCCAGTTGAAAAGCTTTAGTCGCTCTGATAGGTGATATCTCATAAGAAAATCTTCAGTTACCGTTACTCATAAGGTTTGTTATGTATTTTCTGTCTTGGGAGCTAGTGAAGTGAGCAGAAACAGATCCCGAGATTTTCGGATAAGTATTTCCTGAGCAGGGCGAGGAAAGAAGTCAGTGTAATATCTTTACCAGATGATGGAACATATTAATAGGACATCTGCTACAGTATCCGAGAATAATTAATTCAGAATGAACAGTAGCGGGGAAACATAGTAGTCACTGACAAAGAGCGTAATATGCAAAACAAATTGTAGATAATGTTGAGTGTACGAGTTACGTAGAGATGAAAGAGATTAGGACGACCAGCGGAAAAAATTACGACGGTATCAAGCCACTAGAAAGACTTATAACTTTTTTTTTAAAAAAAAGGGCTCCTCTCGAGAACAGGGCGGAACAAGCAACGTCCATGTCGTCTACAAAATCAGTGTACGTCCACAAAGAGTCTCAGAAAGCAGTCCGGATGGTTTCAGAGTGTTGAAATTATTTTCATTTGAAATCTGAACTATAAACCTGAGAGCATGAAGAGTAATCAGCGATGTAGAATATTTGATTTGTTCATTGAATGACCCCTTTCATGTCGTAAAACCCATGTTAATCTTCCTTACGCAGAAAATCTGAAATCACGCAAAAATGTTGCAGTGAACCTCCTTAACTCATTTATCGCATTAAAAAGTCGCTAAATCAACACATCACAATATTACTGCATTAACACCATTATCGTACGAAGAGTCGTTTCAACATTACCAACCCGCTCTTACCTAGTGGTTACTCACAATGTAACCAGTTCGTAATCGCATCGCCTTAAGAGTTAACTTGCGAGACAAGGAGGCGGCCCATAGACGTACCGAAGCTGCGCATAGCTCAATTAGTTCTGGACTGGTACACTGTATACTGGCTAACCTAAGAGCGGTTTTCCGGTGTTTCACCATCTCCATTTACGTAGCAAATGTATAATCCTCAAACAGTTAAGATAAAACATAAATTTTTAGACAGCTAGAATACATGTCAGATCCCACCAGCATATACCCCGATCACCATATTGGATATAAATAGGATTTCAATATCCATTAACGGAGATTCGTTTCTGCAAAAATAGCGCAAAGCTGTGGGCAATTTCAAAAATATATGAGCCGATTGCCACATAATCCATAAAAAAGTTGCAGCACATAGATAGAAGGTAGTTACGTTTTTCACATAGTTCGCCTCAATCTCGTGTTCTCTCTCTCTCTCTCTCTCTCTCTCTCTCTCTCTCTCTCTCTCTCTCTCCCTCCCTTCCTCCCTCTTGCCTAGGATACAGTCTTACAAAGTTGTGACGACACTTAATTGCATGACATATACTTTCTTAGGTGTTTTCTGCTCTGCATGATGAAGAAAATCAACGACGGTTTTTATAGTAATACAACATGATTTTTTTCTGTTGTAGGTCACCAACCAGCGCTGTTCATGTTTTGGATCAAGTTTCAGAAGTACCGTGATATAGCCAGGTAAGAGAACCTCATCCATCAACAATTCTTATAGGTAGAATAAACGCACCTGCTTGTTACAAACTTATTAAGTGCCAGTACATGTTCTAGCTGGGTATCGTTTATCTGGGTACCCTCCGACAAGATGTTTGTTTTAGTTTCGCAGCACTAGGTTGAAAGCAAGCACTTATTTTCTCAGTTTCAAGTCTAAAGTACTGTCTCTAAGCCCTTGCCGTCGACAGGACCCTAAAGCCCAAAATTTCTTCTTTGCTGGAAGCAGACCTGTCATTACTCTATGATGTTTCGGGACTGAAGCCGGTCGTCGTTTTTTGCCATGCACCGAAACACCGTTGAGTATCCAATAGGCCGGGAAACTTTCTATATACAAGTCAGACCTATCATTTTCAAAAATGTCACTAAAATAAAAGGTCCTTTGTTTCACTTATTGAACAGGCTCTGCGTTGTCGGTTGCAGGAGAAGTACACCTGTTAAAATTAGAGGGTAGATGCAGGTGAGCCCCTTTCGGAGTTTGTAGAATTCAAAAATTTAGCATCCGTGCATGTATCACAAAATGCTGTTCTAGTTTATTACGTGGGATACTTGCTCGAATGTTTCGTTATGAGGCACAGCTACGATTTCGACTGCTTCACCTGTCGAACGCCAAGAAGATTGTATAACTGTAGGCCTACTAATTGTGCATTCATGGCTTGTGGAGCAGGCGCTTCCGGTTGAGCGCTGTCCTGAGGAATTATTCGACATCGGTTTGACATTTTTCATAAGGCAGACATCACGTATAACGACACCGAAACCAGTTGTAATATGATGATGGAAGACAGACACCATATGGATAACTTTTTCGTTTATGCAGATTACTGGTGTAGACCTCTGTTACAGGCAGTTTTCAGATCCGTATCTAATAAGAGAGAGTGGGGGACAGTAATACAAAGCTGATCGTCCTGTGACATAAAAATACATATAATGGCAGCACGCAAATAAAAAATAAAGGATCTTAGCCGTATTTGTTTTTTATTATTGCGAAACCTCGTTCATCAGCGGCAATAAACATAAAATGTTTGAAAATTTTCGGTTGCAGTAGAGGCGAAATGCATGTAGAACATACTATACACTGCTTTTTACAGGTTACATCCCGCTTCTGTGTAATAGAAGATTGCTGGCGATGAATTTCAGTGCATTGTAAATAATAAACCTGTTCATGCAGTGCGCAAAAATTATTTAGAAGTGACATATCTTTCACGTGCATGCAACAAAAATCGAAAAAACAAGTTGTCTACTGTTTCATTGAACTGTTCCAAAAATGTCTCTGTGTAGTTTTAATCATTCTTTTGCTTAGCTTTTCTGAAATTACACTATCGTTCATTCCAGGTCATTTGCGCAAAACATCTCGTTCATTTCAGCTCGCTACATATTGATAAATTAAGTTCAGCTGTCCAAAGAATGAAAATGCACATTTTAAGGAGTTCTAAAGGCTACGCAGAATAACGTCTTCTGCCGCGGTAGTACTGTCTTGCTAAAACTACAAAAGTGATAAGAATTATCTCATCAGACTTCATTCACTAATGTTTGCGTGAGTACAAGAGAGGAGTTGGGGAAACAAAGACTGCGTGGCGTCTGTTTTATCTAAGCCTGCAAGGCAGGGAGATCAGCAGTTGTATCAGGCCGCTGTTGGCCCCCGTGGTACAGTTCATTTGAACTTTGGAACTTCCCTGACTTTATACCTCCAGAAATGCATTTCATTAGAAGCGATAAAAGCATGTAATTACAAACTTTTTAACTTGGTTTTTCTCTCTAAATGGTCGTCATTCCAAATAAGTTTAAGAGTCCCACAGCCACCGCTATTCCTGACATTGAAACTGAATCAAGCCGTCCTAGTGAATGAAGCCGTGGCGCTGCTTGCCAGCACCTCGTATCAATTTTAGACTATATACCGGCACACATTAAGCGCTACCACTTTGGCATCCGGTTATCAGTTTCATGTATTACCTATACCAGGTTAGTGCAACTCTGAGTAATCACTGTGGCCTGATTTTTGTTGCTGTAACATCTCGCTTTACACTTAATATTAGAATTAAAGGATCAAGACACTTTCCCTTCAACGAGCGGATACCGTAAGCCTTGAAAAGCGTGTTATCGTCTTATTTACGATGTTGAGACTGCGCATCTCATAGGAATATGGTAAAAGACCTTTAATATGTATACCTAGGCCAATTCTGCAAATCGCTTCGAAAGCCCACTGGCCGATACAAAACCATATTTGAAGGTCTAAATACTCGGCATAAATATTTTTCTCTTTTTTTGTAGGGCATCTTCTGAGTTTATACAACAGTGTCCGAAATATCGACATGTTTTGTTTATACTATAACATATGTAAGTTTTTTTCTCTTCTAAACTTCTATGGAAGTGTAGCGCTCAACTTTTCCTTCGAAAGTCTAACAAACTGCTCCTTATCGGACGAATGTTTTGTCTGAGTGTGTGTTGAAAAGTAATGTCTCCGAATTTCTTATGTGAAAACTCTAAAAGATTTCATATAAAACATACTTTATGAATATTATATATATTTATTCTTCATGTTTACGTATTTGCATCCCCCTGCCGCTAGAGGACTCCGAATTGTAGCCTGTAACATGGGGGGGGGGGGGGGGGGAGGGGTATAACGTAACTTCGTCTGTGCGTGAGAAACAGTGTTCTGTAATCCACTTTTCGAATTCGTAGAGTTCATCCAAACATGGAGCACCCTCTCATTCAGCATACGAATGCAATACCACACACTAACGCTTCGGTATTTACAACAATCCGACGCCTAGGGTTCACCGTCATCGATGATCCTCCGTACCGTCCCGACTTGGCCCCATCCGACTTTCATTTGTTTGCAAAACTTATAGAACACTTTCTAAGTCTTCACTATGGGTGATGAAGGGGTGCAAGCAGAGGTTAGGTTGTGGCTCTGTCAACCCTGAAGGTATCAACAAACTGGTCTCTCTGTGGGAGAAATGTGTTCTTCGTCAGGATGACTATGTTGAGAAATAATTAGTAGACGTGAAGAATAATGATGTAGAATGTTTTATTTCAAACATTTAAGAGTATTTACATTTAAAATTTAGATGCACTACTTTTCAGCAAGCCCTCGTAGATACGTCTGATGCCACTGAACCGATTCCAACATTCCGTGTGCCGCTTCTGCGTGAGACGTTATAAATATCTGCTCTTGACCTCCTATCCACAACTGGCTTGGAACTTAACAATTTAGAAAAACGAAAAAAACACTCCACGACCATCCACGGAGCATTTAGACAGAGATGAACAATCCTAGATAGGATGCTACTTTTTATCGTTTACAGTTTTCAACTGGGGAACTTAGTAATCTGTTGACATCAAACTTTAAATCAGTTCCTAGGATCATCTGTCTCATTAGAAGTGTTAGATATATAATGTATATAACTTCGGAAGTATTCATATATATATATATATATATATATATTACGCAGACTTTCGACGTTGCAGATGTATTTAGCATCATGACATTGTGTACAACGTTTCGGATGCTTTGGTGAAAGCAACTAACGTTAACAGTACTTCGAAAAGAAAGGTCTATTAACTATACAGAAAATGCTCCGCACAAAATACCACTGTATCAGGTTTTCGTGGATCAGTGAAACGAGACGTAGTTCGATATTTCGGCGAGACGTTCAGTTTTGTCAAAATAATACTTTTAGTTCATTTCCCACATTCATTCCTAATAATATTTGATTGGTCACCGACTTCACCTTATTTAGTCAACTTAAAACACGCGAATAAAGCTTAGCTTGGCAAATTAAATCATAGCTTTTTTCCTTCATTGCGACAAGTTTTTGCGAGTATATCAGGTTACGTTGTTGCGATAACCTTGTTTTCGTAGACCCAAATTTGACAAACCTGCTGACGCCAGAAAGGGGCAGAGTGATGTCAGATGTGACTGGATAAACTTCTCCGTTGTACCTGCAAATGCACGGAGCATCTCGTATTTTTGTGAGTGCTTACTTTCTCGTTGGTTGGGAGATTACTAGCGACTGAGAATTTACTCAGGCAGGCAATGAATTCAGCTACCAATAGACCACTTTTTTGTGATCGTAGAATCTTTCTCCGTTTTAGAAACGAATTAAGCCTTTCATAAACATTATGCGCTTGAAAAGATTCTAATTTCTTTTAAAATTGTGTGTGGCTTTGATGTGGAACATCGTCTCACTGTTTTCGTGTAAGCCAAGATCTCCAAAGCCATTGAAAATCCTTGTAATTGTAAAAAAAAAAAAAAGTTCAAATGTGTGTGAAATCTTATGGTACTTAACTGCTAAGGTCACGAGCCCCGAAGCTTACACACTACTTAACCTAAGTTATCCTAAGGACAAACATACACACCCATGCCCGAGGGAGGACTCGAACCTCCGCCGGGACCAGCAGCAAAATCCATGACTGACTGCAGCGCCCTAGACCGCTCGGCTAACCCCTCGCGGCTTGTAATTGTACCTTCGAGGTGTACGTGGAATAGGGGGAGCTTCTGTAGCTAGTAGCCTCGTCCATTTATCTACTATCTATAAACGAGTAATGTGCAAACAAGTCCCATTTCGTGTCTGAGTGTTGAGAGTACATGGGTGCCATGCAGAGAACCCGGGTTCGATTTCCTGTACTAATACGTATTTTTCCTTGTGGAGGGAATGATACGGGGTGCACTCAGCCTCTTAACGCCAACTGAGTGAATGAGAAGCAGCGGCTCCACAGTCTGGAAAGTCGGCAAAACGGCCGGGAGGGTGGTGTGCTGTCCACATGCCTCTACATACGGCATCTGCATGACGCCGCAGGGCCATGGATGACACGGCGGCTGGTCGGCATCCCTTAGGCCATCAAGACCTGGGCGAGGAGCTATAAAACGTGCAAACAAAAAAGAAATGAATCATATTCGGCCTCTCACTGCAATCTTTTAGGAGTTGGACGGAATTTGTTCAGTCAAATATTTTTGTCTTTTTTATCAAAGAGTATAGGCAATAAAAAGTTACTGCAGCGCTTTGATCGTGCTTATATTACGTGGAGGTAGAGCAAGTCGTCTTGCGATTAGGTTGCACGATTGTACTAGTGTCTTAGCACGCGGGACAACATAGATACACAGCTAATTTTTTCATTAATGGCTACTGGGATTTGTTTCAGAGATAGTAAAATTGTAAGTAATTATGCCATCGTTAACGACGTTTCCGAAGACAGACCTTATTGACGAAATTGCTAACTCAATAACAACATGACTTCATTTCATTCGACTCCTTTCTCTTGTGCCGTTTTAACACATTGTGATCCCATGATTTGATCACTGTCAATGTATATTAATCTGCTCGTATAAGCGTAATATGCAGCGCGCTGGCTTGCGAGACAGGAAGGTAAACCTGATCAGGATGGAATCTGTACGGCGGATTAACGACCGTTGGTCTGCTATACGGTCTCCGTTCACAAGATTAAAACTAAAATAAATTTTCCACATCCTAAAAACCAGTGAGAAAACTTTTACGTTCGATGTGATCTGACTCCTATATAACGAACATGATTTCCTTATAATAAGGCTTCACACTAGTTGTGAGTAAATAAATAAATAAAGTTTAACTGTGGAAGAGTAGCTCCTGAAATATTGTGACTAAATAGAGTACAAGTATTGTACGTAGCTACGTTAGTGCGGGCGAACCCTCGGCATAGGAACGACACAACCGTTTCCACCTCCGTTAACATAAAATGCTAGCGGACACACTCGAGAAATATAGCGCAGCCCTGTAGCGTTCAGCGCCGCATCACGCCCTGGATACTTCGTTAACGTCCTTATGCCACGTCCGCCGGGTAGTACTGAAGTGAAGTGACTGCGCTTTGTAATTCCACGTACACGTTGCTCCACAATAACGAAGCGCCTGCCCAAGCGAAATGTGCGACGCTAATGTATCTGGCTTCAATCATTTGTGAGGTTTCTCTCCCAGTTACCATGATTGGCGTGTCGGTGTCAGTACATGACCTGAATTTTGGAACCTTTGAGTACCGGAGCTTCAATTTAGACCAAATATTTTCAAACCGTCGAGGAAAAGTTTAACATGAGCCGTTGAACCTCGACGATTGCAAAGTTTTATTTTGTGATCTACGGAGACGGGTTTCGCAATTGACGTCTGTATCTTCTATTAAACGTAACTTGTTACGGGCATTATCGAGTATATTTTAATCCCAAAGACCTTTTGAGTTGAATAAACGTATTCATAATGATCGAAAAGAAATAAATTTTAACTACCTCTCCAACTTATAAGTAAAGAAAATTATTTCTATACGCCCCTCATGCGTGAGAATACTGCAGTTGCATGGTTCGTTATAACTGAAATTTCGTAGCTACAATTAGAAATAATGCCACAACGAAAATAGCCCAGAGAACTCAAAGAGCAAAAGGAGATGACACTGTTGGGTAATGGCCGTGTTTTCTTGCGAAATAATTACAATCGTTTTCTCCATTATAGCTGAGATTTCATAGCTACAGCTGCAGTTAACGGCTTAACGAAAGTAGGTCAAAGAACTTACAGAGCAAAAGGAGAAGACACTACAAGGTAACAAGCGTGTTTTTTAAAAAAAGATTTTACTTTTTTCACTTGCGCTCCTCTCTTCTATGCACTCCGTGATTATCCTAGCGTATATAGTAGAAACAGCTGTCTGATTTCAGCTCCCTAGAAATAATGCAAAATATACACTCCCTGACAAAAAAAAAGATAAGCACCATGAAGGGTATGTAAAGTTATTTCATTGATTAAAAAATCGAGTCAAATTTACAAATAACTTGGCATTGTGAAGTCACTTATCACTATGACGTTGCGCCCCCTCTGTCCTGGACGCATGCACTGTTTCGGTTGGGAAAGGTGTCCTAAAGCCGTTGTATCCTATTCTGAGGCAAGCTGGCCCACGACCTATTAACTAGTCCTCAATGTCCAGGATACTGGCCATGGGAAAAAGTTGACGCCCCATACAAGTTCTATCGGGAACATATCTGACGATTTCTCTGGCCACCGAAGTACCTCAATATCACGCCGATAGTTCATAGAGCCGCATGCCATGTGTGTATGAACATTGTCCTGTTAAAAGAAATGCATCACAGTACTGTAGTATGATAGGTAACACACGAGGATGCAGGATTTCCATGACGAACCCTTGTGCCATCAAAGCTCCCTCGGTGACTATCAAGCGTGGCCTGATGTCAAACCCGATGGGTCCCCACACAATGACGCCGGGAGTGACATCACTGTGCCTCTCCAAAATATTGGAAGAATGGGACCTCTTCCTAAGTCGCCGTCATACTCGCCAACGACGGCCATCCGGCGTAGTGCAGAAGGGTGATTCATTGCTCAACAAAATTGGACACCATTCATCAGCATTCCGTGCTTCCCGGTCACGACAGCACTTCAGCAACCATTTAGGTTATGTTAAGGGCAGCCCACGCGTGGGACAGTAATTCCATAGTCCGGATGATATTCGTTTCCGATCAGTGTTGCAGGGAGTCCGTTACCTGTTCTTGGACGATAGGAGCAGACGTGAAGTATTTTAAAATTTCCTCTGCGAATTGACTGTTCAAACAAATTTCGGGCTTGCAGCCGGTAGTCGTTCAATACATCGCACAATATTTCAACTGGGCACCTGCCAGTCATCTTCAGGTGAGCCGTCGCAGACTGGCGGAAATGTCCTCCGTTCCGCAATACATAGCGTACTGTAACTATTCTGCGCATGCGTCGAAAACTTGATAGATGAACCACGCTGCCCGCCGGCAGCGCCCTCGCTGGTGGAATAGCTGAACTCAGTCGCCCTCTGCGTTGCTGTTTGCCACGGCCGTCGACGCACTCTGTCGTCTTCGATTTGAGCAAATCGTGGAGATGATGGGATTCCATGCACTGTCCAGCTGGTAGCCGCTGTCACGGTTTAACAGATTTTCCGCCAGTCGTATTTCTACGGATTCTTTAATAATGGAGTCCCAGAAGGACGTTGCTGTGGACAAAATCATTGTTTTCTCACACTCGATTGAATGTCCAGTAGAAATACAATGTTCAGCAATAGCGGACTGCTTGGCTGAAAAAGGCGGGTGTAACGTTGATGTTCAGAGCAGCCCATGGTTTGTGCCCATGGTTTGTGCGTGTACGAAATAACATTGACATCCGACCTTGTATTCTGGGTGCTTGAAATGCATGATGTATGACGAAAAAAATATATATGTCACCAACGACTCTTCTAGACCTTAACGTAACTCTTTTTTTAGTTACGCGATCGGCTGCATATAGAGCTCTTGAACCAGCACTTTGAGCACTCGACATTTCTCCCAAAGAGATATGGCAGCTAGGGGTAACTGTACCCCCATTAACTGTGATGTCGGTGTTGTTTACTTTTGTGAAAGAGATTTTAAGGTTTTGTTCTTTTTCAACAATATTTGTATTTCCGTTTCAGAACATCTACAGTTACATGTTCTGACACTGCTTTACGGCAGATAACCTGTGAGGAAGTCGTAACTTGTTCCTTCCGACATCCTGTTCAAGAAATGTACTCTCGTTTCATGATTATGCTTCGTCGTCGGTGAAATATGTGGAAAACTTCAGAGGTAGATTATTTGCTCCCTTTCGTCACATACCCCTGCGTGGATGTGAAACATTTCTCTAAGCCGATAAAATCAGATACGAGGCATTCTTGCCCATTTCCTCTCTTCTCACTTCCTCCTGCTTGCCATTTCAGATTTTTGTCACGTTTGTTACCTGTAACACAAATGCATTTCAATAATCTATGTTCCTGTGCCATTTAAACGAAGTATTTGTTATTCACAATGTCAAAGGCTAAGCTTTTTGAGACGTCGTTCGTGAATGTGGCCACATACTTATCTGCAGTTTTGCTATATCGTAAGAATTGTTCGTACAGTCACCGAGGCACAGTGCCTAGAGAGCTATAACCGTTCATCATAAGAATAAACCTGATGTAAACAAACACAAACGCGATGATTGGTCAGCAGCTGTATCACACATACACTGGTGTTGTTACGCTCTTGGAAGTAGGTCCTACTTATGTATTAGATATCTTATTACTATGCTGCGTTAAATTAAACTTTAAGATATTCAAATCTATTAACAGCCATCAACGATTTTCTTAGTAGTTTTTATTTCAAAATTCGTATACAGTCACAGCCTCTGCAGCGTTGTGCTCTGATTGTCGCGCTGTTAATGCACTGAGGCTGCTTTCTGTTTCGTAGTGAAACACGCGCGTGGGACACGGTTAAAAATTGCCGAGAAAAGAGCTGTTCTTAATGTTTTTTTTTCATAAATTTACGGATATAATCGGCTTCGAAACTTTTTTTCAGCGTTATATATAATGCTGTTGATAAACTATACCATACTGACGGTGTAGCGCAGGCAGGAGCGTAATGGTATCTGAACAAAATGGGGTTAATCGTGCATTGGTTCAAGTCTCCCTCTTTTTTTTTCCTCGTTCAATCTGAAATATCTGCATCTCGTAATTATAAAACTCATCATCATTTCCTATGAACAATGCACCTCTTCTTGTTTCTAATTACATATTGGACACGAAATTCCTGTTTCCATTTCAAATACAAATTCTTAAATATCGATGTTTTATAAAAGACTGTCCATAAAAGTTCTTTAAATTGAGAAAACAAAAATTTAATTTTTAAGGCAAAAATGAAAAACCAAATCCTCTTTCAGAATGAGATTTTCACTCTGCAGCGTAGTGTGCGCTGATATGAAACTTCCTGGCAGATTAAAACTGTGTGTCCGACCGAGACACGAACTCGGGACCTTTCCCTTTCGCGGGCAAGTGCTCTACCAAGTAAGCTACCGAAGCACGACTCACGCCCGGTACTCACAGCTTTACTTCTGCCAGTACCTCGTCTCCTACCTTCCAAACCTTACAGAAGCTCTCCTGCGAACCTTGCAGAACTAGCACTCCTGAAGGAAAGGATAAATGCTTCGGTAGCTCACTTGGTAGAGCACTTGCCCGCGAAAGGCAAAGGTCCCGAGTTCGAGTCTCGGTCGGGCACACAGTTTTAATCTGCCAGGAAGTTTCATATCAGCGCACACTCTGCTGCAGAGTGAAAATCTCATTCTGGAAACATCCACCAGGCTGTGGCTAAGCCATGTCTCCTGCTAGTTCTGCAAGATTCGCAGGACAGCTTCTGTAAGGTTTGGAAGGTAGGAGACGAGGTACTGGCAGAAGTAAAGCTGTGAGGAAGGGGCGTGAGTTGTGCTTCGGTAGCTCACTTGGTAGAGCACTTGCCCGCGAAAGGCAAAAGTCCCGAGTTCGAGTCTCGGTCGGGCACACAGTTTTAATCTGCCAGGAAGTTTCATATCAGCGCACACTCCGCTGCAGAGTGAAAATCTCATTCTGGAAACATCCCCCAGGCTGTGGCTAAGCCATGTCTCCGCAATATCCTTTCCTTCAGGAGTGCTAGTTCTGCAAGGTTCGCAGGAGAGCTTCTGTAAGGTTTGGAAGGTAGGACACGAGGTACTGGCAGAAGTAAAGCTGTGAGTACCGGGCGTGAGTCGTGCTTCGGTAGCTCACTTGGTAGAGCACTTTCCCGCGAAAGGCAAAGGTCCCGAGTTCGAGTCTCGGTCGGGCACACAGTTTTAATCTGCCAGGAAGTTTCATATCAGCGCACACTCCGCTGCAGAGTGAAAATCTCATTCTGGAAACATCCCCCAGGCTGTGGCTAAGCCATGTCTCTCGCTAGTTCTGCAAGGTTCGGAGGAGAGCTTCTGTAAGGTTTGGAAGGTAGGAGACGAGGTACTGGCAGAAGTAAAGCTGTGAGTACCGGGCGTGAGTCGTGCTTCGGTAGCTCACTTGGTAGAGCACTATCCGCGAAAGGCAAAGGTCCCGAGTTCGAGTCTCGGTCGGGCACACAGTTTTAATCTGCCAGGAAGTTTCATATCAGCGCACACTCCGCTGCAGAGTGAAAATTTCATTCTGGAAACATCCCCCAGGCTGTGGCTAAGCCATGTCTCCGCAATATCCTTTCCTTCAGGAGTGCTAGTTCTGCAAGGTTCGCAGGAGAGCTTCTGTAAGGTTTGGAAGGTAGGAGACGAGGTACTGGCAGAAGTAAAGCTGTGAGTACCGGGCGTGAGTCGTGCTTCGGTAGCTCACTTGGTAGTGCACGTGCCCGCGAGAGGCAAAGGTCACGAGTTCGAGTCTCTGTCGGGCACACAGTTTTAATCTGCCAGGAAGTTTCATATCAGCGCACACTCCGCTGCAGAGTGAAAATCTCATTCTGGAAACATCCCCCAGGCTGTGGCTAAGCCACGTCTCTTGCTAGTTCTGCAAGGTTCGCAGGAGAGCTTCTGTAAGGTTTGGAATATAGGAGACGAGGTACTGGCAGAAGTAAAGCTGTGAGTACCGGGAGTGAGTCGTGCTTCGGTAGCTCACTTGGTAGAGCACTTTCCCGCGAAAGGCAAAGGTCCCGGGGTAGAGTCTCGGTCGGGCACACAGTTTTAATCTGCCAGGAAGTTTCAAATCCTCTTTGGTTGGACTATGTCCATCGTTTTATACAACAGAAGTAGATAAATATATTAGGAACATGAAAAACAATCATTTTCACAGGATCGAGTACATCATACAAATGCTACATTTTTGCGTTTGCTATTGTACCATTTCAATATAAACCCGACAGAACTGATCTGGAGCTAAGCTGCGGGATTTGGCCCGAGAAGTAACAAAATCGTTAAGTTGCCAGACGTACTGCAACTAACGCACGCAGCTTTTTCACACGTCACTGCCGAACGCTGGCGTGACATAGAACGGCTCGTCATAAAATAAGAAGAGAAAATGCTACGCCTGGTTGGCTTCCTGGATTCTGTTGTTGACAGGCTCGTTATCAACGTAGCAGGTGATACTTCCAGAACTGAAATGTATTTCTCGGATTCGAATAAGGAAGAAGCTAAGAGATTACCAGACGACTGACTGTAAGTAATACCTTCAGTGGCTTCAAAATTTAACTATAGTGTGAAATCCTTCAATACTCTCTTACGTTACACGCAGCTTATGCAGAAAAATTACCCTGTCAAGGCAGAAATTTTCATCCTTTTTGTTTTTAATTACAATAGTAGGTTAGCTAAAAACGATAACGTGTTGCGGTTTTCGTCTAGTCGTCTAATTCGAAGTTGTATTTCTCCTCTGCTCGTCTCTTTTAAAGTGTGATCTGCAGCTGGCCATGCCACTGCAGCCTAGCTGTACCAGTTGTCCAAGTTAAATGCGCTGGTAAAACTGTTGTCCCGTATTATCGCTAAGTCGATGTGAGCGTAACGCACAGCACAAAACGTAGCCTTATTATCTTACTTGACAGTACTCGAGACAGCTTTGCTGCAGTCCGACGCGAAACGGAAATCCAATGAGGTTCCAGAAAACGCGGAAGAATACATAGTGCAATGTTTACATCAGGTATATTCTTATGATGAACGGATTATAGAGACGATGTAGGCTATGCTCCGGCGACAAGCACATACAAAGTGATCAGTAACTAATCATAGAAAATAGATTCATTATTAGCAATGCAGTTTCGTTCTAAAAAGACACAACGGAAAGCACTTTCGTTGCAACTTAATAATGCATATTTATCATTTGTTGACTTATGTAGATGACGTGGGGTGAAATTTGATAAAACTGTCGGACTAACTCGTCATTTCTTACTCGTGCGTTGCATGTAGAGCATTGGTATAGATTTTTTTATCGTTTAGCATTCTCTAGTATTGAAAAACTTCAGATAACACTGGGCTGCACTTTATAACAACTTGCAAGTGAGTATTCGACGACCAACATACTTTTGTAGCTCTTACGCCGGTATTACACTATCATATTTGTGTGTTAAAGCTGATATGTCATATATTTTTGCCAAAGATATTTGATAGTGTAATGGAGAACTTTGTCGAATTTTGCCTTTCGTGAAAGAAATATGGTCAAATCTAGGCCCTCGCCGCAGATTTGATAGTAAAAGTCGTTCTTCTTCTGTTCAGTGCTTGGAGCACTGCCATCTCTACAACTATTTAACGTCTGTACTGTGGTTGTAAACATGACTGCAAAGTTTAGTTGGTGATTTCCTTCAGTTCATTTTAATAACTTTGCTTTGACTAGTGGGGGGGAGAGGAGGGGGGAGGAGAAAGGAACACAACGTACGCTATTAATCGTATGCTGATGGGCAGGTGGGATATGCTGCAGGCGACTTCAAATCAACAATCACAGCTACAACCATCCACCTCTTCATCTGGAATCATCCAAGCAGCTTTTCAGCAAGCCAGAATAGAGGAGAGGGAAACACTCTAAAATAAAAGAAAATTATTAACTCTCCATGCCACTTTGTCTATTTTTTAACTCTGGATACTGCAAGTTAAAAATTGCCTTATTTGCTTCCTACTTTTTATTAAGTCTGTAGTTGGTGGAACACTAATTTTATTAATTAAGTTATTCAAAAATAAAAATAGTTCTTATTGCCCACATTGAGTGTACTAAACATTCATTTACCTTCAGATATTCCTCCTTCATTGGTTTATAAATCAACGTTTCTTGAATTATTTTGTTTAATGTGCTCTGTGGTATTGTATTACTGTACTGTAAGCAAGAATAGCTCTCTGCCGTAGCAATAAATCGCAGTGTTACTCCAAGCCTGTCGTGTGCAGATGTAGCATTCCTGAACTGAGTATTCTGTTCTGTAATATAAGGAGTCACTTTACTGAGCAAATACTGTAATGCACTGTCATCCATTCGTAAGTAATTTATGTAAGACTTGATGCCGTTCATTTGCAGCTCTCGTAAATATTTTGCTGAATGCTTTTACTATCTCGACATAAAAGCCACGGCTTCACCCAAGTATGATGCTTTTTTCCGCCGCTTCTACTTCGAATGCACACACAATGCAATTGTGGTACAAGCAACTGCAGTGCATGGTAACAAGTTGTTGTTGTCTGCCATATCGAACTTTGACGAAAATATGATGACATTGTAATGCCTATTTTTAGTGCCACGTCTAAGATCTTTGTCAAAGAAATTTGACGAATATTTGATCATATTTCTTTGTCAAAGAAATGTGATAGTGTAATACCGTCCTTACAAGCGTTCCCTGTCAACCAATAAATTTCCCTTACATAACGGTTGCGTGTGAGCGGTAGTAATAACCATCAATTGCATCGTGGGCATTAAGCGACAGTCGTATTCGTTTGCGTGCCTGTTTGCAGTCATCCAAACGGCGGCGCTGGAAAGTTGCCCCTGGTGGTTAGGTGAACCGCAGAGCACTCAACTTTCGCGCGTAGCATACCTGACAAGCAGCAGGCGAATTCACACCGACTTTTAGGATGTCCACCGATAAGTAAACTTCTAAGCATTCTGTAGTCGGCGACATCAAGTTTTAATAAACATGATACTACGGTATTACGGTGTTGTTAACTTTCAAATAACTCTCAAGGTGTATTTGTAAGTACTATTATGTGCAGGAATTATATCTGTACTTACACTGAAAACTAAAAGATTGAAAATCATAATTTGAATCAGTTATTTCTGCTAGACAGGCTCAAAATTTTTTATGCAGCTTATTGCACAGATCAGAAGAGATTCTAGGTCGTATTTTAATACTTTACTGTTAAGGCACTTGTAATGTGGTTATTCATAGGAACGTATTTTTATTTTAAAGCATGACAAATATAATCGTAGAAACAATTTTTGTTCGCTTTAAGGCAGAATAATGTAGAGAAAACACTGTTTTACTTTCCTAAATGTGGATTGATGGTTTTTGGTGACAGTCAGCCCCCAGCAATATTACAACAGTCAAATGTGTCTGTCATTAACAATGTAGCAGGTCCGATAAAATGAATAACAAAATGCACAGGTTTCTTTTGCCGCTGAAGTCGTACGACTTGAAAGTAGCTAAATTTGGTTTATTCGCGAAATAAATACATACTATACGTTCTCCCGTCCACGACTCACAGTTAAACATGTTTGAAGTAGGTTGCACTACGGAATCGACATCATTGTTGGGTTTTTTTGTAAAATAACTTTTTCTGCCACCAATCACGATTTTGTTCATATTTGTATTTTGTACAGTGTGTTTCAGAAATGATTCCCATTTTCAAGTGTGCTTCTCGTGTGCTATTCCATTTAGTAGTGATGTTTTCGATGTGTGAGGTGCTGCACTGTTCTGTTGTCTTTACGGCAATGTATAAAAACATGCGCAATTTTGAACTTAGATCGGTCTTTATATCACTTAGAATTAATTGATAATTTGGAAACAACTTCTTCTTACGGTTTCCTTGTGGTACATCTGTGCAGAAATTCACACAAACATCACACTCAATTTTCTGTGCACGGTACACAGTGACAAATCAATTGCACAAACAAAACGGTTACAAAGATATTTTTTCATATAGTCAACATAAATAACAATAGGTCGTCCACAGAGTATGATTCACTAGTCTTTAGTACAGATGGTATTTATCTTAATATTTTGGATTATTATTTGATTATAAATATTCACAGAGATACTTATTTCTGTGTTTCACTATTTTTATTTAAGTATGCTATCGAAGCTTCTGAAGAAATTCACTGATTCATTTTCCAGTTTTTCGTTCAATATGAAGACAAAATTTAAATAAAAAACTGGAAAGTGAATCAGTGAATTTCTTCGGGTGCTTCAGTAACATACTTAAATACAAATATGTGACAAAATCTCTGTTGAGTATATGTACAAATACCTTTGTAACTGTTTTGCTTTAATGTTTGGTTCATCGTTGTCTACTGTACACTGAAAATTGTGTATGATGTTTAATATGTGTATGTTTGTGGACAGGTAGACCACAAGAAAACCATAAGAAGTAGTTCTGTCCAAATTCTCAGTTAACTCTAAGTCAATTAACCCTGTAAAAGATAGATCGTTAATTAAAATTTAACTTCTTTTTATACATTCCGGTAAAGGTAACAGAACACTGCGGCTCTTCACACATCGAAAAAACACGAATAAATGGCATACCACATAGGAAACACACTTGAAAATCGGAATTGAATTTCCAGGAGACGTCGTGCAAAATATAAATAAAGGCTTTCAGCACCCATTTCTAAAAGGATCAAAATAAATAAAAATGTATAATTGTTAATACGCAGAATCATACTAACGTATACGTAGGAAACTGTCATCATATCAGACAGCTTTAAACTCACCGCAACCACGTTCATGAAAAATGTTCCGCCCTAAGGTTCCGGCAAAAAAATCCTCGGTGGATTTTTTTTCCTAACTTTTCGTTGTTCTTCTGTTTAAATCGCAAAATAATACAACTGCTCGCTTCTTTACAGCATAGTTCACAGGATTGAGTGGAATTAATTGAATTCCACTACCACGTTTCATTCTGTACATCGTCGTCAGTACTGCGGCTCTTTCTTTTCTGTTTATCACAGTAGATTACGTGAACGATGAGAAACATCGACGTGTAGGCGAAGTAAACACACAAATCATTTTGGTAGGTGATAGTATCAATATAATTCTGCAACAGAACGGTTCCCTTCTTAGAACAATGAAAAAGCCCAAGTTACAGAATATTTGCGTACTTCGAGTTTTCTGTGTCTTGAATCCGAACGAAGATGCGCTTTATCCTCAATGCCAGGGTGTGATCTGTTTCATACCCTAATTCTGTAGTTTAAAACTGCTTTTCAGCTTCATACACACATAAAACATGTATTAATTTTGAATAAATGCCAGCACATTTGAAAAACGTTGCTGCGACAAGGAATCGTGCAGAATACAGCCAACAAAATAGAATCATCTTTCGTAAAGAAACTGAAGAAATCCATTCCTACAGCGGCTAGAAAGTTGAATAAGCTAAAATCTCGGTACACGATGTTCAACACAATCACTTCTCTCCAATACCTTAGAACCTGTTGCGTGGTTTGTCGCACAATATATGCAACAGAATCGTGAAGTGGTAGAACTGTTAGTAAAATCGAGAGGAAAATCTCATTTCGCTCCCAACGTAATTCAAAACTGATGGCGCTACGACGAGTTTTGCATTATTTTTTGTTTGTTGTTTATTTATTCGCTTTTGGTTTCATGAGCATACAACCAATTTAAATCCATTTGTAGGAAAATATCATTGTTATAAAATTTGTATGTGTGTATATGCTACGCTTATCTAAGTACAAAAATTAAATTAGATTCAGTTATAGCTAAAGGAATATTAATTTTTAAAAAACTATTATGTATACACTACACATTATGTGTCAGAGTTGTCTTCTGATGTATTGGATAACTGGGGTCCGTCCTTCAAGCAATGTGTTTCCCTTTTTTTTCTTTCTTTCTTTCTTTTTTTTTATCTCTGCCCCGTAGGAGCTGTCTACAGCTGCTGGTCTTCTCTGGTAAAAAAAAAAAAAAAAGGTTTTGCATTAATCACCTCTTTTAAACAGCTCTTTTATTCGCCTCGGAAGACAGACAATAGAACAACAAGGGCGGGGAGTGGTATCAAATTCGAACCGGAAAGTGCTTTCTAAAGTCACTATTTCCTTGCTTGGTCCTTCAGTCCATCTACACTCTGAATCGTTATAATGTGTGGCTGACGGTAGCTCTTATTTCACACGTGTTACGGATTTTCGTGTTCTGTTCATGGGAAAACTACATACATTTTTCTCAAACTACTGTAAAATGCGTGGCGATGAGTATTCCCAAGCAAAATGGCTAACTCTAGTTGTGACTCATTAATCCTAATTAAGGTTGCAACATCTTTACGTTTCATGAAGGATACAACTAAACATTTCTCTACATTAAGAGCTAGTTGTTACAATTTTACTTTGTTACGATGCTAATTTTGATACTTAAGTTGCGTGATGAATTGTTTGATAACGTGCAGTATAGACCTATATCTCTGACGTCGACTCTTGTAGAATTTTAGAACATGTTTTTTGCTCGCGTATCATGTCATTTCTGGAAACCTAGAATCTACTATGTAGGAATCAACATGGATTCCGGAAACAGCGATCGTGTGAGACCCAACTCGCCTTATTTGTTCATGAGACCCAGAAAATATTAGATACAGGCTCCCAGGTAGATGCTATTTTTCTTAACTTCCGGAAGGCGTTCGATACAGTTCCGCACTGTCGCCTGATAAACAAAGTAAGAGCCTACGGAATATCAGACCAGCTGTGTGGCTGGATTGAAGAGTTTTTAGCAAACAGAACACAGCATGTTGTTATCAATGGAGAGACGTCTACAGACGTTAAAGTAACCTCTGGCGTGCCACAGGGGTGTGTTATGGGACCATTGCTTTTCACAATATATATAAATGACCTAGTAGATAGTGTCGGAAGTTCCATGCGCCTTTTCGCGGATGATGCTGTAGTATACAGAGAAGTTGCAGCATTAGAAAATTGTAGCGAAATGCAGGAAGATCTGCAGCAGATAGGCACTTGGTGCAGGGAGTGGCAACTGACCCTTAACATAGACAAATGTAATGTATTGCGAATACATAGAAAGAAGGATCCTTTATTGTATGATTATATGATAGCGGAACAAACACTGGTAGCAGTTCCGTACTGTCGCCTGATAAACAAAGTAAGAGCCTACGGAATATCAGACCAGCTGTGTGGCTGGATTGAAGAGTTTTTAGCAAACAGAACACAGCATGTTGTTATCAATGGAGAGACGTCTACAGACGTTAAAGTAACCTCTGGCGTGCCACAGGGGTGTGTGAGCATGCGTGCGGAACGATTTGAAGTGGAATGATCATATAAAATTAATTGTTGGTAAGGCGGGTACCAGGTTGAGATTCATTGGGAGAGTGCTTAGAAAATGTAGTCCATCAACAAAGGAGGTGGCTTACCAAACACTCGTTCGACCTATACTTGAGTATTGCTCATCAGTGTGGGATCCGTACCAGATCGGTCTGACGGAGGAGATAGAGAAGATCCAAAGAAGAGCGGCGCGTTTCGTCACAGGGTTATTTGGTAACCGTGATAGCGTTACGGAGATGTTTAATAAACTCAAGTGGCAGACTCTGCAAGAGAGGCGCTCTGCATGGCGTTGTAGCTTGGTCGCCAGGTTTCGAGAGGGTGCGTTTCTGGATGAGGTATCGAATATATTGCTTCCTCCTACTTATACCTCCCGAGGAGATCACGAATGTAAAATTAGAGAGATTAGAGCGCGCACGGAGGCTTTCAGACAGTCGTTCTTCCCGCGAACCATACGCGACTGGAACAGGAAAGGGAGGTAATGACAGTGGCACGTAAAGTGCCCTCCGCCACACACCGTTGGGTGGCTTGCGGATTATCAATGTAGATGTAGATGTAGTATTTGTTTTGGTCTGACATTTTCTTTTTGCTTCCTATGTTGGTATACTGGTTTCGTTTTTATAGCGAATAACTTATCTTTATCAGAAATTTATCTACAATGTTCACTGACCCAAGTACTTAAAAAAGTAGCTTCTAAAACGATAGAATAGACTCGTCGTCTAATTTTCTGTCAAAAAGCGAGTTGTCATTCAAACACCTGCTATCATGCCCGACTTGGCACTAAGAAAATAATCAAACTTCTTATACCGTTCTTTCCAAATGTCGAAGAACTCGGACTGTACTACATAGCCGCCAGGCTTATTTGACATTTCATGATTCTGCTTAATTAATCGTGGCAAGTTCGGACGCGGCTTCTGAATAAATGATAGGCCAACCGCAGGACTCTGCTACGCAAATCGATCAGATTGTTCCAGCAAAGTCGATTGAGCGTAAAGGACAGGCGCCACCTTTGGTACAGCTATTTTTGTTTGTATTTTTTCCGATCCACAGTATTGGTAACGACCCTGCTCGTTGAAATCGCTGGTCATCGAACAGGCCTGCCGTGAGAGAGCAACGCATTTAAACAAACTGTTTGCACTGCACAAGGAAAACCTCACTTAGATATCATAAATACTAAAGCACAATTTGCTTGGATGCACTAATTATAAATCCACGCCAGAGCTGCTATTTCGAACGAAAGAACTACAAAATCGGCAAATTATTTAATCGATCTAACCTGAGGAGAACTACCAAATTACCTGCTGTTCGTTACTTAAGTTCTTAGAGAAAGACATTAATCAACTCCATTACCCTCTGAAATTACTACTTAGTCTAAACGTGGAAAGACTGTTAGCTTCTCTCATTTCCAGTTGTGAATAAAATCAGTTGTGTGTTTTGTCGTTGAAGTTGCAATGAATAATCAGTAGAAAATGTTAAGGCAATGTGGCCGAAGTTGTATTCAGACTGCCTGTATACAAAACTCCACGACACGACTTGTGTTACAAATGTGTAGAATTTAAGATGCTATATACTTACAATTTTTCTACAGTAATGCAGGTAACAGAGATAGTTTTCAAATGCCCAAGGGACCGAAATTAGCTTATAGCTAAATTCTGACATAATGTTATTATTTCAGAATAAAAACAGCCTAGGCAGGAAAATTATTATCATTTTATTGTTTTTCTCGACTTATACCTCCCGAGGAGATCACGAATGTAAAATTAGAGAGATTAGAGCGCGCACGGAGGCTTTCAGACAGTCGTTCTTCCCGCGAACCATACGCGACTGGAACAGGAAAGGGAGGTAATGACAGTGGCACGTAAAGTGCCCTCCGCCACACACCGTTGGGTGGCTTGCGGAGTATAAATGTAGATGTAGATGTAGATGTATACGAAGGAGCTGGCCAGGAAACGGATGACATTAGAATGAGGCCCACTTGGCGAGTTCCAGCTCTGTATCGGTTAGATGGTGGCTGCCTCAGCTCACAACGTCGACGTTGTTGGGGCGGCCGGAGTTGGAGTCCTGTCCAGAATGGCATCATGTGCGTGAGACGAATAGAGATGCATTGTCACCGGAGACGTGCCTCAGGAATCACGAAGTGGTAAGCATGGATCGTGTCTATTAAGCGAATAATACGTTCCACAATGGAGGATTTTAAATTTTTAATAAGATAAGATTCACCAACAGAAAAGCTAGTTTTGTCCAACCACCTCGGTTTTGGATAGCGAGAGAAAAACTATTCAGTTACTATTGCAATATTGTTGTTGTTGCTGCTGCTAAAATTTCAGTAAATGTAAACAAATGAATATCGTTCGTGCCTTGTCATTGTTATAAACACCCTCAGGGCTCCGTCACACAACCATTATGCACATATAGTTTCGTGCGGTCAGGGCGTATAACTTCTTCATTCTACATCTACATATATACTCCGCAAGCCACTCTACAGCACATGTCGGAGGGTACATAGTGCCAACATCATCAGTTTACTTGCCAACAAAAAAAATGGCTCTGAGCACTATGGGACTTAACATCTGAGGTCATCAGTCCCCTAGAACTTGGAACTACTTAAACCTAATTAACCTAAAGACATCACACACATCCATGCCCGAGGCAGGATTCGAATCTGCGACCGTAGCAGTCGCGCGGTTCCAGACTGAAGCGCCTAAAACCGCTCAGCCACACCGGCCAGCTTTGTCAACACTGTTCGCAAATTAAGAGAGGGAAATATAACGGTCTGTTTGTCTCTGATATTATTCTCATGATCCCTACGCATTGATTTCCGTAATGTAAGCGGCACCATAGCACAGAAAATGAACAGTGTCACATTTTTACGTGTATGACTCATTTATGAGGGGCATTCAGTAAGTAATACAACACTTTTTCTCGGCCAGTTTCCCTTACAAAAATTCAGAATTTTTTGTGGGGCAGTGTGGAATAGTCTCGCTTCAGCTCTTATAGTTTCATGAATTTCCGGTAGGTGGCTGCGCTATACGCGTCTGTAACGGAGACGAGTTCCAAGCAGAGAGCTGTAATTGAGTATCTTTTGGCGGAAAACCAGACCATCGCAGATGTCTACGGAGACCTGGCAGTGAACAAAAGCACGGTAAGTCGTTGGGCGAGGCATATGTCATCATCGCAACAAATTACATCGCCGTGTCACCGAAAAAGGGCGGTAATTATTTGCAGAAATAAAATGAATCCGATCAAATGACAATGTCTGATCGCCATATCAATTTAAATTGAACAGAAGCGGTTTGAATGAACTCTTTGAATTATGGGGACTTCAGAAGTGCCGAAAAGGTTGCGCGGAATGAACATATTAATGAGACTTGCAGCAAGCACATAGCTACACTACGCGTTTACATCTGCCTAAGAAAGGCGACCATCTTACAATCAAAACTAAACTTACATTTTCATGAGGTCATGCCCCACAATTGTCATATATTTGAAAAATGTCATATTACCGGCTTCAGCTGCTGGTACGGTTCTTTATTTTCATAACTAGTTTCAGTCATCTGACTATCGTCAGGTTCCTAAAGGAATTCACAGCATCATGTTAGGCGAGATATAAAATCATCTTCAGGTGATAAAACCATAAATTATACACTGTTATCATAGCGGACTATAAATTACATCATCAAACTGTAAGAAGTGTGCTAAGCAGTGTGTTATTAATTCGTGTTAAAAATCACGCCGATTACAGTTTTAACGTGAATGAATACACTATCTAGCACAGTTTTTATGGATTGACGATGTAATTTATATTACGATGTACTGACAGTGAATAATTCATGGTTTTATCATTTGACAATAATGATTGTGTACACTATATCAAAAAAAGTTTTGCATCACGTCGGTTCCGAGAGTTCCGGAATATGTACAGAAAATTGGAATAGAGATCAATATAAACATCATTTCCGCAGTTTTTATTGCTCATGATAACCATACATTGCATGTTTTACCACCATAAAGTGAGACCTTCAGAGGTGGTGGTCCAGGTTGCTGTACACACCGGTACCTGTAATACCCATTGATGCGTGCCTGAATTCGCCGTGGTATACTATCCACAAGTTCATCAAGGCACCGTTGGTCCAGATTGTCCCTCCTCAACGGTGATTTGGCGTAGATCCCTCAGAGTGGTTGGTGGGTCACGTCGTCCATGAAGAGCCCTTTTCAATGTAGCCCAGGTATGTTCGATAGGGTTCATGTCTGGAGAACATGCCGGTCACTCTAGTCGAGCGATTCGTTATCCTGAAGGAAGTCTTTCACAAGATGTGCACGATGGAGCGCGAATTGTCGTCCATGAAGACGAATGCCTCTCCAATATACTGTCGACATGGTTGCACTATCGATCGGAGGATGGCATTCAGCCGCGCAGTATTAGCCGAGCGATCTAAGGCGCTGCAGTCATGGACTCTGCGGCTGATCCTGGCGGAGGTTCGAGTCCTCCCTCGGGCATGGGTGTGTCTGTTTGCCCTTAGGATAATTTAGATTAAGTAGTGTGTGAGCTTAGGGACTGGTGATCTTAGTAGTTAAGTCCCATAAGATTTCACTCACATTTTTTGATGGCATTCACGTATCGTGCAGCCGTTACGGCGCCTTTCATGTCCACCAGAGACGTACAGCGGCCCCACGTAATGCCGTCCCAAAACAGCAGGGAACCTCCACCTTTCTGCACTCGCTATACAGCATGCCTAAGGCGTTCAGCCTGACCAGGTCGTCTCCAAACATGTCTCCGAAGATTGTCTGGTTAAAGGCATATGCGACACTCATCGGTGAAGAGAACCTGATGCTAATCTTGAGCGGTCCATTCGGCATGTTGTTAGACCCACGCTGCATGGTGTCATGGCTGCAAAGATGGACCTCGCCATGTACGCCAGAAGTGAAGTTGCGCATCTTGCAGCCTGTTGTGCACAGCTTGAGTTGTAACACGACGTCCTGTAGCTGCACGAAAAGTATTATTCAACATGGTGGCGTTATTGTCAGAGTTCCTCCGAGCCACAATCCGTAGGTAGCGGTCATGCCTTTGGGCGGCATGAGCGAGGAATGTCATCGACAGTTCCTGTCTCTCTGTATCTCCTCCATGTCCGAACAACATCGCTTTGGTACACTCCGAGACGCCAGGACACTTCCCTTGTTGAGAGCCGTTCCTGGCACAAAGTAACAAGGCGGACGCGATCGAACCGCGGTATTGACCGTCTAGGCATGGTTGAACAGCAGACAACACGAGCCGTGTACCTCCTTCCTGGTGGAATGAGTGGAACTGAACGGCTGTCGGACTCACTTCGTCTAACAGGCGCTGCTCATGCATGATTGTATACAACTTTGAGCGGGTTTAGTGACATCTCTGAACAGGAGGAGGAGGAGATTAGTGTTTAACGTCCCGTCGACATCGAGGTCATTAGAGACGGAGCGCAAGCTCGGGTGAGGGATGGATGGGGAAGGAAATCGGCCGTGCCCTTTCAAAGGAACCATCCCGGCATTTGCCTGAAGCGATTTAGGGAAATCACGGAAAACCTAAATCAGGATGGCCGGAGACGGGATTGAACCGTCGTCCTCCCGAATGCGAGTCCAGTGTGCTAACCACTGCGCCACCTCGCTCGGTCACCTCTGAACAGCCAAAGGGATTGTGTCTGTGATACAATACCCACAGTCAACGTCTATCTTCAGGAGTTCTGGGAACCAGGGTGATGCAAAACTTGATTTAATATGTGTATTTCGTCTAACATGATGCTGCGAATTCTTTTATGAACATGATGTCGGTCAACCGACTAAAGCTGGTTGAGAAAATAAAGAGTTGTGCCAGCAGCTGAAGGCGGTGATGTGACATTTTGCAAAACTAAACTTGTAACAAGCGTGGTAATAGCCTTGTCAGTTGTCCTCTGTGCCTTACAATTTTGGTGCATGGCAAAAATGGGCACATGATAACGTTACAAAAACTTAGAAACGAACGTTTAAAATATTTTTTGAAATTATTGTAGTGTATATAAATGCCGGTAACGGTTGTTGTTGTTGTTGTTGTTGTTGTTGTTGCGGTCTTCAGTCCTGAGACGGGTTTGATGCAGCTCTCCATGCTACCCTATCCTGTGCAAGCTTCTTCATCTCCCAGTACTTACTGCAACCTACATCCTTCTGGATCTGCTTAGTGTATTCATCTCTTGGTCTCCCTCTACCATTTTTACCCTCCACGCTGCCCTCCAATGCTAAATTTGTGATCCCTTCGTGCTTCAGAACATGCCCTACTAACCGGTCCCTTCTTTTTGTCAAGTTGTGCCTTAAACTCCTCTTCTTCCCAATTCTGTTCAATACTTCATCATTAGTTATGTGATCTACCCATGTAATCTTCAGCATTCTTCTGTAGCACCACATTTCGAAACTTCTATTCTCTTCTTGTCCAAACTATTTATCGTCCATGTTTCACTTCCATACATGGCTACACTCCATACAAATACTTTCAGAAACGACTTCCTGACACTTAAATCTATACTCGGTTAACAAATTTCTCTTCTTCAGAAACGCTTTCCTTGCCATTGCCAGTCTACATTTCATATCTTCTCTACTTCGGCCATCATCAGTTATTTTGCTCCCCAAATAGCAAAACTCCTTTACTACTTTAAGTGCCTCATTTCCTAATCTAATTCCCTCAGCATCACCCGATTTAATTCGACTACATTCCATTATCCTCGTTTTGCTTTTGTAACGGTGACGGTAGCAGCATGAAAAACTTAAGACCGTAGCATTCAGTGAAAAACAAAATCACTTAAACATACATTTGCACTTCTAAACAACACCGCTGGCAAATAATGTTGCAATGTCATATCGGCGGTATGCAACAGACGTCATACTGACGTGAAGCGTATATGTAAATGATGTCCCGGCGGAGGTTTGAGTCCTCCCTCGGGCATGGGTGTGTGTGTTTGTCCTTAGGATAATTTAGGTTAAGTAGTATGTAAGCTTAGGGACTGATGACATCAGCAGTTAAGTCCCAAAAGATTTCACACACATCTGAACATTTTTAATGTAAATGATGATCATTTCGGCGCAACTGCACTTAGTATGTAGCAGTAACGCCTTGCGGATTCTGCATATGAAGAATACGCAGCGCGCTCAGAAATCTCATTTGAATTTTGTTTGTTTGTGAGATCGTGTTATGTGCCGTACAAAGAGAAGAAACGTGTAGCGACACGTGTCTGAATTCGACAGCAGCAGGGTCGTGGCCTATCGAGACAACTGTTTATCGTTCCGCGAAATTGCTGCTCGCGCTGTTCGGAATCCCCCGATTGTCATACGAATATGCAATCGATGGGATCAGGATGGCCGTTCTCAACGCCATGCAGGATCTCTAGGCCCCCACAGACGTATTGTTCACTTCAGTCTCGCAGAAATATACAGCCACCTCACGTGCCTAGAATCAGGAAATGGGCTTGTTCGCAGCAAGGCTACGTGGACGCTGCGGACACGTGTGGACTACTGCGCACAGTGAGCACTGTGGCAGTCGTTGCGGCTTCCCCTAACGCTACAGCAAAGAGAAGTGCGCCGGCAGTGGTGCTCCCAGCGACAACACTTGACAAAGGAGGCGCTTCCGCGTATAGTATTACGATGTTCGTATCCGAGTATGAAGGCTCCGAGGATGATGAAAGTTGCCACATTACGCTGAGCATCGTCATACGAGCGCAGCACTTGGGATGATGCTATGAGGTGCCACTGGGTACACAGTACTGCCATCTCCGCCTCGCATAGTCGGTACTTTGACCAGTACAACGTCGCCCTTTCCTTCTTTTACTTAAGCCTAGGACGCCTAAGGGGGGGGGGGGGGGAGGGGGAGGTGGTTCGTTGAACCCACAATTTTTTTATGTCCCCTGCTTTTGCCCAAGTAACTTTCATACTACATATTCCCTTTGAGTTATTGTTTGTTGGCTATTTTATGAAACGTTAGTGTCAATATATTTTATAGAAAATTCCTGCTTTGAAAGAAAAAATAAACAAACTTATTATGGGTCCAACAACCCCCCGCCCCCCTTAGGCTTCCATGCTATAGAAAATTTCCCTTAGTAGGATTTCGTATTTCTCATCTTTACAACAATGCAAGTTAGTTTCTTGTTGGTTGGTATTCTTGATATTCACAACAATCGGTTTACTTTCAGAGGAAGCGATTGTTGATGTCAGTCAGCTGTTATTTATCTTGTAAACTTGCAGTGAGTTAGTGCAGTTCCCAACACGTGGGCCTCCAGTAACTTTGGTGTCCTACACAGCAAAAACGAACCAAGTAAAAACTTACTGGTGTTGTCAACAATGCACCAAGATAAAGGCACTGTTGGTGGAGAGAAGAATAAAACCGAGGTAAATGCATATTATAATTCCACTAAAGGTGGAATTGATACCATTGATCAAATGGCGCGTATGTACACCTGCAAGAGGGGAACAAAGAGATGGCCTCTATCCGTAATTTACTCTCTCATCGACGTTTGTGCTATCAATGCAACCACCATATTCATCCAGCAACATCCAAGATGGAATGAAAAGAAACACAACAAACGGAAACTTTCTCTTCTGCAAGCTGGGATGGAACTAGTGAAATTGCAGGTAGAAGAAAGAAGTGCCTATGCAAGAGGGTTATCTAACCAAATTGTTCAATCGATGGAGACTATTCTACAAAAGAAAATCAAAGAAGTGACAACAGAAACACTTCAGCCTCCTGCAGGGAAAGGTCGGTGCCTTATTTGTGTAAGAAAAGGTAAAACAAATAATCAGAAGTACAACAATCTAAGTAAACCAAAACAGTATTGTGGACAGTGTCATAAACATGTGTGTACACACATTCAAAAAAAATTGCGAAGTGTGTCTCTTGCGTTGAAGTTGAGGACTCAGAGTAGTCTATTGTATATGAACACATCTGTATTTTGTATTGTAATATGTCAATTTTTTATTCACTCAATCCAATATTTATAACAATTAACAACATTTATAAACAGATGCCTTAGTTAAAATACATAAACCATTTTGAAAGTTGTAATTTTTCGTCAGTAAACTTATTTAATACCTGTGCGCTCGCCGAACCCCCCCCCCCCTCCCCCTTAGGCAACCAAGTTAGAAAAAAATGCTTGGGCGTCCTAGGGTTAACAATCACTCTTGTCGTTATGAATCTGAATTATACTGGGTGGACAGAAACAGTCTGGAAAGCTTGTAAGCGTGCTGAAGGGTAAGTTGTTCAAAAATGGCTCTGAGCACTATGGGACTTAACTTCTGAGGTCATCAGTCCCCTAGAACTTAGAACTACTTAAACCTAACTAACCTAAGGACATCACACACATCCATGCCCGAGGCAGGATTCGAACCTGCGACCGTAGTGGTCACGCGGTTCCAAACTGAAGCGCTTAGAACCGCACGGCCACACCAGCCGGCGGGTAAGTTGTGCTGAGACATAACTGTTAAGAAAAAAGTTCGATACGTTGCGCCGTTTCCGAGTTAATTAGTGTCGTAGTTAGTTAATCATGCCGTTTTGCGCGCTAATTCAAGCTGCCCGCCACTTACAATTAGTATCAGTTGTTCTCATAGCGTAGATGGGCACTATACTGCTCATTCTTTGGTTCGGGTTCGATCCTTATTACTGCCCTATGCCCAGTTTTTGTATCGTTCTCTTGTTCGATTTTAGGAAATCAAACGAAGAACACCGTCTCTGATAGGCCGCTTGAATCTGCGCACGCAATGGTTTGATTGGCCAACTTTAATGCTAAATAACTTGGTAAAGGTGCAATACATCGATTTTTTTCTTAACAGTTATTACTCAGCATAACTTACCCTGCAACACCTTTACAAACTTTTCCGACTGTTACTGACCACTCTGTGTATTACAACACGAGCTTCTAGTATGTTCTGGAAACGGTAATGGTTCAAATTAATAACTGCATAAACTTTCTGTTTTTTAGTAGCGAACAGTTTAAAGAAAATTGCGTCATTTCAAGTTCACAAAAATGTAGAAATAAAATTAGTAACATAGACTGTTTTAAATAATTATGAAATACAGCTTTTGAAACAGGTCACATGTATAAGACAATAAATATTTAGAACTTAATACAATGCGCATGTATCTAAGAAAAGTTAAGAACGTTTTTGAAACATAGCAATAATTTTCTGTTACGTGAATAAATAAATTTCGTGAACAATTACGTAAATAATAATTTGAAAAATATCAGAAATATGTGGCATTTTTTGTCACTCATGTGAAATTGAATCTATAGGGTAACTAATTTTTATAGTACAATATTATCTCACAGATATATTATTGCGTTATGGATAAATTTAGCCGCCCGGGATTAGCCGAGCGGTCTAAACGCTGCAGTCATGGACTGTGCGGCTGGTCCCTGTGGAGGTTCGAGTCCTCCTTCGGGCATGGGTGTGTGTGTTTGTCCTTAGGATAATTTAGGTTAAGTAGTGTGTACGCTTAGGGACTGATGACCTTAGCAGTTAAGTATCATAAGATTTCACACACATTTGAAGATTTTTTTGATAAATTTGGAAGACAGAAGATCACGCAAATGCACCAATGCATAACACAACATTTTGAGAAACGTGAATCTAGTAGTTTGTAGTAAAAAATCAGAATAAACGTTACTGAGCAGAAGGTGGTACTGCAGATTTCAGTTAACACTGGAAGTTGCCGTAATTCTTGGTTTATTATGCAAGTAGGTGTTACATTTCTGAGGTGTTAAGGCCGGTTGCTGTACGCTTTCTTCGAGGTTTCCATGACGTTACTTCGCAACAAGATAACGCAGGACTGCATGTTGCCCGTGTTGTCACGCCCTACTCCGATGCAGTGGTTTGCAGCTGTTTCCCCGGTCAGCACTTCCTCTAGATCCCTCACCCACTGCAGCAAACTGGTCATTGGTCTCCGAGAGACTTCCACCCCATCACTCACCAGCCACTACCATTAACGGAGGTGGGGCAGCGAGGAATGACGTACCCGTATCGGTAATCCAAGCTCAGTTCGACTTGATGCACAGCCAGGTGAGAAGTATATCCACTGACTGGTCATATCTGTAAAATTTATTAGGGTCCTTCTTCAAAACTTGTCCTTTTATGAAACCCAGTTGTTGTCCTATTGAACCTTTCTGGTTAAAGTCAATCGTTGTATTCGCTGTCTTCATTTTAGATTTAAGTGTATCGCAGTTTCTGACACGTGTAGCCATTCTGTGTACTGAATTTCTCACCCTGTATACTCAAATAACCTGCAAATGTAATTAAATATTCTTCCAATTACGCTAAATAAGAAGTGAAGTTCCACGTCCTGGCCCTAGACGAGCCAGTCGAACCCTACCGATCGCCGTGTCATACTCTGCTAGTGGCGTCATCGGGTGCTGTATGGAGGGGCGTGTGATCAGCTCGCCGCTCTCCCAGTCGATGTTGTGCTCCTTGACCATGGAACCGCTACTAATCGGTCGAGTAGCTCCTCAGTTGACCTCGCTGGGCTGAGTGCACCCCTTTCCAATCCTCCCACCAAGAAAAAATCCCTGACAGTACCGGGAATCGAACTCCGATCCCCCGAAAGGCAGTCAGTCGCGCTGGCCGCTCAGCGACGGAGGCGGATTTAAATTTACGCATAATAAGTAAAATTTCTTCATTTGCTATCCTTCTTAGTTTCGCGTTTTCAGTGGCTAGCAGTGTCCACTCATACCTAAGTAAAGACTCATTTCGGAACCCATAGTGAGTGAAAAAGACGCAGTCTTGAGAATTTCAGTGTATAGTTTCTCCAGTGCGGACCATGAAGTGAGGCTGGTTCCCTGGGTGTCGGCGTTACGCGGACGCGGCAAACGGACAGGCCAGCTAGGCGGCTTACCGCCGGCGGAACGAATCTACCAAGCACCGCCCCGGGTCATCGACTTCGGCCGCTCTGCATTCCACCGAACTCTGTATTCATCTCAATGTCACCTTTTTACGCTTTACATTTTTTATCGCCGTGATGTCGAAATTAAATCGCTGAAGTAGCCGACAAATGGACTCCAAATCAGACTCGCTTTTTCTTATTTCCAGCTCAGATGGGTAATCACTCCAGATCCAGTGTTACTAGCTTAACGACCTCTCAGAAACAGCCACCTCAGTATAGAGACAAATACAAAATAGTTTCGTCATTTTCTTCACAATTCCTTCTTTGGGACGACAACGTTCCACCCAGTTTTCGGTACGCCACCCTGCATGGAGTGTTACCACAAACCACCTGTGCCGTTCCATCTACTACATCTACACCTATATCTACATCTACATCTATAACCCGCAAGCGACCTTACAGTGTGTGGCGGAAGGCACTTCATGTACCAGTGTCATATCATATACGGTGATTAAGAAGGTTCTATCTGCTTTAAACAGTTCTAATATTCTATAAATTCGTAGCATTATACAGAATATAAAAAAATACTTCCCATTTCAGGAGAATGTGTATTCACGCTTGCATCGTCGACTAGCCGCTTTAAACGTCATAGTGTCTCGTCAGTTGCCTTTCGAAGCAAATGTCATACCAAAGCATTAATGCTTTTCTCCAATTCCTCGAATATATGTAGCTTCGCTCGGTTGACATCTTTGCAAGGCACATTTCTTGAGATCGGGACCTGCGGCGTGCATTCAAAGTCTACGTCTTATCGTCCATCCGCTCAGGAACGCCAAAGGCAAAATGAGGTGGGGCGTTGTCCTGCTGAAAATAAACTTCTATAACATTGCTCCACGCGGAGACTACTCTCCACACATCCATAAGTAGCATCTGCAGTTACCTTTCACTATCTATTGTACGTCGTTAGACAACGGGACCAGTGATATGGTTCGATGGCATGCCACACAAAACTGTCACCTTAGACAGATTTTACACTTTCAGCTGCCTGTTGTGGATCATAATCTGCCTAGTAATGGCAGTTGTTTAAGTTCACGAAACAAGCGACGTGAAAAAATGTCTCATAACTTCACGTGGCGGAACGAAACGGAGTTCTTGTGAGACACTGAGGATTGCAAGCATAATTCCTCAACTCTCCATGCGCTCATTGCAGATTTTAATAGATGAAGCGTATAATCATGTTTCCAGGATCGATGGTTGAGATCTTCGTTAATCACTGTGAGTACTTTTTGTCTGAAGAGCCCACTGTCACGAGTGATCTTACTTTTTGGTTCACCAGGTACTCAATTGTGTACTGCACTATGAAGACAAATCTACACAATTTAGAACATACAACTATATGAGCGCCCGCTGTTGCAACCTTATCTGTTTTGCCAGTTCCCATTCATGTACAGAAGAGTTTGTACTATCTAAATATATTCTCTTGTAATATGTAACATATAAACAAATATTCCTTGATAAATTGTAATAATTAACAAAACTACGTCGATTTAAAATCAGATTCTCTCTTCTCAACCACCATGTACAAACCTCTGATCAGAATAGTCCAGGTAGAACTTTGGGCACGATGAAACACTACTCCACATTAACATGAAAATCGCGTAAAATCACATCTACATGAGAAACAGAATTTCTTTTGTGAGAAACAGCAGCACTAGTGTCTACCAAAAAAAAGTCAGTAATTTAATTTTGAGGCTCTCTTGTAAATGAAAGAGAATTCCTTGCCCTTTCTTTATTTATGTCAAAATTCAATGTTAACAAACATCGCTTTAGCGTTGAGAAAGTATTTTCTGATGATGCCCAGTTGTCTAGTTAAGCTAGTACGTTCGATCGTGCATAATGGAAACAGTGAACTCAACCAAACCATTTTAACAATGCATGCGAGTTTGCTCTCATTTCAGCGTATACTGGCGTATTAAAACTTATGTTTCTCCGTGACATGAAACACAGATATACGTTCGTTGTTATGTAAGCAGTAAATCAAGGAGACATAGAGAAATATCGACCAGTCCGTGAGAAATAACATCTGCCCACAATTTTCAACGCATTACACTTACCGGGACGTACAGGTCATTGAATCTGTCTGTAAATAAGAGCACAATATTTTTTATTATTTTAATGTGAGAAATTATCTGTATCTTACTTTTTTAGTTCCTTTCCTCGGTAAAGGATCATTTAGTAATCGCGAAAGCGTTACGGAGATGATAGATAAACTCCAGTGGAAGACTCTGCAGGAGAGACGCTCAGTAGCTCGGTACGGGCTTTTGTCAAAGTTTCGAGAACATACCTTCACCGAAGAGTCAAGCAGTATATTGCTCCCTCCTACGTATATCTCGCGAAGAGACCATGAGGATAAAATCAGAGAGATTAGAGCCCACACAGAGGCATACCGACAATTCTTCTTTCCACGAACAATACGAGACTGGAATAGAAGGGAGAACCGATAGAGGTACTCATGGTACCCTCCGCCACACACCGTCAGGTGGCTTGCGGAGTATGGATGTAGATGTAGATGTAGAAAGAGTGTGTCGTGGACTGTGAAGCCTGAGGGAGTGAAATATAATGTGATCACGAAGTCACACTAAACAAATGTACATTTGTACTTGAATCTGCGTGTGAGACACCAAACGTGGAATAATTAGGCCTGTTGTATTAGTAGTTTCACCTGTTCTTCTTCTGATATCATGAATTGGGATATAAATACCGTTGTTTCCATCGCTTATAAATGTAATGTATATCGTGCAGTGGCACAAATTGATTGTGGTTGAAAATATCACAGATGCTGAAATTTAAATGGCACATAATAGAATAGAACGTGGCGTCTAAAACATAACGATACCGGCAGGCTAAATAGAAATCTTCTGTTTTGGAACTGAGTCTCCGGCTTGCACACACTGTTCCGTTTCTGGCGTGAAACAACGAATTTGTTCACAGTCTCTGTGAAGCACTTCTGAGTAATTTGTTTTAGAATTTTCTTCTAATCAGTATTCAAGAAATGGGGCATCCGTTTCGCTCAAAGCTTTTTCATTCTGAGTTCTTCATGTACTGTGTATTGTATTCCCCTCTTATGAACCACTGCCATCGGCTGTTTCATTCAGCTCTCGTTGTCAGTCTTCCAGTACCATATTCTGCTCTTTCTCATCGTATTACGTGGTATTGTAGTACTGGGACGTCCTTCAGAACACGTACAACAATGGTTAGTTCAGTTACCCATTTCTTAATTGTTTAAAACGATGGTGCAGACCATACTTCTAATTAATTTCAGAATTCAATAAACCGTTTACAACGAAAATTTTATACTGGTGTTGCGCTCCAATTTATACATTTGCAGCGAACACACCAGATTGTTTTAAATAGCTGCATAAACAAAACTATTCTATACATCAAGCTGACACTTTCGAAACAAAACAAAAAAAAATGGTACAAATGGCTCTAAGCACTATGAGACTAAACGTCAGAGGTCATCACTCCCCTAGACTTGGAACTACTTAAACCTAACTAACCTAAGGACATCACAAACATCCATGCCCAAGGCAGGATTCGAACCTGCGATCGTAGCAGCAGCGCCGTTCCGGACTGAAGCGCCTAGAACCGCTCGGCCGCAGCTGCCGGCCTTTCGAAACACGTAAAACACATAAAAAATAAGGTTTCATTCATATAACATTTTTTTATGGAGAACGGTGATGCAGATTCCCGCCCGCTCATCCAGACTTTGGTTTTCCATGGTTTTCCTAACTCGCTTGATTCGAATACCAGGATGGTTTCTTTGAAAAGGAAACGGCTCGTTTCCTTCTCCTATCCGCGCTTGTGCTCTATCCCTAATGACGTCGTCGTCGACGCCTTACCCTCGCATTCAAAAATTTCTCAGACGGTAGTTTTTCGGCGGAGGAAATATTTAAGCGACCAGTAAAATGTGTTTTCCACCAGCAATTGGCCTACAATGAACTGTGTAATATTAAGTTATGAATCAGATTACATTCTGTTCAAGCTGAACTCAGCTTTCTTTCTTACATCATGTACGAATAAGTAGAATATAGGATTCTTCTTTTAGCAACCAACATAAGAACAAGCTATTCTTTGCTATAATTTTTGAGATATTTTGAAAGTATCTCATTTCGAAATGATTTCATGTTTTTTGGTAAATACAGGGCACTGAGAGATGAGAAAGGAACACTGAATTATGCGTAAAATGGAAATGGCAACGAATATGTTCCTGTGTAGTCGCGTTGTGTAATACTACTCCAATATGTGTTGATTGCGAGAGGTGAATTACGTCGTCAGGCAAGCAACTGTCATATGCAACCACGAAAACAGGCTATTCAGCGGATCGCAAAGTTGTCTACTATTTTACCTTTTAGAATCTCAGTTAATTATGATTTACCTGACAGAGTATGCGACCGCAGATTGTAACAAAATCGTAGGACAGAAATGACAAAGATGGTTCAAATGGCTCTGAGCACTATGGGACTTAACTTCTGAGGTCATCAGTCCCCTATAACTTAGAACTACTTAAGCCTAACTAACCTAAGGACATCACACACATCCATGCCCGAGGCAGGATTCGAACCTGCGACCGTAGCGGTCGCGCGGTTCCAGACTGTAGCGCCTAGAACCGCTCGACCACTCTGGTCGGCACATAAATGACAATGTTAGGACAAGTACACAGTGACTAGTGGAACACAAGAAATGCATCTTACGAATTCGTATGGAGATCAGCGAAGCCTTCTCCCCATGCATGTTTGAAATGCCCTTGAAGATGCGAGAAGATAAACTGTTTAATGTGCTTGCAGAATCATTTAACAGTAGAGTATCTTAAGAACGATCCGAGTGCTGAACGGAAATTGCAAATTGTATGCAAACAGCAAATCATAAATGTTGAAGTGCAGGAGGGCAACAGTGGAGTTTATATGCACTATGTGACATCATTCGTGACCTTTCATGTTGATTCATCTCTCCATTTATTTCGCTAACAACGTTCTCTTCATTCTCCTCTTCCTCGACTCCACTCAGGAATTCGTTTTAGGTCTATTACTCGTATTTTCTTCCACAGTTAACTGAAATTCGTCAGAAAATGTCTCACGTATAGCATTTCTTGTTACCACTACTGTGTCCTGAAATCTGGTATTCCCATGACCACGATAATCTCAAGGTAATTACCTAAGCTGTTCTAGAACTATGCAGCGCTCCATTTGTTTCTAACCATTAAAAGTCACTTGTTTTACGGTTTCGCGAACTTCGGCCGAATTGCTCTACACAGTTTCCTTCTTTGACTATGTCATATAGTGCATATTCAGTTATTTCAGGTATTTGGCCGGCACTGTCAATAAGCAGCCACACATATTATGTGCACCGCGGTGTACGAACTTCGTACAGGTAGCAATCGCAGAAATGGCATGAGCCGAATAATTTTCATCGTTACCGACAAACAGTCGCTCGATTGAGTTATTGCGCGGGCAGTTTCTCCTAATTTGTTACCCAGTACTAAGAAGCATTTTTCATTTAGCACAATGCTGTGAGATCCTAGAAGAGTCGCTTCAGTCTGGAACCGCGCGACCGCTACGGTCGCAGGTTCGAATCCTGCCTCGGGCATGGATGTGTGTGATGTCCTTAGGTTAGTTAGGTTTAAGTAGTTCTAAGTTCTATGGGACTGATGACCTCAGCTGTTAAGTCCGCTAGAGCTCAGAGCCATTTGAACCAACCCTCTGGTATGGATAGATGGACTGATACAGTTGGGAACTGTGTCATAAACCCATGATATCCTCCCCTGGGTTTGACTGGTCCACGACTGTTGTAACTGGTTCTTGATATCCAGGATACTGTCAGTGCGACGGAGTTGGTACCCCAGCTGGTCCCACATACGTTCTTTCAGGGACAGATCTAGAGATCTTGCTGACCACCGGTGAATCTCATCGCTTCGCAGGCAGTTCACGGAGACACACTCCATATGTGGACGAACATTGTCTTATTGAAAATTGGCGCCACAAAACTGTCGCGTAAGAGATAACATATGAGGAGGCAGGATGTCTGTGACATGCTGTTGTATCGTCAGAGTCCACAGTCACTACCAACCGTGAACTGAAGTCACACGCGTGGCTCTCTACGCCCTGAGTAACACTGCCGTGCTTCTCCAGAATGAAATATGAGACCTCTCCACAAGTCGACGCCTTACTCGCGGACGATGCAATGCGGCGTAGAGCAGAAGCGCGGTAGATATGCAATGTTTAGTACTGAAGACTTCGTAAGGATGGAGAAAAATAAGCGGAATAAGACGCGTTCTTCAAACTTCTCCACAGACGAAATACAAGGCTATTACAAATGATTGAAACGATTTCATAAATTCACTGTAGCTCCAGTCATTGACATATGGTCACGACACACTACAGATACGTAGAAAAACTCATAAAGTTTTGTTCGGCTGAAGCCGCACTTCAGGTTTCTGCCGCCAGAGCGCTCGAGAGCACACTGAGGCAAAATGGCGACAGGAGCCGAGAAAGCGTATGTCGTGCTTGAAATGCACTCACATCAGTCAGTCATAACAGTGCAACGACACTTCAGGACGAAGTTCAACAAAGATCCACCAACTGCTAACTCCATTCGGCGATAGTATATGCAGTTTAAAGCTTCTGGATGCCTCTGTAAGGGGAAATCAACGGGTCGGCCTGCAGTGAGCGAAGAAACGGTTGAACGCGTGCGGGCAAGATTCACGCGTAGCCCGCGGAAGTCGACGAATAAAGCAAGCAGGGAGCTAAACGTACCACAGCCGACGGTTTGGAAAATCTTACGGAAAAGGCTAAAGCAGAAACCTTACCGTTTACAATTGCTACAAGCCCTGACACCCGATGACAAAGTCAAATGCTTTGAATTTTCGGCGCGGTTGCAACAGCTCATGAAAGAGGATGCGTTCAGTGCGAAACTTGTTTTCAGTGATGAAGCAACATTTTTTCTTAATGGTGAAGTGAACAGACACAATGTGCGAATCTGGGTGGTACAGAATCCTCACGCATTCGTGCGCATATTCGGAATTCACCAAAAGTTAACGTGTTTTGTGCAGTCTCACGGTTTAAAGTTTACGGCCCCTTTTTCTTCTGCGAAAAAAACGTTACAGGACACGTGTATCTGGACATGCTGGAAAATTGGCTCATGCCACAACTGGAGACCGACAGCGCCGACTTCATCTTTCAATAGGATGGTGCTCCACCGCAATTCCATCATGATGTTCGGCATTCCTTAAACAGGAGATTGGAAAACCGATGGATCGGTCGTCGTGGGGATCATGATCAGCAATTCATGTCATGGCCTCCACGCTCTCCCGACTTAACCCCATGCGATTTCTTTCTGTGGGTTATGTGAAAGATTCAGTGTTTAAACCTCCTCTACCAAGAAACGTGCCAGAACTGCGAGCTCGCATCAACGATGCTTTCGAACTCATTGATGGGGCCATGCTGCGCCGTGTGTGGGAGGAACTTGATTATCGGCTTGATGTCTGTCGAATCACTAAAGGGGCACATATCGAACATTTGTGAATGCCTAAAAAAACTTTTTGAGTTTTTGTATGCGTGTGGAAAGCATTGTGAAAATACCTCAAATAATAAAGTTATTGTAGAGCTGTGAAATCGCTTCAATCATTTGTAATAACCCTGTATATGCTATAAATTGTCCTGGAGCAGTATAAGGACGTACGGGGAAAAAACTTGTAAGGTAACTACGACCTACAAAGGAAAGGCACGGAAGTGAAGTTTCCGCTCATGAAACATGGGAACAATTTTGAAAATGTTTAACGATGACATTAAGAAAAAATACATTAGTTCTAATAGTTGCATACTACTTTGTCCAAAAAAACCTCAGTTTAAATTATTTATCATTCGTTTTCTGGAACTGATACGTTCGTTCACATAACAGACGGGGAGCTCGTTGGGGCTCATTTTCCTTCTCAGCAGGCATATCAGAGTAGTTAGATCTTTGTTAACGAAAAGAAACAATGTATTTCTCAGCACTTAAGGTTGCCTAGAATGCTGCCCATTACAGTGGCCAGAGCACTAGGTAAGTATCAAGTGATGTGTTGATGCGGTTGTCGTAATTACATTTATGACCAGTAACTTAAGAAATGAATCTTTTGGCAGGTGATCGATAAAGCCAATCCTTTATACTATTGGCCATAAGAGACATAACGACCGAATCTGAAATTTTTTCCTTGGTGTCCTCATTGCGACCGATGGAACCTCAGAAAAGAAGTAGAAATCGAACATATGTGCGTGCACTTTGTTCTCTGAGCAAATGACACATCATCGCTGTTAATGATCCAAATGTTCAGCTGTGTTGACAGAACATACTGTGCAATTACTCACGTCATTAGACAACTAAAGTGTGCCGGGAATAATAGGAATATCGTACGCACATTACAGAACCAGAAAAATTCATTTCGTCATACATATTAACGTTACATTTCAAGTCAGCGCCGGGCATATTTTGGAAGGGGCCTCATTGTGGTTATCCAGTTGGCGGCTAGTCTACTCGTGCAATATCCAGACATAGGTCGTGTATCTCGTGCAATATGCGATTAATCAACTGCAGTCGAAGCACGATAATTTGTTTATGTATATACTTATTTGTTCTTAATTCATTTTATATGACGTCGGATACGGAAATTTTAAAACCAGCAAGAAACAGCGAGGATTTGCATAACTGGACTGGTTAGAGTTATACAAATTTACGAGAAATGGTGCAAATGGCTCTGAGCACTATGGGACTTAACATCGGAGTTCATCAGTCCCCGAGAACGTAGAACTACTTAAACCTAACTAACCTTAGGACATCACACACATCCATGCCCGAGGCAGGATTCGAACTTGTGACGTAGCGGTCGCGCAGTTCCAGACTGAAGCGCCTAGAACCGCTCGGCCACAACAGCCGGCGCTACAGATTTACGCACATACATAGAAATATTCACACTATTTACCAACACTAAAAGTACTTACAGACATTCGCATCCACATATACAGTTAAATACACATACGAGGTAAGTCTTCACGGAGATTTATTCCTTTTGCTGTACACGTCGTCGTAATTTCTTTTACATAACGTATAGTAGTATTTCATGATTGTCTGCTAACAACAATATTAAACACACGAAAAAAGAATTAACTTGCATGACAAATATGCTAATATAACTGTGTGTGGTAAGTTTGCACTCTGTCGGGAACTCTTTGCTTTGGTCACACACATTTACCTATAAGTACATACAATATGTGTTTAGTTTCTGCGATGTTCGCGTTGGTATTCTGATATATTGTAGGGACATATTATGATCATGTAACACTTTTTGTTTAAATGCTAACAGTACTTTTATATCCTTTATATAATGTGGGAACTTATTGTCGGATTTGTTGGTTTCAGCCTTTTACTTGTCATATGGTAATCATTATTATATCTATGCAGATATTTATTAAAGATTCAGTGCATTTTTTCTTCAAGTACATAATCACGGTGCTGGAACTGTTGAGAACACTAAATTTGTCTCTTTAACATTGTCGTGACTGTAATTTGCAATACGCTTTACAGCTTTCTTGTATGTGTGTGTTGACAACACCACCCCATATCTGTAGATAATGTAACAAGTATTGGTATATGAGGCCATATCACATCTTCAATAATGCGCCTCCATTTACTATGCTGAACATTTTCCTCATTAGGAATGTGTTTGAGCTAATTCTTGGACATGTAGTATTTACGTGACCTTCCCAAGACAAGATAAGCACTTATATGAAATGAATTGGAAATTGCGAATAAGGACAACCATCAGCTGTAGAATGGAATGACGACAATGAAAATTTGTGCCGGACCAGGACTTGAACAGTCTGGTCCCTTTAATCCCACAAACCAACCAACCAGGTCTTGAACCCGAATTTCCCGCTTATCGCGAGCGGTCGTCTTACCAGTTGGCTATCCATGCACGACCCAAGGCCAGACCCAAACTTACATATGTCGCCAACCATTCGTCTACGACCTCTACACATACGCCCATATGCACATTCCGGTACAGGTCAGACTTTGTACTTGAAAGTCGCTTGCTCGGTATCGGCAGAGAAACACTATATTGCAGTGCCTGTGTTATTCTGATTACGATGTACAGTTCTTTCCATCGTAATTGTAATCGTTAAACGGGAAATCCGGGTTCGAGTCCTGGTCCGACACAAATTGTCATTGGCGTCATTCCATACGGTTATGGTTATCCTTATTCGCAATTTCGAATTCATGCATGCATGTCCAAAGGAACTTACCATCGTAATCAGAATAACAGTCACTGCAATACCTTACAGACAAGCACTTGTATTGCAATTCCTTGTTTCATGCAGGTCTGTGTTCCCAAATTTACGGATGATGTTTTCAGTTTGGTGATTCATAATGACAAGGACATATATGTACATTGTTTTTGTTCCATTTGTGAAGAATTTTTGCTAGTGAAAACTGGATTGCATTTTCAATATTCAGACCAGTTCTTTTCTCCATTTCATGAAGTGGTGTAATTTTCATTGAAAATGGAACTGGCTTCATGTGGGCCCGAAAAATCTTTCCTTGCGGTGTATTATGTTTCCATTGTTTGTACTACTTATTTCTATTATATCTGCATTTATGAAAGCACAGACAGTATTTGCTATCGTATGTGAACTTTCCGTTGCTTTCTTGAAGTACATGGGTTTGGTTTCTCTTAATGCTCTGAGGTAAACTCTCTTTCTGTTTCTGTGGACTTCATTACTGGTTTGGTTGTTGTTTTTTGTTACTATACATATAAAAGTTTTAGTTGCTCTATTGCTATTTTTATAGACACATTTTCACCATTTATGACGTCAGTATTGCAACATGAACACTTTCGTTTTTTTTTTATACATTTGTTTTCGGCACTTGCACATTCCTGAACTACGCTTGGCACCCTCTTGACATTTTGTTGAGCTATTTGTGTAGTCACATGACTTTCTTCTCTGTTGTTATGCTGCAGACTACTCCTTGCTTTTTGTAGAGGATACAGCGTTCTTTTTCTACCATTTGTACGTTCATAGTTCTAATTTTTTTCCCTTGTACAATTCCCACTCACCGTTTCCAGGATCAAGTTCGCGCAGTTCTTTCTGCAAGCCACTTATTTTGTCATAAAACGTGGCTATGATTCTTCGCAGATACCAAATTTCTTCAGCGACTTCTTCATTTTTGTTTCCCATGAACACAATACCCGATATTATCACTGACACATCGCCCGTGTAGGCACTCCAAAATTGGGAATTTTACTGTTTAAGACTTTTTTTTCATTTTATACTGTATTTTGCACTTACAAAAATCCAATACATACTTTCTGTCTTTTACACGAATATTTTTACCTATTAAGCACGTTTATACAGGTCTGTCGTGTTTTAATACGCCACCGAAATATCTGCTAAGTGCACCAGCCGCCATATTGCATTTTTGCGTATAAAGTCGTTTAGCGGTGTTGCCAAGCGCTTTTTGTTGTAATTGAAATCAAAATCGAAGCTCGTTTAATCCATTGTTAGTGTTAACAACATAGCGAATTCATATAATGGGTTCATTTTATGAAGTAAGGTCAAAATTGATGTCAAGTCAACGAAGTTTACACAATCAGCCCTTAATCTTTGTTCCCAAGTGACGCTCAACTGGAGAATCGTAAACAGCCTTCAGACTGCCGCCGTTGATAAACACCGTGAGGTCACACGCCCATGCGGAGGCAACTACTGCGGCAAGAGTTGACTTTGGTCAGAGCTACAGCAGGGAGGGACCTCGCCAACAATGAGTCTGCACGGCGGTGACCCACATTCGAGAGAGCGGAGAAGCGCTTGGGCTGGCCTTGTCTCACGCCCACATCGCTCGTTCAGAAGAGGGTCGCACTACCGAGAAACTCCGAAATACTTCCACAGTCTTCCTTAGAACTTTCGGTTTGTCACGGCCCAGATAATATTCTCTTGATGAAAGATGTACCCTAAAATTAGGATTGAAGGAGGATACGGAGTTTAACGCTCCATCAGCAACGAGATCATTTAGAGACGAAATACAAGTTTGCGGTAGGGAGGGGGAGGGAAATTGGCCATACCCAGCATTTGCCTGGAGCGATTTAGGGAAATCACGGAAAACCTAAATCTAGATAGCAGGACGGAGAAATTTCAACCCTCGTTGTCTCGGATGCGAGTTCGGCGTGTTTTACTACTGGGCTACCTCGCTTGGTGCCTAAAATTAACTTCCACGTCTAGGAAGAAAGCATTTCGCGCTTTCTTATTGCTGAAGGAGCTTGTTCCAGCTTTACAAAATCCAGCACAAGAAACTCACATGCTCTTCTCAACGCTGTTGGGTTCTTCAGTCCGAACATTGGTCTGATGCAAACTCTCCATGCTAATCTATTCTGTACAAAATACTGCCTCTCTGCATAACTGCTGCAAGCTGCATGCACTTAAACCTGCTTACTTTAGTTAATCTGTGGTCTTCCTCTATAATTTTAACGCTCCTCCCCCACTCACCTCAATTAACAAGCAGGCGATTCCTTGATGCCATATGATTTGTGCTATCAAGTGTTCCCTTCTTTCAGTCAAGTTACCCACCTCCTCCTCAGCACTCTTCTGTAGCAAAATCCTTCTTTTCTGTATTGTTCATCATCCACATTTCACTTCCGAGCAAATTTACATTCCAGACAAATACCTTCAGAAAAGATTTCCTAACACTTAAATATACAAACATCAAAAAATGTTTTGCATCACCTTGGTTCCGAGTGTTTCGGAACCTGTACAGAAAATTGGAATAGAGATCAACATAAATATCATTTCCACCATTTTTATTGCTCTCGAAAGCCACATATTACATGTTGACCCACCATACAGCGAGACCTTCAGAGATGGTGGTCCAGGTTGCTGTACACACCGCTACCTCTAATAACCAGTAGCACGTCCTGTTGCATTGATGGGTGCGTGTATTCGTCGTGGCATACTATTCACAAGTTCATCAAGGCACTGTTGGTCCAGATTGTCCGACTCCTCAATGGCGATTCGGCGTAGATCCCTCAGAGTGGTTGGTGGGTCACGTCGTCCATAAACAGCCCTTTTCAACCTATCCCAGGCATGTTCGATAGGGTTCATGTCTGGAGAACATGCTGGCCACTCTAGTCGAGCGATGCCGTTATCCTCAAGGAACTCATTCACAAGATGTGCACGATGGGGTGCGAATTTTCGTCCATGAAGACGAATGCCTCGCAAATATGCTATCAACATCATTGCACTATCAATCAGAGGATGGCATTCACGTATCGTACAGCCATTGCGACGCCTTTCATGACCGCTGGCGGCGTACGTCGGCACCACATAATGCCACCCCAAAACATCAGGGAACCTCCACCTTGCTGCACTCGCTGGATAGTGTGTTCAAGGCTTTCAGCCTGAGGGGGTTGCCTCCAAACACGTCTCCGACGATTATCTAGTTGAAGGTATATGCGGCATTCATTGGTGAACAGAACGTGATGCCAATCCTGAGCAGTGCATTTGGCATGTTGTTGGGCCCATCTGTACCACGCTGCGTAGTGTTGTGGTTGCAAAGATGAACCGAACCATTTACGCAGGGAGTGAAGTTGTGCATCTTGCAGCCAATTACGTACAGTTTGAGTCATGACGCGACGTCCTATGGCTACACGAAAAGCATTATTCAACATTATGGAGTTGCTGTCAGGGTCCCTCCGAGCCATAATCCGCAGGTAGTGGTCATACACTGGGCGGCCTGAGCCAGGCATGTCACTGACATTTCCTGTCTCTCTGTATCTCCTCCATTCCCGAACAACATCGCTTTGGTTCTCTCTGAGATACCTGGACACTTCCCTTGTTGGTAATAGGTTAGATTTACACTAATGAAAAAATTATCAGGATTACAGAACTATAAAAGCTCTCTGTCATGTATAATTCAGTATGGTATGAAGGCCCCACGTGCAATAGCCTGAGCCTCTAAATACAGTGTCATGGAATCAAAGGGGCTGTGGATATATCACTGGGGATTTCTCTTATACACAGGTGGTAAAGGAACCCACAAAGTGTCCTGGAGAAGAGAACAAATAAGTTGGTGACCTACAATATTCCTGACATATTTGATTGATGACATATCATATTTACTTGCAAGCCAGGCGAGAACTGGCAGCCTTTGTTCTTCAATGAAGGCTTGCACATTCTAGGTTAAATTTGGTCAGTACTGTCCTACTGAAATAGGGCACGTGGAATGTCTGAAAGAGAGGCACTGACTCGAGCTTTAAAACTTCACTAATGTAGCTGTAGTTGTTCAGATTATTCTCAGTATGTGGAAGCTGAGATCACAGATTGTCTTCAGTGACTCTACGAATCATCACACTTTGTACTTATGCACTGTTTTGTTCAATAGTACTGGCTGCCAAACTGCAGTCACCACAGTAGCATCTAACAAGTATGAGACCATGATTGTAGAATGTTGTGCTTAAGTGGAAACATTACATTTTGCCAGTCAATATGCCAATGATGTGTTAATGTGCACACAGTGCTTTCCAGGATGTTCATGATTTCTGGAGAATGGACAGCAGTCCAGCCTGAAGCAGCCAACGATAAACCATTCCAAACAGGTTCCCACTTGTTATAGTGCCAACCCAATGCTGCAGACAAAACTGAGTGGTCTGTTATGGCCCCACAAACAAACTGGTGTCCTTCTTGTGCTGGAGTCACATTGGATGGTGTAGTACAACCTCATTGCTGTGTTGCATCCTGTTCCATCCACTAGTCCTATGTATTTATCACTACCACAATATCATGCCCTGTACAAACTGGAATGTACACCATGACAATAGATTAATTGGGGACCGAGCATTTTACATTAATCAAAGTGACTTGCATTTTCATATTTCCTACTTTGACATTGACAAAACATAATGGCACTCACTGTTACAGTCTGGACATAGTGTACTATGGGTCCAGGAATTACTAGGGTTACATGTATATAGTCTCTAGATAATGTTAGTCATTTTGTACTGTAATACTTTTGTACACATTTTCTTAATTCAGAAACATTTCAATTATTTTTCCATTGTAAGATTCACAACTGTCAGTTTATTTTATTTTATTTGTCAGTGTTTGTTATTAAAGTTCTTCTTTGAAGAGCCAGTGTGCAAAACATGACTGTTTTTGAAAGATCAGATGTTTAATAGCTGCACACAGTTTCAGACAGCATTATGCTAGTCAGGTTGAATTTCTTTGTATAACTAGTTATAGTAGCGTAAGTAGTTGGACTATTAATATTGTTGATAAATGTGGACCATGCCCATAGGTAACTTGGCAAAACTGTTTCCTGCAGTCAGTTCTAACCTTTGAATGAAACTCTTCAATTATTCTCCCTTTGCTATTCAAATGTTTGGCTGATGTAATACATTATTCAATTTCTAATATCATGGCCCCTTCTTCTCTCAGTTCTGATTTTCAAAGGTAAGGAACTTACACAGCTAGCGTTTTACAGGCCTATGGTTGTCTTAATTGAAAATAGGTGCCTACTATAGGATCTATTGAATCTGATAAAATTTGTATTGTGTTGCAGGTCGCTCTTGGAACCTAGTGGCTGCGGCGGCGCGGCCAGTCAGCAAGTCTGCTGTAAGCATGCCTTTCATTGACGACGACCTGCTGTGGTGCCCTGACAACGACGGCAAGATGGTGGACCTGTCACAATGCTTGGCAAGTGACTTCTGCTTTCCAGTCAGCTTTTCATTTTTCATCCCTTAAAAGTACACTCTGTGCAGCATTCACAAGGCAATATTGTGCCACACAAAATTTTCCACATGAGCAAAGTAGAAGCACTGTTTAAAATGTTTTATAGCTATTTAAATATAATGATTTTCAGAATTCAAATTCTGCCCGTATAGCTGAATGACTATAAGGTTAATTAAAGTCTGATTCAAACACCAAGGAAAAATCCTAATTAGCATTCATGAGCAGTATTATGCAAGGTGTTCACTACATGGATTAAGTAACATATCATAGTTACCATTTCAAAAATCAAAACATAATAATATTATATCCTGTAAAATGGATCACTGCCAGTTTTATGACAAAATCTGTTATCAAGATGAAGGGTGGATTAAACTCTATAGTCTTTTATTAGGCCTTATTACAGGTGGTATGCTGTAGGCTTCCTCCCACCTTTTTATTGATTTACCCAGCCAGTCATTGAGGGGGGGGGACCAAAGATTGTTTGATCCCAAAAGAATGTTGTAACTTGGCATTTTTCACATTAACAAATCATTTCCAATGGTAAAAGATGTGATAAGTGACAGAAAAAAATTCTAGGACTGACATAATCTTTGACATTTAAGTTTGTAGTCTGACACTTGTCCACTAAGCTATAGAGCCACTAGAAGCACCTTAGGATGTAATAGAAATCACAGTACAACTAGATATTTTTCATATACTGAAACAGTCTCCATAAAGCGTGTTATGGTGTTTGGAAAAATCCTAACAATTTCAGATCAAATGTGTAACCTTTGCATTTGTAGTGTGATACTTAACCAGTCAGCTGGGAAACTACAAATTCTGTGTATTATTTATGTAAGTTTGGATTTAGGCCTTTCAAAACATAATTATACAAAGACATTGATTAAATACTTGTTTACGTGTTCCATAGGTCATATTATTTGCAAATATAATGATTTTTGATCTGTGGTTTACATAAAAGCTACACAGAGTTTGCAAAAAACATAATGATGACAATAGTTGAGACACATAAAAGATATTAATTCACTATTTATTTTTTAACATTTCATCTATAATATAGGAAGATTAATTAATCAGTATTTTAAAATATTATGATTGTCTGTCAGGTGTTTTGTCTCTGTGTGCACAATGGCAAAAAATTTAATTTGACTGTGTTCCATACCTTGCAATTAGTACTGCAATAAGTTATTACTGTACAATTTAATGAGTAAATGTCATTGTTGCTCTAAAAATGAATGAATTGCTGTCAATAAACTTCATTCACAAACAACTATACTGTAGGACTGTAGTTGATATTTATAGCTGTACTTCTCTAAACTCTAGTCATAATTCACATTACTTTCATTTTTTCAGTGATATTTATTTCCTAAGTTAGCTGCAACCTCAAAATGTGCTTTATAGCAGATATACCACAACTTACTTTATACTAATTTCAGTGTAGCCTCCAGAAGCTCTTTTACAATAGAACAGTATTGTGCCTTATGTGAAATGACTCAAACATGGCAATGTCTATAATTTCATAAACCTTTTGGATAGTGTCTGTCATTTCAACATCCTTCCATGATAGATATGATGTGTCATATCTCACTATTTACATACATTTTGTGATGATATGTTGCTTGTTTCAATTCTAAATGCATTGCGAAACTAGTAAAACTATATGAATAAATTTGGTTTGTTGCTGGATGTGAAATGAATTCATCATTAATATGTAGTATCTCATAAGGGTATTATAGATGTATTCCTGCTATCTTTAAAGCCTAGTATATAAGAGGAACAGTTGATAGACTGAGGCAGTTCATGAAATATTATGTCAGTTTTCCTATATCTGGACAGTACAGTCTACTGGTCCAATTTTATACAAGAAAATGCTTTTACAATAATGGGCTGAGCTCATGTCATCCAGTACCCAGTGGTATGATATAACTTTCTGAAACCATTCTTCTTCTTCTTCTTCTTCTGCACTTTAGAAATCAGATAGCTGTCTTTCCCTTTTTCAAGCTTTAGTCCAGCTTCCCTTTGGTCTTGCCAGACTTCTCCGTCTATTGATTTTATAATACCACTTATTCAGAGGTCAGTCATCTTATAGTCTTGCCAAATGTTTTTTTTATTTAAATTACTAAAAATACCTTAATAGAAAGTCTTATCAGCAACTACTACTGTAAATCATTTGTTCATCCAATTTTTGGAAAGGAAAATCTCTGAAATTATTGTAGGAAATAATATGCATATTAAAATGGGCCTACAATATATCGTAGATGAGTAATCATTATCCTCCAATATTATTAGTATATATATATGGTGGTTATAATTAAACTTTCACTACTTGAGAGATCCCCCATCAAGAATGAGTAAACGTAAGACAATGTAACTTTGTGGAAACATTTGTAAGGACATATAGAAGAGAAATAATGAATAAGCTATTGAAAGAAACACATTTTAATTTCCATGTGAGAGGGTAAGTTTTGTGTCTGCATCATTTTGTGTATTATCAAACTGGCAAAACTATATGAATAAATCTGGCTTCTTGTTGAAAATGAATTACATGTGGCACTAATGTAACATGTTGCATGAGCTCATTCCATATGCTCTCCTGCTGTACAAATAAATTGTAAATACTGTACAATTTTGAAAGTACAACACAAAGTAAAATGTAGAAATAATTAAAAAAAAAAGCCGATTTAGAATGTGTGTTGGTTTCTCCAGATAAAACTGGTTTTACTTGTATACTGCTAACAGTCAGTAATTTGTGTTTGATGTAGGATTCTGGAAATCAGCAGGAAGGAGGGGGGACTGGCCTGGGTGAGCTGTCACAGCAGGATCTCTCAGGACTGGTAGGAGAATTTGAGGAGGAGGTAGATGATGATCTGTTCAAGCAATTGGGAGACACAACATTTGAGTTGGATACATTCTTCCCTGACTTTGTTGACAAGGTAATGTAATTAGTACTGTACTTTATCTGGATGTACCATTACATGTTAACATGTGTAAAGCGTTGTTGGCATAGCAGACAAAAGCCATGAACTGTATAAACATAATAGTGTGTATTTACTTGTTTTTCTTTGATATTTCATATTTGATAAATCTTTTCCAAAGTAATTACTTTAACATGATGTGTTGGCTATGTCATTCTCAGTCTATGCCTGAAGGAACAGTGTACGCAGAAGTATGCAACAGCATTAATATAATTTACACGAGTATAAATTAGTCTCAGCTTTTGATATAAGTTAGCACTCAAATGGTATTCAGTTGCCTTTCAGCATATTTCTCGTATTCTTTGTAACAGAAATACACATGAAAGATTTTTGGAAGGTGATTGTCATCAGCTGGTAAGTAATGTATAAAATGCATATTTGAACCATCAGTTGCCCTGTATGCCTTTATTATTTGTATGTTTGCTTCTAAAGTCTTGTGTCATATATTTACATTCATGGCTTGTGCTATACATTTTAAGTAATGACTGGTGCGATATGGTGACGTAAACCATTTTAACTCTTATCTATGAAGACAGTCCAAGACTGAAACCAGTAGATATTTGGATCCAAAATAAAAGCATCTGATGGTTCAAATATGCATTTTATACACATGAAAGAATCATGCTCTATGTCTAACAAGAGGTTAATGGTGCAGGGGTTTTGCATTATTGTGAACAAAAGTTGTTAACAATGTTTGCATTATACCCTCACCATGTTGCACCTGGAGGGATGCCTGTTTAATTACTACACCAGCAATGGATACTACACTCTCATTTACATGCAGCTGCTAGTATATCAAACAAGTACAGAAAAATTTCCTGACTGATAAAAATTATGAACTGAATTGGGAATCGAACTTAGACTCTCACTGGAATGCTAGTCCAACAAAATGTGGCCAAGAGCTTGTAAGGAGTTTGGAAAGTAGGGGTAGGTACTGATAGTTTGAAGCTGTGATGTGAGCTGCCAGGCATGCCTTGCTAGCTCATTCAGTAAACAGAACTTTTTAAGCTGCTAGAAAGTTTCATAACAACAAACATTCTTGTGCAAAGAGAAAAATCTATATACAGACAATATGAGCCCAGATACAGCTCAAAGAAAAGTATCAGATATCAAGTAAATATCTCTTGCAAAATCTTGAGAAACACTTCCTTTATAATGTAAATGGAAATTCCGTGTCACTAGGGCCACCTGTCGGGTAGACCATTTGCCTGGTGCAAGTCTTTCGAGTTGACACCACTTTGGCGACTTGTGTGTCAAAGGGGATGAAAGTATGATGATAAGGACAACACAACACCCACTCCGTGAGTGGAGAAAATCTCCGACCCAGCCAGGAATCAAACCCGGGCCATTAAGCATGACATTCCGTCATGCTGACCACTCGGCTACCAGCGGCTCCTCTGTAATGAAGTTCAGAATAACCTACACACTTTTTATTTTGCTACTGTGGGAATTATTAATTACTTTTTGTATAGAGTAGCACACACTATTATTTCCTATTGCATTCTTCATAATTTAGAGTGGAAGAGTTCTCAGTGTGGGCCACAATGTGAATTACCCTCTCTCATGGTCTTTAAAGTGGTACCTAGAGGAGAGCTGGTGATGCAGGAATATGCTTAGTATGACCATATGTATAAGTGTGTACTAATAAAAATATAAAATTTATATACTTTTGTAAAAAAGGAAAATAGGCTTTAGTGTCCAGCTGATAGATGATTATTAAAGATAGACCAGAAGTTCAAACTAGGGAAGGATGGAAAAGAAAATTTGTCATGGTCTCCAAAATGACTGTTCCAGTATTTGTCTTAAACAGTTTAGGGAAATCTGAGAAAAACTAAATGTGTCTGACTCAGTGGGGATTTGAATTACTGTCAATCTGAATATAAGTCCACTGTCTTACTTCTGCACAACATTGATCTCTTAGATCTTTTATAGAAACAATATTAGGATGACATATGGTGTGAACATAGGAATTAGAAGGTATGATTTTTAATCTCAGAGAGATATAAGTTTTATAATTTGTCAAATCAAGGATAAATTTTGACTAAGATTATAAAAAAAAATGCATTGTAAAGGAAATATAGTTTGAGGTAAAAATTTAATAATATCTTTTTAGATACAAACTCTATCATTTCAAACATATACAGGCTGTATGATAATGAATGACAAAAACTGACATGGATGAAAGCATATGCAGTAGAAGCAAAACATTTCCAGTAGACATGGGACTGCAAATGAATCATTCATGACTGTAGAGGTAAAAGCTACTACTTAATTTAGTGTGAAATATTGTCCTACTTAGCACAAATGTATATTAAATGTGAACATATGAATTAAGTTTCTATCTTATGGAGCTCTAATTTTACCCACGGCCTACCTTAATAAGAAATACAATACTGCCTCAGCATATTACATGTCACAATTTGCTGTACATTCAACCCTGTTAAAGGAAATGTTCCATGTGTCATCCTCACATTTGGATGCAATACTGCATTTGTCTCTGTGGTGAGCAACAAATTCTTCAAATACCCCCAGATTGTCTTGCACGTATTTCCAAAACTGTAGAAATCACTGCTGCAGTTCTTCAACCACATCAAATGGAAGTGCTGAGATGATCTGACAAAGTAAAATCCAGAGGATTCAGGTCAAGTGATCTTGGAAGCTAATGCATAGACCCTGCTCAACCAGTCCATCTTGGACCATATTGATGCATTAGATGTTGCCTTACAAAAGGATCAAAATTGGTCGGTGCCCTGTCATGCATCTACCACATTCCCCAAACATGGGCCAAGGGTGATATTTGAGCCCAATTAGATGTACCTTAAATGAAAAGTTTACGTTTCAAATAGATTTGTACTAAATAGTTCAATATTTAATTCTGTAGTCAATAGCAGCTGGTAATCACACACTTGCAGTTATCTTGCAAACAGTTCATTTGCAGATCTATTTTACTCGGTATTTTTGATTCCATTATAATACATTTTCACCAGTCCCAGTTCCACTATTAATTATTGTTATCCTGTATCTTGAATCATAGTAGTCCTTCCTTCCTCTCCAGTGCCATTTATCCAAGCAGTGGTGTATCAGTGCTGATATGATACTTTTCCAGTTTTTGCACAGAACCAACTGTACCTATATATACGCTATTTTTATGATGGGGTCACCATTCCCAAAGGTATTTTAATGATACTACCAGCCCCCTTCCATAGTATAAAAGTTTAACTTAATCTTTTAAATTCAGAGGACATTCTATACTGCAATTCTCTTTAAATTTCACCACACACATGCTGCAATAACAAGGGTTTCTGTATGTATGTTTAACATTGATATTGATATGTGCTGTATGTATACTTCTGAACATAAAATGCTCTCCATTTCTATTTTCTGCACATTATTTCCATGGTATGAGTGTGTGTTTATAATTATAAAGAGAAAATCTGTGTTTCTTTTCATACAAATTTATGTTTAACCTTTTGTGTTTTTTTGAGAATATTTTACACTCACTTTTGTTCTGTTATCTTACAGATCTTTGAAATTTTGAACACTTTCAACCCTGACTGTATTATTATTCATATTTCCATTCTCATTAACCATGTATGAAATGGAATGGTAACTTCTCTATTTATGTTTCCATCTCTCCTTATAAACACACACTCCTTGAAAGAGTTAGGGGAACATGACTTTGAACATCTGCCATACTCCACTGAGCAATAATTGAAGACTGTTACCAAATTATACCTTTATTTTTCACAAATTAAATACACAACAAAGCATCATTACACCCCTGATTGTTTACGTAAAAAGAACTGACATGTTTATGCACAATGGGCACTTATCACTGGCCATCGCATTACTTCAATGTCTATGCTTCATAAAACATCCCTGCTGATGCCTGCCACATAGTAGTAGAAGGAATTCAGGGCCACCACAGTGTGTAGCAGCCACAACAGGGTTTAACAGTATCTGTTCAATGTACTGGCTGGCAGTAAGGTGATCATGGGCAATGACAAGAAGGTAGAAGAAGTGGACGGTGTTAAATTCTTGGGATTACAGCTTGATAATAAATTCAACTGGGAGGAGCACACCACAGAACTGCTGAAGCGTCTTAACAAATCTCTGTTTGCAATGCGAATTTTGTCAGACATAGGGGATATAAAAATGAAAAAGCTGGCATACTATGCTTACTTTCATTCCATAATGTCATATGGGATTATTTTCTGGGGTAATTCATCAAGCCAAGCTAAAGTTTTCCGGGCACAAAAACGTGCAGTAAGAATTATATGTGGTGTGAACTCAAGAACATCCTGCAGAAGCCTATTTAGGGAACTAGGGATACTAACTACAGCTTCCCAATATATTTATTCCTTAATGAAATTTGTCATTAAAAATATATCACTTTTTCAAACCAATAGCTCAATTCATGGAATCAATACTAGAAATAAGAATAATCTTCACAAGGATTTAAAGTCACTTAGTCTTGTACAAAAAGGTGTGCATTATTCAGGAACACACATTTTCAATAACTTGCCAGCAGCCATAAAAAGCTTAACAACCAATGAAATTCAGTTTAAGAGAAGCCTAAAGGATTTATTGGTGGCCAACTCCTTCTACTCCATTGATGAATTTCTGAGGAAAACCAACTGATTTGTATATAAGTACAACATATCTTCTGCACAATTTCAGTGCAGTAATGTGTTCACTGAAAATTTGTGTGTGTGTGTGTGTGTGTGTGTGTGTGTGTGTGTGTGTGTGTGTGTGTAAGTATAATCTAACTTCTGCACCATTTCAGTGCAGTAATGTGTTCATTGTAAATAAGTATTACAGTAGTTGTATTACATGTTTCTTACCTTATAAATAAATAAAAAACTTTTTTATTTTAAATTCAGTGCAATAGTATTTGTAAAATGACTCTTAGTGTTCATTAAAAAATGACGATCATTCCACTTGGGACCTGTGGAATGGTACATTAGCTTATTTGTTTTAGTTTAAATATTTGTCATGTATTGTTGTTTTTCTGACATGTTCCACATCCTGGAGGACCTCCTCACTACGGATCAATTGGAATGAAAGTAAATCTAATCTAATCTAATCTAATGACAAATTCATATGGCTGTCAACACTGAAGCCTCCCCACAACATCAAAGAACCTCAGAAATGTCTCAGTTTTCATGACAGAATTTGGCAGTCATTACTCACCACAGATCTCTGAGCACACAAACACACAAAAACACACACACACACACACACACACACACACACACACACACACACACACACACATATATTTGAGGGTATCTGGACTCGTCTGTGAGTAACTCATTTGGTCAGTGACAAAGTTGGAAATGGCAGAACTGAAGGCAAGTTGCAAGATTTTGTCATTTGAAGCAGGGTACTTGAACAGGACGTCTCAGTCATAAGGTCCTTTCTCAGAACCTGTCCATTACAATCTCATCAGACACATGGCTCGAATGGCCCTTTTGACATTGTCTTGCAGTGTTCTAGCTGTATCCATATAATTCTGAAGTGCAGAGAGGCCAGATGTGGTGCTACAATGTGTCAGTGATATTGTCAAACTTGCCTTATGTACTGACCTGTCTCCCTGTAGCATATCAACAACCTATGGAGAGGCATTGGCATCAGCAGCAGCATGACTGAAAGTCCATCCTTTGTAGACGAAACAAACTGAACTTGCAACTTGAACTGCATTAAAATGTTGCCTTGCATGTGATTGGTTGAATTCAACATTCACAAATGAAAACTGCCATCTTTGTACCTCATTAGGGAACACTTGGACACCAGTACTCACTTTCTTCAGTGGGGTCACCTGACACTGTAATGCACAACACAGTCAGAAGATGGTGAATGATTTTAATTGTTGCCTACATTGATAGCAAAGATCTCAAGCCATGCAATAAGACTACAGGTACTGCCTGTAACAAAGTAGATTTAACATACTGGATGTTCATACACTTGTTCCCCTAATTCTGTTGAACAGGGTGGTAGTGATCAGATCTTTACTCAATAATTCATAGTCCCTTTTAATGATACTCTAACCAGTAAAATAAGAGTAATTTTAATGTAATTAAAATCTCATTTGTCCAGCTGTGGACTTTTATTGATTTTGTAAATATTATGATAGTCTCTTATGTCACATTTAGACACCCCTGTACCAACTGCCTCATGGTGTGTGGTGTGTGATAGGCATTTCATAATAATGTACCTGTAACATCCTACAACGTTTGGACAGAAATATGGAGACACCACAAGAAATGCATGCTTGAACATAAATGCAGGTGTTAGCCAAGCCTGTAGATTGTGAATGTTGTATTTGTCCATGAACGGCACCTGTGCAATGTCCTCAATTCATTCCAAGTGTCAGTCAAGGTTAGAACAGTATTCTTTGTAGTTGTATTTTATGTCAGAGCTACATGAATTTGAACATGGGTAACTTGTTTGTGCTTGTACAGTGGATGCTTCTGTAACCAATGGAGCTCAAGTGTTTTGTGTTTCAAAAGGCACTTTATACCATGTATAGGGAAAGCAGAAAAATATCAGCTCCTAATTCAGGATGTGGACAAAAGTGTGTGTTGAATGATTGTGACAGATGGTCATTAAAGATGACTGTCACAAAAAAAGAACGCAACAGCTGAAAAAGTCACAGCAGAACTGAACATCATATTTTCAAACCCTGTCAGTACCATAACAACTGTAAGGGTGCTCCAGATGTTGGGAATTACAGGGCAAGCTGGAATTCTAAAATCATACATCAGTAATATAAATGCATGTAACAGGAAAACGTGATGCTGAAGCCATGAAACATGGAATATGGAACAATGGAAGAAGGCCATTTGGTCAGATGAGTCTTTTTGTAATCCTGTTTCCAACTTCTGGCCAAGTGTATGTCCCAAGAGTGAAACCAGTTGTGTGTTTGGTGGTGATTTGGGCAGCCATATCATGGTATTCCATGGGCCCCACAGTTACTCCACTATGTTGGATTACTGCCATGGATTATGTGACATTTTTGGATGATCAGATCTATCCTATGTACAGTGTTTGTTCCCCAGTGGTGATGCTGTGTTCCAAGATGACAGGACTGGCTTTGTGGGCATGAAGATGAATTGTCCCATCTCCCTTCGCCACCACAGTCACCAGATCTCAATATTATTGAAGCTTTGTGGTCTACTTTAGAGAGAAGTGTGCACAATCATTATCCACCTCCACGATTGTTACCTGAACTTGCTACTATTTTGCAGCTGGAATGGTAAAGATTCCCTTGAAAATTGATATTTACCATTCAGAGATGACTGGAAACTTACTTGAGTGCCAACAGTTTTTCTACATAGTATTAAGCATCATAACATGTTGTGGTTTTGGTGTTTATGTATTTTTGTCCACCCCGCTATCTAGTATGGGTCTCAGATTGCCAAAGAGTACTCAACAATTGTCAGGTCAGGGTTATGCAAGTAACCTGTTTCATTGGTGATTATTGCTTCATTCAAACTCAGCCAGAATTCCCTATAATTAGTTTTGTTTGCTCCATTTTATATTGTTCTAGATGCATTCTCCTTTGTTATGACTGTTCCCAGAGATTGGTTACCAATCATGTAATGAACCAAAAACTGGTCCATCTTTCTCTTTTCACATATTAAATTACTTTTTTTTTCTCCAAGTGTCAGTAATACTCGTTCCTTCCTGCAGTTTTTAATTATTTTCTGTCACTGAAGCTTTCCTACGCACAATAGCATCATCCATGAACAGCCACATGGAACTTCTGATATTGTCCACCATGGTGTTTACCAATATTTTGAAGACTAATGATACTATAATAAGCTCTTGGGGTACATCGAAATCTACTTCCATAACTGAAAATTTCTCCTCCTTAAGAATGATGTCCATATTTCTACAGGCCAGTAACTCCTCAGTTTAATCAGAAAGCTGGTTCAATATCATGTAAGGTCATTTTGTCCACCAGAGCATATAAAACTTGAAATGCATCTATGTTGTGTATGTTTGTGTTTTATGTGTGTGTGTTTTTTTTTTTATTTTCAAGGAATATTTATTCCTAACTTATAATTTTCTAAAGTCTTTGAATCTTTCATATCTGCCTTCCTTAATGCCATTAAACATACATTCCAAGTGCTGCTATCATATTTTTCAACAATTTCATCCTGGATGGAAAAAGTTATAATTAACACAGGATTCCATTATTTTTTGTACAAAGCACTGTTAATTTTGATCTATCTGCACAAGGAAAATATATTTTTGTAGTATACTTGCAGGCACTGATTACTGCATAAAATTTCTCACCGAATGCTTGATACTTCTACAATAATATTGTGACTTACATTCAGTGTTACACTTTTCTGGTATATTTAAGATATTTTATGAATTTCATCTATATTTCTGCCTTTTTTCACACATATATTATGTAGATGATGTATCTGTTCTTTGGTTCATGTTTATGTCACAGGGACTCAGAATTCTAAGATATACATTTTATACATTAGTATAGTTTATTACTTGTTATTTTGAGTCATGTGCTTAAAGCCTGTATCTGGAATTATGTGTGCGTATATGTCAAACACCTAACACATTATGTAAAGACTTTCACTACAAATTTAATTATTGTCAATATCTTACTCAATTTTAAAATCTTAGTTCACTAGTGCTCATTTTACAGCCATTCATGTCTTATTTAAATTATGCTGTTTTATGTTTTGTAGGAAGAAAACAACAACAATGTGTCCCCGGGTTCTGCAGAATCAGTCAATTCTAGTAACGCAAACAAAAGTGCAGTTGCGCGTAAGATGAACATTATTGCTGCAAACCCACTGCTTGCAGGTTTGTTTACATTCAGACCAGTTGACTGTTTGTTCTCACAACAGAAGATCATTGTACAAGCATTGATGTGAAGCATTATGTGACTTAACCTTGGACTAAAAGCTAGAGCATAAACAAATTTAATTTTGCAATGGCATGAAAGTCATTAACATTTTGTAAATATAACTATAAAAATTATTAATTCAAGACCAAATTTGCAGTTTGCTTCATACCACATTTTCATTATAAATTAGTTTACATAAACTAATAATCACTTCTGAATTAACACTTAAACTGTATCTTGCATTAAGAAATGAAATTCTATACATTATGACACCTGTGTGAGTATAGACCACTGTCTTCACTATTGATCATAGTAGAAGGTGGGAATGCAGTCACATGTATTAGTAACAATAAATAAAATAGCTGCAGGCTGCAGTTATGGTGTTAAAAGCTTTATTGCATGTTTGGTTCCGAGACTTCACTCCTCATCCTCAGATGTATCTGTGCACACAGTAAAAACCGTTTTTTAAGATTCCATGCATCAATGCATATACAACATAATATACATCTCTTGTAGAGTAACACTGTAAGCTTATCACTCTACCTGTCCTAAGGTTAAGTTAGAGGTCTTCATGACACATGCCAATACTAGTTGAATTATATTTACTGTCTTTCAATGTTTGTGTCATTAAACATTGTAAAAAAAATGGTATGACACTGACAACAGCCTTTATACTGACCATTTGTAAATATTAATTGAAGAAGTACACTGGGGTTTAACTATGTATCCACAAAGGTTATACATTCGAAAAGTGAATATATTTAATATTCTCCCGTGGGAATGTCTCAAGAATGTAGTAGTTCCTATATTCACAACCACTATCTTTTCTGACCCAAAGTGCCATTATATCCTGGAAACTGAGTGATAACATTGTGGAATTACATTAACATTTAAAGACAGAAAATACTGTTGAATTAGTGTTGGCATTTGCTATTAATAATTATATTTCCCATATATTAGGACGTAGCACAGATCTCTAACCCAACTTTAAGACAGGTAGAATGGTTAGCATACAAGAAATGTACATTATGTTGCATATCTACTGACATACATAGTGTTTAAAAAAATCTTTTTTTTTAAAAATTATGTGTTCAGGTACATATGAAAATGAGACATGAAGTTTCAAAACTGATCATGTAGTTAAGCTTGTAACACCGTAACTCAACCTGAGGCTATTTTATTTATTGCTATAGATTGCACAGAAAAGGCCTTCTTGTTAAACAAAACTACAGGATTACTACTAGCTGATCTTTTAGGCAAATTCTTTCTTCAGAGAGTTGGTTCCAGAAGGGACGTGTGATAGCGATATGGTAGAGGCTCTATTCAATGAGTAATGATTTATTATCAAATAAATATTTTCCTTCCATCTTGTATTTTCCATTCATTTAAATTACGTGATTCACAACTCTTAACATTTGAAACTTCCTGCCATACCACACTCACCCACAAGGCTTATAGATGTGTAAGCATGCATGGTAATTTTACACAAGTTACCAGTGTAAGAAAAAGAGCATTTAACTGTACTCGCTTCATCACTTTTAAATTTATGCTTTATATGAATCAACAGAAGGCACATCTGTTCATGAATATGAAGGTAGACATAACCATAGCTGTAAGCTTGTGAAGCCAAGGAAATTTAGGCTAAAGAAAATCCTAACAGGAATCTGGTAGATCTAACTGTAATTTATTTTCCACATTGTGCATGTCAACAGAAAATGGTAGTGGAAACACATTAAAAATTTCTTCTAACTTGTGGAAGTAAACTTTAATGAGTGGGAAATATTGTTTAATATTTTTGCTTGCTTTCTATATTTTGTGTTAACTACCATGTATTACAAAACTGTTGAGCAACTGAAGATTTTAACCTCTTTGATGAAAGTACCTGAAAGCAGAATTCTAATTGCTGCTTTGTCTGTACCCTCATCATCAAATGTCTTTCACTGTAAACCTGGATTGTTAATACACTCCTTCTCAAAGGCTAAAATGTCTTTTTCCTGTCTTGTATCTTTCATTGTAGCTTAAAATGGCAATAAGGCAGTATTAGAAGGGATCCTTTTTTCATCTACTAAAAAACAAAATGAAGAAAATTAGCATAAGAAACACAGCTTCCTCAGTAACATTACTAGCCATTTCTTTAATTTGATACTCACTTGACCAAATGACACACATGGCCCCTTTTCTTTCTCTGGGCACTGAGGCCTGTTTGCTGCTCAACCCTTCCTCTGTGTGATGAGCAACAATCTATCTGAATTCACATTATCAATATATATATTGAGTACTCATCCAGAAAATATAAATAAATTGTCGTAGCAAAAATATTGATGAAAGCAAAGATAAATCTTACTTTCTTTAGTCCCACCTTATGAGTACTGGTACTTAAATCCATCACCAGAGCTTTCTTTGCTTTCTATCTTTGCTTGCTAGGCATCGATCATCATTCCCCTGTGAGGTACTATAATCTCGTGGTTACAGTTGCACCAAAATGAAACTCTCAAAAGAGTAAAAGGAAAACTACTTGAAACATTTTGAACTGCTTGTGGTGTCAATGCACTGTTACTGAGGGATGTCTATGAGATAGGGCACTCTGAATTACCAGTGAGATGAACATATTGATTTTCAGGCTTTCTCAATCTGATAAAACAGATTCAGGAAATTATGCAAAAAGTAAGTTGAGAAATTATGAAGTTTACCTCAAGTCAACATGTCATTAAGAGGTAATACATGTCTATCTGAAACTTAACATGTCTTCTTTATGGTAAATAGCAATCTGTCTTTTCCTACACTTTTGTGAATACCATAGAGGAATCCACAGCTGACATAAAAATTAAGTTTCTTGTTTTCTCCTAAAATACTATGCATAAAACCAATCAATCAGGTTTTGTGCAAGAGCTGCATACCTGCATTCAAACTGCACATTACCATTTCAAGTGAAAAAAAGACAGAGTTTCTTGTGCAGTCAGTGAACACTACAACACATTCATATACAATGATACCACTGATAAGTATCACTGGATTACTTTTTCTGCAGCTTTGTCTTTGATCTGAGGAACATCAAGGCAAATTAGAGCAAAAATTTAAAAAAATGAATATTTGCTTGCAAAAACCTTGTAATCTACATAGCAAAATTTGTAGAACATGGGAAAGAGTAATTTTTGATGTCACATCTCAAACGTCTTCTTACCACTTGCACAAAATAACTCAGTGCTTTTGTTGGACTCTTGGACTGGGCATAATGACACTTCTGTCTTTAGGAGGAAGACAAAAAGACTGCTAATATAATTCAGATTCCATCTGTAACTAATTGTGTGATTCAACCTCTTGATAAAACAATTTTTCAAGTGTGTAAAGCATTTTTCAGAAAATTGTTGGACAATATAATTTCTGATAGCTCTATGTCACTTCAGGTTTATCAGTGGAAAAGTATTGTTGAACTTCAGTCATTTATGCATTGTCAGTTTGCATCAGCACATTTTACAAATTTTATCATGTCTGCCTGGTACGCAGCACAATATTCAGAACAACTTCCATGACCATCTCTTACTCCATTCCAGTTCTGTATAAATAAAACTAGTAATTTCTGTGGAGTGCCTGAATGCATTAATATTTTGTCAAGTGTGCCTGATGTAAGGAAAATGCTTATTTTCATTTTTCTGACAATTACAGGGAATAAACAAGGAATTGTTTCATTGTTAGCAAAATGTACATTATTTTTATTTATTTATTTATTTATTTATTTATTTATTCATCTGTGGAACAATAAATATTGTATGGATGCCGTCAGATTACAACATATGAGCACACATTTACATTTACAATTAAACAGGTTTCTCATATTTTGTGTAGTTTTTATAACTAGTCATACACACATTTATAATTACATAATATTTTGGTGATAATGTCATATGTTGCTAATAATCTACATCTATGTTAAATATTCTTTTACAGTATAACAACTTTTACTTACTAAAAAGGTTTTAAGCTAAACATTATCAAAGGACTGTGCTACAGGAATTGTTATAAAATACTTAATGTCAACAAATTATCTGTAATGTAACATCATACACTGCCTTGATTTTCGTTTCTCGGCTAGCCACTTGTGTAAGAAATCTGCAAGAGTTTAGCTGTTGATATTAACTGAAAGTTATTCAAAAAAATTAATGATGTGAGACATGTTCATTAGGGTTTAAGTGCTTAAAATACATGGGTGTGTACTTTCCACTTTGCACTGTGTGGCACTATGTCCTCATGTAATGACTGTGTCTGCTTATTTGCTCATTACGCACTAGGCAAGAAGGGCTGTACAAACCTCAATTACAAGTAATTCTTCATACTGCAAAAATATGAAGCTTTAACTTTTTTTAAAAACACTTGCAATCCACCTTAGCAGCTAAAATTTTGACAGTGCATTTCTTTTGGTGCATTCTTCCTGTGTGGAAAATTTCAGGGTACTCTTGATATGTCAGACTGGACCATTCTCTCCTATGTTGAATAATGTGACTAACTGTGCATCATGTTCTGACATTCTGTTTACCACCAGATAGGCTTGTGTCTCTATAACTTCTGCTTGTTCAGATTATCTGTATCTAGATTATCTATATGTGTACTATTATCTTGAGCCACTTGGGTAGAGAAATTTATGATTGATACCAAATCTAATCCAGAAATGTTACATGCTGTAGAAAAGGTTTTAATTAGTTAAGTATAATTATATACCTGATTATTTTATTACAGTACATATCACTCCAATGATAGTAATCGAAGTTCCTTTCTTAAATTCTTCATTAATTGTAACTCCTTTATTTGTTAGAACTTTTTTCTACTTTATTCTTCGATGGTATTCATTACAGTTATACACATAATACTTCAGTATCTCCATAATACCTCAGTATCTCCATAATACTTCATAATCATCATTATTATCAACATCATTATCATAACATCATTGAAATACTTCACAAAGAACTGTAACATATCACCACACACATATCACATAATAAATCCTGATTACTACAACTCAGTAGCTATCTCTCATATAACTGCCACATCATGATAATTGTACATCATAATTCATCTAATCAAGACCTCACCACAGACAGAACATTCTCAGTATTATCAGAAGTACACATGATAAGATTCCATATTTTACATGGTTTTACTTTTCACAAAATTTCCATTTTTGATCATTCTTACTAAATACCACCTCAAATTAAGGATATTAGGCAACTCTTCATCCAATCCAGATAATGATAGCCATAGGAAATCCAGAAGTATCAGTGTAAGACAAAAAGAAAAGCCCACCACAGATGAGAGTATCAGAATCCTAGCATTTAACTGCCAAAACATTCACAACAAATTGGCAGAATTTGAAATGCTCCTAAAAGCCATAAAACTCACATTATTTTAGGTACAAAAACCTAGTTAAAACTTGAAACTGACAGTAGTGAGATATTTGTGGAAAATTTAAGTATGTGCAAAAAGGACAGGCTAATGGGAAATGAAGGTGATGTATTTGTCACAGTAGACAAGAAACTCAATTCAATGAGGGAAATAGAGGTAGTGTATTTGTCACAATAGATCAGAAACTCAAATGCAATGAGACAGAAATAGAAGCTGCATGTGAAACTAGTTGGGCACGATTCAGTATCAAGGTTGGGGATACAATTATAATTGGATTCGTGTATTGACCACCAGGCTCAGCTCTTGATTTAACCAAACACTACAGAGAAAAGCTCAGTTTGCTTGTAAGTACCCCAAACATACTATAAACATTAGTGCCCTGATCTTAATGATCTAAACACAGTGAAACATGCAAGCATGTATGATCTAAAACTTGGAAAATCTGATCTTGCATAATAAAATATGTCTTTATAAATTTTATTTAGAAATATCCTTGTTAGCTTTTTTATATGCCATGTAATACAAAACTCACTTTTGAACAAAATGTGAGTATAGTACTTATTTTTTGCAGTGTTTGAAACTAAGCAACATTTATTTTTGAGATATCTGCAGGTGTCTGAGAAAAAAATGAAATACAGTGAAAACACCACCACCTATCCAAGCAATAAAACTGCTTTCCTACTGCCCACCACTTATTTAAACTATTCCAAAATAGTTATCACGTTTGTCAGTTTTCAGTTTCTGCAGAATTGCACTGGATCACAAGGTGCATTTTCCAGTTTTCCATTTTCAAAGACCTACAGTTGTTGCTGAGGATAGTTTTGAGCCCAGAAAGCTCCTTTCCACATCACAGGACATCATAGAAGCATATCTGAAGGTGGCGGGCTCACTGCAGGCCAGCTTTGGTTTATTGCCTTCAAATGCTGCGATATTCCCAGAAAAAACGACACTAATTTTGTACATTGCATAATATCCATGATTCTACTGGAGAACACTTTGCAATTTGTTGTCACTTTGTCAACCACATAACCATGAGCTCAACCCAACTCACTCCATGTTATGCAATTTCCAGAGTGTCACACACTTGAGTACCAGCAGATTCCAGTCATGTGATGACTTTTGGTATCCCTGAAAAATTGGCATTTATGTATGTGAAATTTCCGGACAAGTCATCTGTAAAGACCTCTTTCACAATTTTGATAGCAATTGATTCATGACTCTCAAGCTCACAAAAGATTGTCTTTATTTTGCCACAGTTAAATCGAAAACCCCATTGTGTAAGAACAGGCTGAGGGAGGAGGGGCAGTGAAGACACTTGTTGATTGAATTTATGCACCTCTAGCAGAGCTTTAACATAGATTTTCTTGCCACAGGAAATTAATGTGTCTAAATCGGGTTAATTTGATTGTAGCTCTTCTGCAACTCTGTGTAATGCATGTGCAAGGCAAGTGACATACATGATTTGGTAGAGAATCTGAAGCCCCATGGTGGCTTTAACCATGTATGAAGCACCATCTATTAGTGGCAGCAAAATGTTGTCTCTGTGCACATCATCTGGCCACATTGGCTTCATATAGTTGTCAAACAAAATAGCAATTGTTGAGCTGTTTACTCTCATGAGAGTTTCATATGTTAGGAGGAACATTTCTCCAGGTCTCTCAACTTTCAGAACACCACCACCAACAACATTTGTATCATAACATCCACCCAAATTGGTGATTTTATTTATAGATACCCAGACCTTTTGATCAGCAGCACTAATTCATATTTTGTTGAGCACCTCCTCATAGCACACAGATAAATAGTTATTTCTGAATTTAGATTTATCTTGAAGTGGATGTGTTGTGTATTTCTCCAAGAACTGTCTGAAGTGCTGATACTTCAGCTTCTCCAATGGAATATTGTGAGTGACCATAGTCTCAGACACGTCCCTGAAGAATGATTGCATGGTTGTCTGCTAAAAATAACAGTGTTTGTCATTTTGAGCACTTCTCTTCACACAGCTACTGTGTTTGGTGGCATTACAGTGTTTTTGCACATTAAAACACTTTTCTGTACTAACTTTAACTTCACATATCTTACAAAATTATATTTTCCTGTCAGTTTTGAAAAACTTTTCTCCAAAATCACAAACAGTGCCACACAACTTTATGCTGTTCAAACACTATACTTTCAGCATGTTGAATCAGATTGAGTTTGTATTCAAACTGAATCATGTGACCACATGTGCAATGTTCAATACATCAGAAGCTGCCTTTGTTGTCTCTGAGAGGGTTTCGTTGACCCTGTGGAACAATGTCTTGTATCAGGGAACTGACTAGTGTGTTTTGCTGCTTGTCTACCATAATCCTAATACACAAAGCTTTGTATTAGTTGGTGTGTTTATTTGTGATAGTATCACCTAGACATTGTCATGTGCACAACGTTTTCATGTTTGTATTCTTATGTCCTTATATGCATTTTTGGTAGCAGTTGACCAAAATATGGACATGCAATGGAACAATCACATAGGCCTCATTTGTGGATAAAACCAGCAGCAAACTATAGTTTATTGGTACAATAGTAGGGAAATGCAATCAATCTAGGAAGGAGATTGCATACAAATCACTTTGCAACACATCATACAATACTGCTCAAGTGTGTAGGACCCCTACCAGATAGGACTAACAGCAGATATTGAATGTGTACAGAGAAGGGCAGCATGGATGGTCACAGGTTTGTTTGACCTGTGGGAGCTTGTTACAAATTTTGAAACAACGGAACTGCCAGATACTTGAGGACAGATGTAAACTCTCCTGACTGAGCCTACTTATGAAGTTTCAAGAATTGGCTTTAAATGATGAGTCTGGGAATATACCAGAACCCTCTAAATATGGCTCCTACAGGGATCATGTGGATAAGACCATGTTAATGACAGCATATATGGAGGCATTTAAAAATTCATCCTTCCTGCACTCCATATTTGAATGGAATGAGAAAAAACCTTGTAACTGATACAATGGGAAATACCCTCTGCCATGTACTTCACAGTTGTTTTCAGAGTGTAGATGTAGATGGTTAGTAACAGCTGTTCTATCTACTTATTAATTACTTCCTTTAAGTTTGATAACACTTCTAATCTGACATAGGAAGGGATAATATAGGCTGACTTCATAACTATATCTTGACTGTAGAAACAACAAATCTGACCCCTCCCTCTTCCCATTAACATGTTTCACCATAAATACAATTTCACAAATGTAACATGATAATTAGTTAAATTTAACCAAAATAAGTAGCAAAACATACTGACAATCAATGCAAATCACAATTACAGTGCAAAAGATACCTCATTTCAACTAAAAAGATAACAACTTAAAAAATCTTCGAATAACTTCACAAACATCCGTTTGGATTTTGCTCCTGGAGTGCTGATGTTCAGTTCAGTGCCTGAATTTCTAAACCTGGTACAACTGAAGTTGCAAAATTTTGGTCAACAGTAGTGTAGCTTGGTAATTCTTTCTTTCATTTGTTTGTGACAGTATGTACCATATTTGTATTCTACCTCAAATAAATAAATAGTTTGGCTTTCATTAACTAAACATAATGTTTGCAAATTCTTTAATGATAATTTGATCATATTGTATCAACAAACTCAAATATCCTTTCAGCAAAATTTCCACAAAATTAATTATTAGTTAAACATTATGTATTTGAAAATCTTTAATAACATTTAAGATACATTGTATTGATCTGCAAAAGTAAATGGTAGCATAACTAACTTTTGACAACAAACTAATAGAAAATGGATAGCAATGACAGTATGAATTAGCTTTGATGGATAGACAGGCTGGATGAAGAGAGATGCAGCACAGAAAATGAAAACAGAAACAGCACTACAACACTCTGAGGCCTTGTGCATGCCATGAAAATAGCATACAAAGTGTGTATGTCTCTCTGAGGATTGATACAAAATAGACCCTCAGTATTATAGCAAAATTAAACATATGTGCAACTTCTTAGTAAACACAGTGTAATTCAGTTCAGAGCACCAAAATATGAATCACAACATAGTTATGAGAGCATTGAGTCATCATAATGCAACATAATTCCTTGTACTAGCCACTGAATAACACAGGTGGTCTCTAAGTCAGTCCACGTAACAATCAAACTTCCTAGTAAAAGGCATATCCTAGACTAAAGTTAAATGAAAAAGAACAACAGAAATCCTAGCACTAAGATAGACATAAATCAAATAATCACTAGAAAAATCATCAGTCAGTAGTGTTCATAGTGCAGAATAAATCTTAGCATAACATAATCATAGCAAAAGTTAAAAGTTCATTCAGTAATAAATCAACGAATAAGTCTTTTAGTCACAGACAGGCACAATAAAAAGAATGGTAAACAAGTACGCCTTCAGCCAAAAGGCCTCCTTCTCAATTAGACAACATAAACACACAGATACATACAAACACAACTCCACACACATGACCACTGTCCCTCACTGCCAAGGCCAGACTCTGGCTTCAGTAGCCACTGACACTTGCCTAATTCAGAAGAAGGCCTTCTGGCTGAAAGCTTACTTGTTTAGCAGTCTTTATGTTGTGCCTGTCTGCAACACAACATGTCCACTATATGGTGAGTAGCTATCTGTCCTTTTCATAATATTGTCATTATTCCATTATGCATGTTTCATCAGTTGAAAAAGTCTTTTAGTTCTTTCTTGGAGACAAACGTGTGTAGTTATACATCAATATTGTTTCTCTGTCACACATTAATCTATCTAGTGGGTTTCAGCTCTCTTAATTAACATAGCCTCAGTTACTTTTTCCATTACACTCTTGTGACTATACATAACCTTGCTTTTACATTTTACTGTTAGCCTTTTCCTTAAAGTAACTGTCAAAACAAAACTGTCTAACTGTTGAACAGAAGAAACAGCTCCCCTGTCATATATTTTATTTCCTTAATGTAACTGAGAGATTCAACTTACAAAATTTCCCATCAGTATCAAATATTTCACATAAATTGGCATAATTTATCACACTACCACAAAGTTATTTCAAATTATTTTTAAACTGGTTACAGAATTCTTTTTGATGTCTCTCTGATCAGTCAAATTGCAATTGCTTACAAAAGTTAGATAGTCTATCCCAAACAGATTCCTTACACACAAGATATTTTGGATGGTTTCACTCATCACCAATGCCATCTGCTACACTCAAAACATTGATTTCTACACATTCATTGCAGTAAATAATTACAACATCAACTTTTTTAACTACATCAGATACATCAAGGTTTTCTACATTAATTACAGTACATTTCTGTACTTATGAACCAACTTCCAGCTGAACATTTGACTGTTTCTGCTCTGATCTGACAGAAATGCTCAAGTCACAAATTCCTGATTTCACAATTGCAAGGCTGTTCTGAATTTTAATTTTATGAATTTTGTTACAGTTCATAATACATTTTTGATATGATGTTCCTCTTATTTAATTTACTGCAAAAATTGTCTTTTCATTCTTTGAATGATTCACACAAATTGCCTTTTAATTTTTTGAATTCTCTCAGGAGCATTTATATTTTCTTTTGCATTAATCCACTATTATCTCTCCCCATTGTTTTTAGCCCAATTTTAAAAAGTCGATTATTTTCATTGATGTATTAGTTATAAATTTATTATCACACAATTCTTACAATATTAAAACTGAGCTAGCTAGCACAATTTTAAAGAAGACACAGGACTCAAATTCATAAGTATCAGAGTTTAAATTCCCATATAGTGTTCTTCAATTAAATTTTCGATGATTTAATCACAATGTTATGGAAACATTAGACTCTACCCACCATATAGTGGAAATGAGTTGCAGACAGGCACAACAAAAAGACTGTGAAGCAAGTAAACTTTTGGTCAAACAGCTTTTTCTGAATTGAACAACACACACACACACACACACACACACACACACACACACACACACACATGTATGTATTCAAGCAAATGCAACACTCACACGCATGACTGCCATCTCTTGCTGCCGAGGCCTTGACACCTGGAGATGGTGGTCATGTGTGTGAAAGTTGTGTTTACATGAATGTATATCTGTGTGTGTGTGTGTGTGTGTGTGTGTGTGTGTGTGTGTGTGTGTGTGTGTGTCGTCTAATTCAGAACAAGGCTTTTTGGCTGAAAGTTTGCTTGTTTAGCAGTCTTTTTGTTGTGCCTGTCTGTAACTCAACATTTCCACTATATGGGCCATAGCAATCTATCCTTCTCATAATATTGTTATTATTCCATCCTGGACTTTCCATTGTTTAATTTTTGATGGTTTCTTATAAATACATTTTAAAGAGGCCTAGATGATTCCCTGAACAAGTCCTGGCTGCTTTCTTACCCGTTCGTGCTCAGTTAAAGCTAATTATATCTTTAACTGTAATAAATATTATTTATCAGGACTGTTATTTTTATTTATATGTGTAATATGTGAAGAAAGATTCCTATTTATTTGATCTTTCACATTTAAGAATCTAATAATTATCTTTTGTCAATGTGCAGTCAGTAGTTGTGATCTACAGATATTTATATGTAGAGTATCTCAGTATTTTGATATACAGTTTCCAACTGTGTATCTGAGTAATTCATACTGGTATAACATTTGTGACAGCTTCATTTGCTATTATTTTTGTTGTGGTCTCCAGTCAAAAGAGTAGTTTGATGCACCTTTCTATACTAATCTATCCCCTACATGTATCTTCATCTTTGCATAACTGCATCAAACTGTATCCAATTGAAACTGCTTACTGTATTCAAGCATTGGTCTCCCCCTATAATCCTTCAACCACACTTTTTCCTCTATTGCTAGATTAACTGTTCCTTGGTGTCTCACTGTGTGTCCCATCAAACTATTCCTTCTTTACTTGAATTTATGCCATAAAGCTCTTTTTCCCCATTTAAATAGAGTGCCTCTTCCTTAGCTACATGACCTACCCATCTAATGTTCAGCGTCCTTTAACACCATAAAAAGCTTCTATTTTACTCTACACTCCAGAAAAATACTTTCATAGAAGAATTCCCAACACTGAACTTTTTCCCCAGGAAAGTTTTTCTTGCTATTGCCAGTCTGCATGTTATACTTTCTTAAATTCAACTATTGTTAGTTATTTTGTAGCCCAAATTGGAAAACTCATCTACTACTTTTATGGTGTCATTCCCTAATCTTATTCCTCAGGACTGCATGATTTAAGGAGAATACACTTTTTTTGCCTCTTTCCAAAGCATTGTCCATTCCCTTTAACTGATTGTCCAAGTCCTGTGCCAACAGAATTACAACGTCATCAGCAAACCTACAGATTTCATTGATTCTCTGTAAACTTCAATGTCCCTTCCAAATTCCTCCTTGGTCTTCTTTACTGCTTACTCAGTGGGCACTTTGAATAACATGAGGGACAGGCTAGGCTAAACCTGTCTCACTCTGTTCTCAAATACTGCCTCGATTTTATGACCACTGATTCTTATATATAAGTCTATATTGTGTACAAGAGGGTAGAGAACCTACCACTCCTTGTATTTTACTCTTGCTACCTTCAGAATTTCAAAGAGTATATTCCAGTCAACTTTGTGAAAAAAAATTCAAAATTTGCATAAGCAGTTCATGTTCTAAGCTACATCATAGGATCAGTATTGCTTTGTGTGTTCTCACATTTGTCTGGAGCCCAAACTGATCATCCTGCAGGTCCAATTTCACAAGTTGTTTCACCCCTCTGTAGATAATTTCTGTCAGTATTTTCCAATCACTGATTAAACTGATGTTTCAGTAACACTCATATCTGTTAGCACCTGTCTTCTTTTGAAATTGTTCTTGACGTCTGAGAGTATTTTCCTTGTCTTATAAAGCCTACATACCAGGTGCAATAGTTCTGTCATGGTTGGTTCTCTCAAGGAAGTTAATAGTTCTGAGGGAATGTTTCTGCTGTAGGATCCTTGTTTTAACTTAGATCTTTCCATGTCCTGTCCAATTCTAATAGTAGTAGTAGTAGTAGTAGTAGTAGTAGTAGTAATATTTATCCATATATCTCTTTTACAAGGATATTGGATATGTCTTTGGATTGTGACTGAGAACAACAAAAATAATGTAATTCACTTATACAGACATTTAAAGTCTTACAGGCCTAGAATTACAAGGGTGAATGGATGGTTAGCACTGGCATTATAGTAGGAACCACCTAGGCATTGGCTTGAAATTATTTAGGGAAACTACAGAAAACATAAATCAGGATGGCTGTGTGAAGATTGTAGTATTTTCTTCATCCACACCTCTTTCCTTCCTTTTCCCATTCCAGAATATTGTCTTCATGTTTCTTCCCTTGTTATAATCCTTTTAAATATTCTTTCTGTTGTGGTGAACTAAGGATATATTTTGTAGCAAGAATAGAACAAAGCACTTAAGAATGGTGATGTTAATAGTGAAAAAAAATTGCTACACATAAACATCATATTGAGGCAAAGCATAAATAAAACAAAGAATATACACTTTTAAAGTTGACAGGTTTCACAGAACACAAAGCTAGGTGCTATAGTAGGAGGGAATAAAATACATAAAGTTTGCTTTATTTACTTCAGTACTTTCCTCTAAATCTGTCTGTGGTGAGCAAAATATTTTCCAGCAACAAAAACAAAATAATAAGGGAATGGAAGACATATGTTACAAATTCCTACCTTAGTACGCATTGCTCTAAATTTGTTTGAGTTTAAAGGCTTTGTAAACATTTCCCCAATCTAATTTTTAGAATGCACATATTCTACATTGATATCCCCATGTTGATAGAGATCATGCACAAAATAATAATGTACTTCAATGGTCTTAGAACATTTATGGAAGTCAGGATTTTTCACTAATTTAATGGTGTTTGTATTAGCAATGAATAATATGGACATACCCCTTTTCCCGCTAATCTCCAGCAACAGTTGATTCATCGTACCAATTCCTGGGCTCCTTCACTGGCAGTAATGAACTCTGCATCAGTGGTGCATAGTGTGACTGATTTCTGCAGTTAAGACATCCATAATATAGCCATGTTGCTGTTCACTGAGACAAAACCATTATTGATTGTCTTGTTTTAGAATAGCATGTGAAGTCAGCATCAGTATAGAGACAAAGTTTACCACCGGAAGAAGTGGTGAATAAATCCAAGCCTGAGGTACCATAAAGATACCTGAAAATGCATCTTATGGTGGTCCAGTCAGAAGAAGTGGGATTAGCCATTGATTTAGCAACTTTTGAAACAGTATAAGCAAGATCTGGATGATTAGCACATCAGATGCATTAATGATCCTCCAGCTGAACAAAATGGAACACACCTGTCATGAGTCATATATATTTCTGCATCCAAGTTTTCATACAAAAGTGCAGTTCTAACACTAAATTGACCAAGCTTCAAGTTTTCTTCAGCAGTAATTGCTGTTAAGATATGAACAGCATCATAATGACCAACTGAACTAAAAGTTTCTTCATATTCAAGTATTGTATGTTTAAACATGCTGCAAACAACCAAACAAGCATGATATTTATCAGATGATCCATCAGGTTTATATTTTATATGAAGTATCCACTGATTATTGGCCACATGTTTGCCATTAGGCAGTTCTACCAACTTGCAAATCAAAGGTCTTCATTTCTTCTGTCAATGAATTAAAACAGTTATTGTAATCATGGCTTCACTGAAGTTTGCTGGTGCAAGCTATTAACGGATTTCTTTTGTCAGACAAACTAACACATTTGTTTTCTGAGACTGATGAATCTGGTAACCTAATTCTTAATAACTAAACTCACTGGTAAAATTCTTAGTTCCTAGACTCAGTTTGATCAATAACAGATTTAATTTTTTCATCTGATCAAACATTACTGTTCAAGTCACTTCCCTCTTCTATTTTTTCAGGTATAGAATTAAATTCCAGATTTTTCAATTTCCAGTTGTACATACGTACTCTGGTTGAAGATCAACATTGTTGTTGTTGTTGTGGTCTTCAGTCCTGAGACTGGTTTGATGCAGCTCTCCATGCTACTCTATCCTGTGCAAGCTTCTTCATCTCCCAGTACCTACTGCAACCTACATCCTTCTGAATCTGCTTAGTGTATTCATCTCTTGATCTCCCTCTACGATTTTTACCCTCCACGCTGCCCTCCAATGCTAAATTTGTGATCCCTTGATGCCTCAAAACATGTCCTACCAACCGATCCCTTCTTCTTGTCAAGTTGTGCCACAAACTTCTCTTCTCCCCAATCCTATTCAATACCTCCTCATTAGTTACTTGATCTACCCACCTTATCTTCAGCATTCTTCTTTAGCACCACATTTTGAAAGCTTCTATTCTCTTCTTGTCCAAACTAGTTATCATCCATGTTTCACTTCCATACATGGCTACATTCCATACAAATACTTTCAGAAACGACTTCCTGACACTTAAATCTATACTCGACGTTAATAGATTTCTCTTCTTCAGAAACGCTTTCCTTGCCATTGCCATTCTACATTTTATATCCTCTCTACTTCGACCATCATCAGTTATTTTACTCCCTAAATAGCAAAACTCCTTTACTACTTTAAGTGTCTCATTTCCTAATCTAATTCCCTCAGCATCACCCGATTTAATTTGACTACATTCCATTATCCTCATTATGTGATTTGATTACATGATGTTTTGATGGGGTCCACACTTTGAAAGCATCTTTGTCATTCACATAACCAATAAAATGGCCAGATATAGCCTTGTCATGAAATTTCTTTGGAAAATAAATAAACATTGCAAAACAAAAATGTGTAAATAGCTAAAAGTGTTGAACATTTTGCCAGTCTACAACTCAAAAGGTGTTTTCCCATGACACTTAACTCCCCAGTATGCTGTAATAGAAAAATGGCTGTGTTACATGCAGGAGCCCAAAAAGATTTAGGTAATTTGCTAGATGATAACATGGAGTGACTAAATTTTATTATTTGATAATTTACTTGTTCAGAAAAACCATTTTGCTCAAGCACACCTTGTCAAGTAAAACAAAACTCACTACCACAGTCTCATAGTACTGCAACTACGACATTGCAATTAAACTCTCCTCCACCGTCAGAACAAATACTTTTATTCTCTGACCAGTAGCATCACACTCCTTCAAAAATGTTTTCAGATTGTCAGCTGTTTCAGATTTATTTTATATGATGTATATCCAAGCAAAACAAGAATAATTATCTTTGAAAATCTATCTTTGAAAATAATTCATAAAGCCAAGAATGCACACAACACAGAATGAGTTGATTTCAGAACATGTAGGTGATATAACAAAGAAAGAGACCACATCTCATGTGTGGCATTTGTCTTAATGACCAAATCCATCATGCTTACCATGTAATTGTTCTTCTGAAGCCACTAAGTCAATCTTTATTTGTGAATCTAGATAACAAAGACACATGTTCATAATATACATTGAATCAATAAGTTCTCCTGTGCCAGCTTTTTCACTATGTCCCCAATTGATAAAAGCTTTGTTATCCTAATTAGATTACACCCACATTGTGCAACTTCATGAACAGAGAAAATTTGGTGTCTCGTATCATGTAAATGCCAAACATTATCTTGCAAAGCAGATGTCCAATTACTGTTTACACATATTTCAGTATTAATACAACCAACCTCATGCACAAAAAAAAAAAAAACATCATGTCAATCTGTCTGTACACATTGTCGACTCAGAAACTTTTCAAACATAGTGAAATGCCATTTATTTGGTGAAATTTTGTGTGTCATGCCAGAGTCAGAATCCCAGAGTAAGTGCTATCAAAATTAGTATGAACTAACGAGTCAGTGGCAAGAGATGTACACAGATGGAAAAAAATTACAATACCAAGAAGGAGTTGTGTGACATAAACAGACATTGCTAGGTGTGTTTCTACATGTGAAAGATGATGTCTGATCAAATTTTTCACCAGTCACTTAAGAATGGTATTAGTAATGCCACTATTAGGGTGCAAATCTGGTTTGCTTTAAGTACACCCTGTAACAGTTGTGAGCAGTAGTTATCTTTGAGATTGGAGGTGGTGAGTTGATGTTACTTAAGAATGCCTTTAAGGTGACAAAGATACCATTATCAACACCTCACTGACTTTGAATGGGGTTGTGTTAAAGGACTACCAAAACCTGGAAGTTCCCTCTGCAATATTGAAGAAAGACTTAGCAGGAATGTAGCCACTGTACATGACTGCTGGCAGTGGTGTTCACACAAGAAGACTGTGCTGCGGACCACAACAGGGCACTACCAAGAGGGAAGACAATTATGTTCAGTGTATGGCTCTGGTGCATTGTACTGCATCTACAGCAGCAGTCTGACTTGCAGATGGCACCACAGTGACACAACAAACTGTTACAAATCAGTTACTTCAAGGACAGCTCCAAGCCACATGTCTCGTAGTGTGCATTCCATTGACCACAATCCACTGCCATTTGTGATTTCAGTTGTGTCAAGTGAGAGCCCATTCAAGAGTAGGTTGGAGGTTTGTTGCGTTTTCTGATTAAAGCTGGTTCTGACTCAGTGCCAGTGATGGCTGGGTGTTGGTTAGGGGAAGGCCAGTTGAGGGCCTGCAACCAACCTGTCTGCATGTTAGACACATTGGGCCTACACCTGGAGTTATGGTCTGAGGTGTGATTTTGTATTACAGCAGGAGCACTCTCGTGTTTATCCCATATATCATGACTGCAAATTTGTAGATCATTCTAGTGATTTGACCTGTTGTGCTGCAATTCATGAACAGCATCCAGGAGCTGTTTTCCAACAGGATAGCACTCACTCACATACCACTGTTGTAACCCAATGTCCTCTATAGAGTGTCAACATGTTGCCTTGGACTGGTTAATCACCAGATCTGTCTCCAATCGAGCACATACAGGATATCATCAGATGACAACTCATCCACAAATAGCATTAACAATCCCAGTATTGACCAACAAAGTGTTACAGGCATAGAACTCCATACCACAAACTGACATCTGCCACCTGTGTAACACAATGCATGTACATTTGCATGCTTTTATTCAATATTCTGTTGGTTAGACTGGTTATTAATGTACCAGCATTTCACCTTTGCAATAGCTTATTCGCACTTACACTAACTTGTGATCTTGCAATGTTAATCACTTAAATATGTTACCCAGATAAATATACTCCTGAAAGTTCATTACAGTACATTAATTATTTTTTTGGTGTTGCAGTTTTTTTACCATTGGTGTATCTGGTTTGCTGTTCACTGTTAAACTGGAACTAGAACTAGAACTATTATTGCAAGCTGTCGCCCTTCTTTCATCTGGAGCCTTGCACCTTTGGCAGTTTGCAATAGCATGTTCAATTTTCTTGCAATATAGATATGAATGATTTTCTTTCCTCTTTGGCTTATTTCACTCTGTTGTGATTTTCCTCTGCTCTGAGTGTTGCTCATTCAATTTTGATTTTGTGTAGAAAGTATCAGTTGCCTCAGTCTTTCCACATGTAGATTGCAAATTCTCAAACACAAATTTGCAGTAAGGAGCTTTGTCGTCTGCTCAGATTCAGCAACACAATATCAGGCAAACCTGTAAAACTGATATTTTGGACCTATGTTTTGAAAGTACAGTGATAAAGCAATGAAAGAGGCAAGGTTGTGGTTGGATCACTCTTTCTCAGTTCATTGTAAAGGTCATTGAAAATGTATTTTGTTACAGATGTGATGCCATCTTTTTTTCCTTTCCAAGAAATGATCAAACATCATATGTAAATGTTGCAATGAATATTGTTGAAATATTGATGAAAAGGTGTCCCATATTTCTTTTGCGTCAGTCTTCTTTGTATATGAATGTCAGGTTCCTCCTCAAGTGCCGTTATGATAACACAAACTGATCATGCATTGTCCTGTTGCCAGTACCAAAATGGATCAGATGCTTCTAATCCTTCACTAATGATTGACATTGACATTTAGTCTCCATTCAAATAAAGATAATGTTCCTTTAAATACATTTGAATCTGTCACTTTGATGTTTCTCACTCAACTTCAGTTGACTACTTGCAAAATTTTTGTACAACTACTAGTATCATGCTGCTGCTTCACGTCTGCTGTGCAGCGAGCTACCTTAATTTAAGTATTAACTGTATTTTTCTTACTTGTCACTTCTTCTTCCGTGTGTATTTGCTTTTAGGAAGCTTTAATTGTCGGTGCTATTAATAGTGTTCCATAGATTTCGTGTTTGTTTTGAATACAGTCAGAGAGAGTCCCTTTAGTCAGCCATAGTGCCAGTAGTGCTAGTGTTTGTTTTCAATACAGTCCAGAGACAGGTAGTGCTATTTTCATTGTTTTCTACAAGAAGTGCCTAGCAACCACAGTTTAGTTAATAAACAGCCGCCTTTAGTGAATTAGCAGTCTAGTTAAAGGTTGATTAACTCTCTTCAGTAAATTGATTCCTTAGGATGGATAGGATGTGTGACTGCTGTGTACGGACGCAGGAGGAGCTGGCCACTGTTCGCGAACAGCTGAGCGTGTTGATGGCCGTGGTCAGCCGTCTTCTGGCTGCTGCCTCGGAGTGTAGTGGCAGCGGCGTTTGCGGCGCACGAGGCGGAGGGTCAATGTGGAGGCTGGCCGTGTGGCATCGCCCGCTCTGCCTGTGAGTGGACATGTGGCTGCTCCTTCAGCAAGGTCCGAGCAGGCACACGGGGGGAGGGGTTTATTAGTTATTGGGAGCTCCAACGTTAGGCGGGTGATGGAGCCCCTTAGGGAAATAGCGGGAAGGTCGGGGAAGAAGGCCAGTGTTCACTCTGTCTGCTTGCCGGGGGGTCTCATCCGAGATGTGGAGGAGGCTCTGCCGGCGGCGATAGAGAGCACTGGGTGCACCCGACTGCAAATTGTTGCTCATTTCGGCACCAATGACTCCTGCCGTTTGGGTTCAGAGGTCATCCTCAGTTCGTACAGGTGGTTGGCGGAATTGGTGAAGGCGGAAAGCCTCGCTCGCGGTGTGAAATCAGAGCTAACTATTTGTAGTATCGTTCCCAGAACCGATCGCGGTCCTCTGGTTTGGAGCCAAGTGGAAGGCTTAAACCAGAGGCTCAGACGATTCTGCGGAGATCTGGGGTGCAAATTTCTTGACCTCCGCTATCGGGTGGAGAAATGTAGGGTCCCCCTGAATAGGTCAGGCATGCACTACACGCCGGAAGCGGCTACAAGGGTAGCGGAGTATGTGTGGAGTGCACATGGGGGTTTTTTAGGTTAGAGAATCCCCTCTCTAGGCCCGACAAGGTGCCTCCTGAGACGCAGCAAAATGCAACAGGGAATAACAATATTAATGTGCTAATAGTAAACTGCAGGAGCGTCTACAGAAAGGTCCCAGAACTGCTCTCATTAATAAACGGTCACAACACCCATATAGTACTAGGGAGAGAAAGTTGGCTGAAACCAGATGTAAATAGTAATGAAATCCTAAACTCAGATTGGAATGTATACCGCAGAGACAGGCTGGACAGTGAAGGGGGAGGCGTGTTTATAGCGATAAGAAGTGCAATAGTATCGAAGGAAATTGACGGAGATCCGAAATGTGAAATGATTTGGGTGAAGGTCACAGTTAAAGCAGGCTCAGACACGGTAATTGGATGTTTCTATAGGCCCCCTGGCTCAGCAGCTGTTGTGGCTGAGCACCTGAAGGATAATTTGGAAAATATTTCGAGTAGATTTCCCCACCATGTTATAGTTCTGGGTGGAGATTTTAATTTGCCGGATATAGACTGGGAGACTCAGACGTTCATAACGGGTGGCAGGGACAAAGAATCCAGTGAAATTTTTTTAAGTGCCTTATCTGAAAGCTACCTTGAGCAGTTAAACAGAGAACCAACTCGTGGCAATAACATATTAGACCCTCTGGTGACAAACAGACCCGAACTATTTGAAAAAGTTAACGCAGAACAGGGAATCAGCGATCAAAAAGCGGTTACGGCATTGATGATTTCAGCCGCAAATAGGAATATTAAAAAGGGTAGGAAGATTTTTCTGTTTAGAAAAAGTGACAAAAAGCAGATTTCAGAGTACCTGTTGGCTCAACACAAAAGTTTTGTCTCAAGTACAGATAGTGTTGAGGATCAGTGGACAAAGTTCAAAACCATCGTACATAATGCGTTAGATGAGTATGTGCCAAGCAAGATTGTAAGAGATGGAAAAGAGCCACCGTGGTACAACAACCGAGTTAGAAAACTGCTGCGGAAGCAAAGGGAACTTCACAGCAAACATAAACATAGCCAAAGCCTTGCAGACAAACAAAAATTACGCGAAGCGAAATGTAGTGTGAGGAGGGCTATGCGAGAGGCGTTCAATGAATTCGAAAGTAAAGTTCTATGTACTGACTTGGCAGAAAATCCTAAGAAATTTTGGACTTATGTCAAAGCGGTAGTTGGATCAAAACAAAATGTCCAGACACTCTGTGACCAAAATGGTACTGAAACAGAGGATGACAGACTAAATGCCGAAATACTAAATGTCTTTTTCCAAAGTTGTTTCACAGAGGAAGATTGCACTGTAGTTCCTTCTCTAGATTGTCGCACAGATGACAAAATGGTAGTTATCGAAATAGACGACAGAGGGATAGAGAAACAATTAAAATCGGTCAAAAGAGGAAAGGCCTCTGGACCTGATGGGATACCAGTTCAATTTTACACAGAGTACGCGAAGGAACTTGCCCCCCTTCTTGCAGCGGTGTACCGTAGGTCTCTAGAAGAGTGTAGCGTTCCAAAGGATTGGAAAAGGGCACAGGTCATCCCCGTTTTCAAGAAGGGACATTGAGCAGATGTGCAGAACTATAGACCTATATCTCTAACGTCGATCAGTTGTAGAATTTTGGAACACATATTGTGTTCGAGTATAATGACTTTTCTGGAGACTAGAAATCTACTCTGTAGGAATCAGCATGGGTTTCGAAAAAGACGGTCATGTGAAACCCAGCTCGCGCTATTCGTCCACGAGACTCAGAGGTCCATAGATACGGGTTCACAGGTAGATGCCGTGTTTCTTGACTTCCGCAAGGCGTTCGATACAGTTCCCCACAGTCGTTTAATGAACAAAGTAAGAGCATATGGACTATCAGACCAATTGTGTGATTGGATTGAGGAGTTCCTAGATAACAGGACGCAGCATGGCATTCTCAATGGAGAGAAGTCTTCCGAAGTAAGAGTGATTTCAGGTGTGCCGCAGGGGAGTGTCATAGGACCGTTGCTATTCACAATATACATAAATGACCTTGTGGATGACATTGGAAGTTCACTGAGGCTTTTTGCGGATGATGCTGTGGTGTATCGAGAGGTTGTAACAATGGAAAATTGTACTGAAATGCAGGAGGATCTGCAGCGAATTGACGCATGGTGCAGGGAATGGCAATTGAATTTCTATGTAGACAAGTGTAATGTGCTGCGAATACACAGAAAGATAGATCCTTTACCATTTAGCTACAAAATAGCAGGTCAGCAACTGGAAGCAGTTAATACCATAAATTATCTGGGAGTACGCATTAGGAGTGATTTAAAATGGAATGATCATATAATGTTGATCGTCGGTAAAGCAGATGCCAGACTGAGATTCATTGGAAGAATCCTAAGGAAATGCAATCTGAAAACAAAGGAAGTAGGTTACAGTACGCTTGTTCGCCCACTGCTTGAATACTGCTCAGCAGTGTGGGATCCGTACCAGATAGGGTTGATAGAAGATATAGAGAAGATCCAACGGAGAGCAGCGCACTTCGTTACAGGATCATTTAGTAATCGCGAAAGCGTTACGGAGATGATAGATAAACTCCAGTGGATGACTCTGCAGGAGAGACGCTCAGTAGCTCGGTACGGGCTTTTGTCAAAGTTTCGAGAACATACCTTCACCGAAGAGTCAAGCAGTATATTGCTCCCTCCTACGTATATCTCGCGAAGAGACCATGAGGATAAAATCAGAGAGATTAGAGCCCACACAGAGGCATACCGACAATCCTTCTTTCCACGAACAATATGAGAATGGAATAGAAGGGAGAACCGATAGAGGTACTCAAGGTACCCTCCGCCACACACCGTCAGGTGGCTTGCGGAGTATGGATGTAGATGTAGATGTAGAAGATCATATTAGCCATATTCCACAAATCTTGCAATCTCATGAATAACCTTAGTAAACCAAAAAACTGACCAGTAAACCAGTACTACAATTTTCACAACCTGTAGTGTTAAAATCTGGACCTATTACCTGCTGCAGTTAACTAAGGATATATTTAGTAACAAGAATAGAACTCAACACTTTCAAGAATAGTGACTCTAATATTGCAATAACATGGGCACACATTAACTTCACACTGAATCTAAGTATAAACAGGACAAAGAATTTACACTTTTCAAGTAGAGAGGTTTTGCAGAACACAAAACTAGGTGCCACAGTAGGAGAGAACAGAAAGCACAAAGTTCAGTTTATTTACTTCAGTACATTCCACCTTTCAGCCTTCCCTCCTTTGCATAGTAATGACTTGTCATTTACATCCTTGATATTCATGAAGCTGCTTCTCTATTCTCCACAGGTTTATTTAATTTTCTTTTTCATGTCACCTATCTTCCGTACATTCATGCAAGCTACAGCAGCTTTGTATTTTTCCCCTAGCTATACCTGCTCTGTAATTTTTCACTTTCTGTGAATCTTATGAGTTTGACATCTGTATTCCCTTTGCCTGCATCACTTGGTGCATGTTTTATATTTTCACCTGGCACCTGTTAAATTTGCCAACAGCCTTGCCTTAGTGGTAATGCCGGTCCCTGTCAGATCACCAAAGTTAAGCACTGTTGGACTTTGCTAGCACTTGAGTAGGTCACCGTCTTCTGGGTCTGCCGAGTGCTGTCAGCAGTCGGGGTACACTCAGCCCTTGTGAAGCCAATTGAGGAGCTACTGGATTGTGAAGTAGTGACACCAGTCACAGAAACTGAATGACCAGGAGAGCAGTGTGCTGATCACTTGCCCCTCATATCTGCATCCAGTGATGCCTAAGGGCTGAGGCTGACACAGCAGCTGGTCAGTACTTTTGGGCCTCCAAGGCCTAATTGTTTTAGTTAAATTTAATATCTCATGCATTATCCAAATATGGCTACCAGGTTTTATCTTTTTCTTAATTGTCTTGATTGTCGGCTGTCTTGAGTATTTCAACTCTCACTATTTCACCTTCATGTATTTCACTGTCATTGCGTAATCCTCTCTTTGAAACTTTCAACAATCTTCTGTTGTTACAACTCATCCAGGTCCTACCTCACTGCAATTTCATCAACTTTAATGTGTATTTCATACCTAATAAATTATGGTCAGAGTCCACATGTGCTCCTGGAAAACTTTCACGCTCTCTAAATCTCTGTTCTACCATTAGACTATTTATCGATGCTTCTAGAATTTCCAGGTCTCTTCCATGTATACAGCCTCCTTCTGTGATTCTTAAATGAAGTGTAAGCAGTGATTAAATTATGCTCTATGGAAATTTCCCTTTCATGCCTCTGCCCCAGTCCATGTTCTCCTCCTGTTTTTCCTTATCTTATTTTTGCTGTTATCAGATTCCAATCTCATGTCACAATTAAATTTTCACCTTCCTTAATGTACTGAATAATTTATTTTATTTCATTATGTATTTTTTCAACATCATCGTTGTATGCTTAGGTATTAGGCGCATGTACTTCTGTGATGGGTAGTGAGTTCTGGTCTCTCTCGTCTATGATGATTTGTTCACTATACTGTTCCTAGAATTTTACCTGAACCTCTGTTTTTTTGTGTATGGTGAGACTTACTTCTGCATTACACCTATTTGATTTTGTGTTGATAACTCTGTACTCATCTGGCCAGAAATTCTGCTCTTCCTGTCACCAGTTTTCTAATTCTCACTGCATTTAAGTTCAGTGTATCCAATTCTCATTTGAAAGTTCATAAACCTATGTAAGCAATTAAGGGACCTTACATTCCATGCTGTGACCCACAGAATGCCAGATTTGTTTTTCTGGTGGGAACATCCTTCTGAGTATGAAATGAATTACTGCACTGAAGCTAAATGAAGGGATCCCTTTGGAAGAAATCAGTGAAGATGCAGGGCCATTAAATGGTATCAGAGCAAATGGTTTGAATGTACTGAAACTTCAGTTTCTATAAACCTGTACTGACAATTTTAGTAGGATATACCACAGTCCACCTAAATTGTACTGTGCCCACATATTCCTTGGGAGAACCTATGATGTTAGTGTTTGGAAATCATAGGTAGGAACATCAATCATAATGAAAGTTTGAGACAGGCCTAAAATCATGCTCCAGTGGGTTATGGTTGAGATGACTGCTCACAATAAGCAGGAAATCCAAGTTTGAATCCTGGTATGGCACAAATTTTCATAGGTAGCAGCAGGCTCCCACACAGAGATCTGAAGGGTGCTCTATTTTACCTCTGTAATATTTTACCCAATATACTGCCATCATCATTAAACCAATAGCAATTGCAGCTGGAGAAAACTTGAGGCTTGGGCAATTCCACATTATGACTGCACTTTTGAATGGCGACTTGGACACACAAATATACAGGGTGTTACAAAAAGGTACGGCTAAACTTTCAGGAAACATTCCTCACACACAAAGAAAGAAAATATGTTATGTGGACACGTGTCCGGAAATGCTTACTTTCCATGTTAGAGCTCATTTTATTACTTCAAATCACATTAATCATGGAATGGAAACACACAGCAGCAGAACGTACCAGCGTGACTTCAAACACTTTGTTACAGGAAATGTTCAAAATGTCCTCCGTTAGCGAGCCGTCGCATGGAATCCCTGATGCGCTCATGCAGCCCTGGAGAATGGCGTATTGTATCGCAGCCGTCCACAATATGAGCACAAAGAGTCTCTACATTTGGTACCGGGGTTGCGTAGACAAGAGCTTTCAAATGCCCCCATAAATGAAAGTCAAGAGGGTTGAGGTCAGGAGAGCATGGAGGCCATGGAATTGGTCCGCCTCTACCAATCCATCGGTCACCGAATCTGTTGTTGAGAAGCGTACGAACACTTCGACTGAAATGGGCTGGAGCTCCATCGTGCATGAACCACATGTTGTGTTGTACTTGTAAAGGCACATGTTCTAGCAGCACAGGTAGAGCATCCCATATGAAATCATGATAACATGCTCCATTGAGCGTAGGTGGAAGAACATACTGACGAAACTAAAATGAGCTCTAACATGGAAATTAAGCGTATCGGGACACATGTCCACATAACATCTTTTCTTTATTTGTGTGTGAGGAATGTTTCCTGAAAGTTTGGCCGTACCTTTTTGTAGCACCCTGTATATGACTCAACCAGAGGGTTTCAGTGGTGGGTCAGGTCATATTTGTCACCTAAAGAAGTGATTATACGGACTTTAGCAATCATGTTGTTGCTGGAGTAATAGGTAATAGAGCTGCACATTCTCAGGAAATATAATGCAGTAGTTTTCCCTTGCTTTCAACCATCCACAATACAAACATACTAAGGCCATGTTGACTAATTTTATAAATCCAAATCAGTTATTCATCTAGATCGTTGCCCTTGTAAATATTGAAAAGTCTGCTGCCTCTCTTCAGGAACCATGTGTTACTACCTCTCCACAGATACCCCTCTGGCATAATTGCATCTGCTGCGCAGCTATATATTTCATTAAGGCAAGCAATCCACCCTACTGGAGCAAAGTCCATGGTTTGTGGGAGGGCTTGTCTGTTAACTGGCTATTATTTACTCTTATGCTCTAGATTTTTCCACATGAAGTAAGTAATAAATGTAACACCAGTGGATATTTTTCAGTTCTCATAGGAAACTTGCAATCCTAGTAACATAACAGACCCTGAAATTAAAAAGAGGATCAGCCAGATTAATTTCAAATTTTTTTAATGTTCAATGAAACATTGCAACACCTGCAGTTCAACCCTTCTGTGAATATTGTTCTAAGGCATGGGATGAATTAGCTACAATTCATAAGTAGCTAGAAATTGACCTGACTGCTATCAAGTATAAGAAGCTTTTGAAAATAAGTTTGTTGCATGGGCTACTGAGAGAAAACCTACCAGAGACACCAAAGTTACCTCAAGTGCTATCTTCTTCCATATGTAATGTCTCCCCTGCAGGTAATACAGGACTGATCACCACTCAACAGCACATCAGAAATATATCTGCAAGTTATGCACAGGGAAGGAGGGGCAATGGAGAGCCCAGGGTATGACACCTATCCTTCTAACTGACATGTTTGAACTGCTGTCTCCCAGTAAAACAAAAACTTAGCCTATGTAACACACTTTACCTTTTGAAAAGCCTGCGGTGTCCTGTGTTTGGGAGAATCGTGTGAAAAAGGGTAAGGGTCTGTTTATCATATTAGGTTTACATATACAGTAAATAATGATAACCTTTAGGGAAATGGCAGCATACAATAAGGAGTATCACCTTGTGCACTCAGTATGTGTGCCTGGCGGCATCATTGAAGATGTTGAAGATGATGTTCTAGCAGCCATTGAGTGAACTGTGTGCACCCCACTGCATATTGCAGAGCACACTGAAACAAGTTATGCTTGCCATCTTGGTTGATAGGCCATAGCTGGAACTTTCCAGCAACTGGCAGAGAAATTTAAGAAGAGAAGCCTTCCTCATGGAATTTCAATAAAGCTCACAACCTGCAGCTTTACCCCCTCAACTGACTTTGGCCCTCAGGTTCTAAATCAAGTGGAGTGCTTGAACCACGTACCTCAAAGATTCTGTTACAAGATAGGCTGCCACTAACTAGACTTGTGCCATAGTGTTGACAACTGTATGGTCTCCTTAAATGTGCCAGGGGTACACTAGATGTTGGAAGTCACTACCCAGGTAGCATGCAGTGTGCGAGGCATTCAGAAAGGTTTGCTAAACTGGGCAACTTTCCATCCAGTCCAAATAACGTTAGCTGTAGGAGACCAAGAAGCATTAGTGTAAGATCCAAAGAAATGCTCCTCACAGATGAGACTATTAAAATCCTAGTTACACGTTGCTCAGATTCTGCCAGAACTGCTGCATAAAACTGTTGTTTTTATGCATGTAGCATCTCGTTGACATCTCTGGTGTTCATATTGAAGAAATTGTGTAAGCATCAGTTAATAATAAAATGGACACTGTCTTTCTCACTTTTTTTACTGTTTGTTCCCATGTCCCTTTCCTAATTCATTATATATGTAAACATTTTTATACGTCTTCCTTGCATTCACAGCACCTGATTTGCACCTGGTGGTCACAATTGGAAGTAATTTTTTTCAGTGTAAATGGGTTTCACATTAACACAGTAGCATATCTACCAAGTTTCACTAACATACGATAGTTACAGCCCACACTGGACCTCTGTAAGTAGCTGCAATTTAATTATAACCATCCAGTTTGTTCCCCAGGAATACTGTCATCAATGATGAACACTTTAGTCATTCAGCAGTTGAATGGGAAAATTACAGTTTTGTAAGTGATGATCATGACAAGTCATCCTGCAAAAGAGTACTAAATACTTTATCTGGAAATTACTTAGAGCATATACTTTGGAACCCCACTCATGACAGAAATACATTAGATCTAAAGACAACAATTAGACCTGACCTTTTTGAGGTTGTCCACATTCAACCTGGTATAAGTGACCATGACACATTTGTAACAACAATAATTACAAAAGTATGAATGACAACTAAAACAATTAGGAAGATGAAAAGCAGTAGTGTCATATTCCAAGGAGGGACTCAAAAAATTTAACTATGTGTAGGGGTGTGTTGAAGTACTGTAGCAAAAATTTGAAAAATAATTGAGCAAGTACTGGATACATACTAGAATTGTTTATGAAGGGAGAGATCTTCAATGGTACACAGTCTTTGTAAATGTATAGCAACTATTGCACAAAATGTGTAAAACAAAGCATAGCCTTATAGATAGAGAAATGCTACATTAAATACATCAGGCTTTCAGAAATGCAATGTGTAAATCCTTCAATGAGTACTGTAGCATAGTTTGATTAAAAGACCTCTCACAAATGCCAAAAGAAATTCCAGTGATACGTAAAAGCTGTCAGTGACACAAAAGTTAGTGCCAGGACACTCACGGATGATGCAGAAACTAAAACTGGGGGTGTTATAGCAAAATCAGAATTCTGAGTTCATACATAATGAGGTATCTTGAACAGATTGACATCCTCCATGATACCCAACATGGATACCGAAAACTTTGGTCATGCAAACCCCAACTTGCACTCTTCTCACATGACATCCTGAAAGCCATGAGTCAAGGTAAACAGACAGATGTGGTGTTTATTGACTCCAGAGAAGCATTTCACTCAGTACCACATCAGTACTTACCAATGAAAGTATGATCACAAGGGCTACTAAATGATCTTTCTCACTGTGTTGAGCCGGCCAGAGTGGCCGAGCGATTCTAGGCACTACAGTCTGGAACCGCGCGACCACTACGGTCGCAGGTTCGAATCCTGCCTCGGGCATGGATGTGTGTGGTGTCCTTAGGTTAGTTAGGTTTAAGTAGTTCTAAGTTCTAGGGGACTGATGACCTCAGAAGTTTAGTCCCATAGTGCTCAGAGCCATTTGAACCATTTTGACTGTATTGAGGGTTTCTTGCTGTGGACAACAGAAATGTTATTTTGGGCAGAAAGAAACTAACAAATGCAGAAGTAGCTTCAGGATATGTCAGAAGTGTGCCAGACCCTTGCATTTCATTTTGTTTGTTAATGACTTGGCAGATGATGTTAATACTAACCTCAGACTTTTTGCACATGAGCAGTTATCTGTAATTAAGTGCTAGCTGAAAGAAGCTGCACAAATATTCAGTCATATCTTGACAACTTTTCAAAGTGGTGTAAAGCTTGGCAATTTGCTTTATATGTTTGTAAATCTAAAACTGTAAACTTCACAAAACACAGAAAAGTAGTATTTTATGTCCGCAGTATTAATGAGTCATCTGGATGTAACATTTTGTGCGGATATGAAATGATCACACACATTCATAGATAAAGCAAGCAGCAGATTATTGTTCATTTGTAGGATACTGGGAAAATGCTGTCAGTCTACAAATATTTCTTACAAAAGTCTCATGTGATCCATCCTAAAATTTTGTTGAAGTGTGTGGGAGTCATACCAAATAGGTCTTATACTGGATATTGAAGATGGGCACAGATTTGTTTAACAGAGATGAGAGTGTCACAGAAATGCTGAATAACCTAAACTACCAGACTTTTCAAGGCAGATGCCAACAATCATCCGAAAGTATACTTACAAAGTTCCAAGTATCACAATTAAGTGAGGACCCTTGGAATTTCTACAGCTCTACATATTACTCCCATAGGGACTGAAAAGAGAACATTAGACTAATTAAAGCATGCACAGGCATTTAGGCAGTCATTCTTCATGTGCTCTATATGAGAATGGAACCAGAAGAAAGCAGAATAGTGTTACAGTAGGCATGCACTTCACAGTGGGTTGCAGAGTATGGATGTAGATGTAAACATAACAATTAAATATTTGCTAAAAAGTGTAAACAGTTACTTGAGACACTATAGGCAGTTATGAGAAGAGCATTGAGGAGGAAATTGTGTGAAATATATGAAACAGAGAGAGAGAGAGAGAGAGAGAGAGAGAGAGAGAGCATTTATAAGGGGGGAGGAGAAATGGGAAAAAGAGAGAGAGACGTCTGTTTATAGAATTTCACAAAGCAAGACATTCTAAATAGGCTGGATAGTATTGAAAGTTCTCTTCAAAATTTGTAAATATGTAATATCATCTTATGACTCTCATGTTTATTTGAACTCAAATGGCAGAATTCAAAGATTAATCCAAATACTCCAATTAAATGCAAAGACATCATGGTGGGTGAGTGACTAGAGATTAATGTTAAATATCCCCACAGCTTTCTTGGAATATCCATCACACAGCTACCATTTCATTATAAAACAAGAATAATGATGCCTTTTGCTATGTATCTCCTAAGGCTATCAAACAGTCTGTCTGCCTGCTAACCTTAAATTTCTTGTTTGATTTTATGGGAGCTACTGTCTCTATGATCCTTGTAATTCTTTTTTGGACTGTAAGGAAGTCAATTTCCCTAAAGTATCGCACTCTAACCCAGCATTTTTCAATTATTTATTTTTATGCACACTGAACAAAGAATTTCTTACAGTAACATGTGGTATTTGATTGCTTGTTACCAACTCTCTGTCTCAGGTCCCATTTTGGAGTAAAGTTTATACATTCAGGTGATTTATTACATATTTTGTGGCTAGGATAAATTGCCTGTTTTGTAGGAAAAATAGAGAATAGCACAAAGGACATAATTCTCTTTCACCTGCTGGATGGCGTGAAAAGCTATGATTGACCAGTTCTTTAAGATTTAATTCCAGTCTTCAGAACTGTAAGAAACTGTTGTGTATGCAAAGCACCGATGTTTGTGGTGATAATTCAGCTGCTAAAACACTGATGTGTAATTTCCCCACTAACAAATGTTAGGTATAGTGATATCAGCATGATAAAATTTTTTCTCATTTTAAAATTGACACAGAAATCAATGAAATAGTTTTGATATAGCTGATTGACGATAAGGCCAATTAGAGATATTCTGTTGAGGCAAGATTAAATTTTATGTTTAAAATATCTGCAGTATATCAAGATGGGTCATTGACACCTGCATAAGAGTATTCCGAAGAAGTAGATATATTTTGACAATACATTGTGAATATTGCCTCCTCTTGGCATACAGCTGCAAGCACAAATACTCTTACAATAAGTCCTCCTCATTTATCCACCATGTGATACTTGATCTTTCATTCAAATTTTCTCTTTCTGTTTCCTTTCTTGCTATCACTCCTCTGCCTCCTCATACACCACAAACAGTGCTCATTTTTCATTTCTTTATTTCCATCACACAGTCTCTTCCAGCTTACATCAGTGTGTATTTTCGTTATAAAGCCACTACTGTAAATGAAAAATTAAATGAAAATATATCATCATAATAATCATTTTACAGGGGCATTTTTATCAATTTCATATTTCTTTTGTTTATCAAATACTACTAGACAAATCAGTTATAAGACACAGAACGAGACATTTAGAGAAAGAGAAAGAAAGAGAGAGAGAGAGAGAGAGAGAGAGAGAGAGAGAGAGAGAGAATTGATTATTTGTAATATCCAACATTGTCAGGTGCAGGAGATAAAATTATCTGTATTATTTGTTAAAAAATTACAACAGACTTGATTGCAATAAAAAATAAAATTATAGTTTGCTGATTACAAGTATCCATTGACTAACCATCATTTTCAGATCTACGAAAAGAAACAGAATATAGCCTGCAGTTACTATGAACTTAACAATCTTTAAAAAGCAAACATTATGTAAAATGTAATAAAACATAGAAATAATAAAATGTACCAGGCTTACTAATGGGTAGGTACTAAATAAACATCGGACACCAGCTTAACTGTATTCAAAAGTCAGCAGACATTAATACGATGCTAAACATCACATAAATCAGTTTCTGCAGAAGTTTATGAAACTGTCAGTTCCATGTGAATTTTTGCTTTATTCTCAGGCTGATGTAATCACCTTTGCTGATCATCCCCCCATATTTTGAGAGCAGAATATCAGTCTTTTGACAGATTTTTAAAATAAGCTAATTTTATCTGGTCTAATTGAGGATGAGAGAGTTTGCTGTAGGCTAAGTATTAATTTTGTTATGTTCTCTCTGGATCTCTCAATGATAACTAGAAAACTTAAAAGTGTATTACACATTTTGACTTATTCGAGCATGGAGTTTTAAAGCAAAAACCAGTCAAAATCTAAGAGTTTCTCAGCAAGCAATCGAGAGATCCAGGCTGGAAATTACTAGGAGAGTCAAGAAGACAAACAAATTGGTCAGAGAACAGACTAGAGTGAAATAAATAATTATGGCTATAATGAAAAAGAAATAGAGTTTAATGGAACATGAAACCAGGTGAATAGGTGGTAAATGGACCAAGAAAGTTCCTCACCAGATTGCAGCAGACTGTGAGTTGAATGGACCAAGAAAGTTCTTTGGCAGATTACAATAGTCTGCTACAGTTATCTAATGGAAGGCGATAGGTGATGTTAGAAAACATGGAGACATGGATGCATAAAACTTCTGACCATTATAAATGGAAGAAGCCTATATTGAGGGGTGGATGTCAAATGGCTGATGATGATAAAAATCAGTACACATATACATATTAGCTCAATATCTAAGTCAGTGAAAGTTTCAAGGGAAATTTTTAGGATGAAGAACTTAGAAACATATAACACAGTGAAGATAATAGTAAGAAATAATGAGAATTACAATAATTTGTGCTGTATTATAGAAACTAAGCCATAATCTCACCTCATTAAATACATAATCGACTGGTATATTGAAGGAAAATCGAGATAACTGGAGGATATGCAGTGCACTCTGTGCCATGTATTCATCTGACATTTCAGAAGATATAATATCTTGGAAAAAGTTTCAATTTTTACCTGTTCTATCTACCTTCCCGTAACTCACCCTTTCTCCCGCACATGAAAACACACACACACACACACACACACACACACACACACACACACACACAAAATGTTCTTTCTTGTGAGCACATCAAGTAAATGTGTATTTTCTTTTACATTCTCAGCAATGTTGGTTTCTATTTTATGGGTAATTCTGAAGCCATCCTAAATAATCACAAAAAATGGCCCAAATGAATCCAAGCTCAGAGTATGTATAGAACAGTGAACCAACAATAAATGACTTATGTTGCAGAGAGATGGCATACACTCAGACCCATCAGCAACTTCTCTTGTATAACCAGAAAAATTCATGTTATGCAGAACTCAGTCACTCAAGAGCGATCAAATGAGGTAGAAATGTGAAATATAGCACCACTACATCTCTTGAAATACAACATAAATTGTTCTGTTGGAGAATAGTGTGGCTGATTTAATAGTTTTTATCTTTCTTTTATTTAACAGGACAACAATCACAAGTTTTACTCATGTGACTACTGTTTTCAACATTTAGATCCAGCATTGCAGGACAAGAAGCCTCATAACACTGAAGCATGTTTACTGTCATGTGACAGTGCCTGTACCTCAGTGTTATGAGACTTCTCACAACAGTGGAACTGAAGAAAAACCTGTGACTATTATCCAATGAAATAAAAAAAACTAAACAGTATGTCTCATCTATGTTTTATTTTTCATCATCAACATGTGAATAAGTAGTTTGAATAGGGCAAAATTAAAGATCTCTGGGAAATGGAAATATCATAATGGATATTCTGCTAGACAACAGTACGCACGTGTGTGTGTGTGTGTGTGTGTGTGTGTGTGTGTGTGTGTGTGTGTGTGTGTGTGCGTGTGAGTGGCCACACAATGAAGACTTAACGTGGAATCACTGCTATTCTTATCTGTGTGATTGTATCAGACTATCACAATGTAGGCACAAAACTGGAGAACTACAATGGACAAACACCTGACTACCATCACAGTCTGACATCATTTACTGCAAACTGGACTCTACTAGCACACATGCCATTAATGTAATGTACATTGTTGGGAAACCAGAAATTCCTCAATTTACATTGGTTAAATGAATTCCACTTCTGGCATACTGAGTAACAAAATGTAGGGTTTTAGGACAAGTTCTGCTTAATGTGGACCAACTGTGATAGCAATAGTAATGTTAGACATCATGAGGGTGATTTCAATCTCTCATCTTGCATTTAATAGCTGAAGAACATTGTGGACATATGTCAAGTGTGATCTTTTGAGACTCCATTGCAACATGTAACATTTATGCCTGCACATTGAGATAAATCTGAACAGAAACTGATATGTCAGGGCACTTTGGAGCATTTAGAGCACGAGGTACATTGCCTCATTCAGGCAACTCCACATGCCGTAGTTCAGGAGGAAAATACCTGACCACATGTGCTGAAAAATGTACAAACCTCCTTCAAAGAACAATGAATACTAAAGCTTCTTAGACTTGCACAATTGCCTAAAACATCACACATTAAAAATGTCTGAGGCAATACAATAAATACATTTTTTTCATTCCATCATAACTACAACATTATTAAAAGTAAATAAAATTTCAGTTACAATGGAATGAAAAGATGTTCTTTTTTAAAATTTACTAAAGCTGTAGCACTCACTTTATAGAATATATTAATTTATGGGATTTTACTTATTATTCAGGATTTTCCAGTAGTATTCATTGATTTTTGTGTAAGAAAATTCTCCAAGGACATACTAGGCTGTTTAGAGGCTCCAATGGAGCACATAAAAGCTATACACAATGTTAGCTTCTCAACATCAGATATCAAGTACAGTTCTGTTAACTTAATCATGTACATTATCAGTGATATAAAGTTAATTTCTGTCAAAAATATCATTTTGATGTTCCAGTTTCCATAATTATTACTGCAGTTATTGTTAAAATTTACAAGCCTCAGTGTTTCACACCAAGCAAAACTCAGTTAAGTTTCCATGTCACATATCAGCAATCCTCTGGTATTTATCAGGGTGGGCACATGGAAGTAAGATTCTGGTGACTATTGATGCACAATTTATCTGACAACCATCCAAAGATATTTTAACATACTAATGCAGAGTCTCACCAGCTCTTAAAAGGCATGACACAGAGTCAGTCTTATATACACTTTGAAGACTGCTTTACAGTGCATGGTTGAGCTGACTTTTCACTGCTATCAATTGCTCCCTTTTCTGTTCTGTTTTTGTGCAGAGTGAGGGGAACATGACTGTCTGCATGCCTCCATACATAACATGATCTCTTTTATTTTGTCGTTGTGGTTCCTGTTTAAAATATACAATGGAAGAAGGAAAACTGTTTCATAGTCCATCTGAAATACTAGTTTCCCAAATTTTCCCAAGATTCATGTGGTTTAAATTCATGTTGCAGCTCCATCTGAATGTCCTTCAACTTCTTCTTTCAGACCAATTTAATGAGGACCCTCATCATATTTTAACAAGTCTTGAGGCTGGACAAGGATGACAGTATGATACAAAGCATCGCTGTAATGAAGATGCTACCCTGAATACTTGATTGCGGCAAAATGTAGTATAGAACCTGCGATGAAACTATGTTTGATAATATCTGTATTATCATACAATGAAATAGTTTCTTCCACAATGTTGTTAAAAAAGTAACCAAAATTTAAGTTATAAATAACACACATAGTAAGGACACAAATTAAACTAATTCAGTGGTAATGCACCACTGACACCATCATAATATTGCAGGATATGCTATGGGCATGAGATACAATACAAACCACACAACAATTATTATTTAATAATGACTGAGAGAAATTTACTCATAAAGCATCAACATTTAATCATTTGACACAGAAGAACTGCGAGAACAATCTATTGAGAACTCTTCTGCATTAATCTTTATCTTGATGTACATAATAAACAAAGACCAAGCAGTTGTATAATTTATTTCTTAAAAAATAAAGATTATGAGATTTTTCCCCAGTGTTTCCGAAAATCTCTTTGTATTATTTTATCCATGATGGCTTGATAACTCTGTATCTATTTTTGTAAATATTAGGCAGGAAGAAAACTGCAACAGACATGTTTTTAACCAGTAATTTATTTTTTTATAACTAGTATCTTGCCTAGGTCCATTATCAGATGAAAGCATAGATTTCTTGCACAAATTTCTGCATTTTTATCTCAAGAAAAAGATGCACCTTATAAATTACATGAAGAAAGCTTGCCTCTCTAATGTAATATATAAAGAACAACGTTCCCTTGAGATGAATATGTAAAAAAGTATATGAGAAATCTTTGAAACTGACTCATGAGGGACCAAAGTCCAAAACTTATTATAGAACAATAAAACATTGTTTCAAGAACAGTATGGCTGGTTGCAGCTTTCTTTCACACAAACATTTTCTTTTGCAACAGTGTAGATCTGCATAAGTAGCTTTCCTCTACATTTTCATTTTTATCTGTTTTCTGTTCTTTTGCACTGTAATATGACCAGAGCCAGTATGAATTACAATGAAAATGAAAGTATTGTCCAATTAGTCATTTGATTTTAACTTTTCTGTCTCATTTTCGAGGCCTTATTTTACACATTATGCAAACTGTAGTGTAATTTCCAGAGTCTTTTCAATTATGTACTAAAACTGAAAATTAATTTTGATTACTTTCATGACCTCACTAATTTTGTAAAACATCCCATATGGGAACTTGGCAATCTGAAATTTCACTACATTATATTTAAATCTTCATGTCTTAGAATCACACACTTCATCTGGTAGTGCCCAGCAACACATTATTCAATAATAGTTGTTTTTTGTTACTGCATATAAATCAGAATACAACTCAGGCAACTTAATTAAGGACAGTTTGCATTTGTACTGATAGAAGTAAGATTTCACTATCCATGTTACTCATTTAGTATGGTATAAGCCAAGGGGAGTCAGCCTTTTTTATCTACCATGCACTTTCATATCTCTTAGTAGTAAAATTTTCTGAGTGCCCACTGGCTCCACAGCAATGTGATTTACAAAGTAGGGAAGCAACTTTACTTTAAAAGAATTATAAAGCAGAGTCACAGCAAATTAAAGCATATAATAATAATTATTTACCAAATACCTTATGTTAAAATTTTATGAAGCCCTAATGAAAATGTTTTTAAAATCCATACTGCCTGCTGCCCACCAAAAAAGCTAAAATTACCACTAGTCAGTAGAAGTAACCAGATTGACTACCGGTGGCAGAAGCTAAAGACCTTGTTGTCAGTGGGATGTAAAATACTAATCATCCTTTTTTTCCTTTATAGTCTAATATACATGAAAGGGATAATAAATGCCATTCAAATCTTAATACATTAACATGATATAGGCATGACCATCATGTGGTCAGCATGAGCTAAATTTTTTGTTTCCCTAATCCTGCTGCATGTAAGCATTTTAATTGCAGATTCTTGAGTGCCTCTTTCAGTTTGTTCTACCTTAACATAACTGTTTAACTGAATCTGTATTGACATCATTATTATTTATGAAGCCTATGTGCCACTGTTTTTGAAACATTTTTATTGCATGATGTTACAGTAAGAGCTGGTGTGTCTTGTGCAGAGAAACTGTCAGCCCCTGCTCCTGCCCCCAACCCTGCCCCTGTGTCAGCCTCTGCTTCGGCTTCTGCCCCTGTGTCAGCGCCTAGCTCCATAGCTCCTCCAGCAGGCATACCAGCCATCCCACCGATTCCTCCAGCATGCACATATGCTCGGGTCAAGACTGAGCTCCTACCAGGTAAAGGTAAGTCTTTATTTTAGATCTCAATTGGTTTAGCACTTCAGGACATTAAATTTGTGGAATTGCCTTCCTGAGAACATAAATAAATTATTGCTCTTATGAGCTGCAAAAAGAAAGAAAAAATAAATAAATTAAAAAAAAAATATCCTCAGTAGATCATTCCCTGTGTGTATTTGCATTTATAGAAATACATATTTATTTTACATTATACATTCATCAAGCTAGAAGGATGGTAAAAATTAACATAATCTGTTTCACTTACATTATTACATAACAGCATAAACACTTTTCAGATAGTTGTTGCAATGAAATGGAGATCCTTATTTATGAGTGAAAATACATAAAATATTTGTAATATTAGCTGCCAATTGTAAATTATTGTATTACGGACCACAGACTTCAGATTTTCCTGTAGGTGAAGAATTAGGGATTTATTGTCATGCCCCATGATTTACTATCATAAGAATAATATTAAACAAAGAAAAATTAACCATATCTACTGGAATGACAGTGAAACCATTATGAAATAAGTCATTTCATGATGTTTTCAATTTCATTCCATTAATTTACACAGATTTCATCTAATGTGTATCTTTTGTTGCAATCACAAGAAGTTTGTGATATTATGAAAATAATCAGTCATTTTCACAAACCTCAAAACTATGTCCATGTTTGTCTATTTACAAATCCAAAACTATTTGCAGAGGTGCTGCTGTCAAGAAATATTATTGAATTTGAATTATTGACTCCCTTTAGTACATATCTTTTCCTAATTCCTTAAAACTGATAAATACTTTTGAATATGGTGTATAAAAAAAAATTATGACAATTTCCAGCAAAAATAGCATGAATGTTAATATCATATGTGAAATATGCATCTTGCCATTAAACATGAGGATCTCCATCAAATAAAAGAACATTTCCTTGCCAGTAGTTACTTGATTCTAAAAACTGTTTATTGCCAGAATGTAACAACAAACAGATACTACAAATAACAGCTATGAAACTATTTCAAGTTTTATATAGCTTCTTGTTGGCTATTACTCTCCAAAGATTCATTTTCATTCCAACATGTGAATTAAATATCTGCCCTTTCCAAGTGTCCACACTGATTGGAACTTCTCAATATTACAGTTCTGTATTTTTACACTTTTCCTCTCATCCTCTTTAGCTCCTGAAAAATGAGACCCTGAATCTGAAATTACAAGATTCTAAATATATGTTTTCATTTTCCTTACTGTTTTCTTCATCATATTATTACAGAAAATCTAATTGCTCTTGAAGAGCAGATCATAAATATTTTAGTCCATAAAATGTAGCTCAAATAGAATTATGAAGCCATGTGCAAGTGACATGAGTAATATATCATTTATATAAAAATGTAGTAATTATTTTCCACAGTAGTTGAAGCTGTTGAGTAGTGTTTCAGCAATCATTCATAATGTGTCAGCTGAGATATTACACTTTCTTACAAGGAGAGACTTTTTAATTATGTAATTAGAAAATGTTTCAACAGAGTGACATATGCCCTAACCTGAAAAAATCGCCAGTCTGAAAAAGTAGTCCAAATGCTCTCATATTTGACCATTTCAATTTACTTCTAAATGTTTATAGAAAAGTTATTTATTCCAAATCTCCCAAGTTTATACTAGTCAAAAATATTTTATCACCAAAGAACAAAAACAACAATTTCATAAAATTTGTATGTCTTACCTCCATTATACATCAGTGGCACCATTTAGGTAAGTGCCAAAAAGGTGATACACTCATATTACTCAGTAATCTCACACTTATTGGACACTTGCTTTAACATTCATTATTCAAATACTTGTCATTCTGTTAGTATCTACAGAGGGTGGAGTTTGTGCATGAATTTGATTTTATGCATACCGGTAATATATTGATGCTTAAATATTTATTTAAAATTGCACACATTTTTTAAATATACACACCTGAGCAGAGATATGACTGAAAGAACTATTAAATAATATGGTGTGCCAACTTTTTATAATTTTATAGTAATTTGCATTGGTGAAATTGAATGATTTTGCTGTTGTGGAGGAACTGCTGCTTTAATTTGAAATCTGACATTCTTGGAAATAGGTGAGTAAACTTATGTGAGTGTCGGACTCCCCACACAGGCTTCCTGGACTTTGAATACAGTATTTAACAGTGCATTTCTGTAGCAAGTGGATATATACATACGGCAGTTGAAATTCAGCCTCAGCCAAGTCACCAAATTTTGATAAAAATCATGTCTCATCACAGCTGCTGTAACACTATTCAAGATATTGATGGCACATTCAATGCTTCCACCCTGCTGTGAACCATGTAATAAGGGTAGTTGCAGATGATGGTAATAGATTAATAACCAACAAAATAAATAACAAAATGTTTCTGCAGTGTATGTCAGAGTGATTTGTGTAGGATATGGAGGTACGTGAACAATTTCAATAGGTTTATTGCATTCCACATAGGACAAGGGAAATTATTCATAAATTCCTCAGTGCCAACGAATAGTTTCATTATGTTTTGAGGGTCAGCGAAGTTAACATATAACTGGATATGCAATACCATTGCTTATTTTGAGATTTTTATGGTTGACAATCTCTAATACTACCTTAATCAATTGTTGAGACAATATAAGGTCTGAGAATATTTCATTCAACATGTATCTGGCATTTATTTTCAAGAATTTCATGGAGGTTTTTGGAAGATACTAATCTCTTGCCTTTCAGAAACTTCCAATTGTTGCCTTGCAGGAAATTTATGCATGCTGATGAATTAATTTGAAATATAGCTTGCTTTTTAAATTTTCTGCTATAGCTTTGTTGCACAGATACAAAAATATTGAAATAATTGTATGTACACTGGCTGCTACAAACACAATTTTGTGTTTTCAGAGATATACAAGAATATTAGCATGAAAATCTGTCAGGAACAACACTCTTAAGAGAATTATTTTGAATGGAAGGGGACCTATAAGTTCTTATAAGGAAATAATTGCTAAGGTGCTCCAGCATAGAGGGAATATTCATTATAATAATGAACTGAGGAGTCTGTTAGAAAAGTATAAGAGCAGGCATGTTCTACTTATTTTTCATGTGTCATGCTTCATTGTAATATGTAGATCAAAATAAATGTGGAGCCAACTAATCACGTAGGACATTTCAGAAATCCAGACATTGTTTTCAAATGTATTTTCCTGACACTGTCAAGCACAGAACAAGGCCATATCTGGTTACAAAGCAATCACTAACAAAGTGCTGTACAAAATTACATGTAACAACTGGCAGTCACAGAATGTAACCAATAACACCTGAGGCCTTCATAATAAGCACTAAACCATTATTATGATAGCAAACACACATTTTCTAGCTGTTAGAGTCACACATGAGTGTGAGTTATGTGTGTGACCAGAGTTATTCAATCAACTGAGTCACTTAAAAAATAAGTTAGTTACATAGGAACCCATGTTCATAATTAGTCATCATAACAGTTGAAGTTGTCAATAGCTTAGGCTCAACCATGATTGTAAAAATCAGCAGATAGTCTGCTACTTGTTTTGCAACTACATCAATTCAGTGAGCATGACTGTGTGAGTTATGATTTCTATGATATAAAAATATCTTTCATTTCCATGGGTAGATCTCTCAGCCTTGCCCCATTAGTGACATATTAATACCCCATGTTCATTGTCATACTGGTAGCTTAGCACAAGCACAAGCTAATCTGGTATCAGGAAAGCAGTAGCTTTTCTTTTTGTTACAGATTCTCTCTTTTCGTTCAGACCAAGTACATAGTTTTTATAGTTCACTGCATTTAAAGTGTAACAACAGTTATACTTCATGTGGAATATCAGTGTTTTGCTGAGAAGCAATGTAAGCTGAATCATGTTACTATATGGGCCACACTTTGAGGTAGAAAGAGGGGAAAACAAAACAATCTGAAGTGAGAAAGGTACTGGTAACCAGAGAAGTAATGTGATTATACAGAGGGGAGTCAGGAGTAAAGAGTAATAACAGGGAATAAACCAAAGATTAATCATAAAGGTTTATAAACAGTCCAAAGAATAGTTCATTACAGGAAGGAAAATGTTATCATAAAGAAGAAAAGGCTACTTAAAAATAAATGAGCATATAATCAAGATATTAGAAAGAAAAGAATATTACTGTGGAAGAAAGAGATATCAGACAAAGTAAGTAGGAACAGTGGTTATCACACTGGATTCAAATTCAGCAGGAATGGGAGTTCAAATTCTTGCTCAGCCATCAATATTTGGATTTCTGTAGGTTCCCAGAATTGCTTAAATCAATAATTAAGCTTTATCCTCTGAGAAAGGAACAACCCATTTCTTTCTCCATCCTTATCTGTGCTCTGTCTCTAATAACTTTGTCATTGATGGGACATTAAAGCCTAACCTTTTGTCTTTCCTCATGTGTTCTGAGGCTCTATGGGATGCACAGAAAAACAGAATGAGTGTGTAATGTTTACAACAAAGAACTAAACAATTAAGGTACTGTTACAGGGTACAAATGGAAGAGGGAAAACACTAAGCTGTGGTAGGAAGTAATCAAAATTAACTAGTCCAACATTTCCCTAACAACTTAGATGACAGTACTTTCACAGCAAGAATAAGTACATGGTGTGTACGTGTTGTATAAAAAAATAGTACATATTCACCAAGTTTTTTTATTTTATTCCTGTTTCTCGTTGTTCTTAATATCTCCTTATCACTACTTTCTCATTGTTCTTAGTATCTCCTTATCACTACATCTTCAGCACACACATCTGCTAATTTATGAGCTAACTCATCCCTTAATGTTAATTCATACTTCAGCCCTCATCATTTAAGTCTATATACTATCTTATCACTTACATTTTGTCCATTACAAGTATTAGGATTGTGTTTCTTGTCTCATAGAGGATATTGGTGTATTCTGTTCCCTGTTACTTTCACACACGTACCTATGCCCTCTTTTGGTTTGTCATAAATTTCTGTGAATTTTTTTGTGTAAAAGATTGCGATGAGAGTTCTCAGTTTATGTCTTAATGTGAAGAGCGTTATAATATTTATTGCTGATGGTTGTGATCCTTTCTTTGGTAACTGTTCCTGTTTGAACACTCTTTGCAGTAGCCTTGTGAACATTTTGTCAGTTTATTCAAACAAAGTAACAGTAAAGACACAAGATAGAAGTATTTTTAGTCTGTTAAATTACAGGTGCATAGACAGTTAACTAATGAGATATTTATTAATAGTCTGTGGTCCTTCCTGAATGATGAAACTGTTCTGTGTAACTGTGTATGCTAGTAAATGGAAAATCAGGGAGAAACGGAGATCATTAACACACAATAAAGGAAAGTTCGATGAAGCACGAAACAAAATAGTGCCTGTGAGACAGAAGTAATTCATTCCCTATTATTGCTTTTTTTCCTTGCCTTTTAGGATACCTTGTAAACTACAAAGAATGATTTTTTTAAGGCTCTCACTCAAGTCCTCATTGTCTGATTCTACTGAAGCCCTTGGACCTGTAGCCTGATACTTACCGGTACTCACAAAGCTACAGACTCTACTGCTACAGGAAGTGTACTGGTTCTGGAGAAAGAGAGTGAAAAGGAGACAACATGTTTTCCAAATACAATATGATTTATCATTTTCAGTCAAATATTGTCATTCAGGATCCTTCCTTGTCATAGATCTTTTTGTTAAGAGTTCAAGGATTTAAAGTCCACCTCCTTAGCTGGGTGGTAACATGCTTGCCTCGCACGCACTGGGCCCAGGTTCGATTACCGACTGTGTTGGAGATTTCCTCCGCTCGGGGACTGGGTATGGTGTGGTCATCATCATTTCATCCACATCATCGGCTGCAAGTCACCCAATGTGGTGCCGGCTGAAATAAGACTTGCACTTGGCGGCTGAACCGGAATGGGACCTCTCAGCCAACAATTCCATATGATCATTTCATTATTTCAAGGATTTAAAGTTGTGTGAAATAAGTATACCCATTAGACAAGGGTGTACCCAGTGAGGGGCAAGGGATGGCGGCTGCCTCTCTTCCTCCCTTCCCTAGAAAAAAAGTCTTCATAGACTGAGATCCTGTCCCACCACACTGACTGGTTTCTGTGAAGAAAGCCACAAAGTGTATTGTCTTGTGAAAAGTGTACCATCAACCAGTGCCATTTATAGTGAAATATCAAAAGTATTTGTATTTCCACACAAAATTACCATGTATCGTAGGTACGTCCCCCTTCCTTGCATCCACTCCCAGATACTGGAAGGAATAAAGAAGATCAGAGTTTAACGCTACATCAACAGTGTGGTCATTAGAGACAGCACAAAAGTTCAGATTATGAAAGGATGGGGAAGGAAATCAGTTGTACCCTATTCAAAGGAACCATTTTGGCATTTGCCTGAAGTGATATAGAGAAATCATCACAGATACTGGCTACCAGTACACTCTTGTTGCTGGATTTATTATTCCAACTGTAGGTCCTGCTATGTTGCATTGAGGTAAATCACTACTGAATGGTAATCATGTCATTTCTAGAAGCTCACATATTAGATATACATTATATAAAAATTTCAAGCATTGAAAGTATGCAATATATGAGTTTTGCATCCAATTTTCTGTGGCTGTCAAGATACATCTGCTCGGACTTCAACGACATTGACACATTGATGCATATATATATAAGAAGTCAAGGTTATCAATTCAGTGCATACATATCTTTGCATAACAGTTAGCAGAGTGTGTTTTACCTAGAGGATAGTGTACCTAGGAAAATATGATGTTGTACCTAGGAAAACATGATGTCTTTTGGTCAGTGCTTCAGTCTAGTGATTGATTTTAGAATCGCATGAAGGAATGTGCACTATAGATCACAATAAGCAGTTTCCATCATTTTCTACAGGTTTTGTTGTTCTTAAACATGAGGTTCTGTTTTGTGTAGCATTTGTAAATATTTTGCATTCTATACATTTAAGTGCCAAATAATAGAGTAAAGCTGTTTGGGTTAAATTTTTAATTCCTCAGCTATCATACAAACTTTTATGCTGGATAAAATGCAACATATTTGTAGATCTATGTGTATAACATGTGGACAGTTGAGCCATGCTTTGTTGGTTGTGCACCATCTTGTACCTTGAAACAGTGCAAGACCTTTTACCATTGAACATGTGATACTTGCAAATGAACTGATCTTCTTTATTGTCTTAATAATTTTACCTGTTTTGAAAATGGAGGAAATTTGTTTTATTTTCCATTGGCTTCTATTTCAAAGTGTATTAAACATGTGGATGGTTTTTGATAATACTTCTGCTTAATTTGATTTCACTTATTGATTTTTGGTGTGTAGTAGAGTAATAATGTAAGAGATAGGCGATTATGTACAATATTATGAAGCTGTTCTTGATTGTAGTGCTTTTAAATTGAGATTGAATATTTGTCTTTAGGTACTTGACCAAGTTGTGCCCTGGAACATTTTTCACATTTGGAAAAACCTTAATTTTTACGAAGTAATTTTTATAATTTCACAAAAAAAGACTGCAGCGCATAGAAAGCGAATGCCATCATTTAAAAATGGAATTAGAAAATATATTAACCATGTATTACATGGCGACTGGCTAGAGGAGAAAGTCGGAAAGTGTATCAAGCTACAACACTCTCCCCTATACTGCGTATACAGCAATTCAGGGCGTTTTCGTTTTCGGTGGAGCTCGTTTACTACGCCTATTAGGTAAACAAAGAATGTCAGTAAAACATGTACGTGTCAGTTCTAAATAGCTTACATGACTTAGCCACAGGCGACACTTTAAAAATATGAATTTCGTTACCAGTGTGTGAAAATGAAAAAAAAAAAAAAAAAAAAGCCCGCTAAATCACGAGGGCGAGACAATGCTGGGCTAGCCAACGGAACACCCCGCTTTTACCGCATATTGGGACTGGAAGGCTAGAACACGCCTGATATCAGATACAAGCTCGCGCATAAAGCTGCCCGTGACTGTGAGTTGTCTGGGTTTCGCGTTTGCCTCGCAGAACTTCCAGCACGCCTCCAGTCAGCAGCGCTTTTGCGGCAGGTGTAGTAAACTTCGGTCGGCCATCTTCTTGCGAGCAGAACTTGCGTGGGCGTCCCGCCCGCCTAGAGTGTTTTTCAAGGTACCCAAGCCCACCAGGAGATTAAACATGGATCACAATAAAAACGATAAATGCTACAAGATGCGTGGTTTTTCATACAAATAAAAACCCACAGGCACAAAAATGCGCCTTGTAGTACGGTATTCTAAAATAAAAATGGCCTTAGCAAAGTTTCACTCTCGAAGACAACGCGGAAGGTCGTACGGATCCTATCAGCTCGAAATGCAACATCTTCCTTATATGGCAGTACGGAACCTCGAAATGACGCTCAGGAAAGAGCGAGAAGTGAGAAAAGAGCAACATAAAGTTTGAAGAAAAGTTAAACCACATTCTGTGTTATTCTGCACACACATCGAAGCTGAGCAAATGAATATAGTTGTGAAGTAAAAGAGTGTAATCATCTATTACGCAAACTGATAAATGAGTTTCCACACTCGATCGTGCACTCTGTGTTGACCCAGACCTAGAGATCGGAGTGCACAAGAGACACGGTTTGCACAACATACGACGCCGCTCTTAAGAGACCCTGGGCGAGCTTCAGGCGAAAGGCGCACAGAAATATAATTCAGCCAACAGAAGGTTGGTGCTGAAAATTAAGAAGGCAGTTTTTTCTGCGTGGCAAACTGCGACTTTCTGATTCGGTTTCCGTACCATAGAGGATCGATTTTAATTTGCGGGAGCCTGAAGTATGGTGACCGAACAGGAAATGGAATTTTAACCATTTCCTACGGAGCAAAGTTGTATCATATGCGGTTATTCCACATCGCTTCAGATGAATCTGTCTGGTCTGCAGATTCTATCTTCCACTTCCCAGAAAGTTGCGTAATATATTTCTCGATTTAAGGGAGGATACTAACAGAATTATTTCTTTAGAATTAAGCGACATGTGCGCACCTTCAACCTATAAGGAAAGAAGGAGGAGATACTCTCCTAGAGTAATGATGGAGACGTTAAGGCCGGTTTAAAGGCCAAGCGGGCGCTTGGGGCGCAAAGCTCAGAGGAATCCGCGATTCTTTAAAAGAATCGAACTCACATGGGTAAAACAGCTTCAAACATCTGGCTGCAGATGAGTTAATGTGTTAAATATTTGCTTCAAGCATGCAAGCGAGTAAAAGTTTAGGAAAGGTTTGAAATTACGCTAAAGTTTGTTAGAAGTCGCTGAGTGCTCTTTTTATGAAATACTGGACGAATATAGTGTGGGTAATTTGTGTTCCATTTTAAGCAAAAGCAACTTTTTCACGCATCTCAATGTTTATGACGTCATTATCTCCTGCGTTATGTGCCGTACAATGATATGATTTTGCAGGTACATTCAGTGATATGTGTAGATACGGGATGCAAAGTGTGTTACGAATAGAGTTAGTAGCAAAGAAATAAGAAATTAAAACGTAATGCCCGATGCTGCAGTTTTACCGCATGAACATCGGAAGTGTACTGAGCGATAAACTCTTTGCCTTTCACATTTTGTGGGAGCTGGCAGCGAAATAAAGTTTCAAAAAGGTTAGAAATTATTTGTAAAGTTCGTTGGTAGTTGCTAAGTGCTCTCTTTCTCAAATGGTGGGTAAATAAAGTCCTGGCATTTGTGCGCCGTGAGTTCCATTGCCTCGAGACAGACAAATGGTTCAAATGGCTCTGAGCACTATGGGACTCAACATCTTAGGTCATAAGTCCCCTAGAACTTAGAACTACTTAAACCTAACTAACCTAAGGACATCACACACACCCATGCCCGAGGCAGGATTCGAACCTGCGACCGTAGCAGTCCCGCGGTTCCGGATTGCAGCGCCAGAACCGCACGGTCACCGCGGCCGGCTGAGACAGACACACAGTTTCTAACTGTAATACTTGTCTCATTGTGTTAAACTTCTAACACAAGATTATACAGCTTAATGAGTGGAGTATTACAGCATTTTAAAATTTTAAATTCGATCAATAGTTACACGAAATGTTGAAAATCAAATTTTTGTTGCCCCTGGAAGCCGTTTGATAGGCAACCTGCAAATGCGTGCGGTTTCCGTGTCGTTTAGCAATACAGAATGATGTACCGGGTGTATCACAGTTTTTCACTGAAACTGCCATATTCCAGTACACATAGGTTCACAAACTGGAATGTGTGGAATGCATGGTTACGAGCCGCCACCGCATTTGAAATGTAGGAATGTTTTCATGAAAGAATTAAATTTGTAGGAGTCCTAAATCGAGTGAATAAACAACAGAATAGAACTCTGCTGAATGCCTTCCGAATATCAATGAACACGCCATCAACATGGGCGCATTTGTCCAGAGCGAAATACTAAATACTGAATTCAATCTTACAAATTTTTTTCACCGCGGAAGGTCGTAATTACTTTTACATCTATCGAGTTCGTCCCTTTGAGAATAATACGGGTTAAAATTTCCATACAATGATTTTATCCAAGCGAGTAATAGTCAGAACATATTCTGAACAACTATAGAAATTATACGTATGTATGTATGTATGTATGTATTGAACTGGTGTCCTAGAAACGATGGAGAGGCTTCGTCCCCATCGTAGCCCTCAGTGGTACAGAACCTCACAACGGGTTACAGCAGTCCACTGACTCCACCGCCGCCCCACAGCGAACCGAGGGTTATTGTGCGCCCCGCCCCCCCTAGTCCCGTAGTTGTATTTAATTGTTAACATCTCTGTTGTGCGTTGACCTGGCAGGGTAGCCGAAAGCGCTGACGCGCTGCTTCCTGGACTCGGGTAGGCCCCGGATCGAATCCGCCCGGCGGATTAACGACGGGAGCCGGTGTGCCGGCCAACCTGGATGTGGTTTTTAGGCGGTTTCCCACATCCCGCTAGGTGAATACCGGTCTGGTCCCCACGTTCCGCCTCAGTTACACGCGTCGCAGACATTTGAAACACGTTCGCACTATTTCACGACTTACACTAGATGCAGACAGCTGGGGTACACTGATTCCATCCCTGGGGGTACGGGGTGGCGGCAGGAAGGACATCCGGCCACCCCTAAAACTAACCTTGCCAAATCCTTTCTAACAGCACCGACCCTGCGATCGCTGTGGGACTATGGCGTAAGCGAAAGAAAGAAAGAAAGAATCTCTGTTGTGCGTTATTTCCTTTGTATTTTAAAGCTGGCACTGTTAAACTGAAGTACATCTCTAGGAGATGCGCTGTTCTTCGTCGTGATTGGTGTGATTAAATTGTAAATGGAAAATCGTTAACTTCATTTCATAGCCATTCCTCGGTTGCCAGACTCCTCTCCCACCTTCCAAACTTCACAGAAGCTCTTCTGCGATCCTAGCACTCCTGGAAGAAAGGATACTGCGGAGACATGGCTTAGCCACAGCCTTGGGGATGTTTCCAGAATGAGATTTTCACTCTGCAGCGGAGTGTGCGCTGATATAAAACTTCCTGGTAGATAAAAACTGTGTGCCGGACCAAGACTCGTACTCGGGAAGTTTGGAAGGTAGGAGACGAGGTATTGTCGAATTGAAGCTGTGGGGACGGGTCGTGAGTCGTGCTTGGGTAGCTCAGATGGTAGAGCACTTGCCCGCGAAAGGCATAGGTCCCGAGTTCGAGTCCCGGTCCGGCACACAGTTTTAATCTGCCAGGAAGTTTCATATCAAAGCACACTCCGCTGCAGAGTGAAAATCTCATTCTGGAAACATCATAGTTATGAACCAAATTTTCGCGCGGGATCGATTGCTGAGGCTGATATATTGCAAGTGTACTGTTTTCTCCTTAAAATAGGAGGTCAAGTCGACGTTTCCTTGTTAGCTATAAACTCCACAAGCCACCTTCGGTGTGTGGCGGAAGGTGCTTATGATACCACTTTCGTTTCTCGTCTTTCCTGTTCTGTTTGCGAATAGAGTGTGGAGAGAACTACTGTAGATAAAACTCCGTTTGAGCTCTCACTTCTCTGATTTTCCCGCCATAGTCATTTTGTGGCATGAATAAGGGAGGGAGTAATGTACTGTCTGATTCTTCTCGGAACGTTCGTTCTGAGAAGAAACCTTTCTGTGGTGCACAACACCTCTCTTTTAGCGTCTGTCACTGTAATTTGAGGAAGTTCCGCCCAGATAGCCGAGCGCTTTAACCTGCTGCTTCCAGGATTCGGGGAGACGAGCCTGTCTCGGATCGAATCCACCTCGTCGATTAACGACGAGGACTGGTGAGCCAGCCAGCCTGGATGTGGTTTTCAGATGATTTCCCACATGCAACTAGATAAATACCGGCCTGGGACCCACGTCCCGCCTCAGATACACGCTACGCAAACATTTATACAACGTTCTCACACCCAACACGTGCGATTTACTCTGGAAGCAGAAATCTGTGGAACACAGATTCTGTCCCGGTGGGGAGGGGAGGGGGGGGGGGGGAGTTGGCGTCAGGATGGGCATTCGGTTACCAACTGTTACTAACTTTGCCAAAACCCATATGAAAATACGTACCCTGTAGAGAAACGGGAAAAGGCGAAGAAGGAGAAGGATGGAGTTTGATGAACATCTCAGTGACCCTGTCGCGCTCACTAAAGGTACCTGTGACGATTATCGCTCTCTGTTGAGCCTCTCAAAAATTTCTATTAATCCTACATAATAAGGCTGATGAACTTGTGAACAGTATAGTCAATGCGACTGGTTTATTTTTCAGTGCTCCATATTGCGAGTTATACTTTGTGTAAATGACACATTTCCTTGTAGCACAGTACGAATCCCATACTATTCAGTGGTAATTAAACACACTAACAGCAAACCGCTACGGTGGTTCACTTATTCCAAACAGTAAATGTGTCTTTGTCGGTTCCGTCAAGTTGGAGCAGCTGGATCGCAGATTCCTGGGATAGACTGTAGTTTGATGGGCATAACTTGTGCTGGCTCTTCGGTGTCGGCTCCCAGCTGAACTCATCATGGGATAGGTACGGGTCTCGGTAGTTGAAGCCTAGGCTGTGGCTAAGCCATGTATCCGCAATATCCTTTCTTTCAGGAGTGCTAGTTCTGCAAGGTTCGCAGGAGAGCTTCTGTGAAGTTTGGAAGGTAGAAGACGAGGTACTGGCGGAATTAAAGCTGTGAGGATGGGGCGTGAGTCGTGCTTGGGTAGCTCAGTTGGTAGAGTACTTGCCCGCGAAAGGCGAAGGTCCTGAGTTCGAGTCTCGGTCCGGCACACAGTTTTAATCTGCCAGGAAGTTTCAAAAAAAGGAATGCTTATATACCTCTTTGCCAGCTGCTGTTGGAATTTTTAAAGCCGTTTTCCTGGCATATTAGGTGTCGTAGATCGAGTTAAAATTTAACTATATTTCTGGGACACTCTTTCGGTAAATAAATACGCGTATTACCATTGGTACTGCCCTTGTTCGCATACGTTCGGCGACTTCTGTAAGTGCAATCTTATATAAATGCACACACGTGACAACAATGTGTAATGTAAAGCGTATAAGTTCGTGGGAAAGGCATCTGAGAACAGCCTTGAAGAAAAGAAATGCATTCTGCTACGCGGATATTGAAATATCCTAACGGCCATACATAATTTCAGTGTCCGAATGGATGACTGGCAAATCTCGGTACCGTATTGTCTGGGGCCAGATCGCAGATGTAAAAAACCATTCCCGTAATCTGCCTACTTTGGAACTCTGGCGGCTGTTGTGTGCACGTTCGTCTCCAGAAAGTGAAGGGTCGCCACGTGACCTAATACTGGTGCAGCAAACTTCAGAAATGCCGCTGCCCTTATTTCATTTCTCTTGAGAGTCTTAAGAAGTCGGGACTTTCTCCTCTGCTAGGCAGAAAGAATTCTACGAATAGATAAGCGGCTTTGGGGCCTTGCTTAATAAAACTGGGAAGCCTGGCCTGCGAACCGTAGAAGCGCTCCAAGTGCCTTCTCCCTGGTCGGTCACGAACTTTCCAAACGAGTCTCCCTGCGTCGTGCGTCTCAGACAACTGCATTCATCTTCTGCGACTTTCAAATGTCTGTCTGTCAGGCGACAGTTGTCTAGGTGGTAGGAGACAAGCGTCAGGGCAGCAATTTGAAGCCATAATAACCATAATTGTGTGTATGTAACGCGGTGGTGGTACAGGAGTAAGAGATTTTGCAGCCGGAAGGAGACTCATAAAGACATACTGTCCAGTCAGAAAGAAAATCTCCAAAATTTGACTAACAGGCTGGTGATAGGAAGAAACTCTGTACATGCTAATCAAGATGACGTGGCTTTTCATGAGACAGGCCGCAGAGTCACTGGGTACCTAAGACCAACTCCAGTCAGTAAGATCTTTCCGCTTGTAATACTAGCAGCTCCAACTGTCAAAAGACGGGTAGCAGCTGAAATTGGAAAGAAAAAGCGAGAAACAGATCCAAGGTATCCATCGTTTGGGACTCACTCCTATCCCCTCGATTGAAATCCAGAGTAAGGTTCCTCTTTACAACTGCACCGTTCCAACATCAGCAGAAGTCCGCAGAATTGAGCTGCCGAGCACAAATTTCGATGGAGGTTTATGGACAGCAAAAGAGAAGCTTCCATCAGACTGCCTTCTCTAACACGGTACTTAGAAAACGCTCAACAGATTGAGAACGGGGGTGGCAAGGTGCAACACTAATTTGAAGAAGTAGGGTATCAGTGACAATGAGCTTTATTAGTGACGGGTAAGACAGGAATGGCACTGAACTCTTGTTGGTTTTCAGTAATCTGAGCGAACCCTATGTCGTGGAATACTTGTCTGCAGCGAATGACCATGCTGTTCTGATTGCTGAACACTGGACTCACAAAGTGAGAAAAACTCTTAGCCATTAATAATGGACTGTGAGTTTGGGATTATATTGTGTTTTAGTGAGCTTTTAGACTCGGATAGATAAACAAATAAATAATAAATAAACAAGTCAAATGTAACGAGACTGTCTGAGCGAGAAAGACCACTGACAACCTTAGTAGGGAATAGGCACTGTGAACTGTAACCACTTCATATACTTACGAAGTCTAGGCACAAAAGATGTGTTTAGCAACATGGAAACTAGAACGAGGCTCATTTCATACATATTTATGATCAGTAGACTGTCTCTGGATTTACAGATATCTTACAATTGGAACGTTTCCCTATAAGGCTCAGCAACTTGGCCAGTGAAAAAAATAACAAGGAAATATCAAGAAATTTTTGAGACGATGTACTCGATAAAGTGGGAAAAGTAAGAAGAACGTCATGACTTACTGCCAAGATCTGCTGATAAAATTTCTTTATTGAACAACCAGTTTCGACCCATGTACGATCATCAGGTTCATAAAAACATTTATAACTTCATACTAGGCGATAAAATCAAAGGCTTCAAATAATAAAATCCATGAAGTCGTCACTGTTGTCAAATAGTAAAAAAATTTCATTGTCAGTCATAAGAATGTGCTACACAGTGCACTCATTCATGTTATATTAACTGTCAGTATTAACATTACGAACGAAGGTATTCTACATAATGGGTAAATCATGATGTTGTTCAAATATTTAGGAACTGTGGGCACCACCTACTCAAAACATATTGAAAAAAAGCAAAATGAACAGATAATATCTCAAACGCTGACGTGTCCAGAAGAATTGGAGGATGAAGATCGATGTCGGTCTTGAAGTGCAGGATGATATCCGACTGGATCGGTTGCTTATTGAGAAGAAACTGTCAGCTGTACAATCTCATTGAAGGAAAATTTGGTGTCGGAGACGGATAAGAAAAAATTCTAGTTACTTGACAACTTAAGAGGAAAAAAGCAGTACCGTATGATAAATAAGGGCATAGAAGATGCAGAAGTGGATAATAATATCAACTAATCATAAACCTGAACCTTCCGAAGTCAAAACAGTTAACAATAATCACTTATAAAGTGTGTAAAAGAAAAAGTAGTGTAGCCGATATGCTGTTCGGAAATTTTTTAGCATGTCATCATCTCTGGACCGGCTTAAATAAAAATCTGTATTAAAAAAATGAAAAATAAAAACAGACTACACTTTTGCTTAGTTCGCGTGGGGTCGCTGCTGGTAATGAGGTAAAATTTGATATATGCGATGGAGACTGACATACACGCTCTCTCAGCAGACGACAAATACAACGAGCATTTAAAAAAGAGAAGAAAATAATTTCCTGTTGGCGTTACTGCTTTGTATTGCAAGCTCAACGTGCGAAGCTTCCCATAGTTAGGATGAAGCAGTTATGACCAGGAAGACCGCCAGAGACGTCACCATATTCGCTTCCTCCGGCCCTGAATCCACGATGCGTACTTGGGACACGGAATTTTTCAGGGAAGAACGAAGCTGGTAAAAAGAAGTAAGTGACCGCCGAATTGGGGCAGTCGTCTGGCCCTAGCAGAGCCAATAGGCCGTCAATTGAAGTTAACACCGGCGGAATCGGCGCAAGGCCACGCTGCAGACGCAATGGCACCCGCGCCGCGCGATAAGATACCACGCTCGCGCCCTGGAGACGACCTAGCGAACCACCCGCGTCTTGCCACTGGGGGCCGAACCGCACAATAACCCTGGGTTCGGTGTGGGGCGGGGGAGGGGTGGGTGGACTGGTGTGGCTTGTTGTGGGGTTGTGAACCACTGAGGGCTACGGCGGACGAAGTCTCTCCGTCGTTTCTAGGTCCCCGGTTTAATAGAGAATACACGCCTGACATAATTCAGAGAAACTACGTAAAAACTAAAACTGATGACCCTATGGGGATATTAAGCGCACTTATCCCCAAAATGTGTCCAGTGCCTTAAGCAACCATTTGGTGCCTTGTTTCTTATTTACAAATTGATAACAGCATCAGTGATAATAAAGAGGATAGTATTAAGCAACCAGGATGCGATGGAGGAAGCTCATACCAGTTTCCATAAGGCCAAGACTTATGAGACGTTCGTCCTCCCATTGTGCTGTATGTTATCGAATACTGGTTGATTAAAACGGGCAATGAAAGAAACCTACATGCTGTGCAAATGCCCAAGATCCGCTGGGTAATGAACATTTCGCTACATGATCATACCGCCGACTGCATCCAACATTACTTCGTTTGTGTCCTGTTACAGAGAAAATGTATAAGCCGTAAGTCTGTCACATCGTTCACAAATCCTTGCCGAGAATAACAAGGGATCTCCACAACTGTCCTTAATCATCCGGTCGAATGTGGACCGAAGCTCTGTTAGCGAAAGGATGGATAAGAGTAAACTGTGATAGGCCTGCTCTTCTTCATGCTGGCCTCCGGAATACCATCAAACGTAGAGTTCCCGTTCAATGAGCGAATTATCACTTGCTGTAATTTATGAACTTACTCCTCCAGGCACTGCGGAGCAGTTCAAAATCAAACAAAGAACCTTAGCACACAGTGTGCCGATGAGGAATTGTTGGCATCATCTCTCTTGCCTGGCAGAACAAATAACGATGATGAAAAATCTTTCCCTCACTCGATTCGAGAGGCAGTACGTCACCCGCGCTTATTGTCCTTGACCACGGAAGAGGATGCCATTCGGCACACGCAATAGGACCTTTTCTCATTTCGCGACAAAGGATCACTAAGAGTCTCCTACGTTGTTCTCGAAGTCCATTCATTTTTGTGAAATTTTTACACGATAGCCTTTCTGAATGAGCTGGAGGGAAAAAAGAGGAGCAGCAGCAATGTAAGTTCATTTAATAACTTGCATCATATACTTCTAGTGTCGATCAGTATTTGTTGTATAACCAGTACAAAACATATCTCCTAACGACCGTTAATACTATATGTATTTTTCCTATTTCTTTTATCCGTCCAACTGTGACACATTTGCGGTCTACTTTTTTCGACGTGCAGTTGAAAGTTTATCGGTACAATTTTGTCATTGAAATCACAGTTACTCATATTTGCATTTTTTTGTAGCTCAAATGCGTGATCGGAATTTTTTATTCAAAAACAGTTTGTAAGACAAACAATAACATATTACGGCTTACGTCTAAATACAAATTTATTTTAAATAAAATTTTCATCTGTCACTGGGATGCACAACTCGTACATTTTGATGATGTTGAAAAATAAAAAAGTAATTAGTCTCAGGCCATAATATGTTTACGGATTTGTCTTATAAAACATTTTGGAAAACAGTTTCAAATCATTAACTAACAAAAGCCCACAAAAAATGATGCTATTGTTTTGGTACGTGTTTAGGCTATAAAAATTCAAATAATTTTATTTTTTGCAGTAAATTTTGTGTCATGTAAATATGGTTACGGGAAAAGGAACTGATTACCTTCATAATGATTACAGAGAAAATGCTCTTCTAACTGAAGAGACGGTTGTAGGTAAAGCAGTTGTATAATATTTGGAAGTCAAATTGCTCAGGCCAAATGTTACAAAAGAAATGATGTTTAAATAGAAAGGCTAAGAAGTTTCGAGATTTTTTATCTCCAACCCTGTACTCAGGAAGGGCAAAGATGTAACAGAGAGATTCAGCCACCTGTAGCGTCAACCTCTGTGGCTCCTGTATCTCCTCTTCTCAGAACGGGGGTTCGAAGACGTGACAGCTGTGGGTTTGTGTTCTTTTGGACGTTCTTAATAAATGTTGGGTGTTCTGAGAGAACATTCTTCACCGTCAAGTGATCTTAGTTTTACCACATGGCGTAAATTGAAAACGGCGTAACGCATTGTTCAAAAATGGTTCAAATGGCTCTGAGCACTATGGGACTCAACTGCTGTGGTCATAAGTCCCCTAGAACTTAGAATTACTTAAACCTAACTAACCTAAGGACAGCACACAACACCCAGCCATCACGAGGCAGAGAAAATCCCTGACCCCGCCGGGAATCGAACCCGGGAACCCGGGCGTGGGAAGCGAGAACGCTACCGCACGACCACGAGATGCGGGCTCGTAACGCATTGTACACTAATCAAGTTGTAATAGGGAATTGGTAATTTCTATATGCATGCGCGTATGTAGTGCGACTACCTTATGTTCTGTAACAACCTAAGCCCAAAATGTTTTTTTTCCGTACCGTACTCTCAAACATAACCACAGCGTAATGAAATGGACGTCAGTTCAATATCGTTTATTTTCACTGTTTGTGATTAAGCCACTTCCTGCTATACCCTTAAGCCTATCACAAGAACACTGCAAGCTTTACGGGAGAGTCTGTATGAAAATAGAGAAGCTAAATTAGAGGTAGAGGAAACGAGGGTGCAGCTTAACGTCACGTCAATGATCGAAATCAGTAGAAACTGAGTACAAGCTCAGATTGGAAAGTGCGAGGAAGGAGACCGGCTGTGGCACTGAAGGGGTCATTCAGACGTTCGCCCGAAACGCAGAGGCCCAGAGTCGGTTCTCGATCCAACGCGTGGGTTTTTGCTAATGGCTAGATGCTGTTGCTTCGCATCCATTCCTAGGGTGCACTTTCTGTTTTGTTTATTTTGTACCGTCCGTTAAATCTTTAACTGCACGCGCCTGTATAGGAGAACCGTTTAAAAATGCGACTCAGTTTCGTTTATCTAAACGTTCACTGTAAAATTCTCTTTAGAGAACATGACACGAGCGAGATAGCTAAACGTTACAGTCCTGTAACTAGTTTCAGTTTAGAGAGAAAAGATTATCATAATGATTTATGCATTGGGACGAAGAGTTACTTTTGCTGTATCGTAATGATTTATGCATTGGGACGAAGTGTTACTTTTGCTGTTTTAAACGATCTGTAATATTTATGAGTATTCATGTTCCAGCTTTCTAAGTCACAGGTTGGAACACAGCATTGCAAAGAAGTGTTCGCGTAACGAACTATTAGCTTCGCGTTGAGAATGCGCTGATGACGATGGGAAAACGAACCTTAACGAAAATACCTTAATAAGCCCGTGCAAATACTTTTTAAATCATTTACGTAAATTATATCAATATTAGGAATAAAGTACGTGAATCTAGGACATAGTGTACACGAGTAAGTCTTGCAACTTCCTTGTACAATCAAAACATTGTCATTCTGCAAAATCTGCCCGTATGAGAATTCCTTTGGAATCCTTATGTACCAGTCCATGGAAAAGTACGTGATGAGTCATCTATAGATTTAAACTGACGCATTTTAATCTTTCTCAGTTTCCCCTTCTTCGTGTGACTTCAGAAAGAAAAACTACAACAAAGTATTACCACCTATCGCAATCATAAATACAAGACTTCTGTTTGCCACCTTGAAGAAAAAGTTATCTGCGTACTTCATGCTATACAGAGATGTGACTTCTGTGTTCACTGTTGATGATATGATAGTCAAAAGAACAGGAAGAAGACGAAGTACTGAATGTTCATTAAGGAACTATGAAGAAATGTTCAGTATTTCGCTATGGCGCGTAAGTGTTTGGTGTAATTAGCTGCTACTGAAAATGATAACTCGTGATTTTATTATCAGCCGTGCCCTCAAAGGCAAGACATTATACGATGCCGTGACTAAATCGGAATCATTTCCGCTGCAAAAAGCAGAAGCGCAGTATTCGCAGTTACAGTATTTTCCGTTGAGAACAGGCAAAGTAAAATGTGGAATACTTTTTCTCCGTAATGTGTTGTTACTAGGCCTGAGAAAGACACATGATCTAGCAGCTACAATTTATTAAATTTGTTGTGTGTTTCGCAGTCTTGCTTGACGGAGGTCATTCTTGCTACTGGCTGCGAAATACTTCAGTAACGCCAACATAAGAAAGCGATTAAAAGTTTATAGCAACATATAACATTACTCTGACAAAAAATACACAGTTGCGTACCAGCTGAATCTGAACGTAAGTACCTGCAATAAGGACCATAAAATAACCTTTGACGCTGTTTCATGTCTCCTCCACAAGGTAGCAAAGCAGTCACTTCGTCATTACGGTGATGTGGTTGTATTTGTTTGTGCCGGTACTCTCATCCAGCACAGTCCCACTGATATGATAATACCACAGCGCTCCTGATTAAGTAATGTATACGATCTGCCTTTTGACATGACCAGTTCCTGCATAGAGGGGCTATAAGTAGATGGTTTTGGTTCCATGCTTGACAACAGCCGAGACCTATGAGACCTCTTCCATATGAACCTAGTCGCCATTCACATCATGGCAGAACCGACTTTCATTGAAATATACAGCGTGACTGTAATCGCAACGCCTTCCTGTACCGTTACTTGACGTCCAGGAGCCTCATCCATGTACCGTTACATCTTACCGCTCTGGCTGCACTGTACTTTTCCATCAGACATAACACGGAAAACAGTGCTTTGTTATCTAAACGATATCTGAGCTCGAAATCTGATATTACGTACTTCATTACAACTACACTATAACACCATCCGGGGATAATGTTTTGCAAGGAGTTGCCTAGCTCTTATACTATTAAGGTGGTATCTGAAAATGGCTTCAATATAAAACTCGAAACCGGTCGCGAAATAAAATTAAGACCTGTTTAGCAATTGGAACGGGTATCCATCAATTCAGTACACATCTGCGGAGCAGCACCGCTCTTCAAACGTGAAGGAACTAATGACACTGAAGCTTTTTGACGTCCGAACACCAAAAAAGATAAATGTTGTTGAAATGGGCTTTGTGCCACATCAGTGCGGCATTGTTCTCACTCAGACTGTTTTTTATTCAAAACGTTTCTTTCTTTTCACGACCTGTCTCGACCTTTCAAAGCATTGTCCAGCAG